>NC_137207.1:0-1200000 GCF_960531495.2 Zeus faber | reverse complement strand
TACTTTCAATCTTTCTTTCAATCGTTCTTATATTCTTTCTTTCAATCTTTCATTCTTTCTTTCAATCTTTCTTTCTTTCAATCTTTCTTTCCATCTTTCTTTCATTCTTTCTTTCAATCTTTCAATCTTTGAATCTTTCAATCGTTCTTTCATTCTTTCTTTCAATCTTTCAATTTTTCTTTCATTCTTTCATTCTTTCTTTCAATTGTTCTTTCATTCTTTCTTTCAATCTTTCTTTAAATATTTCAATCTTTCAATCTTTCTTTCAATCTTTCTTTCAATCTTTCAGTCTTTCTTTCATTCTTTCTTTCAATATTTCAATCTTTCAATCTTTCTTTCATTCTTTCTTTCAATCTTTCAATCTTTCTTTCATTCTTTCTTTCAATCTTTCTTACTTTCAATTTTTCTATCTTTCAATATTTCTTCCAATATTCATTCTTTCATTCTTTCTTTCAATTGTTCTTTCATTCTTTCTTTCAATCTTTCTTTAAATATTTCAATCTTTCAATCTCTCTTTCAATATTTCTTTCAATCTTTCTTACTTTCAATTTTTCTATCTTTCAATATTTCTTCCAATCTTTCAATCTTTCTTTTGTTATTCTTTCAATCTTTCTTTCTTTGAATCTTTCTATCCATCTATCTTTCAATCTTTCTTTCATTCTTTCTTTCAATCTTTCTTTTTTCAAACTTTCTTTCAATTGTTTAATCTTTCAATCTTTTTTTCATTCTTTCTTTCAATATTTCAATCTTTCAATCTTTCTTTCATTCTTTCTTTCAATCTTTCAATCTTTCGTTCATTCTTTCTTTCAATCTTTCCTACTTTCAATTTTTCTATCTTTCAAAATTTCTTCCAATCGTTCAATCTTTCTTTCATTATTTCTTTCAATCTTTCTTTCTTTCAATCTTTCGTTCCATCTTTCTTTCAATCTTTCTTTCATTCTTTCTTTCAATCTTTCAATCTTTCTTCCAATATTTCTTTCAATCTTTCTTTCTTTCAATCTTTCTTTCCATCTTTCTTTCCATCTTTCTTTCATTCTTTCCTTCAGTCTTTCAATCTGTCTTTCAATCTTTCTTTCAATCTTTCTTTTTTTCAATCTTTTTTTAAATCTTTCTTTCATTCTTTCTTTCAATCTTTCAATCTTTCTTTCAATCTATCTTTCTTTTTTCAATCTTTCTTTCATTCTTTCTATAAATCTTTCTTTCTTTCAATCTTTCTTTCAGTCTTTCAATCTTTCTTTAAATCTATCTTTCAATCTTTCTTTCAATCTTTCAATCTTTCTTTAAATCTTTCTTTCAATCTTTCTTTCAAACATTCAATCTTTCTTTCAATCTTTCTTTCAATCTTTCAATCTTTCTTTCAATCTTTCTTACAATCTTTTTTTCATTCTTTCTTTCAATCTTTCATTCTTTCTTTCAATATTTCTTTCAATCTTTCTTTAATTCTTTCATTCTTTCTTTCGCACTTTCAATCTTTCTTTCATTCTTTCTTTCAGTCTTTCAATCTTTCTTTCATTCTTTCTTTCAATCTTTCAATCTTTCTATCTTTCTTTCATTCTATCTTTCAATCTTTCAATCTTTCTTTCAATATTTTTTTCAGTCTTTAATACTTTCAATCTTTTTTTCTTTTAATCTTTCTTTCAATCTTTCACTCATTCTTTCCTTCAGTCTTTCAATCTTTCTTTCAATTTTTCTTTCAATCTTTCTTTCAAACTTTCAATCTTACTTTCAATCTTTCTTTCAATCGTTCTTATATTCTTTCTTTCAATCTTTCATTCTTTCTTTCAATCTTTCAATCATTCTTTCTTTCATTCTTTCTTTCATTCTTTCAACCTTTCTTAAAATCTTTCTTTCAATCTTTCTTTCAAGCTTTCTTTCATTCATTCTTTCAGTCTTTCAAACATTCAATTTTTCCTTCATTCCTTCTTTTAATCTTTATTACTTTCATTCTTTCTTTCAATCTTTCATTCTTTCTTTCAATATTTCTTTCAATCTTTCTTTAATTCTTTCATTCTTTCTTTCGCACTTTCAATCTTTCTTTCATTCTTTCTTTCAGTCTTTCAATCTTTCTTTCATTCTTTCTTTCAATCTTTCAATCTTTCAATCTTTCTTTCATTCTATCTTTCAATCTTTCAATCTTTCTTTCAATATTTTTTTCAGTCTTTCAATCTTTCTTTAATTCTTTCTTTCAATCTTTCAATCTTTCAATCTTTCTTTCATTCTATCTTTGAATCTTTCAATCTTTCTTTCAATATTTTTTTCAGTCTTTAATACTTTCAATCTTTTTTTCTTTTAATCTTTCTTTCAATCTTTCACTCATTCTTTCCTTCAGTCTTTCAATCTTTCTTTCAATTTTTCTTTCAATCTTTCTTTCAAACTTTCAATCTTACTTTCAATCTTTCTTTCAATCGTTCTTATATTCTTTCTATCAATCTTTCATTCTTTCTTTCAATCTTTCAATCATTCTTTCTTTCATTCTTTCTTTCAATCTTTCAACCTTTCTTAAAATCTTTCTTTCAATCTTTCTTTCAAGCTTTCTTTCATTCATTCTTTCAGTCTTTCAAACATTCAATTTTTCCTTCATTCCTTCTTTCAATCTTTATTACTTTCAATCTTTCTTTCAATCTTTCAATCTTTCTTTCATTCTTTCATTCTTTCTTTCAATCGTTCTTTCAATCTTTCCTTCGATCTTTCAATCTTTCTTTCATACTTTCATTCTTTCTTCCAATCTTTCTTTCAATCTTTCAATCTTTCTTTCATTCTTTCATTCTTTCTTTCAACCTTTCAATATTTCTTTCATTCTTTTTTTTAGTCTTTCAATCTTTCTTTAAATCTTTCTTTCAATCTTTCTTTACAACTTTCAATCTTTCAATCTTTCTTTCATTCTATCTTTCAACCTTTCTTTCAATCTTTCTTTCTTTAAATATTTTGATCTCTCAAACATTCTTTCTTTTTATCAGTCTTTTTTTGTTTCTTTTATTCATTCTTTCAATTTTTCTTACTTTCAATCTTTCTTTTTTTCAATATTTCTTTCAATCTTTTAATCTTTCATTCATTCTTTCATTCTTTCTTTCAATCTTTCATTCTTTCTTTCAATCTTTCAATCTTTCAATCTCTCTTTTAATCTTTCTTTCATTTTTTCTTTCAGTCTTTCAATCTTTCTTTCAATCTTTCTTTCAATCTTTCTTTCAATCTTTCTTTCAATCGTTCTTTCAATCTTTCTTTCAAACTTTCATTCTTTCTTTCGATCTTTCTTCCAATCTTTCTTTCAATCTTTCTTTCTTTTTTCAATCTTTCTTTCAATCTTTTTTTTCATTCTTACTTTTAGTCTTTCAATCTTTCTTTAAATCTTTTTTTCTTTAAATCTTTCTTTCTTCAATCTTTCTTTCAATCTTTCTTTCAATCTTTCAATCATTCAATCTTTCTTTAATTCTTTCTTTCAATCTTTCAATCTTTCAATTTTTCTTTCCATCTTTCTTACTTTCATTCTCTCTTTCTTTCAATATTTCTTTCAATCTTTCTTTAATTCTTTCATTCTTTCTTTCAATCGTTCTTTCATTCTTTCTTTCAATCTTTCATTCTTTCTTTCAATCTTTCAATCTTTCAATCTTTCTTTCATTCTTTTTTTTCATTCTTACTTTTAGTCTTTCAATCTTTCTTTAAATCTTTCATTCTTTAAATCTTTCTTTCTTTCAATCATTCTTTTTTCAATCTTTCTTTCAATCTTTCAATCTTTCGATCTTTCAATCTTTCTTTAATTCTTTTATTCATTCTTTCTTTCAGTCTTTCAATCTTTCTTTAAATCTTTCTTTAAATCTTTCTTTCAATCTTTCAATCTTTCAATTTTTCTTTCATTCTTTCTTTCAATCTTTTTTACTTTCAATCTTTCTTTCAATCTTTCTTACTTTCATTCTCTCTTTCTTTCAATATTCTTTCAATCTTTCAATCTTTCTTTCATTCTTTCATTCTTTCTTTCAATCGTTCTTTTATTCTATCTTTCAATCTTTCATTCTTTCTTTCAATCGTTCAATCTTTCAATCTTTCTTTCATTCTTTCTTTCAATCTTTCGTTTCAAGCTTTCTTTCAATCGTTCTTACTTTCAATCTTTCTTTCATTCTTTCAGTATTTCTTTCAATCTTTCTTTCATTCTTTCTTTCAATCTTTCAATCTTTCAATTTTTCATTCAATCTTTCTTACTTTCATTCTCTCCTTTCAATATTTCTTTCAGTCTTTCAATCTATCTTTCATTCTTTCATTCTTTCTTTCAATCTTTCATTCTTTCTTTCAATCTTTCAATCTTTCAATCTTGCTTTCATTCTTTTTTTTCATTCTTACTTTTAGTCTTTCAATCTTTCTTTAAATCTTTCATTCTTTAAATCTTTCTTTCTTTCAATCATTCTTTTTTCAATCTTTCTTTAAATCTTTCAATCTTTCAATCTTTCAATCTTTCTTTAATTCTTTTATTCATTCTTTCTTCCAGTCTTTCAATCTTTCTTTAAATCTTTCTTTAAATCTTTCTTTCAATCTTTCAATCTTTCAATTTTTCTTTCATTCTTTCTTTCAATATTTTTTACTTTCAATCTTTCTTTCAATCTTTCTTACTTTCATTCTCTCTTTCTTTCAATATTCTTTCAATCTTTCAATCTTTTTTTCATTCTTTCATTCTTTCTTTCAATCGTTCTTTTATTCTTTCTTTCAATCTTTCATTCTTTATTTCAATCTTTCAATCATTCAATCTTTCTTTCATTCCTTCTTTCAATCTTTCAATCTTTCAATCTCTCTTTTAATCTTTCTTTCATTTTTTCTTTCAGTCTTTCAATCTTTCTTTCAATCTTTCTTTCAATCTTTCTTTCAAACTTTCATTCTTTCTGTCAATCTTTCTTTCAATCTTTCTTTCAATCTTTCTTTCTTTTTTCAATCTTTCTTTCAATCTTTTTTTTCATTCTTACTTTTAGTCTTTCAATCTTTCTTTAAATCTTTTTTTCTTTCAATCTTTATTTCTTTCAATCTTTCTTTGTTTTTTTAAGTCTTTCTTTCATTTTTTCTTTCAATATTTCATTCTTTCTTACAATCTTTCTTTCATTCTTTCTTTCAATCTTTCTTTCTTTCAATCTTTCAATCTGTCTTTCAATATTTCTTTCAATCTTTCTTTAAGTTTTTCATTTTTTCTTTCAATCTTTCAATCTTTCTTTCATTCATTCTTTCAGTCTTTCAATCTTTCAGTTTTTCCTTCATTCTTTCTTTCAATCTTCATAACTTTCAATCTTTCTTTCAATCTTTTAATCTTTCAATCTCTCTTTCTTTCAATATTTCTTTCAATCTTTCAATTTTTCTTTCATTCTTTCATTCTTTCTTTCAATCGTTATTTCATTCTTTCTTTCAATCTTTCAATCTTTCTTTAAATATTTCTTTCAATCTTTAATACTTTCAATCTTTCTTTCAAACATTCAATCTTTCTTTCAATCTTTCTTTCATTCTTTCTTTCAATCTTTCTTACTTTAAATTTTTCTATCTTTCAAAATTTCTTCCAATCGTTCAATCTTTCTTTCATTCTTTCTTTCAATCTTTCTTTTGTTATTTCTTTCAATCTTTATTACTTTCAATCTTTCTTTCAATCTTTCTTATTTTCATTCTCTCTTTCTTTCAATATTTCTTTCAATCTTTCAATCTTTCTTTCATTCTTTCATTCTTTCTTTCAATCTTTCATTCTTTTTTTCAGTCTTTCAACCTTTCTTAAAATCTTTCTTTCAATCTTTCTTTCAAGCTTTTAATCTTTCTTTCAATCTTTCTTTCAATCGTTCTTAGTTTCAATCTTTCTTTCTTTCAATATTTCTTTCAATATTTCAATCTTTCTTTCTTACTTTCATTCTTTCTTACAATCCTTCTTTCATTCTTTCTTTCAATCTTTCTTTCTTTCAATCTTTCAATCTATCTTTCAATATTTCTTTCAATCTTCTTTAAGTTTTTCATTTTTTCATTCAATCTTTCAATCAATCTTTCATTCATTCTTTCAGTATTTCAATCTTTCAGTTTTTCCTTCATTCTTTCTTTCAAACTTCATCACTTTCAATCTTTCTTTCAATCTTTTAATCTTTCAATCTCTTTTTCTTTCAATATTTCTTTCAATCTTTCAATATTTCTTTCATTCTTTCATTCTTTCTTTCAATCGTTATTTCATTCTTTCTTTCAATCTTTCAATCTTTCTTTAAATATTTCTTTCGATCTTTAATACTTTCAATCTTTCTTTCAAACATTCAATCTTTCTTTCAATCTTTCAATCTTTCTATCATTCTTTCATTTTTTCTTTCAATCGTTCTTTCATCCTTTCTTTCAAACTTTCATTCTTTCTTTCAGTCTTTCAACCTTTCTTAAAATCTTTCTTTCATTCTTTCTTTCAAGCTTTCAGTCTTTCTTTCAATCTTTCTTTCAATCGTTCTTACTTTCAATCTTTCTTTCTTTCAATATTTCTTTCAATCTTTCAATATTTCTTTCTTACTTTCATTCTTTCTTACAATCTTTCTTTCATTCTTTCTTTCAATCTTTCTTTATTTCAATCTTTCAATCTTTCTTTCATTCTTTCTTTTAATCTTTCAATATTTCTTTCATTGTTTCTTTCAATATTTCTGTCTTTCAATATTTCTTTCAATCTTTCTTTTATTCTATCTTTAAATCTTTCTTTCAAGCTTTCAATCTTTCTTGCAATCTTTCTTTCAGTCTTTCAATATTTCTTTCAAACTTTCAATTTTTCTTTCAATCTTTCAATCTTTCAATATTTCTTTCAATTTTTCTTTCAATCTTTCAGTCTTTCTTTCATTCTTTCTTTCAATCTTTCAATCTTTCAATCTTTCTTTCAATCTTTCTTTCAATATTTCTTTCAATCTTTCTTACTTTCAATCTTTCTTTCTTTCAATCTTTCTTTCCATCTTTCTTTCATTCTTTCCTTCAGTCTTTCAATATTTCTTTCAATCTTTCTTTCAATCTTTCTTTTTTTCAATCTTTTTTTCAATCTTTCTTTCAATCTTTCTTTCAATCTTTCAAACCTTCAATCTTTCTTTAATTATTTTATTCATTCTTTCTTTCAGTCTTTCAATCTTTCTTTAAATCTTTCTTTCAATCTTTCTTTCAATCTATCAATCTTTCAATTTTTCGTTCATTCTTTCTTTCAATCTTTATTACTTTCAATCTTTCTTTCAATCTTTCATATTTTCATTCTCTCTTTCTTTCAATATTTCTTTCAATCTTTCAATCTTTCTTTCATTCTTTCATTCTTTCTTTCAATCGTATTTTCATTCTTTCTTTCAATCTTTCATTCTTTCTTTCAGTCTTTCAACCTTTCTTAAAATCTTTCTTTCAATCTTTCTTTCAAGCTTTCAATCTTTCTTTCAATCTTTCTTTCAATCGTTCTTAGTTTCAATCTTTCTTTCTTTCAATATTTCTTTCAATCTTTCAATCTTTCTTTCTTACTTTCATTCTTTCTTACAATCTTTCTTTCATTCTTTCTTTCAATCTTTCTTTCTTTCAATCTTTTAATCTATCTTTCAATATTTCTTTCAATCTTTCTTTAAGTTTTTCATTTTTTCATTCAATCTTTCAATCTTTCTTTCATTCATTCTTTCAGTCTTTCAATCTTTCAGTTTTTCCTTCATTCTTTCTTTCAAACTTCATCACTTTCAATCTTTCTTTCAATCTTTTAATCTTTCAATCACTCTTTCTTTCAATATTTCTTTCAATCTTTCAATTTTTCTTTCATACTTTCATTCTTTCTTTCAATCGTTATTTCATTCTTTCTTTCGATCTTTCAATCTTTCTTTAAATATTTCTTTCGATATTTAATACTTTCAATCTTTCTTTCAAACATTCAATCTTTCTTTCAATCTTTCAATCTTTCAATCTTTCTTTCATTCTTTCTTTCAATCTTTCTTACTTTAAATTTTTCTATCTTTCAATATTTCTTCCAATCGTTCAATCTTTCTTTCATTCTTTCATTCTTTCTTTCAATCGTTCTTTCATTCTTTCTTTCAATCTTTCATTCTTTCTTTCAGTCTTTCAACCTTTCTTAATATCTTTCTTTCAATCTTTCTTTCAAGCTTTCAATCTTTCTTTCAATCTTTCTTTCAATCGTTCTTAGTTTCAATCTTTCTTTCTTTCAATATTTCTTTCAATCTTTCAATCTTTCTTTTGTTATTTCTTTCAATCTTTATTACTTTCAATCTTTCTTTCAATCTTTCTTATTTTCATTCTCTCTTTCTTTCAATATTTCTTTCAATCTTTCAATCTTTCTTTCATTCTTTCATTCTTTCTTTCAATCGTTCTTTCATTCTTTCTTTCAATCTTTCATTCTTTCTTTCAGTCTTTCAACCTTTCTTAAAATCTTTCTTTCAATCTTTCTTTCAAGCTTTCAATCTTTCTTTCAATCTTTCTTTCAATCGTTCTTAGTTTCAATCTTTCTTTCTTTCAATATTTCTTTCAATCTTTCAATCTTTCTTTCTTACTTTCATTCTTTCTTACAATCTTTCTTTCATTCTTTCTTTCAATCTTTCTTTCATTCAATCTTTCAATATTTCTTTCATTCATTCTTTCAGTCTTTCAATCTTTCAGTTTTTCCTTCATTCTTATTTTCAAACTTCATCACTTTCAATCTTTCTTTCAATCTTTTAATCTTTCAATCTCTCTTTCTTTCAATATTTCTTTCAATCTTTCAATTTTTCTTTCATTCTTTCATTCTTTCTTGCAATCGTTATTTCATTCTTTCTTTCAATCCTTCAATCTTTCTTTAAATATTTCTTTCGATCTTTAATACTTTCAATCTTTCTTTCAAACATTCAATCTTTCTTTCAATCTTTCAATCTTTCTATCATTCTTTCATTTTTTCTTTCAATCGTTCTTTCATTCTTTCTTTCAATCTTTCATTCTTTCTTTCAGTCTTTCAACCTTTCTTAAAATCTTTCTTTCATTCTTTCTTTCAAGCTTTCAGTCTTTCTTTCAATCTTTCTTTCAATCGTTCTTACTTTCAATCTTTCTTTCTTTCAATATTTCTTTCAATCTTTCAATATTTCTTTCTTACTTTCATTCTTTCTTACAATCTTTCTTTCATTCTTTCTTTCAATCTTTCTTTCAATATTTCTTACAATCTTTCTTTAATTCTTTCATTTTTTCTTTCAATCTTTCAATTATTCCTCCATTCTTTCTTTCAATCTTTATTACTTTCAATCTTTCTTTCAATCTTTTAATCTTTCAATCTCTCTTTCTTTCAATATTTCTTTCAATCTTTCATTCTTTCTTTCAGTCTTTCAATCTTTCTATAAATCTTTCTTTCAATCGTTCTTACTTTCAATCTTTCTTTCTTTCAGTATTTCTTTCATTCTTTCATTCTTTCTTTCAATCTTTCAATCTTTCTTTCAATATTTCTTTCAATCTTTCTTTAATTCTTTCATTCTTTCTTTCAAACTTTCAATCTTTCTTTCATTCTTACTTTCAGTCTTTCAATTTTTGTTAAATCTTTCTTTCAATCTTTCTTTCAATCTTTCAATCTTTCAATCTTTCAATTTTTCTTTTATTCTTTCTTTCAATCTTTATTACTTTCAATCTTTCTTTCAATCTTTCTTACTTTCAAATTCTCTTTCTTTCAATATTTCTTTCAATCTTTCAATCTTTCTTTCAATCTTTCATTCTTTCTTTCAGTCTTTCAACCTTTCCTAAAATCTTTCTTTCAATATTTCATTCTTACTTCAAATCTTTCTTTCATTCTTTATTTCAATCTACATTTCTTTCAATCATTCAATCTTTCTTTCAATACCGAACCATTGTCTCATCAAAGGTGAATGGTTCAGAATGCTGCAGTACATAATATGATGATTAATATGATGAACTATTATGTGCTCCATAAGTGTTTCTCACAGAGTTTTAGGCCCATCTAACATGTATTTATCGAGTTATGATCATTTTCAGACAGTCATTACTCTGTGTGACAGTGTCAGACAGTTTAAATACTATGATGAACAAGTATGTGCTGCTAAAGTGTTGCTTGTCAAACAGTTTTAGTCCCATACAACATGTATTTGTCGAGTTATGATCATTTTCATCATAGTGTGCACATGTGGGAAAAAACAAATTTTCAACCGATTTAAACGTCGAAAAGGCGAATTGGTTAAACGCTTCAGTCATTACTCTGTGTGACAGTGTCAGACAGTTTGAATACTATGACTAACTAGTCTGTGCTGCTAAAGTGTTGTTTGTCAAACAGTTTTAGTCCCATATAACATGTATTTGTGGAGTTACGATCATTTTCAGAACATTTGATGGTTTGCTGTCTAGCTGAATTAGAGAAACACCGAACCATTGTCTCTTCAGCGGTGAATGATTCAGAATGGTGCAGTACAGCATAGAAATTTGATTAATTTGATGAACTATTATGTGCTTCTTAAGTTTTTTCTCACAGAGTTCTAGAACCATCTAACATGTATCTGTGGAGTTATGATCATTTTCAGAACTGTGGACGGTTTGCTGTCTAACTGAATTAGAGAAACACCGAACCATTGTCTCTTCAGAGGTGAATGATTCAGAATGCTGCAGTACAGCATAGAAATGTAATTAATATGATGAACTAGTCTGTGCTGCTAAAGTGTTGTTTGTCAAACAGTTTTAGTCCCATACAACATCTATTTGTCGAGTTATGAGCAGTTTCAGAACTTTGAACGGTTTGCTTTCTAGCTGAATTAGAGAAACACTGAACCATTGTCTCATCAATGGTGAATGGTTCAGAATGCTGCAGTACAGCATAGAAATTTGATTAATATGATGAACTATTATGTGGTCCATAAGTGTTTCTTACAGAGTTTTAAGCCCATCTAACATGAATTTTTCGAGTTATGATAATTTTCAGAACTTTGGACGGTTTGCTGTCTAACTGAATTAGAGAAACACCGACCCATTGTCTCTTCAGAGGTGAATGATTCAGAATGCTGCAGTACAGCATAGAAATTTAATTAATATGATGAACTATTATGTGCTTCTTAAGTGTTTCTCACAGACTTCTAGACCCATCTAACATTTTTTTGTGGAGTTATGATAATTTTCATCATAGTGTGCACATGTGGGGAAAAATGCATTTTCAGCCGATTTAAACGTCGAAAAGGCGAATTGGTTAAAAGCTTCAGTCATTACTCTCGGTGGCAGTGTCAGACAGTTTAAATACAATGATGAACTAGTATAAGCTGCTAAAGTGTTGTATGTCAAACAGTTTTAGGCCCATATAAAATGTATTTGTCGAGTTATGATCATTTTCATCATAGTGTGCACATGTGGGAAAAAACGCATTTTCAGCCGATTCAAACGTCGAAAAGGCGAATTGGTTAAACGCTTCAGTCATTACTCTGTGTGACAGTGTCAGACAGTTTAAATACTATGATGAACAAGTATGTGCTGCTAAAGTGTTGTTTGTCAAACAGTTTTAGTCCCATACAACATGTATTTGTAGAGTTATGAGCATTTTCAGAACTTTGGACGGTTTGCTGTCTAGCTGAATTAGAGAAACACCGAACCATTGTCTCTTCAGAGGTGAATGGTTCAGAATGGTGCAGTACAGCATAGAAATTTGATCAATTTGATCAATATGATGAACTATTATGTGCTCCATAAGTGTTTCTCACAGAGTTTTAGGCCCATCTAACATGTATTTGTCGAGCTATGAGCATTTTCAGAACTTGGGACGGTTTGCTGTCTAGCTGAATTAGAGAAACACCGAACCATTGTCTCTTCAGAGGTGAATGATTCAGAATGCTGCAGTACAGCATATGAATTTAATTAATTTGATGAACTTTTATGTGCTTCTTCAGTTTTTCTCACAGAGTTCTAGACCCATCTAACATGTATTTGTGGAGTTATGATCATTTTCAGAACTTTGGACGGTTTGCTGTCTAGCTGAATTAGAGAAACACCGAACCATTGTCTCTTCATAAGTGAATGATTCAGAATGCTGCAGTACAGCATAGAAATGTAATTAATATGATGAACTAGTCTGTGCTGCTAAAGTGTTGTTTGTCAAACAGTTTTAGTCCCATACAACATCTATTTGTCGAGTTATGAGCAGTTTCAGAACTTTGAACGGTTTGCTTTCTAGCTGAATTAGAGAAACACTGAACCATTGTCTCATCAATGGTGAATGGTTCAGAATGCTGCAGTACAGCATAGAAATTTGATTAATATGATGAACTATTATGTGGTCCATAAGTGTTTCTTACAGAGTTTTAAGCCCATCTAACATGAATTTTTCGAGTTATGATAATTTTCAGAACTTTGGACGGTTTGCTGTCTAACTGAATTAGAGAAACACCGACCCATTGTCTCTTCAGAGGTGAATGATTCAGAATGCTGCAGTACAGCATAGAAATTTAATTAATATGATGAACTATTATGTGCTTCTTAAGTGTTTCTCACAGACTTCTAGACCCATCTAACATTTTTTTGTGGAGTTATGATAATTTTCATCATAGTGTGCACATGTGGGGAAAAATGCATTTTCAGCCGATTTAAACGTCGAAAAGGCGAATTGGTTAAAAGCTTCAGTCATTACTCTCGGTGGCAGTGTCAGACAGTTTAAATACAATGATGAACTAGTATAAGCTGCTAAAGTGTTGTATGTCAAACAGTTTTAGGCCCATATAAAATGTATTTGTCGAGTTATGATCATTTTCATCATAGTGTGCACATGTGGGAAAAAACGCATTTTCAGCCGATTTAAACGTCCAAAAGGCGAATTGGTTAAAAGCTTCAGTCATTACTCTCGGTGGCAGTGTCAGACAGTTTAAATACAATGATGAACTAGTATAAGCTGCTAAAGTGTTGTATGTCAAACAGTTTTAGGCCCATATAAAATGTATTTGTCGAGTTATGATCATTTTCATCATAGTGTGCACATGTGGGAAAAAACGCATTTTCAGCCGATTTAAACGTCGAAAGGGCGAATTGGTTAAACGCTTCAGTCATTACTCTGTGTGACAGTGTCAGACAGTTTAAATACTATGATGAACAAGTATGTGCTGCTAAAGTGTTGTTTGTCAAACAGTTTTAGTCCCATACAACATGTATTTGTAGAGTTATGAGCATTTTCAGAACTTTGGACGGTTTGCTGTCTAGCTGAATTAGAGAAACACCGAAACATTGTCTCTTCAGAGGTGAATGGTTCAGAATGGTGCAGTACAGCATAGAAATTTGATCAATTTGATCAATATGATGAACTATTATGTGCTCCATAAGTGTTTCTCACAGAGTTTTAGGCCCATCTAACATGTATTTGTCGAGCTATGAGCATTTTCAGAACTTGGGACGGTTTGCTGTCTAGCTGAATTAGAGAAACACCGAACCATTGTCTCTTCAGAGGTGAATGATTCAGAATGCTGCAGTACAGCATATGAATTTAATTAATTTGATGAACTTTTATGTGCTTCTTCAGTTTTTCTCACAGAGTTCTAGACCCATCTAACATGTATTTGTGGAGTTATGATCATTTTCAGAACTTTGGACGGTTTGCTGTCTAGCTGAATTAGAGAAACACCGAACCATTGTCTCTTCATAAGTGAATGATTCACAATGCTACAGTACAGCATAGAAATTTGATTAATATGATGAACTATTATGAGCCCCATAAGTGTTTCTCACAGAGTTTTAGGCCCATCTAACATGTATTTTTCGAGTTATGATCATTTTCAGAACTTTGGACGGTTTGGTATCTAGCTGAATTAGAGAAACACCGAACCATTGTCTCTTCAGAGGTGAATGATTCAGAATGCTGCAGTACAGCATAGAAATTTAATTAATATGATGAACTAGTCTGTGCTGCTAAAGTGTTGCTTGTCAAACAGTTTTAGTCCCATACAACATGTATTTGTCGAGTTATGAGCATTTTCAGAACTTTGAACGGTTTGCTGTCTAGCTGAATTAGAGAAACACCGAACCATTGTCTCTTCAGCGGTGAATGATTCAGAATGCTGCAGTACAGCATAGAAATGTAATTAATATGATGAACTATTATGTCCTTCTTAAGTGTTTCTCACAGAGTTCTAGGCCCATCTAATATGTATTTGTTGAGTTATGATCATTTTCATCATAGTGTGCACATGTGGGAAAAAATGCGTTTTCAGCCGATTTAAACGTCGAAAAGGCGATTTGGTTTAAAGCTTCAGTCATTACTCTGTGTGACAGTGTCAGACAGTTTAAATACAATGAATAACTAGTATGTGCTGCTAAAGTGTTGTATGTCAAACAGTTTTAGGCCCATTTAAAATGTATTTGTCGAGGTTTGATCATTTTGATCATAGTGTGCACATGTGGGAAAATACGCATTTTCAGCCGATTTAAACGTCGAAAAGGCGAATTGGTTAAACACTTCAGTCATTACTCTGTGTGACAGTGCCAGACAGTTTAAATACAATAGTGAACTAGTATATGCTGCTAAAGTGTTGTTTGTCAAACAGTTTTAGGCCCAAATAAAATGTATTTGTCGAGTTATGATCATTTTCATCATAGTGTGCACATGTGGGAAAAAACGCATTTTCAGCCGATTTAAACGTCGAAAAGGCGAATTGGTTATAAGCTACAGTCATTACTCTGTGTGACAGTGACAGACAGTTTAAATACAATGATGAACTAGTATATGCTGCTAAAGTGTTGTTGGTCAAACAGTTTTAGGCCCATATAAAATGGATTTTTCGAGTTATGATCATTTTCAGAACTTTGGACGATTTGCGGTCTAGCTGAATTAGAGAAACACCGAACCTTTGTATCTTTATAGGTGAATGATTCAGAATGCTGCCGTACACCATTGAAATCTAATATGAGGAACTATTATGTGCTTCTTAAGTGTTTCTCACAGACCTCTAGGCCCATCTAACATGTATTTGTGGAGTTTTGATCACGTCAGAACTTTGGACGGTTTGCTGTCTAGCTGAATTAGAGAAACACTGAACCATTGTCTCATCAAAGGTGAATGGTTCAGAATGCTGCAGTACAGCATAGAAATTTGATTAATATGATGAACTATTATGTGGTCCATAAGTGTTTCTCACAGAGTTTTAAGCCCATCTAACATGAATTTTTCGAGTTATGATAATTTTCAGAACTTTTGACGGTTTGCTGTCTAACTGAATTAGAGAAACACCGACCCATTGTCTCTTCAGAGGTGAATGATTCAGAATGCTGCAGTACAGCATAGAAATTAAATTAATATGATGAACTATTATGTGCTTCTTAAATGTTTCTCACAGATTTCTATGCCCATCTAACATGTATTTGTGGAGTTATGATCATTTTCATCATAGTGTGCACATGTGGGAAAAAATGCATTTTCAGCCGATTTAAACGTCGAAAAAAGGCGAATTGGTTAAAAGCTACAGTCATTACTCTGTGTGACAGTGACAGATAGGAATTATGTAGTTTTTGGGATGTTTTTTGGTGTTGTATATTTTGACGTTCTTCGACCTAGTATTATGTAGTTTTTGGGATATTTTTTGGCGTTGTATTTTTTGACGTTTTTCGACATAGTAATAAATTGTTTTTGGGATATTTCTCAGGGTTGTATATTTTGACGTTTTAGGGACATATTTTGGCGTTGTATATTTTGACGTTTTTCGACATAGTATTATGTAGTTTTTGGGATATTTTTTGGTGTTGTATATTTTGACTTTTTTCGACGTAACAAGTATGTCGTTCTTGGGATTTTTATCTGGGTTGTATATTTTGACGTCTTTGGACATATTTTGGCGTTGTATATTTTGACTTTTTTCGACGTAACAAGTATGTCGTTTTTGGAATATTTATCTGGGTTGTATACTTTGAAGTATTTGTGACATTTTTCGGCGTTGTATATTTTGACATTTTTCGACATAGTATTCTCTAGTTTTTGGGATATTTTTCGGCGTTTTATATTTTGACGTTTTTCGACATGGTATTATGTCGTTTTTGGGATATTTTTTGGCCTTGTATATTTTGACTTTTTTTCGACTTTTTTTGGATGTCGTTTTTGGCTTATTTATCTGAGTTGTGTATTTTGAAGTATTTGTGATATTTTTCAGCGTTGTATATTTTTACGTTTTTTGACATAGTATTATGTAGTTTTTGGGATATTTATCTGGGTTATATATTTTGACGTTTTTCGATATAGTATTATGTCGATTTTGGGATATTTTTTGGCGTTGTATGTTTTGACTTTTTTCTACTTTTTCCGTATGTCGTTTTTGGGATATTTATCTGGGTTGTAAATTTTGAAGTATTTGTGATATTTTTCGGCATGGTATATTTTTTTACGTTTTTTGACATAGTATTATGTAGTTTTTGGGATATTTTTTGGTGTTGTGTATGTTGACTTTTTTCGACATAGTATATTATGTCCTTTTTTGGGATATTTATCTGGGTTGTATATTTTGACGTTTTTGGACATATTTTGGCGCTGTATATTTTGGCTTTTTTCGACATAGTTTAGTATGTCATTTTTGGAATATTTATCTGGGTTGTATATTTTTACGTTATTGTGATATTTTTCGACGTGGTATATTTTGACGTTTTTCGACATAGTATTATGCAGTTTTTGGGATATTTTTTGGCGTTGTATATTTTGACGTTTTTCGACATGGTATTAAATCGTTTTTGGGATTTTTATCTGGGTTGTATATTTTGACGTTTTTGGGACATTTTTTGGCGCTGTATATTTTGACTTTTTTTGACAAATATAGTATGTCGTTTTTGGGATATTTTTCGGCGTTGTATATTTTGATTTTTTTCGGCATAGTATTATGTCATTTTTGGGATATTTATCTGGGTTGTAAAGTTTGACGTTTTTGGGACATATTTTGGCGTTGTATATTTTGACTTTTTTCGACATAGTATAATATGTAGTTTTTGGGATATTTTTCGGCATTTTATATTTTGATGTTTTTCGACATGGTATTATGCCATTTTTGGGATATTTTTTGGCGTTGTATATATAGAAGTTTTTTGACATAGTGTCGTACTTTGGGATACATATGACATACTGGTCGTTTTTGGGATATTTTTTGTTCTTGTATATTTGGACTTTTTTCGACTTTTTTTGGATGTCGTTTTTGGATTATTTATCTGAGTTGTATATTTTGAAGTATTTGTGATATTTTTCAGCGTTGTATATTTTGAAGTTTTTCGACATAGTATTATGTAGTTTTTGGGATATTTATCTGGGTTGTATATTTTGACGTTTTTCGATATAGTATTATGTCGTTTTTGGGATATTTTTTGGCGTTGTATATTTTGACGTTTTTCGGCATAGTATTATGTCATTTTTGGGATATTAATCTGGGTTGTAAAGTTTGACGTTTTTGGGACATATTTTGGCGTTGTATATTTTGGCTTTTTTCGACATAGTTTAGTAAGTCATTTTTGGAATATTTATCTGGGTTGTATATTTTGAAGTTTTTGTGATATTTTTCGACGTGGTATATTTTGACGTTTTTCGACATAGTATTATGTAGTTTTTGGGATAATTTTTGGCGTTGTATATTTTGACGTTTTTCGACATAGTAATATATCGTTTTTGGGATTTTTATCTGGGTTGTATATTTTGACGTTTTTGGGACATTTTTTGGCGCTGTATATTTTGACTTTTTTCGACATAGTACATTATGTCGTTTTTTGGGATATTTATCTGGGTTGTATATTTTTACGTTATTGTGATATTTTTCGACGTGGTATATTTTGATGTTTTTCGACATAGTATTATGTAGTTTTTGGGATATTTTTTGGTGTTGTATATTTTGACTTTTTTTGACATAGTATAGTATGTCGTTTTTGGGATATTTTTCGGCGTTGTATATTTTGACGTTTTTCGGCATAGTATCATGTCATTTTTGGAATATTTATCTGGGTTGTAAATTTTGAAGTATTTGTGATATTTTTCGGCGTTGTATATTTTGACGTTTTTCGACAGAGTATTATGTAGTTTTTGGGATATTTTTTGGTGTTGTATATTTTGACGTTCTTCGACATAGTAATATATTGTTTTTGGGATATTTATCTGGGTTGTATATTTTGACGTTTTTGGGACATATTTTGGCGTTGTATATTTTGACGTTTTTCGACATAGTATTATGTAGTTTTTGGGATATTTTTTGGTGTTGTATATTTTGCCTTTTTCCGACGTAACAAGTATGTCGTTCTTGGGATATTTATCTGGGTTGTATATTTTGACATCTTTGGACATATTTTGGCATTGTATATTTTGACTTTTTTCGACGTAACAAGTATGTCGTTTTTGGAATATTTATCTGGGTTGTATATTTTTACGTTATTGTGATATTTTTCGACGTGGTATATTTTGACGTTTTTCAACATAGTATTATGTCGTTTTTGGGAAATTTTTTCGTGTTGTATATTTGGACGTTTTTTGACATAGTATTATGTCGTTTTTGGGATATTTCTCTGGGTTGTATATTTTGATGTTTTTGGGACATATTTGGCGTTGTATATTTTGACTTTTTTCGACATAGTATAATGTAGATTCTGGGATATTTTTTGGCGTTGTATATTTTGACGTTTTTCGACATAGTAATATATCGTTTTTGGGATTTTTTTCTGGGTTGTATATTTTGACGTTTTTGGGACATTTTTTGGTGTTGTATATGTTGACTTTTTTCGACATCGTATATTATGTCGTTTTTTTGGATATTTATCTGGGTTGTATATTTTTACGTTATTGTGATATTTTTCGACGTGGTATATTTTGATGTTGTTCGACATAGTATTATGTAGTGGTGGGATATTTTTTGGCGTTGTATATTTTGACGTTTTTCGACATAGTTTTATATCGTTTTTGGGATATTACCTGGGTTGTATATTTTGACGTTTTTGGGACATTTTTTGGCGTTGTGTATTTTGACGTTTTTCGACATTTTCCGTAAGTCGTTTTTGGGATATTTATCTGGGTTGTAAATTTTGAAGTATTTGTGATATTTTTCGGCGTTGTATATTTTGAAGTTTTTCGACTCGACAAATACATGTTGTATGGGACTAAAACTGTTTGACAAACAACACTTTAGCAGCATATACTAGTTCACCATTGTATTTAAACTGTCTGACACTGTCACACAGAGTAATGACTGAAGCGTTTAACCAATTCCCCTTTTCGACGTTAAAATCGGCTGAAAATGCGTTTTTTCCCACATGTGCACACATTGATGAAAATGATCCTAACTCCACAAATACATGTGAGATGGGCATAGAAATCTGAGAGAAAAACATAGGAAGCACATAATAGTTCATCATATTAATTAAATTTCTATGCTGTACTGCAGCATTCTCAATCATTCACCTCTGAAGAGACAATGGTTCGGTGTTTCTCTAATTCAGCTAGACAGCAAACCGTCACAAGTTCTGAAAATGATCATAACTCCAGAAATACATGTTCGATGGGCATAGAAATCTGAGAGAAAAACTTAGGAAGCACATAATAGTTCATCATATTAATTAAATTTCAATGCTGTACTGCAGCATTCTGAATCATTCACCTCTGAAGAGACAATGGTTCGGTGTTTCTCTAATTCAGCTAGACAGCAAACCGTCCAATGTTCTGAAAATGCTCATACCTCGACAAATACATGTTGTATGGGCCTAAAACTGTTTGACAAACAACGCTTTAGCAGCATAATAAAATGGTGAACTAGTGTTCACCATTTTATTTAAACTGTCTGACACTGTCACACAGAGTAATGACTGAAGCGTTTAAGCAATTCCCCTTTTCGACGTTTAAATCGGCTGAAAATGCGTTTTTTCCCACATGTACACATAATGATGAAAATGATCATAACTCGACAAATACATGTTAGATGGGCCTAAACCTGGTTGACAAACAACACTTTAGCAGCATATACTAGTTCACCATTGTATTTAAACTGTCTGACACTGTCACACAGAGTAATGACTGAAGCGTTTAACCAATTCCCCTTTTCGACGTTTAAATCGGCTGAAAATGCGTTTTTTCCCACATGTGCACACAATGATGAAAATAATCATAACTCGACAAATACATGTTAGATGGGCCGAAAACTGTTTGACAAACAACACTTTAGCAGCATATACTAGTTCACCATTGTATTTAAACTGTCTGACACTGTCACACAGAGTAATGACTGAAGCGTTTAACCAATTCCCCTTTTCGACGTTTAAATCGGCTGAAAATGCGTTTTTTCCCACATGTGCACACAATGATGAAAATGATCATAACTCCACAAATACATGTTAGATGGGCCTAGAAATCTGTGAGAAACACTTAAGAAGCACATAATAGTTCATCATATTAATTAAATTTCTATGCTGTACTGCAGCATTCTGAATCATTCACCTCTGAAGAGACAATGGTTCGGTGTTTCTCTAATTCAGTTAGACAGCAAACCGTCACAAGTTCTGAAAATGATCATAACTCCAGAAATACATGTTAGATGGGCATAGAAATCTGAGAGAAAAACTTAGGAAGCACATAATAGTTCATCATATTAATAAAATTTCTATGCTGTACTGCAGCATTCTGAATCATTCACCTCTGAAGAGACAATGGTTCGGTGTTTCTCTAATTCAGCTAGACAGCAAACCGTCCAATGTTCTGAAAATGCTCATACCTCGTCAAATACAATGTTGTATGGGCCTAAAACTGTTTGACAAACAACGCTTTAGCAGCATATACTAGTTCACCATTGTATTTAAACTGTCTGACACTGTCACACAGAGAAATGACTGAAGCGTTTAAGCAATTCCCCTTTTCGACGTTTAAATCGGCTGAAAATGCGTTTTTTCCCACATTTACACATAATGATGAAAATGATCATAACTCGACAAATACATGTTAGATGGGCCTAAAACTGGTTGACAAACAACACTTTAGCAGCATATACTAGTTCACCAATGTATTTAAACTGTCTGACACTGTCACACAGAGTAATGGCTGAAGCGTTTAACCAATTCCCCTTTTCGACGTTTAAATCGGCTGAAAATGCGTTTTTTCCCACATGTGCACACAATGATGAAAATGATCATAACTCCACAAATACATGTTAGATGGGCCTAGAAATCTGTGAGAAACACTTAAGAAGCACATAATAGTTCATCATATTAATTAAATTTCTATGCTGTACTGCAGCATTCTGAATCATTCACCTCTGAAGAGGCAATGGTTCGGTGTTTCTCTAATTCAGCTAGACAGCAAACCGTCACAAGTTCTGAAAATGATCATAACTCCAGAAATACATGTTAGATGGGCATAGAAATCTGACAGAAAAACTTAGGAAGCACATAATAGTTCATCACATTAATTAAATTTCAATGCTGTACTGCAGCATTCTGAATCATTCACCTCTGAAGAGACAATGGTTCGGTGTTTCTCTAATTCAGCTAGACTGCAAACCGTCCAATGTTCTGAAAATGCTCATACCTCGACAAATACATGTTGTATGGGCCTAAAACTGTTTGACAAACAACGCTTTAGCAGCATATACTAGTTCACCATTGTAATTAAACTGTCTGACACTGTCACACAGAGTAATGACTGAAGCGTTTAAGCAATTCCCCTTTTCGATGTTTAAATCGGCTGAAAATGCGTTTTTTCCCACATGTGCACACAATGATGAAAATAATCATAACTCGACAAATACATTTTACATGGGCCTAAAACTGTTTGACAAACAACAATTTAGCAGCATATACTAGTTCACCATTGTATTTAAACTGTCTGACACTGTCACACAGAGTTATGACTGAAGCGTTTAACCAATTCCCCTTTTCGACGTTTAAATCGGCTGAAAATGCGTTTTTTCCCACATGTGCACACAATGATGAAAATGATCATAACTCCAAAAATACATGTTAGATGGGCCTAGAAATCTGTGAGAAACACTTAAGAAGCACATAATAGTTCATCATATTAATAAAATTTCTATGCTGTACTGCAGCATTCTGAATCATTCACCTCTGAAGAGACAATGGTTCGGTGTTTCTCTAATTCAGCTAGACAGCAAACCCTCACAAGTTCTGAAAATGATCATAACTCCAGAAATACATGTTAGATGGGCATAGAAATCTGAGAGAAAAACTTAGGAAGCACGTAATTGTTCATCATATTAATTAAATTTCAATGCTGTACTGCAGCATTCTGAATCATTCACCTCTGAAGAGACAATGGTTCGGTGTTTCTCTAATTCAGCTAGACAGCAAACCGTCCAATGTTCTGAAAATGCTCATACCTCGACAAATACATGTTGTATGGGCCTAAAACTGTTTGACAAACAACGCTTTAGCAGCATATACTAGTTCACCATTGTATTTAAACTGTCTGACACTGTCACACAGAGTAATGACTGAAGCGTTCAAGCAATTCCCCTTTTCGACGTTTAAATCGGCTGAAAATGCGTTTTTTCCCACATGTACACACAATGATGAAAATGATCCTAACTCGACAAATACATGTTAGATGGGCCTAAAACTGGTTGACAAACAACACTTTAGCAGCATATACTAGTTCACCATTGTATTTAAACTCTCTGACACTGTCACACAGAGTAATGACTGAAGCGTTTAACCAATTCCCCTTTTCGACGTTTAAATCGGCTGAAAATGCGTTTTTTCCCACATGTGCACACAATGATGAAAATGATCATAACTCCACAAATACATGTTAGATGGGCCTAGAAATCTGTGAGAAACACTTAAGAAGCACATAATAGTTCATCATATTAATTAAATTTCTATGCTGTACTGCAGCATTCTGAATCATTCACCTCTGAAGAGACAACGGTTCGGTGTTTCTCTAATTCTACTAGACAGCAAACCGTCCAATGTTCTGAAAATGCTCATACCTCGACAAATACATGTTAGATGGGCCTAAAACTGTTTGACAAACAACACTTTAGCAGCTTATACTAGTTCACCATTGTATTTAAACTGTCTGACACTGTCACACAGAGTAATGACTGAAGCGTTTAACCAATTCTCCTTTTCGACGTTTAAATCGGCTGAAAATGCGTTTTTTCCCACATGTGCACATAATGATGAAAATGATCATAACTCGACAAATACATGTTAGATGGGCCTAAAACTGTTTGACAAACAACACTTTAGCAGCATATACTAGTTCACCATTGTATTTAAACTGTCTGACAATGTCAAACAGAGTAATGACTGAAGCGTTTAACCAATTCCCCTTTTCGACGTTTAAATCGGCTGAAAATGAATTTTTTCCCACATGTGCACACAATGATGAAAATGACATAACTCCACAAATACATGTTAGATGGGCCTAGAAATCTGTGAGAAACACTTAAGAAGCACATAATAGTTCATCATATTAATTAAATTTCTATGCTGTACTGCAGCATTCTGAATCATTCACCTCTGAAGAGACAATGGTTCGGTGTTTCTCTTATTCAGCTAGACAGCAAACCGTCCAATGTTCTGAAAATGCTCATACCTCGACAAATACATGTTGTATGGGCCTAAAACTGTTTGACAAACAACGCTTTAGCAGCATATACTAGTTCACCATTGTATTTAAACTGTCTGACACTGTCACACAGAGTAATGACTGAAGCGTTTAACCAATTCTCCTTTTCGACGTTTAAATCGGCTGAAAATGCGTTTTTTCCCACATGTGCACATAATGATGAAAATGATCATAACTCGACAAATACATGTTAGATGGGCCTAAAACTGGTTGACAAACAACACTTTAGCAGCATATACTAGTTCACCATTGTATTTAAACTGTCTGACACTGTCACACAGAGTAATGACTGAAGCGTTTAACCAATTCCCCTTTTCGACGTTTAAATCGGCTGAAAATGCGTTTTTTCCCACATGTGCACACAATGATGAAAATGATCATAACTCCACAAATACATGTTAGATGGGCCTAGAAATCTGTGAGAAACACTTAAGAAGCACATAATAGTTCATCATATTAATTAAATTTCTATGCTGTACTGCAGCATTCTGAATCATTCACCTCTGAATAGACAATGGTTCGGTGTTTCTCTAATTCAGCTAGACAGCAAAACGTCACAAGTTCTGAAAATGATCATAACTCCAGAAATACATGTTAGATGGGCATAGAAATCTGAGAGAAAAACTTAGGAAGCACATAATAGTTCATCATATTAATTAAATTTCAATGCTGTACTGCAGCATTCTGAATCATTCACCTCTGAAGAGACAATGGTTCGGTGTTTCTCTAATTCAGCTAGACAGCAAACCGTCCAATGTTCTGAAAATGCTCATACCTCGACAAATACATGTTGTATGGGCCTAAAACTGTTTGACAAACAACGCTTTAGCAGCATATACTAGTTCACCATTGTATTTAGACTGTCTGACACTGTCACACAGAGTAATGACTGAAGCGTTTAACCAATTCCCCTTTTCGATGTTTAAATCGGCTGAAAATGCGTTTTTTCCCACATGTGCACATAATGATGAAAATGATCATAACTCGACAAATACATGTTAGATGGGCCTAAAACTGTTTGACAAACAACACTTTAGCAGCATATACTAGTTCACCATTGTATTTAAACTGTCTGACACTGTCACACAGAGTAATTACTGAAGCGTTTAACCAATTCACCTTTTCGACGTTTAAATCGGCTGAAAATGCGTTTTTTCCCACATGTGCACACAATGATGAAAATAATCATAACTCGACAAATACATTGTACATGGGCCTAAAACTGTTTGACAAACAACACTTTAGCAGCATATACTAGTTCACCATTGTATTTAAACTGTCTGACACTGTCACACAGAGTAATGACTGAAGCGTTTAACCAATTCCCCTTTTCGACGTTTAAATCGGCTGAAAATGCGTTTTTTCCCACATGTGCACACAATGATGAAAATGATCATAACTCCACAAATACATGTTAGATGGGCCTAGAAATCTGTGAGAAACACTTAAGAAGCACATAATAGTTCATCATATTAATTAAATTTCTATGCTGTACTGCAGCATTCTGAATCATTCACCTCTGAAGAGACAATGGTTCGGTGTTTCTCTAATTCTACTAGACAGCAAACCGTCCAATGTTCTGAAAATGCTCATACCTCGACAAATACATGTTGTATGGGCCTAAAACTGTTTGACAAACAACGCTTTAGCAGCATATACTAGTTCACCATTGTAATTAAACTGTCTGACACTGTCACACAGAGTAATGACTGAAGCGTTTAAGCAATTCCCCTTTTCGACGTTTAAATCGGCTGAAAATGCCTTTTTTCCCACATGTACACATAATGATGAAAATTATCATAACTCGACAAATACATGTTAGATGGGCCTAAAACTGGTTGACAAACAACACTTTAGCAGCATATACTAGTTCACCATTGTATTTAAACTGTCTGACACTGTCACACAGAGTAATGACTGAAGCGTTTAACCAATTCCCCTTTTCGACGTTTAAATCGGCTGAAAATGCGTTTTTTCCCACATGTGCACACAATGATGAAAATGATCATAACTCGACAAATACATGTTGTTTGGGCCTAAAACTGTTTGACAAACAACGCTTTAGCAGCATATACTAGTTCACCATTGTCTTTAAACTGTCTGACACTGTCACACAGAGTAATGACTGAAGCGTTTAACCAATTCCCCTTTTCGACGTTTAAATCGGCTGAAAATGCATTTTTTCCCACATGTGCACACTATGATGAAAATGATCCTAACTCCACAAATACATGTTAGATGGGCCTAGAAATCTGTGAGAAACACTTAAGAAGCACATAATAGTTCATCATATTAATAAAATTTCTATGCTGTACTGCAGCATTCTGAATCATTCACCTCTGAAGAGACAATGGTTCGGTGTTTCTCTAATTCAGCTAGACAGCAAACCGTCCAATGTTCTGAAAATGCTCATACCTCGTCAAATACATGTTGTATGGGCCTAAAACTGTTTGACAAACAACGCTTTAGCAGCATATACTAGTTCACCATTGTATTTAAACTGTCTGACACTGTCACACAGAGAAATGACTGAAGCGTTTAAGCAATTCCCCTTTTCGACGTTTAAATCGGCTGAAAATGCGTTTTTTCCCACATGTACACATAATGATGAAAATGATCATAACTCGACAAATACATGTTAGATGGGCCTAAAACTGGTTGACAAACAACACTTTAGCAGCATATACTAGTTCACCAATGTATTTAAACTGTCTGACACTGTCACACAGAGTAATGACTGAAGCGTTTAACCAATTCCCCTTTTCGACGTTTAAATCGGCTGAAAATGCGTTTTTTCCCACATGTGCACACAATGATGAAAATGATCATAACTCCACAAATACATGTTAGATGGGCCTAGAAATCTGTGAGAAACACTTAAGAAGCACATAATAGTTCATCATATTAATTAAATTTCTATGCTGTACTGCAGCATTCTGAATCATTCACCTCTGAAGAGACAATGGTTCGGTGTTTCACTAATTCAGTTAGACAGCAAACCGTCACAAGTTCTGAAAATGATCATAACTCCAGAAATACATGTTAGATGGGCATAGAAATCTGAGAGAAAAACTTAGGAAGCACATAATAGTTCATCACATTAATTAAATTTCAATGCTGTACTGCAGCATTCTGAATCATTCACCTCTGAAGAGACAATGGTTCGGTGTTTCTCTAATTCAGCTAGACAGCAAACCGTCCAATGTTCTGAAAATGCTCATACCTCGACAAATACATGTTGTATGGGACTAAAACTGTTTGACAAACAACGCTTTAGCAGCATACACTAGTTCACCATTGTATTTAGACTGTCTGACACTGTCACACAGAGTAATGACTGAAGCGTTTAACCAATTCCCCTTTTCGATGTTTAAATCGGCTGAAAATGCGTTTTTTCCCACATGTGCACATAATGATGAAAATGATCATAACTCGACAAATACATGTTAGATGGGCCTAAAACTGTTTGACAAACAACACTTTAGCAGCATATACTAGTTCACCATTGTATTTAAACTGTCTGACACTGTCACACAGAGTAATGACTGAAGCGTTTAACCAATTCCCCTTTTCGACGTTTAAATCGGCTGAAAATGCGTTTTTTCCCACATGTGCACACAATGATGAAAATGATCATAACTCGACAAATACATGTTAGATGGGCCTAAAACTGTTTGACAAACAACACTTTAGCAGCATATACTAGTTCACCATTGTATTTAAACTGTCTGACACTGTCACACAGAGTAATGACTGAAGCGTTTAACCAATTCCCCTTTTCGACGTTTAAATCGGCTGAAAATGCGTTTTTTCCCACATGTGCACACAATGATGAAAATGATCATAACTCCACAAATACATGTTAGATGGGCCTAGAAATCTGTGAGAAACACTTAAGAAGCACATAATAGTTCATCATATTAATTAAATTTCTATGCTGTACTGCAGCATTCTGAATCATTCACCTCTGAAGAGACAACGGTTCGGTGTTTCTCTAATTCTACTAGACAGCAAACCGTCCAATGTTCTGAAAATGCTCATACCTCGACAAATACATGTTAGATGGGCCTAAAACTGTTTGACAAACAACACTTTAGCAGCATATACTAGTTCACCATTGTATTTAAACTGTCTGACACTGTCACACAGAGTAATGACTGAAGCGTTTAACCAATTCTCCTTTTCGACGTTTAAATCGGCTGAAAATGCGTTTTTTCCCACATGTGCACATAATGATGAAAATGATCATAACTCGACAAATACATGTTAGATGGGCCTAAAACTGTTTGACAAACAACACTTTAGCAGCATATACTAGTTCACCATTGTATTTAAACTGTCTGACACTGTCAAACAGAGTAATGACTGAAGCGTTTAACCAATTCCCTTTTCGACGTTTAAATCGGCTGAAAATGAATTTTTTCCCACATGTGCACACAATGATGAAAATGACATAACTCCACAAATACATGTTAGATGGGCCTAGAAATCTGTGAGAAACACTTAAGAAGCACATAATAGTTCATCATATTAATTAAATTTCTATGCTGTACTGCAGCATTCTGAATCATTCACCTCTGAAGAGACAATGGTTCGGTGTTTCTCTTATTCAGCTAGACAGCAAACCGTCCAATGTTCTGAAAATGCTCATACCTCGACAAATACATGTTGTATGGGCCTAAAACTGTTTGACAAACAACGCTTTAGCAGCATATACTAGTTCACCATTGTATTTAAACTGTCTGACACTGTCACACAGAGTAATGACTGAAGCGTTTAACCAATTCTCCTTTTCGACGTTTAAATCGGCTGAAAATGCGTTTTTTCCCACATGTGCACATAATGATGAAAATGATCATAACTCGACAAATACATGTTAGATGGGCCTAAAACTGGTTGACAAACAACACTTTAGCAGCATATACTAGTTCACCATTGTATTTAAACTGTCTGACACTGTCACACAGAGTAATGACTGAAGCGTTTAACCAATTCCCCTTTTCGACGTTTAAATCGGCTGAAAATGCGTTTTTTCCCACATGTGCACACAATGATGAAAATGATCATAACTCGACAAATACATGTTAGATGGGCCTAAAACTGGTTGACAAACAACACTTTAGCAGCATATACTAGTTCACCAATGTATTTAAACTGTCTGACACTGTCACACAGAGTAATGACTGAAGCGTTTAACCAATTCCCCTTTTCGACGTTTAAATCGGCTGAAAATGCGTTTTTTCCCACATGTGCACACAATGATGAAAATGATCATAACTCCACAAATACATGTTAGATGGGCCTAGAAATCTGTGAGAAACACTTAAGAAGCACATAATAGTTCATCATATTAATTAAATTTCTATGCTGTACTGCAGCATTCTGAATCATTCACCTCTGAAGAGACAATGGTTCGGTGTTTCTCTAATTCAGTTAGACAGCAAACCGTCACAAGTTCTGAAAATGATCATAACTCCAGAAATACATGTTAGATGGGCATAGAAATCTGAGAGAAAAACTTAGGAAGCACATAATAGTTCATCACATTAATTAAATTTCAATGCTGTACTGCAGCATTCTGAATCATTCACCTCTGAAGAGACAATGGTTCGGTGTTTCTCTAATTCAGCTAGACAGCAAACCGTCCAATGTTCTGAAAATGCTCATACCTCGACAAATACATGTTGTATGGGACTAAAACTGTTTGACAAACAACGCTTTAGCAGCATACACTAGTTCACCATTGTATTTAGACTGTCTGACACTGTCACACAGAGTAATGACTGAAGCGTTTAACCAATTCCCCTTTTCGATGTTTAAATCGGCTGAAAATGCGTTTTTTCCCACATGTGCACATAATGATGAAAATGATCATAACTCGACAAATACATGTTAGATGGGCCTAAAACTGTTTGACAAACAACACTTTAGCAGCATATACTAGTTCACCATTGTATTTAAACTGTCTGACACTGTCACACAGAGTAATGACTGAAGCGTTTAACCAATTCCCCTTTTCGACGTTTAAATCGGCTGAAAATGCGTTTTTTCCCACATGTGCACACAATGATGAAAATGATCATAACTCGACAAATACATGTTAGATGGGCCTAAAACTGTTTGACAAACAACACTTTAGCAGCATATACTAGTTCACCATTGTATTTAAACTGTCTGACACTGTCACACAGAGTAATGACTGAAGCGTTTAACCAATTCCCCTTTTCGACGTTTAAATCGGCTGAAAATGCGTTTTTTCCCACATGTGCACACAATGATGAAAATGATCATAACTCCACAAATACATGTTAGATGGGCCTAGAAATCTGTGAGAAACACTTAAGAAGCACATAATAGTTCATCATATTAATTAAATTTCTATGCTGTACTGCAGCATTCTGAATCATTCACCTCTGAAGAGACAATGGTTCGGTGTTTCTCTTATTCAGCTAGACAGCAAACCGTCCAATGTTCTGAAAATGCTCATACCTCGACAAATACATGTTGTATGGGCCTAAAACTGTTTGACAAACAACGCTTTAGCAGCATATACTAGTTCACCATTGTATTTAAACTGTCTGACACTGTCACACAGAGTAATGACTGAAGCGTTTAACCAATTCTCCTTTTCGACGTTTAAATCGGCTGAAAATGCGTTTTTTCCCACATGTGCACATAATGATGAAAATGATCATAACTCGACAAATACATGTTAGATGGGCCTAAAACTGGTTGACAAACAACACTTTAGCAGCATATACTAGTTCACCATTGTATTTAAACTGTCTGACACTGTCACACAGAGTAATGACTGAAGCGTTTAACCAATTCCCCTTTTCGACGTTTAAATCGGCTGAAAATGCGTTTTTTCCCACATGTGCACACAATGATGAAAATGATCATAACTCCACAAATACATGTTAGATGGGCCTAGAAATCTGTGAGAAACACTTAAGAAGCACATAATAGTTCATCATATTAATTAAATTTCTATGCTGTACTGCAGCATTCTGAATCATTCACCTCTGAATAGACAATGGTTCGGTGTTTCTCTAATTCAGCTAGACAGCAAAACGTCACAAGTTCTGAAAATGATCATAACTCCAGAAATACATGTTAGATGGGCATAGAAATCTGAGAGAAAAACTTAGGAAGCACATAATAGTTCATCATATTAATTAAATTTCAATGCTGTACTGCAGCATTCTGAATCATTCACCTCTGAAGAGACAATGGTTCGGTGTTTCTCTAATTCAGCTAGACAGCAAACCGTCCAATGTTCTGAAAATGCTCATACCTCGACAAATACATGTTGTATGGGCCTAAAACTGTTTGACAAACAACGCTTTAGCAGCATATACTAGTTCACCATTGTATTTAGACTGTCTGACACTGTCACACAGAGTAATGACTGAAGCGTTTAACCAATTCCCCTTTTCGATGTTTAAATCGGCTGAAAATGCGTTTTTTCCCACATGTGCACATAATGATGAAAATGATCATAACTCGACAAATACATTGTACATGGGCCTAAAACTGTTTGACAAACAACACTTTAGCAGCATATACTAGTTCACCATTGTATTTAAACTGTCTGACACTGTCACACAGAGTAATGACTGAAGCGTTTAACCAATTCCCCTTTTCGACGTTTAAATCGGCTGAAAATGCGTTTTTTCCCACATGTGCACACAATGATGAAAATGATCATAACTCCACAAATACATGTTAGATGGGCCTAGAAATCTGTGAGAAACACTTAAGAAGCACATAATAGTTCATCATATTAATTAAATTTCTATGCTGTACTGCAGCATTCTGAATCATTCACCTCTGAAGAGACAATGGTTCGGTGTTTCTCTAATTCTACTAGACAGCAAACCGTCCAATGTTCTGAAAATGCTCATACCTCGACAAATACATGTTGTATGGGCCTAAAACTGTTTGACAAACAACGCTTTAGCAGCATATACTAGTTCACCATTGTAATTAAACTGTCTGACACTGTCACACAGAGTAATGACTGAAGCGTTTAAGCAATTCCCCTTTTCGACGTTTAAATCGGCTGAAAATGCCTTTTTTCCCACATGTACACATAATGATGAAAATTATCATAACTCGACAAATACATGTTAGATGGGCCTAAAACTGGTTGACAAACAACACTTTAGCAGCATATACTAGTTCACCATTGTATTTAAACTGTCTGACACTGTCACACAGAGTAATGACTGAAGCGTTTAACCAATTCCCCTTTTCGACGTTTAAATCGGCTGAAAATGCGTTTTTTCCCACATGTGCACACAATGATGAAAATGATCATAACTCGACAAATACATGTTGTTTGGGCCTAAAACTGTTTGACAAACAACGCTTTAGCAGCATATACTAGTTCACCATTGTCTTTAAACTGTCTGACACTGTCACACAGAGTAATGACTGAAGCGTTTAACCAATTCCCCTTTTCGACGTTTAAATCGGCTGAAAATGCATTTTTTCCCACATGTGCACACTATGATGAAAATGATCCTAACTCCACAAATACATGTTAGATGGGCCTAGAAATCTGTGAGAAACACTTAAGAAGCACATAATAGTTCATCATATTAATAAAATTTCTATGCTGTACTGCAGCATTCTGAATCATTCACCTCTGAAGAGACAATGGTTCGGTGTTTCTCTAATTCAGCTAGACAGCAAACCGTCCAATGTTCTGAAAATGCTCATACCTCGTCAAATACATGTTGTATGGGCCTAAAACTGTTTGACAAACAACGCTTTAGCAGCATATACTAGTTCACCATTGTATTTAAACTGTCTGACACTGTCACACAGAGAAATGACTGAAGCGTTTAAGCAATTCCCCTTTTCGACGTTTAAATCGGATGAAAATGCGTTTTTTCCCACATGTACACATAATGATGAAAATGATCATAACTCGACAAATACATGTTAGATGGGCCTAAAACTGGTTGACAAACAACACTTTAGCAGCATATACTAGTTCACCAATGTATTTAAACTGTCTGACACTGTCACACAGAGTAATGACTGAAGCGTTTAACCAATTCCCCTTTTCGACGTTTAAATCGGCTGAAAATGCGTTTTTTCCCACATGTGCACACAATGATGAAAATGATCATAACTCCACAAATACATGTTAGATGGGCCTAGAAATCTGTGAGAAACACTTAAGAAGCACATAATAGTTCATCATATTAATTAAATTTCTATGCTGTACTGCAGCATTCTGAATCATTCACCTCTGAAGAGACAATGGTTCGGTGTTTCTCTAATTCAGTTAGACAGCAAACCGTCACAAGTTCTGAAAATGATCATAACTCCAGAAATACATGTTAGATGGGCATAGAAATCTGAGAGAAAAACTTAGGAAGCACATAATAGTTCATCACATTAATTAAATTTCAATGCTGTACTGCAGCATTCTGAATCATTCACCTCTGAAGAGACAATGGTTCGGTGTTTCTCTAATTCAGCTAGACAGCAAACCGTCCAATGTTCTGAAAATGCTCATACCTCGACAAATACATGTTGTATGGGACTAAAACTGTTTGACAAACAACGCTTTAGCAGCATACACTAGTTCACCATTGTATTTAGACTGTCTGACACTGTCACACAGAGTAATGACTGAAGCGTTTAACCAATTCCCCTTTTCGATGTTTAAATCGGCTGAAAATGCGTTTTTTCCCACATGTGCACATAATGATGAAAATGATCATAACTCGACAAATACATGTTAGATGGGCCTAAAACTGTTTGACAAACAACACTTTAGCAGCATATACTAGTTCACCATTGTATTTAAACTGTCTGACACTGTCACACAGAGTAATGACTGAAGCGTTTAACCAATTCCCCTTTTCGACGTTTAAATCGGCTGAAAATGCGTTTTTTCCCACATGTGCACACAATGATGAAAATAATCATAACTCGACAAATACATTGTACATGGGCCTAAAACTGTTTGACAAACAACACTTTAGCAGCATATACTAGTTCACCATTGTATTTAAACTGTCTGACACTGTCACACAGAGTAATGACTGAAGCGTTTAACCAATTCCCCTTTTCGACGTTTAAATCGGCTGAAAATGCGTTTTTTCCCACATGTGCACACAATGATGAAAATGATCATAACTCCACAAATACATGTTAGATGGGCCTAGAAATCTGTGAGAAACACTTAAGAAGCACATAATAGTTCATCATATTAATTCAATTTCTATGCTGTACTGCAGCATTCTGAATCATTCACCTCTGAATAGACAATGGTTCGGTGTTTCTCTAATTCAGTTAGACAGCAAACCGTCCAATGTTCTGAAAATGCTCATACCTCGACAAATACATGTTGTATGGGCCTAAAACTGTTTGACAAACAACGCTTTAGCAGCATATACTAGTTCACCATTGTATTTAAACTGTCTGACACTGTCACACAGAGAAATGACTGAAGCGTTTAACCAATTCTCCTTTTCGACGTTTAAATCGGCTGAAAATGCGTTTTTTCCCACATGTGCATATATTGATGAAAATGATCATAACTCGACAAATACATGTTAGATGGGCCGAAAACTGTTTGACAAACAACACTTTAGCAGCATATACTAGTTCACCATTGTATTTAAACTGTCTGACACTGTCACACAGAGTAATGACTGAAGCGTTTAACCAATTCCCCTTTTCGACGTTTAAATCGGCTTAAAATGCGTTTTTTCCCACATGTGCACACAATGATGAAAATGATCATAACTCCACAAATACATGTTAGATGGGCCTAGAAATCTGTGAGAAACACTTAAGAAGCACATAATAGTTCATCATATTAATTAAATTTCTATGCTGTACTGCAGCACTCTGAATCATTCACCTCTGAAGAGACAATGGTTCGGTGTTTCTCTAATTCTACTAGACAGCAAACCGTCCAATGTTCTGAAAATGCTCATACCTCGACAAATACATGTTGTATGGGCCTAAAACTGTTTGACAAACAACGCTTTAGTAGCATATACTAGTTCACCATTGTAATTAAACTGTCTGACACTGTCACACAGAGTAATGACTGAAGCGTTTAAGCAATTCCCCTTTTCGACGTTTAAATCGGCTGAAAATGCGTTTTTTCCCACATGTACACCAAATGATGAAAATGATCATAACTCGACAAATACATGTTAGATGGGCCTAAAACTGGTTGACAAACAACACTTTAGCAGCATATACTAGTTCACCATTGTATTTAAACTGTCTGACACTGTCACACAGAGTAATGACTGAAGCGTTTAACCAATTCCCCTTTTCGACGTTTAAATCGGCTGAAAATGCGTTTTTTCCCACATGTGCACACAATGATGAAAATGATCATAACTCGACAAATACATGTTGTTTGGGCCTAAAACTGTTTGACAAACAACGCTTTAGCAGCATATACTAGTTCTCCTTTGTCTTTAAACTGTCTGACACTGTCACACAGAGTAATGACTGAAGCGTTTAACCAATTCCCCTTTTCGACGTTTAAATCGGCTTAAAATGCGTTTTTTCCCACATGTGCACACAATGATGAAAATGATCATAACTCCACAAATACATGTTAGATGGGCCTAGAAATCTGTGAGAAACACTTAAGAAGCACATAATAGTTCATCATATTAATTAAATTTCTATGCTGTACTGCAGCATTCTGAATCATTCACCTCTGAAGAGACAATGGTTCGGTGTTTCTCTAATTCAGTTAGACAGCAAACCGTCACAAGTTCTGAAAATGATCATAACTCCAGAAATACATGTTAGATGGGCATAGAAATCTGAGAGAAAAACTTAGGAAGCACATAATAGTTCATCACATTAATTAAATTTCAATGCTGTACTGCAGCATTCTGAATCATTCACCTCTGAAGAGACAATGGTTCGGTGTTTCTCTAATTCAGCTAGACAGCAAACCGTCCAATGTTCTGAAAATGCTCATACCTCGACAAATACATGTTGTATGGGACTAAAACTGTTTGACAAACAACGCTTTAGCAGCATATACTAGTTCACCATTGTATTTAAACTGTCTGACACTGTCACACAGAGTTATGACTGAAGCGTTTAACCAATTCCCCTTTTCGACGTTTAAATCGGCTGAAAATGCGTTTTTTCCCACATGTGCACACAATGATGAAAATGATCATAACTCGACAAATACATTTTACATGGGCCTAAAACTGTTTGACAAACAACACTTTAGCAGCATATACAAGTTCACCATTGTATTTAAACTGTCTGACACTGTCACACAGAGTAATGACTGAAGCGTTTAACCAATTCCCCTTTTCGACGTTTAAATCGGCTGAAAATGCGTTTTTTCCCACATGTGCACACAATGATGAAAATGATCATAACTCCACAAATACATGTTAGATGGGCCTAGAAATCTGTGAGAAACACTTAAGAAGCACATAATAGTTCATCATATTAATAAAATTTCTATGCTGTACTGCAGCATTCTGAATCATTCACCTCTGAAGAGACAATGGTTCGGTGTTTCTCTAATTCAGCTAGACAGCAAACCGTCCAATGTTCTGAAAATGCTCATACCTCGACAAATACATGTTAGATGGGCCTAAAACTGGTTGACAAACAACACTTTAGCAGCATATACTAGTTCACCAATGTATTTAAACTGTCTGACACTGTCACACAGAGTAATGACTGAAGCGTTTAACCAATTCCCCTTTTCGACGTTTAAATCGGCTGAAAATGCGTTTTTTCCCACATGTGCACACAATGATGAAAATGATCATAACTCCACAAATACATGTTAGATGGGCCTAGAAATCTGTGAGAAAGACTTAAGAAGCACATAATAGTTCATCATATTAATTAAATTTCTATGCTGTACTGCAGCATTCTGAATCATTCACCTCTGAAGAGACAATGGGTCGGTGTTTCTCTAATTCAGTTAGACAGCAAACCGTCACAAGTTCTGAAAATGATCATAACTCCAGAAATACATGTTAGATGGGCATAGAAATCTGAGAGAAAAACTTAGGAAGCACATAATAGTTCATCACATTAATTAAATTTCAATGCTGTACTGCAGCATTCTGAATCATTCACCTCTGAAGAGACAATGGTTCGGTGTTTCTCTAATTCAGCTAGACAGCAAACCGTCCAATGTTCTGAAAATGCTCATACCTCGACAAATACATGTTGTATGGGACTAAAACTGTTTGACAAACAACGCTTTAGCTGCATATACTAGTTCACCATTGTATTTAAACTGTCTGACACTGTCACACAGAGTTATGACTGAAGCGTTTAACCAATTCCCCTTTTCGACGTTTAAATCGGCTGAAAATGCGTTTTTTCCCCACATGTGCACACAATGATGAAAATGATCATAACTCGACAAATACATTTTACATGGGCCTAAAACTGTTTGACAAACAACACTTTAGCAGCATATACTAGTTCACCATTGTATTTAAACTGTCTGACACTGTCACACAGAGTAATGACTGAAGCGTTTAACCAATTCCCCTTTTCGACGTTTAAATCGGCTGAAAATGCGTTTTTTCCCACATGTGCACACAATGATGAAAATGATCATAACTCCACAAATACATGTTAGATGGGCCTAGAAATCTGTGAGAAACACTTAAGAAGCACATAATAGTTCATCATATTAATAAAATTTCTATGCTGTACTGCAGCATTCTGAATCATTCACCTCTGAAGAGACAATGGTTTGGTGTTTCTCTAATTCAGCTAGACAGCAAACCGTCCAATGTTCTGAAAATGCTCATACCTCGACAAATACATGTTAGATGGGCCTAAAACTGGTTGACAAACAACACTTTAGCAGCATATACTAGTTCACCAATGTATTTAAACTGTCTGACACTGTCACACAGAGTAATGACTGAAGCGTTTAACCAATTCCCCTTTTCGACCTTTAAATCGGCTGAAAATGCGTTTTTTCCCACATGTGCACACAATGATGAAAATTATCATAACTCGACAAATACATGTTAGATGGGCCTAAAACTGGTTGACAAACAACACTTTAGCAGCATATACTAGTTCACCAATGTATTTAAACTGTCTGACACTGTCACACAGAGTAATGACTGAAGCGTTTAACCAATTCCCCTTTTCGACGTTTAAATCGGCTGAAAATGCGTTTTTTCCCACATGTGCACACAATGATGAAAATTATCATAACTCCACAAATACATGTTAGATGGGCCTAGAAATCTGTGAGAAACACTTAAGAAGCACATAATAGTTCATCATATTAATTAAATTTCTATGCTGTACTGCAGCATTCTGAATCATTCACCTCTGAAGAGACAATGGTTCGGTGTTTCTCTAATTCAGTTAGACAGCAAACCGTCACAAGTTCTGAAAATGATCATAACTCCAGAAATACATGTTAGATGGGCATAGAAATCTGAGAGAAAAACTTAGGAAGCACATAATAGTTCATCACATTAATTAAATTTCAATGCTGTACTGCAGCATTCTGAATCATTCACCTCTGAAGAGACAATGGTTCGGTGTTTCTCTAATTCAGCTAGACAGCATACCGTCCAATGTTCTGAAAATGCTCATACCTCGACAAATACATGTTGTATGGGACTAAAACTGTTTGACAAACAACGCTTTAGCTGCATATACTAGTTCACCATTGTATTTAAACTGTCTGACACTGTCACACAGAGTTATGACTGAAGCGTTTAACCAATTCCCCTTTTCGACGTTTAAATCGGCTGAAAATGCGTTTTTTCCCACATGTGCACACAATGATGAAAATGATCATAACTCGACAAATACATTTTACATGGGCCTAAAACTGTTTGACAAACAACACTTTAGCAGCATATACTAGTTCACCATTGTATTTAAACTGTCTGACACTGTCACACAGAGTAATGACTGAAGCGTTTAACCAATTCCCCTTTTCGACGTTTAAATCGGCTGAAAATGCGTTTTTTCCCACATGTGCACACAATGATGAAAATGATCATAACTCCACAAATACATGTTAGATGGGCCTAGAAATCTGTGAGAAACACTTAAGAAGCACATAATAGTTCATCATATTAATAAAATTTCTATGCTGTACTGCAGCATTCTGAATCATTCACCTCTGAAGAGACAATGGTTCGGTGTTTCTCTAATTCAGCTAGACAGCAAACCGTCCAATGTTCTGAAAATGCTCATACCTCGACAAATACATGTTGTATGGGCCTAAAACTGTTTGACAAACAACGCTTTAGCAGCATATACTAGTTCACCATTGTAATTAAACTGTCTGACACTGTCACACAGAGTAATGACTGAAGCGTTTAAGCAATTCCCCTTTTCGACGTTTAAATCGGCTGAAAATGCCTTTTTTCCCACATGTACACATAATGATGAAAATTATCATAACTCGACAAATACATGTTAGATGGGCCTAAAACTGGTTGACAAACAACACTTTAGCAGCATATACTAGTTCACCATTGTATTTAAACTGTCTGACACTGTCACACAGAGTAATGACTGAAGCGTTTAACCAATTCCCCTTTTCGACGTTTAAATCGGCTGAAAATGCGTTTTTTCCCACATGTGCACACAATGATGAAAATGATCATAACTCGACAAATACATGTTGTTTGGGCCTAAAACTGTTTGACAAACAACGCTTTAGCAGCATATACTAGTTCACCATTGTCTTTAAACTGTCTGACACTGTCACACAGAGTAATGACTGAAGCGTTTAACCAATTCCCCTTTTCGACGTTTAAATCGGCTGAAAATGCATTTTTTCCCACATGTGCACACTATGATGAAAATGATCCTAACTCCACAAATACATGTTAGATGGGCCTAGAAATCTGTGAGAAACACTTAAGAAGCACATAATAGTTCATCATATTAATAAAATTTCTATGCTGTACTGCAGCATTCTGAATCATTCACCTCTGAAGAGACAATGGTTCGGTGTTTCTCTAATTCAGCTAGACAGCAAACCGTCCAATGTTCTGAAAATGCTCATACCTCGTCAAATACATGTTGTATGGGCCTAAAACTGTTTGACAAACAACGCTTTAGCAGCATATACTAGTTCACCATTGTATTTAAACTGTCTGACACTGTCACACAGAGAAATGACTGAAGCGTTTAAGCAATTCCCCTTTTCGACGTTTAAATCGGATGAAAATGCGTTTTTTCCCACATGTACACATAATGATGAAAATGATCATAACTCGACAAATACATGTTAGATGGGCCTAAAACTGGTTGACAAACAACACTTTAGCAGCATATACTAGTTCACCAATGTATTTAAACTGTCTGACACTGTCACACAGAGTAATGACTGAAGCGTTTAACCAATTCCCCTTTTCGACGTTTAAATCGGCTGAAAATGCGTTTTTTCCCACATGTGCACACAATGATGAAAATGATCATAACTCCACAAATACATGTTAGATGGGCCTAGAAATCTGTGAGAAACACTTAAGAAGCACATAATAGTTCATCATATTAATTAAATTTCTATGCTGTACTGCAGCATTCTGAATCATTCACCTCTGAAGAGACAATGGTTCGGTGTTTCTCTAATTCAGTTAGACAGCAAACCGTCACAAGTTCTGAAAATGATCATAACTCCAGAAATACATGTTAGATGGGCATAGAAATCTGAGAGAAAAACTTAGGAAGCACATAATAGTTCATCACATTAATTAAATTTCAATGCTGTACTGCAGCATTCTGAATCATTCACCTCTGAAGAGACAATGGTTCGGTGTTTCTCTAATTCAGCTAGACAGCAAACCGTCCAATGTTCTGAAAATGCTCATACCTCGACAAATACATGTTGTATGGGACTAAAACTGTTTGACAAACAACGCTTTAGCAGCATACACTAGTTCACCATTGTATTTAGACTGTCTGACACTGTCACACAGAGTAATGACTGAAGCGTTTAACCAATTCCCCTTTTCGATGTTTAAATCGGCTGAAAATGCGTTTTTTCCCACATGTGCACATAATGATGAAAATGATCATAACTCGACAAATACATGTTAGATGGGCCTAAAACTGTTTGACAAACAACACTTTAGCAGCATATACTAGTTCACCATTGTATTTAAACTGTCTGACACTGTCACACAGAGTAATGACTGAAGCGTTTAACCAATTCCCCTTTTCGACGTTTAAATCGGCTGAAAATGCGTTTTTTCCCACATGTGCACACAATGATGAAAATAATCATAACTCGACAAATACATTGTACATGGGCCTAAAACTGTTTGACAAACAACACTTTAGCAGCATATACTAGTTCACCATTGTATTTAAACTGTCTGACACTGTCACACAGAGTAATGACTGAAGCGTTTAACCAATTCCCCTTTTCGACGTTTAAATCGGCTGAAAATGCGTTTTTTCCCACATGTGCACACAATGATGAAAATGATCATAACTCCACAAATACATGTTAGATGGGCCTAGAAATCTGTGAGAAACACTTAAGAAGCACATAATAGTTCATCATATTAATTCAATTTCTATGCTGTACTGCAGCATTCTGAATCATTCACCTCTGAATAGACAATGGTTCGGTGTTTCTCTAATTCAGCTAGACAGCAAACCGTCCAATGTTCTGAAAATGCTCATACCTCGACAAATACATGTTGTATGGGCCTAAAACTGTTTGACAAACAACGCTTTAGCAGCATATACTAGTTCACCATTGTATTTAAACTGTCTGACACTGTCACACAGAGAAATGACTGAAGCGTTTAACCAATTCTCCTTTTCGACGTTTAAATCGGCTGAAAATGCGTTTTTTCCCACATGTGCATATATTGATGAAAATGATCATAACTCGACAAATACATGTTAGATGGGCCGAAAACTGTTTGACAAACAACACTTTAGCAGCATATACTAGTTCACCATTGTATTTAAACTGTCTGACACTGTCACACAGAGTAATGACTGAAGCGTTTAACCAATTCCCCTTTTCGACGTTTAAATCGGCTTAAAATGCGTTTTTTCCCACATGTGCACACAATGATGAAAATGATCATAACTCCACAAATACATGTTAGATGGGCCTAGAAATCTGTGAGAAACACTTAAGAAGCACATAATAGTTCATCATATTAATTAAATTTCTATGCTGTACTGCAGCACTCTGAATCATTCACCTCTGAAGAGACAATGGTTCGGTGTTTCTCTAATTCTACTAGACAGCAAACCGTCCAATGTTCTGAAAATGCTCATACCTCGACAAATACATGTTGTATGGGCCTAAAACTGTTTGACAAACAACGCTTTAGTAGCATATACTAGTTCACCATTGTAATTAAACTGTCTGACACTGTCACACAGAGTAATGACTGAAGCGTTTAAGCAATTCCCCTTTTCGACGTTTAAATCGGCTGAAAATGCGTTTTTTCCCACATGTACACCAAATGATGAAAATGATCATAACTCGACAAATACATGTTAGATGGGCCTAAAACTGGTTGACAAACAACACTTTAGCAGCATATACTAGTTCACCATTGTATTTAAACTGTCTGACACTGTCACACAGAGTAATGACTGAAGCGTTTAACCAATTCCCCTTTTCGACGTTTAAATCGGCTGAAAATGCGTTTTTTCCCACATGTGCACACAATGATGAAAATGATCATAACTCGACAAATACATGTTGTTTGGGCCTAAAACTGTTTGACAAACAACGCTTTAGCAGCATATACTAGTTCTCCTTTGTCTTTAAACTGTCTGACACTGTCACACAGAGTAATGACTGAAGCGTTTAACCAATTCCCCTTTTCGACGTTTAAATCGGCTTAAAATGCGTTTTTTCCCACATGTGCACACAATGATGAAAATGATCATAACTCCACAAATACATGTTAGATGGGCCTAGAAATCTGTGAGAAACACTTAAGAAGCACATAATAGTTCATCATATTAATTAAATTTCTATGCTGTACTGCAGCATTCTGAATCATTCACCTCTGAAGAGACAATGGTTCGGTGTTTCTCTAATTCAGTTAGACAGCAAACCGTCACAAGTTCTGAAAATGATCATAACTCCAGAAATACATGTTAGATGGGCATAGAAATCTGAGAGAAAAACTTAGGAAGCACATAATAGTTCATCACATTAATTAAATTTCAATGCTGTACTGCAGCATTCTGAATCATTCACCTCTGAAGAGACAATGGTTCGGTGTTTCTCTAATTCAGCTAGACAGCAAACCGTCCAATGTTCTGAAAATGCTCATACCTCGACAAATACATGTTGTATGGGACTAAAACTGTTTGACAAACAACGCTTTAGCAGCATATACTAGTTCACCATTGTATTTAAACTGTCTGACACTGTCACACAGAGTTATGACTGAAGCGTTTAACCAATTCCCCTTTTCGACGTTTAAATCGGCTGAAAATGCGTTTTTTCCCACATGTGCACACAATGATGAAAATGATCATAACTCGACAAATACATTTTACATGGGCCTAAAACTGTTTGACAAACAACACTTTAGCAGCATATACAAGTTCACCATTGTATTTAAACTGTCTGACACTGTCACACAGAGTAATGACTGAAGCGTTTAACCAATTCCCCTTTTCGACGTTTAAATCGGCTGAAAATGCGTTTTTTCCCACATGTGCACACAATGATGAAAATGATCATAACTCCACAAATACATGTTAGATGGGCCTAGAAATCTGTGAGAAACACTTAAGAAGCACATAATAGTTCATCATATTAATAAAATTTCTATGCTGTACTGCAGCATTCTGAATCATTCACCTCTGAAGAGACAATGGTTCGGTGTTTCTCTAATTCAGCTAGACAGCAAACCGTCCAATGTTCTGAAAATGCTCATACCTCGACAAATACATGTTAGATGGGCCTAAAACTGGTTGACAAACAACACTTTAGCAGCATATACTAGTTCACCAATGTATTTAAACTGTCTGACACTGTCACACAGAGTAATGACTGAAGCGTTTAACCAATTCCCCTTTTCGACGTTTAAATCGGCTGAAAATGCGTTTTTTCCCACATGTGCACACAATGATGAAAATGATCATAACTCCACAAATACATGTTAGATGGGCCTAGAAATCTGTGAGAAAGACTTAAGAAGCACATAATAGTTCATCATATTAATTAAATTTCTATGCTGTACTGCAGCATTCTGAATCATTCACCTCTGAAGAGACAATGGTTCGGTGTTTCTCTAATTCAGTTAGACAGCAAACCGTCACAAGTTCTGAAAATGATCATAACTCCAGAAATACATGTTAGATGGGCATAGAAATCTGAGAGAAAAACTTAGGAAGCACATAATAGTTCATCACATTAATTAAATTTCAATGCTGTACTGCAGCATTCTGAATCATTCACCTCTGAAGAGACAATGGTTCGGTGTTTCTCTAATTCAGCTAGACAGCAAACCGTCCAATGTTCTGAAAATGCTCATACCTCGACAAATACATGTTGTATGGGACTAAAACTGTTTGACAAACAACGCTTTAGCTGCATATACTAGTTCACCATTGTATTTAAACTGTCTGACACTGTCACACAGAGTTATGACTGAAGCGTTTAACCAATTCCCCTTTTCGACGTTTAAATCGGCTGAAAATGCGTTTTTTCCCCACATGTTTACACAATGATGAAAATGATCATAACTCGACAAATACATTTTACATGGGCCTAAAACTGTTTGACAAACAACACTTTAGCAGCATATACTAGTTCACCATTGTATTTAAACTGTCTGACACTGTCACACAGAGTAATGACTGAAGCGTTTAACCAATTCCCCTTTTCGACGTTTAAATCGGCTGAAAATGCGTTTTTTCCCACATGTGCACACAATGATGAAAATGATCATAACTCCACAAATACATGTTAGATGGGCCTAGAAATCTGTGAGAAACACTTAAGAAGCACATAATAGTTCATCATATTAATAAAATTTCTATGCTGTACTGCAGCATTCTGAATCATTCACCTCTGAAGAGACAATGGTTCGGTGTTTCTCTAATTCAGCTAGACAGCAAACCGTCCAATGTTCTGAAAATGCTCATACCTCGACAAATACATGTTAGATGGGCCTAAAACTGGTTGACAAACAACACTTTAGCAGCATATACTAGTTCACCAATGTATTTAAACTGTCTGACACTGTCACACAGAGTAATGACTGAAGCGTTTAACCAATTCCCCTTTTCGACGTTTAAATCGGCTGAAAATGCGTTTTTTCCCACATGTGCACACAATGATGAAAATGATCATAACTCCACAAATACATGTTAGATGGGCCTAGAAATCTGTGAGAAAGACTTAAGAAGCACATAATAGTTCATCATATTAATTAAATTTCTATGCTGTACTGCAGCATTCTGAATCATTCACCTCTGAAGAGACAATGGTTCGGTGTTTCTCTAATTCAGTTAGACAGCAAACCGTCACAAGTTCTGAAAATGATCATAACTCCAGAAATACATGTTAGATGGGCATAGAAATCTGAGAGAAAAACTTAGGAAGCACATAATAGTTCATCACATTAATTAAATTTCAATGCTGTACTGCAGCATTCTGAATCATTCACCTCTGAAGAGACAATGGTTCGGTGTTTCTCTAATTCAGCTAGACAGCAAACCGTCCAATGTTCTGAAAATGCTCATACCTCGACAAATACATGTTGTATGGGACTAAAACTGTTTGACAAACAACGCTTTAGCTGCATATACTAGTTCACCATTGTATTTAAACTGTCTGACACTGTCACACAGAGTTATGACTGAAGCGTTTAACCAATTCCCCTTTTCGACGTTTAAATCGGCTGAAAATGCGTTTTTTCCCCACATGTTTACACAATGATGAAAATGATCATAACTCGACAAATACATTTTACATGGGCCTAAAACTGTTTGACAAACAACACTTTAGCAGCATATACTAGTTCACCATTGTATTTAAACTGTCTGACACTGTCACACAGAGTAATGACTGAAGCGTTTAACCAATTCCCCTTTTCGACGTTTAAATCGGCTGAAAATGCGTTTTTTCCCACATGTGCACACAATGATGAAAATGATCATAACTCCACAAATACATGTTAGATGGGCCTAGAAATCTGTGAGAAACACTTAAGAAGCACATAATAGTTCATCATATTAATAAAATTTCTATGCTGTACTGCAGCATTCTGAATCATTCACCTCTGAAGAGACAATGGTTTGGTGTTTCTCTAATTCAGCTAGACAGCAAACCGTCCAATGTTCTGAAAATGCTCATACCTCGACAAATACATGTTAGATGGGCCTAAAACTGGTTGACAAACAACACTTTAGCAGCATATACTAGTTCACCAATGTATTTAAACTGTCTGACACTGTCACACAGAGTAATGACTGAAGCGTTTAACCAATTCCCCTTTTCGACCTTTAAATCGGCTGAAAATGCGTTTTTTCCCACATGTGCACACAATGATGAAAATTATCATAACTCGACAAATACATGTTAGATGGGCCTAAAACTGGTTGACAAACAACACTTTAGCAGCATATACTAGTTCACCAATGTATTTAAACTGTCTGACACTGTCACACAGAGTAATGACTGAAGCGTTTAACCAATTCCCCTTTTCGACGTTTAAATCGGCTGAAAATGCGTTTTTTCCCACATGTGCACACAATGATGAAAATTATCATAACTCCACAAATACATGTTAGATGGGCCTAGAAATCTGTGAGAAACACTTAAGAAGCACATAATAGTTCATCATATTAATTAAATTTCTATGCTGTACTGCAGCATTCTGAATCATTCACCTCTGAAGAGACAATGGTTCGGTGTTTCTCTAATTCAGTTAGACAGCAAACCGTCACAAGTTCTGAAAATGATCATAACTCCAGAAATACATGTTAGATGGGCATAGAAATCTGAGAGAAAAACTTAGGAAGCACATAATAGTTCATCACATTAATTAAATTTCAATGCTGTACTGCAGCATTCTGAATCATTCACCTCTGAAGAGACAATGGTTCGGTGTTTCTCTAATTCAGCTAGACAGCATACCGTCCAATGTTCTGAAAATGCTCATACCTCGACAAATACATGTTGTATGGGACTAAAACTGTTTGACAAACAACGCTTTAGCTGCATATACTAGTTCACCATTGTATTTAAACTGTCTGACACTGTCACACAGAGTTATGACTGAAGCGTTTAACCAATTCCCCTTTTCGACGTTTAAATCGGCTGAAAATGCGTTTTTTCCCACATGTGCACACAATGATGAAAATGATCATAACTCGACAAATACATTTTACATGGGCCTAAAACTGTTTGACAAACAACACTTTAGCAGCATATACTAGTTCACCATTGTATTTAAACTGTCTGACACTGTCACACAGAGTAATGACTGAAGCGTTTAACCAATTCCCCTTTTCGACGTTTAAATCGGCTGAAAATGCGTTTTTTCCCACATGTGCACACAATGATGAAAATGATCATAACTCCACAAATACATGTTAGATGGGCCTAGAAATCTGTGAGAAACACTTAAGAAGCACATAATAGTTCATCATATTAATAAAATTTCTATGCTGTACTGCAGCATTCTGAATCATTCACCTCTGAAGAGACAATGGTTCGGTGTTTCTCTAATTCAGCTAGACAGCAAACCGTCCAATGTTCTGAAAATGCTCATACCTCGACAAATACATGTTGTATGGGACTAAAACTGTTTGACAAACAACGCTTTAGCAGCATACACTAGTTCACCATTGTATTTAGACTGTCTGACACTGTCACACAGAGTAATGACTGAAGCGTTTAACCAATTCCCCTTTTCGATGTTTAAATCGGCTGAAAATGCGTTTTTTCCCACATGTGCACATAATGATGAAAATGATCATAACTCGACAAATACATGTTAGATGGGCCTAAAACTGTTTGACAAACAACACTTTAGCAGCATATACTAGTTCACCATTGTATTTAAACTGTCTGACACTGTCACACAGAGTAATGACTGAAGCGTTTAACCAATTCCCCTTTTCGACGTTTAAATCGGCTGAAAATGCGTTTTTTCCCACATGTGCACACAATGATGAAAATAATCATAACTCGACAAATACATTGTACATGGGCCTAAAACTGTTTGACAAACAACACTTTAGCAGCATATACTAGTTCACCATTGTATTTAAACTGTCTGACACTGTCACACAGAGTAATGACTGAAGCGTTTAACCAATTCCCCTTTTCGACGTTTAAATCGGCTGAAAATGCGTTTTTTCCCACATGTGCACACAATGATGAAAATGATCATAACTCCACAAATACATGTTAGATGGGCCTAGAAATCTGTGAGAAACACTTAAGAAGCACATAATAGTTCATCATATTAATTCAATTTCTATGCTGTACTGCAGCATTCTGAATCATTCACCTCTGAATAGACAATGGTTCGGTGTTTCTCTAATTCAGCTAGACAGCAAACCGTCCAATGTTCTGAAAATGCTCATACCTCGACAAATACATGTTGTATGGGCCTAAAACTGTTTGACAAACAACGCTTTAGCAGCATATACTAGTTCACCATTGTATTTAAACTGTCTGACACTGTCACACAGAGAAATGACTGAAGCGTTTAACCAATTCTCCTTTTCGACGTTTAAATCGGCTGAAAATGCGTTTTTTCCCACATGTGCATATATTGATGAAAATGATCATAACTCGACAAATACATGTTAGATGGGCCGAAAACTGTTTGACAAACAACACTTTAGCAGCATATACTAGTTCACCATTGTATTTAAACTGTCTGACACTGTCACACAGAGTAATGACTGAAGCGTTTAACCAATTCCCCTTTTCGACGTTTAAATCGGCTTAAAATGCGTTTTTTCCCACATGTGCACACAATGATGAAAATGATCATAACTCCACAAATACATGTTAGATGGGCCTAGAAATCTGTGAGAAACACTTAAGAAGCACATAATAGTTCATCATATTAATTAAATTTCTATGCTGTACTGCAGCACTCTGAATCATTCACCTCTGAAGAGACAATGGTTCGGTGTTTCTCTAATTCTACTAGACAGCAAACCGTCCAATGTTCTGAAAATGCTCATACCTCGACAAATACATGTTGTATGGGCCTAAAACTGTTTGACAAACAACGCTTTAGTAGCATATACTAGTTCACCATTGTAATTAAACTGTCTGACACTGTCACACAGAGTAATGACTGAAGCGTTTAAGCAATTCCCCTTTTCGACGTTTAAATCGGCTGAAAATGCGTTTTTTCCCACATGTACACCAAATGATGAAAATGATCATAACTCGACAAATACATGTTAGATGGGCCTAAAACTGGTTGACAAACAACACTTTAGCAGCATATACTAGTTCACCATTGTATTTAAACTGTCTGACACTGTCACACAGAGTAATGACTGAAGCGTTTAACCAATTCCCCTTTTCGACGTTTAAATCGGCTGAAAATGCGTTTTTTCCCACATGTGCACACAATGATGAAAATGATCATAACTCGACAAATACATGTTGTTTGGGCCTAAAACTGTTTGACAAACAACGCTTTAGCAGCATATACTAGTTCTCCTTTGTCTTTAAACTGTCTGACACTGTCACACAGAGTAATGACTGAAGCGTTTAACCAATTCCCCTTTTCGACGTTTAAATCGGCTGAAAATGCGTTTTTTCCCACATGTGCACACAATGATGAAAATGATCATAACTCCACAAATACATGTTAGATGGGCCTAGAAATCTGTGAGAAACACTTAAGAAGCACATAATAGTTCATCATATTAATTAAATTTCTATGCTGTACTGCAGCATTCTGAATCATTCACCTCTGAAGAGACAATGGTTCGGTGTTTCTCTAATTCAGTTAGACAGCAAACCGTCACAAGTTCTGAAAATGATCATAACTCCAGAAATACATGTTAGATGGGCATAGAAATCTGAGAGAAAAACTTAGGAAGCACATAATAGTTCATCACATTAATTAAATTTCAATGCTGTACTGCAGCATTCTGAATCATTCACCTCTGAAGAGACAATGGTTCGGTGTTTCTCTAATTCAGCTAGACAGCAAACCGTCCAATGTTCTGAAAATGCTCATACCTCGACAAATACATGTTGTATGGGACTAAAACTGTTTGACAAACAACGCTTTAGCAGCATATACTAGTTCACCATTGTATTTAAACTGTCTGACACTGTCACACAGAGTTATGACTGAAGCGTTTAACCAATTCCCCTTTTCGACGTTTAAATCGGCTGAAAATGCGTTTTTTCCCACATGTGCACACAATGATGAAAATGATCATAACTCGACAAATACATTTTACATGGGCCTAAAACTGTTTGACAAACAACACTTTAGCAGCATATACAAGTTCACCATTGTATTTAAACTGTCTGACACTGTCACACAGAGTAATGACTGAAGCGTTTAACCAATTCCCCTTTTCGACGTTTAAATCGGCTGAAAATGCGTTTTTTCCCACATGTGCACACAATGATGAAAATGATCATAACTCCACAAATACATGTTAGATGGGCCTAGAAATCTGTGAGAAACACTTAAGAAGCACATAATAGTTCATCATATTAATAAAATTTCTATGCTGTACTGCAGCATTCTGAATCATTCACCTCTGAAGAGACAATGGTTCGGTGTTTCTCTAATTCAGCTAGACAGCAAACCGTCCAATGTTCTGAAAATGCTCATACCTCGACAAATACATGTTAGATGGGCCTAAAACTGGTTGACAAACAACACTTTAGCAGCATATACTAGTTCACCAATGTATTTAAACTGTCTGACACTGTCACACAGAGTAATGACTGAAGCGTTTAACCAATTCCCCTTTTCGACGTTTAAATCGGCTGAAAATGCGTTTTTTCCCACATGTGCACACAATGATGAAAATGATCATAACTCCACAAATACATGTTAGATGGGCCTAGAAATCTGTGAGAAACACTTAAGAAGCACATAATAGTTCATCATATTAATTAAATTTCTATGCTGTACTGCAGCATTCTGAATCATTCACCTCTGAAGAGACAATGGTTCGGTGTTTCTCTAATTCAGTTAGACAGCAAACCGTCACAAGTTCTGAAAATGATCATAACTCCAGAAATACATGTTAGATGGGCATAGAAATCTGAGAGAAAAACTTAGGAAGCACATAATAGTTCATCACATTAATTAAATTTCAATGCTGTACTGCAGCATTCTGAATCATTCACCTCTGAAGAGACAATGGTTCGGTGTTTCTCTAATTCAGCTAGACAGCAAACCGTCCAATGTTCTGAAAATGCTCATACCTCGACAAATACATGTTGTATGGGACTAAAACTGTTTGACAAACAACGCTTTAGCTGCATATACTAGTTCACCATTGTATTTAAACTGTCTGACACTGTCACACAGAGTTATGACTGAAGCGTTTAACCAATTCCCCTTTTCGACGTTTAAATCGGCTGAAAATGCGTTTTTTCCCACATGTGCACACAATGATGAAAATGATCATAACTCGACAAATACATTTTACATGGGCCTAAAACTGTTTGACAAACAACACTTTAGCAGCATATACTAGTTCACCATTGTATTTAAACTGTCTGACACTGTCACACAGAGTAATGACTGAAGCGTTTAACCAATTCCCCTTTTCGACGTTTAAATCGGCTGAAAATGCGTTTTTTCCCACATGTGCACACAATGATGAAAATGATCATAACTCCACAAATACATGTTAGATGGGCCTAGAAATCTGTGAGAAACACTTAAGAAGCACATAATAGTTCATCATATTAATAAAATTTCTATGCTGTACTGCAGCATTCTGAATCATTCACCTCTGAAGAGACAATGGTTCGGTGTTTCTCTAATTCAGCTAGACAGCAAACCGTCCAATGTTCTGAAAATGCTCATACCTCGTCAAATACATGTTGTATGGGCCTAAAACTGTTTGACAAACAACGCTTTAGCAGCATATACTAGTTCACCATTGTATTTAAACTGTCTGACACTGTCACACAGAGAAATGACTGAAGCGTTTAAGCAATTCTCCTTTTCGACGTTTAAATCGGCTGAAAATGCGTTTTTTCCCACATGTACACATAATGATGACAATGATCATAACTCGACAAATACATGTTAGATGGGCCTAAAACTGGTTGACAAACAACACTTTAGCAGCATATACTAGTTCACCAATGTATTTAAACTGTCTGACACTGTCAAACAGAGTAATGACTGAAGCGTTTAACCAATTCCCCTTTTCGACGTTTAAATCGGCTGAAAATGCGTTTTTTCCCACATGTGCACACAATGATGAAAGTGATCATAACTCCACAAATACATGTTAGATGGGCCTAGAAATCTGTGAGAAACACTTAAGAAGCACATAATAGTTCATCATATTAATTAAATTTCTATGCTGTACTGTAGCATTCTGAATCATTCACCTCTGAAGAGACAATGGTTCGGTGTTTCTCTAATTCAGCTAGACAGCAAACCGTCCAATGTTCTGAAAATGCTCATACCTCGACAAATACATGTTGTATGGGACTAAAACTGTTTGACAAACAACGCTTTAGCTGCATATACTAGTTCACCATTGTATTTAAACTGTCTGACACTGTCACACAGAGTTATGACTGAAGCGTTTAACCAATTCCCCTTTTCGACGTTTAAATCGGCTGAAAATGCGTTTTTTCCCACATGTGCACACAATGATGAAAATGATCATAACTCGACAAATACATTTTACATGGGCCTAAAACTGTTTGACAAACAACACTTTAGCAGCATATACTAGTTCACCATTGTATTTAAACTGTCTGACACTGTCACACAGAGAAATGACTGAAGCGTTTAACCAATTCCCCTTTTCGACGTTTAAATCGGCTGAAAATGCATTTTTTCCCACATGTGCACACTATGATGAAAATGATCCTAACTCCACAAATACATGTTAGATGGGCCTAGAAATCTGTGAGAAACACTTAAGAAGCACATAATAGTTCATCATATTAATAAAATTTCTATGCTGTACTGCAGCATTCTGAATCATTCACCTCTGAAGAGACAATGGTTCGGTGTTTCTCTAATTCAGCTAGACAGCAAACCGTCCAATGTTCTGAAAATGCTCATACCTCGTCAAATACATGTTGTATGGGCCTAAAACTGTTTGACAAACAACGCTTTAGCAGCATATACTAGTTCACCATTGTATTTAAACTGTCTGACACTGTCACACAGAGTAATGACTGAAGCGTTTAACCAATTCCCCTTTTCGACGTTTAAATCGGCTGAAAATGCATTTTTTCCCACATGTGCACACTATGATGAAAATGATCCTAACTCCACAAATACATGTTAGATGGGCCTAGAAATCTGTGAGAAACACTTAAGAAGCACATAATAGTTCATCATATTAATAAAATTTCTATGCTGTACTGCAGCATTCTGAATCATTCACCTCTGAAGAGACAATGGTTCGGTGTTTCTCTAATTCAGCTAGACAGCAAACCGTCCAATGTTCTGAAAATGCTCATACCTCGTCAAATACATGTTGTATGGGCCTAAAACTGTTTGACAAACAACGCTTTAGCAGCATATACTAGTTCACCATTGTATTTAAACTGTCTGACACTGTCACACAGAGTAATGACTGAAGCGTTTAACCAATTCCCCTTTTCGACGTTTAAATCGGCTGAAAATGCGTTTTTTCCCACATGTGCACACAATGATGAAAATGATCATAACTCCACAAATACATGTTAGATGGGCCTAGAAATCTGTGAGAAACACTTAAGAAGCACATAATAGTTCATCATATTAATTAAATTTCTATGCTGTACTGCAGCATTCTGAATCATTCACCTCTGAAGAGACAATGGTTCGGTGTTTCTCTAATTCAGTTAGACAGCAAACCGTCACAAGTTCTGAAAATGATCATAACTCCAGAAATACATGTTAGATGGGCATAGAAATCTGAGAGAAAAACTTAGGAAGCACATAATAGTTCATCACATTAATTAAATTTCAATGCTGTACTGCAGCATTCTGAATCATTCACCTCTGAAGAGACAATGGTTCGGTGTTTCTCTAATTCAGCTAGACAGCAAACCGTCCAATGTTCTGAAAATGCTCATACCTCGACAAATACATGTTGTATGGGACTAAAACTGTTTGACAAACAACGCTTTAGCAGCATTTACTAGTTCACCATTGTATTTAAACTGTCTGACACTGTCACACAGAGTTATGACTGAAGCGTTTAACCAATTCCCCTTTTCGACGTTTAAATCGGCTGAAAATGCGTTTTTTCCCACATGTGCACACAATGATGAAAATGATCATAACTCGACAAATACATTTTACATGGGCCTAAAACTGTTTGACAAACAACACTTTAGCAGCATATACTAGTTCACCAATGTATTTAAACTGTCTGACACTGTCACACAGAGTAATGACTGAAGCGTTTAACCAATTCCCCTTTTCGACGTTTAAATCGGCTGAAAATGCGTTTTTTCCCACATGTGCACACAATGATGAAAATGATCATAACTCCACAAATACATGTTAGATGGGCCTAGAAATCTGTGAGAAACACTTAAGAAGCACATAATAGTTCATCATATTAATTAAATTTCTATGCTGTACTGCAGCATTCTGAATCATTCACCTCTGAAGAGACAATGGTTCGGTGTTTCTCTAATTCAGCTAGACAGCAAACCGTCCAATGTTCTGAAAATGCTCATACCTCGTCAAATACATGTTGTATGGGCCTAAAACTGTTTGACAAACAACGCTTTAGCAGCATATACTAGTTCACCATTGTATTTAAACTGTCTGACACTGTCACACAGAGAAATGACTGAAGCGTTTAAGCAATTCCCCTTTTCGACGTTTAAATCGGCTGAAAATGCGTTTTTTCCCACATGTACACATAATGATGAAAATGATCATAACTCGACAAATACATGTTAGATGGGCCTAAAACTGGTTGACAAACAACACTTTAGCAGCATATACTAGTTCACCATTGTATTTAAACTGTCTGACACTGTCACACAGAGTAATGACTGAAGCGTTTAACCAATTCCCCTTTTCGACGTTTAAATCGGCTGAAAATGCGTTTTTTCCCACATGTGCACACAATGATGAAAATGATCATAACTCCACAAATACATGTTAGATGGGCCTAGAAATCTGTGAGAAACACTTAAGAAGCACATAATAGTTCATCATATTAATTAAATTTCTATGCTGTACTGCAGCATTCTGAATCATTCACCTCTGAAGAGACAATGGTTCGGTGTTTCTCTAATTCAGTTAGACAGCAAACCGTCACAAGTTCTGAAAATGATCATAACTCCAGTAATACATGTTAGATGGGCATAGAAATCTGAGAGAAAAACTTAGGAAGCACATAATAGTTCATTACATTAATTAAATTTCAATGCTGTACTGCAGCATTCTGAATCATTCACCTCTGAAGAGACAATGGTTCGGTGTTTCTCTAATTCAGCTAGACAGCAAACCGTCCAATGTTCTGAAAATGCTCATACCTCGACAAATACATGTTGTATGGGACTAAAACTGTTTGACAAACAACGCTTTAGCTGCATATACTAGTTCACCATTGTATTTAAACTGCCTGACACTGTCACACAGAGTTATGACTGAAGCGTTTAACCAATTCCCCTTTTCGACGTTTAAATCGGCTGAAAATGCGTTTTTTCCCACATGTGCACACAATGATGAAAATGATCATAACTCGACAAATACATTTTACATGGGCCTAAAACTGTTTGACAAACAACACTTTAGCAGCATATACTAGTTCACCATTGTATTTAAACTGTCTGACACTGTCACACAGAGTAATGACTGAAGCGTTTAACCAATTCCCCTTTTCGACGTTTAAATCGGCTGAAAATGCGTTTTTTCCCACATGTGCACACAATGATGAAAATGATCATAACTCCACAAATACATGTTAGATGGGCCTAGAAATCTGTGAGAAACACTTAAGAAGCACATAATAGTTCATCATATTAATAAAATTTCTATGCTGTACTGCAGCATTCTGAATCATTCACCTCTGAAGAGACAATGGTTCGGTGTTTCTCTAATTCAGCTAGACAGCAAACCGTCCAATGTTCTGAAAATGCTCATACCTCGACAAATACATGTTAGATGGGCCTAAAACTGGTTGACAAACAACACTTTAGCAGCATATACTAGTTCACCAATGTATTTAAACTGTCTGACACTGTCACACAGAGTAATGACTGAAGCGTTTAACCAATTCCCCTTTTCGACGTTTAAATCGGCTGAAAATGCGTTTTTTCCCACATGTGCACACAATGATGAAAATGATCATAACTCCACAAATACATGTTAGATGGGCCTAGAAATCTGTGAGAAACACTTAAGAAGCACATAATAGTTCATCATATTAATAAAAATTCTATGCTGTACTGCAGCATTCTGAATCATTCACCTCTGAAGAGACAATGGTTCGGTGTTTCTCTAATTCAGCTAGACAGCAAACCGTCCAATGTTCTGAAAATGCTCATACCTCGTCAAATACATGTTGTATGGGACTAAAACTGTTTGACAAACAACGCTTTAGCAGCATTTACTAGTTCACCATTGTATTTAAACTGTCTGACACTGTCACACAGAGTTATGACTGAAGCGTTTAACCAATTCCCCTTTTCGACGTTTAAATCGGCTGAAAATGCGTTTTTTCCCACATGTGCACACAATGATGAAAATGATCATAACTCGACAAATACATTTTACATGGGCCTAAAACTGTTTGACAAACAACACTTTAGCAGCATATACTAGTTCACCAATGTATTTAAACTGTCTGACACTGTCACACAGAGTAATGACTGAAGCGTTTAACCAATTCCCCTTTTCGACGTTTAAATCGGCTGAAAATGCGTTTTTTCCCACATGTGCACACAATGATGAAAATGATCATAACTCCACAAATACATGTTAGATGGGCCTAGAAATCTGTGAGAAACACTTAAGAAGCACATAATAGTTCATCATATTAATTAAATTTCTATGCTGTACTGCAGCATTCTGAATCATTCACCTCTGAAGAGACAATGGTTCGGTGTTTCTCTAATTCAGTTAGACAGCAAACCGTCACAAGTTCTGAAAATGATCATAACTCCAGTAATACATGTTAGATGGGCATAGAAATCTGAGAGAAAAACTTAGGAAGCACATAATAGTTCATTACATTAATTAAATTTCAATGCTGTACTGCAGCATTCTGAATCATTCACCTCTGAAGAGACAATGGTTCGGTGTTTCTCTAATTCAGCTAGACAGCAAACCGTCCAATGTTCTGAAAATGCTCATACCTCGACAAATACATGTTGTATGGGACTAAAACTGTTTGACAAACAACGCTTTAGCTGCATATACTAGTTCACCATTGTATTTAAACTGCCTGACACTGTCACACAGAGTTATGACTGAAGCGTTTAACCAATTCCCCTTTTCGACGTTTAAATCGGCTGAAAATGCGTTTTTTCCCACATGTGCACACAATGATGAAAATGATCATAACTCGACAAATACATTTTACATGGGCCTAAAACTGTTTGACAAACAACACTTTAGCAGCATATACTAGTTCACCATTGTATTTAAACTGTCTGACACTGTCACACAGAGTAATGACTGAAGCGTTTAACCAATTCCCCTTTTCGACGTTTAAATCGGCTGAAAATGCGTTTTTTCCCACATGTGCACACAATGATGAAAATGATCATAACTCCACAAATACATGTTAGATGGGCCTAGAAATCTGTGAGAAACACTTAAGAAGCACATAATAGTTCATCATATTAATAAAATTTCTATGCTGTACTGCAGCATTCTGAATCATTCACCTCTGAAGAGACAATGGTTCGGTGTTTCTCTAATTCAGCTAGACAGCAAACCGTCCAATGTTCTGAAAATGCTCATACCTCGACAAATACATGTTAGATGGGCCTAAAACTGGTTGACAAACAACACTTTAGCAGCATATACTAGTTCACCAATGTATTTAAACTGTCTGACACTGTCACACAGAGTAATGACTGAAGCGTTTAACCAATTCCCCTTTTCGACGTTTAAATCGGCTGAAAATGCGTTTTTTCCCACATGTGCACACAATGATGAAAATGATCATAACTCCACAAATACATGTTAGATGGGCCTAGAAATCTGTGAGAAACACTTAAGAAGCACATAATAGTTCATCATATTAATAAAAATTCTATGCTGTACTGCAGCATTCTGAATCATTCACCTCTGAAGAGACAATGGTTCGGTGTTTCTCTAATTCAGCTAGACAGCAAACCGTCCAATGTTCTGAAAATGCTCATACCTCGTCAAATACATGTTGTATGGGACTAAAACTGTTTGACAAACAACGCTTTAGCAGCATTTACTAGTTCACCATTGTATTTAAACTGTCTGACACTGTCACACAGAGTTATGACTGAAGCGTTTAACCAATTCCCCTTTTCGACGTTTAAATCGGCTGAAAATGCGTTTTTTCCCACATGTGCACACAATGATGAAAATGATCATAACTCGACAAATACATTTTACATGGGCCTAAAACTGTTTGACAAACAACACTTTAGCAGCATATACTAGTTCACCAATGTATTTAAACTGTCTGACACTGTCACACAGAGTAATGACTGAAGCGTTTAACCAATTCCCCTTTTCGACGTTTAAATCGGCTGAAAATGCGTTTTTTCCCACATGTGCACACAATGATGAAAATGATCATAACTCCACAAATACATGTTAGATGGGCCTAGAAATCTGTGAGAAACACTTAAGAAGCACATAATAGTTCATCATATTAATTAAATTTCTATGCTGTACTGCAGCATTCTGAATCATTCACCTCTGAAGAGACAATGGTTCGGTGTTTCTCTAATTCAGTTAGACAGCAAACCGTCACAAGTTCTGAAAATGATCATAACTCCAGTAATACATGTTAGATGGGCATAGAAATCTGAGAGAAAAACTTAGGAAGCACATAATAGTTCATTACATTAATTAAATTTCAATGCTGTACTGCAGCATTCTGAATCATTCACCTCTGAAGAGACAATGGTTCGGTGTTTCTCTAATTCAGCTAGACAGCAAACCGTCCAATGTTCTGAAAATGCTCATACCTCGACAAATACATGTTGTATGGGACTAAAACTGTTTGACAAACAACGCTTTAGCTGCATATACTAGTTCACCATTGTATTTAAACTGCCTGACACTGTCACACAGAGTTATGACTGAAGCGTTTAACCAATTCCCCTTTTCGACGTTTAAATCGGCTGAAAATGCGTTTTTTCCCACATGTGCACACAATGATGAAAATGATCATAACTCCACAAATACATGTTAGATGGGCCTAGAAATCTGTGAGAAACACTTAAGAAGCACATAATAGTTCATCATATTAATAAAAATTCTATGCTGTACTGCAGCATTCTGAATCATTCACCTCTGAAGAGACAATGGTTCGGTGTTTCTCTAATTCAGCTAGACAGCAAACCGTCCAATGTTCTGAAAATGCTCATACCTCGTCAAATACATGTTGTATGGGACTAAAACTGTTTGACAAACAACGCTTTAGCAGCATTTACTAGTTCACCATTGTATTTAAACTGTCTGACACTGTCACACAGAGTTATGACTGAAGCGTTTAACCAATTCCCCTTTTCGACGTTTAAATCGGCTGAAAATGCGTTTTTTCCCACATGTGCACACAATGATGAAAATGATCATAACTCGACAAATACATTTTACATGGGCCTAAAACTGTTTGACAAACAACACTTTAGCAGCATATACTAGTTCACCAATGTATTTAAACTGTCTGACACTGTCACACAGAGTAATGACTGAAGCGTTTAACCAATTCCCCTTTTCGACGTTTAAATCGGCTGAAAATGCGTTTTTTCCCACATGTGCACACAATGATGAAAATGATCATAACTCCACAAATACATGTTAGATGGGCCTAGAAATCTGTGAGAAACACTTAAGAAGCACATAATAGTTCATCATATTAATTAAATTTCTATGCTGTACTGCAGCATTCTGAATCATTCACCTCTGAAGAGACAATGGTTCGGTGTTTCTCTAATTCAGTTAGACAGCAAACCGTCACAAGTTCTGAAAATGATCATAACTCCAGTAATACATGTTAGATGGGCATAGAAATCTGAGAGAAAAACTTAGGAAGCACATAATAGTTCATTACATTAATTAAATTTCAATGCTGTACTGCAGCATTCTGAATCATTCACCTCTGAAGAGACAATGGTTCGGTGTTTCTCTAATTCAGCTAGACAGCAAACCGTCCAATGTTCTGAAAATGCTCATACCTCGACAAATACATGTTGTATGGGACTAAAACTGTTTGACAAACAACGCTTTAGCTGCATATACTAGTTCACCATTGTATTTAAACTGCCTGACACTGTCACACAGAGTTATGACTGAAGCGTTTAACCAATTCCCCTTTTCGACGTTTAAATCGGCTGAAAATGCGTTTTTTCCCACATGTGCACACAATGATGAAAATGATCATAACTCGACAAATACATTTTACATGGGCCTAAAACTGTTTGACAAACAACACTTTAGCAGCATATACTAGTTCACCATTGTATTTAAACTGTCTGACACTGTCACACAGAGTAATGACTGAAGCGTTTAACCAATTCCCCTTTTCGACGTTTAAATCGGCTGAAAATGCGTTTTTTCCCACATGTGCACACAATGATGAAAATGATCATAACTCCACAAATACATGTTAGATGGGCCTAGAAATCTGTGAGAAACACTTAAGAAGCACATAATAGTTCATCATATTAATAAAATTTCTATGCTGTACTGCAGCATTCTGAATCATTCACCTCTGAAGAGACAATGGTTCGGTGTTTCTCTAATTCAGCTAGACAGCAAACCGTCCAATGTTCTGAAAATGCTCATACCTCGACAAATACATGTTAGATGGGCCTAAAACTGGTTGACAAACAACACTTTAGCAGCATATACTAGTTCACCAATGTATTTAAACTGTCTGACACTGTCACACAGAGTAATGACTGAAGCGTTTAACCAATTCCCCTTTTCGACGTTTAAATCGGCTGAAAATGCGTTTTTTCCCACATGTGCACACAATGATGAAAATGATCATAACTCCACAAATACATGTTAGATGGGCCTAGAAATCTGTGAGAAACACTTAAGAAGCACATAATAGTTCATCATATTAATAAAAATTCTATGCTGTACTGCAGCATTCTGAATCATTCACCTCTGAAGAGACAATGGTTCGGTGTTTCTCTAATTCAGCTAGACAGCAAACCGTCCAATGTTCTGAAAATGCTCATACCTCGTCAAATACATGTTGTATGGGACTAAAACTGTTTGACAAACAACGCTTTAGCAGCATTTACTAGTTCACCATTGTATTTAAACTGTCTGACACTGTCACACAGAGTTATGACTGAAGCGTTTAACCAATTCCCCTTTTCGACGTTTAAATCGGCTGAAAATGCGTTTTTTCCCACATGTGCACACAATGATGAAAATGATCATAACTCGACAAATACATTTTACATGGGCCTAAAACTGTTTGACAAACAACACTTTAGCAGCATATACTAGTTCACCAATGTATTTAAACTGTCTGAAGCTGTCACACAGAGTAATGACTGAAGCGTTTAACCAATTCCCCTTTTCGACGTTTAAATCGGCTGAAAATGCGTTTTTTCCCACATGTGCACACAATGATGAAAATGATCATAACTCCACAAATACATGTTAGATGGGCCTAGAAATCTGTGAGAAACACTTAAGAAGCACATAATAGTTCATCATATTAATTAAATTTCTATGCTGTACTGCAGCATTCTGAATCATTCACCTCTGAAGAGACAATGGTTCGGTGTTTCTCTAATTCAGTTAGACAGCAAACCGTCACAAGTTCTGAAAATGATCATAACTCCAGTAATACATGTTAGATGGGCATAGAAATCTGAGAGAAAAACTTAGGAAGCACATAATAGTTCATTACATTAATTAAATTTCAATGCTGTACTGCAGCATTCTGAATCATTCACCTCTGAAGAGACAATGGTTCGGTGTTTCTCTAATTCAGCTAGACAGCAAACCGTCCAATGTTCTGAAAATGCTCATACCTCGACAAATACATGTTAGATGGGCCTAAAACTGGTTGACAAACAACACTTTAGCAGCATATACTAGTTCACCAATGTATTTAAACTGTCTGACACTGTCACACAGAGTAATGACTGAAGCGTTTAACCAATTCCCCTTTTCGACGTTTAAATCGGCTGAAAATGCGTTTTTTCCCACATGTGCACACAATGATGAAAATGATCATAACTCCACAAATACATGTTAGATGGGCCTAGAAATCTGTGAGAAACACTTAAGAAGCACATAATAGTTCATCATATTAATAAAATTTCTATGCTGTACTGCAGCATTCTGAATCATTCACCTCTGAAGAGACAATGGTTCGGTGTTTCTCTAATTCAGCTAGACAGCAAACCGTCCAATGTTCTGAAAATGCTCATACCTCGTCAAATACATGTTGTATGGGCCTAAAACTGTTTGACAAACAACGCTTTAGCAGCATATACTAGTTCACCATTGTATTTAAACTGTCTGACACTGTCACACAGAGAAATGACTGAAGCGTTTAAGCAATTCCCCTTTTCGACGTTTAAATCGGCTGAAAATGCGTTTTTTCCCACATGTACACATAATGATGAAAATGATCATAACTCGACAAATACATGTTAGATGGGCCTAAAACTGGTTGACAAACAACACTTTAGCAGCATATACTAGTTCACCAATGTATTTAAACTGTCTGACACTGTCACACAGAGTAATGACTGAAGCGTTTAACCAATTCCCCTTTTCGACGTTTAAATCGGCTGAAAATGCGTTTTTTCCCACATGTGCACACAATGATGAAAATGATCATAACTCCACAAATACATGTTAGATGGGCCTAGAAATCTGTGAGAAACACTTAAGAAGCACATAATAGTTCATCATATTAATTAAATTTCTATGCTGTACTGCAGCATTCTGAATCATTCACCTCTGAAGAGACAATGGTTCGGTGTTTCTCTAATTCAGTTAGACAGCAAACCGTCACAAGTTCTGAAAATGATCATAACTCCAGAAATACATGTTAGATGGGCATAGAAATCTGAGAGAAAAACTTAGGAAGCACATAATAGTTCATCATATTAATAAAATGTCTATGCTGTACTGCAGCATTCTGAATCATTCACCTCTGAAGAGACAATGGTTCGGTGTTTCTCTAATTCAGCTAGACAGCAAACCGTCCAATGTTCTGAAAATGCTCATACCTCGACAAATACATGTTAGATGGGCCTAAAACTGGTTGACAAACAACGCTTTAGCAGCATATACTAGTTCACCATTGTATTTAAACTGTCTGACACTGTCACACAGAGTTATGACTGAAGCGTTTAACCAATTCCCCTTTTCGACGTTTAAATCGGCTGAAAATGCGTTTTTTCCCACATGTGCACACAATGATGAAAATGATCATAACTCGACAAATACATTTTACATGGGCCTAAAACTGTTTGACAAACAACACTTTAGCAGCATATACTAGTTCACCATTGTATTTAAACTGTCTGACACTGTCACACAGAGTAATGACTGAAGCGTTTAACCAATTCCCCTTTTCGACGTTTAAATCGGCTGAAAATGCGTTTTTTCCCACATGTGCACACAATGATGAAAATGATCATAACTCCACAAATACATGTTAGATGGGCCTAGAAATCTGTGAGAAACACTTAAGAAGCACATAATAGTTCATCATATTAATAAAATTTCTATGCTGTACTGCAGCATTCTGAATCATTCACCTCTGAAGAGACAATGGTTCGGTGTTTCTCTAATTCAGCTAGACAGCAAACCGTCCAATGTTCTGAAAATGCTCATACCTCGACAAATACATGTTAGATGGGCCTAAAACTGGTTGACAAACAACACTTTAGCAGCATATACTAGTTCACCAATGTATTTAAACTGTCTGACACTGTCACACAGAGTAATGACTGAAGCGTTTAACCAATTCCCCTTTTCGACGTTTAAATCGGCTGAAAATGCGTTTTTTCCCACATGTGCACACAATGATGAAAATGATCATAACTCCACAAATACATGTTAGATGGGCCTAGAAATCTGTGAGAAACACTTAAGAAGCACATAATAGTTCATCATATTAATTAAATTTCTATGCTGTACTGCAGCATTCTGAATCATTCACCTCTGAAGAGACAATGGTTCGGTGTTTCTCTAATTCAGTTAGACAGCAAACCGTCACAAGTTCTGAAAATGATCATAACTCCAGTAATACATGTTAGATGGGCATAGAAATCTGAGAGAAAAACTTAGGAAGCACATAATAGTTCATTACATTAATTAAATTTCAATGCTGTACTGCAGCATTCTGAATCATTCACCTCTGAAGAGACAATGGTTCGGTGTTTCTCTAATTCAGCTAGACAGCAAACCGTCCAATGTTCTGAAAATGCTCATACCTCGACAAATACATGTTGTATGGGACTAAAACTGTTTGACAAACAACGCTTTAGCTGCATATACTAGTTCACCATTGTATTTAAACTGCCTGACACTGTCACACAGAGTTATGACTGAAGCGTTTAACCAATTCCCCTTTTCGACGTTTAAATCGGCTGAAAATGCGTTTTTTCCCACATGTGCACACAATGATGAAAATGATCATAACTCGACAAATACATTTTACATGGGCCTAAAACTGTTTGACAAACAACACTTTAGCAGCATATACTAGTTCACCATTGTATTTAAACTGTCTGACACTGTCACACAGAGTAATGACTGAAGCGTTTAACCAATTCCCCTTTTCGACGTTTAAATCGGCTGAAAATGCGTTTTTTCCCACATGTGCACACAATGATGAAAATGATCATAACTCCACAAATACATGTTAGATGGGCCTAGAAATCTGTGAGAAACACTTAAGAAGCACATAATAGTTCATCATATTAATAAAATTTCTATGCTGTACTGCAGCATTCTGAATCATTCACCTCTGAAGAGACAATGGTTCGGTGTTTCTCTAATTCAGCTAGACAGCAAACCGTCCAATGTTCTGAAAATGCTCATACCTCGACAAATACATGTTAGATGGGCCTAAAACTGGTTGACAAACAACACTTTAGCAGCATATACTAGTTCACCAATGTATTTAAACTGTCTGACACTGTCACACAGAGTAATGACTGAAGCGTTTAACCAATTCCCCTTTTCGACGTTTAAATCGGCTGAAAATGCGTTTTTTCCCACATGTGCACACAATGATGAAAATGATCATAACTCCACAAATACATGTTAGATGGGCCTAGAAATCTGTGAGAAACACTTAAGAAGCACATAATAGTTCATCATATTAATAAAAATTCTATGCTGTACTGCAGCATTCTGAATCATTCACCTCTGAAGAGACAATGGTTCGGTGTTTCTCTAATTCAGCTAGACAGCAAACCGTCCAATGTTCTGAAAATGCTCATACCTCGTCAAATACATGTTGTATGGGACTAAAACTGTTTGACAAACAACGCTTTAGCAGCATTTACTAGTTCACCATTGTATTTAAACTGTCTGACACTGTCACACAGAGTTATGACTGAAGCGTTTAACCAATTCCCCTTTTCGACGTTTAAATCGGCTGAAAATGCGTTTTTTCCCACATGTGCACACAATGATGAAAATGATCATAACTCGACAAATACATTTTACATGGGCCTAAAACTGTTTGACAAACAACACTTTAGCAGCATATACTAGTTCACCAATGTATTTAAACTGTCTGAAGCTGTCACACAGAGTAATGACTGAAGCGTTTAACCAATTCCCCTTTTCGACGTTTAAATCGGCTGAAAATGCGTTTTTTCCCACATGTGCACACAATGATGAAAATGATCATAACTCCACAAATACATGTTAGATGGGCCTAGAAATCTGTGAGAAACACTTAAGAAGCACATAATAGTTCATCATATTAATTAAATTTCTATGCTGTACTGCAGCATTCTGAATCATTCACCTCTGAAGAGACAATGGTTCGGTGTTTCTCTAATTCAGTTAGACAGCAAACCGTCACAAGTTCTGAAAATGATCATAACTCCAGTAATACATGTTAGATGGGCATAGAAATCTGAGAGAAAAACTTAGGAAGCACATAATAGTTCATTACATTAATTAAATTTCAATGCTGTACTGCAGCATTCTGAATCATTCACCTCTGAAGAGACAATGGTTCGGTGTTTCTCTAATTCAGCTAGACAGCAAACCGTCCAATGTTCTGAAAATGCTCATACCTCGACAAATACATGTTAGATGGGCCTAAAACTGGTTGACAAACAACACTTTAGCAGCATATACTAGTTCACCAATGTATTTAAACTGTCTGACACTGTCACACAGAGTAATGACTGAAGCGTTTAACCAATTCCCCTTTTCGACGTTTAAATCGGCTGAAAATGCGTTTTTTCCCACATGTGCACACAATGATGAAAATGATCATAACTCCACAAATACATGTTAGATGGGCCTAGAAATCTGTGAGAAACACTTAAGAAGCACATAATAGTTCATCATATTAATAAAATTTCTATGCTGTACTGCAGCATTCTGAATCATTCACCTCTGAAGAGACAATGGTTCGGTGTTTCTCTAATTCAGCTAGACAGCAAACCGTCCAATGTTCTGAAAATGCTCATACCTCGTCAAATACATGTTGTATGGGCCTAAAACTGTTTGACAAACAACGCTTTAGCAGCATATACTAGTTCACCATTGTATTTAAACTGTCTGACACTGTCACACAGAGAAATGACTGAAGCGTTTAAGCAATTCCCCTTTTCGACGTTTAAATCGGCTGAAAATGCGTTTTTTCCCACATGTACACATAATGATGAAAATGATCATAACTCGACAAATACATGTTAGATGGGCCTAAAACTGGTTGACAAACAACACTTTAGCAGCATATACTAGTTCACCAATGTATTTAAACTGTCTGACACTGTCACACAGAGTAATGACTGAAGCGTTTAACCAATTCCCCTTTTCGACGTTTAAATCGGCTGAAAATGCGTTTTTTCCCACATGTGCACACAATGATGAAAATGATCATAACTCCACAAATACATGTTAGATGGGCCTAGAAATCTGTGAGAAACACTTAAGAAGCACATAATAGTTCATCATATTAATTAAATTTCTATGCTGTACTGCAGCATTCTGAATCATTCACCTCTGAAGAGACAATGGTTCGGTGTTTCTCTAATTCAGTTAGACAGCAAACCGTCACAAGTTCTGAAAATGATCATAACTCCAGAAATACATGTTAGATGGGCATAGAAATCTGAGAGAAAAACTTAGGAAGCACATAATAGTTCATCATATTAATAAAATGTCTATGCTGTACTGCAGCATTCTGAATCATTCACCTCTGAAGAGACAATGGTTCGGTGTTTCTCTAATTCAGCTAGACAGCAAACCGTCCAATGTTCTGAAAATGCTCATACCTCGACAAATACATGTTAGATGGGCCTAAAACTGGTTGACAAACAACGCTTTAGCAGCATATACTAGTTCACCATTGTATTTAAACTGTCTGACACTGTCACACAGAGTTATGACTGAAGCGTTTAACCAATTCCCCTTTTCGACGTTTAAATCGGCTGAAAATGCGTTTTTTCCCACATGTGCACACAATGATGAAAATGATCATAACTCGACAAATACATTTTACATGGGCCTAAAACTGTTTGACAAACAACACTTTAGCAGCATATACTAGTTCACCATTGTATTTAAACTGTCTGACACTGTCACACAGAGTAATGACTGAAGCGTTTAACCAATTCCCCTTTTCGACGTTTAAATCGGCTGAAAATGCGTTTTTTCCCACATGTGCACACTATGATGAAAATGATCATAACTCCACAAATACATGTTAGATGGGCCTAGAAATCTGTGAGAAACACTTAAGAAGCACATAATAGTTCATCATATTAATTAAATTTCTATGCTGTACTGCAGCATTCTGAATCATTCACCTCTGAAGAGACAATGGTTCGGTGTTTCTCTAATTCAGTTAGACAGCAAACCGTCACAAGTTCTGAAAATGATCATAACTCCAGAAATACATGTTAGATGGGCATAGAAATCTGAGAGAAAAACTTAGGAAGCACATAATAGTTCATCATATTAATAAAATGTCTATGCTGTACTGCAGCATTCTGAATCATTCACCTCTGAAGAGACAATGGTTCGGTGTTTCTCTAATTCAGCTAGACAGCAAACCGTCCAATGTTCTGAAAATGCTCATACCTCGACAAATACATGTTAGATGGGCCTAAAACTGGTTGACAAACAACGCTTTAGCAGCATATACTAGTTCACCATTGTATTTAAACTGTCTGACACTGTCACACAGAGTTATGACTGAAGCGTTTAACCAATTCCCCTTTTCGACGTTTAAATCGGCTGAAAATGCGTTTTTTCCCACATGTGCACACAATGATGAAAATGATCATAACTCGACAAATACATGTTAGATGGGCCTAAAACTGGTTGACAAACAACACTTTAGCAGCATATACTAGTTCACCAATGTATTTAAACTGTCTGACACTGTCACACAGAGTAATGACTGAAGCGTTTAACCAATTCCCCTTTTCGACGTTTAAATCGGCTGAAAATGCGTTTTTTCCCACATGTGCACACAATGATGAAAATGATCATAACTCCACAAATACATGTTAGATGGGCCTAGAAATCTGTGAGAAACACTTAAGAAGCACATAATAGTTCATCATATTAATTAAATTTCTATGCTGTACTGCAGCATTCTGAATCATTCACCTCTGAAGAGACAATAGTTCGGTGTTTCTCTAATTCAGCTAGACAGCAAACCGTCACAAGTTCTGAAAATGATCATAACTCCAGAAATACATGTTAGATGGGCCTAGAAATCTGTGAGAAACACTTAAGAAGCACATAATAGTTCATCATATTAATTAAATTTCTATGCTGTACTGCAGCATTCTGAATCATTCACCTCTGAAGAGACAATGGTTCGGTGTTTCTCTAATTCAGCTAGACAGCAAACCGTCCAATGTTCTGAAAATGCTCATACCTCGACAAATACATGTTAGATGGGCCTAAAACTGGTTGACAAACAACACTTTAGCAGCATATACTAGTTCACCAATGTATTTAAACTGTCTGACACTGTCACACAGAGTAATGACTGAAGCGTTTAACCAATTCCCCTTTTCGACGTTTAAATCGGCTGAAAATGCGTTTTTTCCCACGTGTAGACTTTGATGAAAATTATCAGAACTCGAAAAATACATTTTATATGGGCCTTAAACTGGTTGACAAACAAGACATAAGCAGCACATACTAGTTCATCATTGTATTTAAACTGTCTTTGAGAAAGACTTAAGAAGCAAAATAATTGTTCCTCATATTAATTAAAGTTATATGGTGTACTGCAGCATTCTGAATCATTCACCTACAAAGAGAAAATGGTTCTGTGTTTCTCTAATTCAGCTCGACAGCAAATCGTCCAAAGTTCTGAAAATGATCATAACTCCACAAATACATGTTAGATGGGCCTAGAACTCTGTGAGAAACACTTAAGAAGCACATAATAGTTCATCATATTAATTAAATTTCTATGCTGTACTGCAGTATTCTGAATCATGCACCTACAAAGAGACAATGGATCGGTGTTTCTCTAATTCAGCTAGACAGCAAATCGTCCAAATTTCTGAAAATGATCAGAACTCGAAAAATACATTTTATATGGGCCTAAAACTGGTTGACAAACAACACTTTAGCAGCACATACTAGTTCATCATTGTATTTAAACCGTCTGACACTGTCACATGGAGTAATGACTGAAGCGTTTAACCGATTCGCCTTTTCGACGTTTAAATCGACTGAAAATGCGTTTTTTCCCACATGTGTAGACTTTGATGAAAATTATCAGAACTCGAAAAATACATTTTATATGGGCCTAAAACTGGTTGACAAACAAGACTTTAGCAGCACATACTAGTTTATCATTGTATTTAAACTGTCTTTGAGAAAGACTTAAGAAGCACATAATAGTTCCTCATATTCATTAAAGTTATATGGTGTACTGCAGCATTCTAAATCATGCGCCTACAAAGAGACAATGGTTCGGTGTTTCTCTAATTCAGCTAGACAGCAAACGGTCCAAAGTTCGGAAAATGATCATAACTCGAAAAATACATTTTATATGGGCCTAAAACTGGTTGGCAAACAACACATTAGCAGCACATACTAGTTTATCATTGTATTTACACTTTCTGACACTGTCACATAGAGTAATGACTGAAGCGTTCAACCGATTCGCCTTTTCGACGTTTAAATCGGCTGAAAATGCGTTTTTTCTCACGTGTAGACTTTGATGAAAATTATCAGAACTCGAAAAATACATTTTATTTGGGCCTAAAACTGGTTGACAAACAAGACTTTAGCAGCACATACTAGTTTATCATTGTATTTAAACTGTCTGACACTGTCACATAGAGTAATGACTGAAGTGTTTAACCGTTCCGCCAAATCGACGTTTAAATCGACTGAAAATGCGTTTTTTCCCACGTGTAGACTGATGAAAATTATCTGAACTCGAAAAATACATTTTATATAGGCCTAAAACTGGTTGACAAACAAGACTTTAGCAGCACATACTAGTTCATCATTGTATTTAAACTGACTGACACTGTCACATAGAGTAATGACTGAAGCGTTTAACCGTTCCGCCAAATCGACGTTGAAATCGACTGAAAATGCGTTTTTTCCCACGTGTAGACATTGATGAAAATTATCATAACTCGAAAAATACATTTTATATGGGCCTAAAACTGGTTGACAAACAAGACTTTAGCAGCACATACTAGTTTATCATTGTATTTAAACTGTCTGACACTGTCACATAGAGTAATGACTGAAGTGTTTAACCGTTCCGCCAAATCGACGTTTAAATCGACTGAAAATGCGTTTTTTCCCACGTGTAGACTGATGAAAATTATCTGAACTCGAAAAATACATTTTATATGGGCCTAAAACTGGTTGACAAACAAGACTTTAGCAGCACATACTAGTTCATCATTGTATTTAAACTGACTGACACTGTCACATAGAGTAATGACTGAAGCGTTTAACCGTTCCGCCAAATCGACGTTGAAATCGACTGAAAATGCGTTTTTTCCCACGTGTAGACATTGATGAAAATTATCATTACTCGAAAAATACATTTTATATGGGCCTAAAACTGGTTGACAAACAAGACTTTAGCAGCACATACTAGTTTATCATTGTATTTAAACTGTCTGACACTGTCACATAGAGTAATGACTGAAGTGTTTAACCGTTCCGCCAAATCGACGTTTAAATCGACTGAAAATGCGTTTTTTCCCAGTTGTAGACTGATGAAAATTATCTGAACTCGAAAAATACATTTTATATGGGCCTAAAACTGGTTGACAAACAAGACTTTAGCAGCACATACTAGTTCATCATTGTATTTAAACTGACTGACACTGTCACATAGAGTAATGACTGAAGCGTTTAACCGTTCCGCCAAATCGACGTTTAAATCGACTGAAAATGCGTTTTTTCCCACGTGTAGACATTGATGAAAATTATCATAACTCGAAAAATACATTTTATATGGGCCTAAAACTGGTTGACAAACAAGACTTTAGCTGCACATACTAGTTTATCATTGTATTTAAACTGTCTTTGAGAAAGACTTAAGAAGCACATAATTGTTCCTCATATTAATTAAAGTTATATGGTGTACTGCAGCATTCAAAATCATGCACCTACAAAGAGACAATTGTTCGGTGTTTCTCTAATTCAGCTAGACAGCAAATCGTCCAAAGTTCTGAAAATGATCATAACTCGAAAAATACATTTTATATGGACCTAAAACTGTTTGACAAACAACACTTTAGCAGCACATACTAGTTTATCATTGTATTTAAACTGTCTGACACTGTCACATAGAGTAATGACTGAAGCGTTTAACCGTTCCGCCAAATCGACGTTAAAATCGGCTGAAAATGCGTTTTTTCCCACGTGTAGACTTTGATGAAAATTATCAGAACTCGAAAAATACATTTTATATGGGCCTAAAACTGGTTGTCAAACAACACTTTAGCAGCACATACTAGTTCATCATTGTATTTAAACTGTCTGACACTGTCACATGGAGTAATGACTGAAGCGTTTAACCGATTCGCCTTTTCGACGTTTCAATCGACTGAAAATGCGTTTTTTCCCACATGTGTAGACTTTGATGAAAATTATCAGAACTCGAAAAATACATTTTATATGGGCCTAAAACTGGTTGACAAACAAGACTTTAGCAGCACATACTAGTTTATCATTGTATTTAAACTGTCTGACACTGTCACATAGAGTAATGACTGAAGCGTTTAACCGTTCCGCCAAATCGACGTTAAAATCGGCTGAAAATGCGTTTTTTCCCACGTGTAGACTTTGATGAAAATTATCAGAACTCGAAAAATACATTTTATATGGGCCTAAAACTGGTTGTCAAACAACACTTTAGCAGCACATACTTGTTCATCATTGTATTTAAACTGTCTGACACTGTCACATGGAGTAATGACTGAAGCGTTTAACCGATTCGCCTTTTCGACGTTTCAATCGACTGAAAATGCGTTTTTTCCCACATGTGTAGACTTTGATGAAAATTATCAGAACTCGAAAAATACATTTTATATGGGCCTAAAACTGGTTGACAAACAAGACTTTAGCAGCACATACTAGTTTATCATTGTATTTAAACTGTCTGACACTGTCACATAGAGTAATGACTGAAGCGTTTAACCGTTCCGCCATATCGACGTTAAAATCGGCTGAAAATGCGTTTTTTCCCACGTGTAGACTTTGATGAAAATTATCAGAACTCGAAAAATACATTTTATATGGGCCTAAAACTGGTTGACAAACAAGACTTTAGTAGCACATACTAGTTTATCATTGTATTTAAACTGTCTGACACTGTCACAGAGTAATGGCTGAAGCGTTTAACCGATCCGCCTTTTCGACGTTTAAATCGGCTGAAAATGCGTTTTTCCCACATGTGTAGACTTTGATGAAAATTATCATAACTCGAAAAATACATTTTATATGGGCCTAAAACTGGTTGACAAACAACACTTTAGCAGCACATACTAGTTTATCATTGTATTTAAACTGTCTTTGCGAAAGACATAAGCACATAATTGTTCCTCATATTAATTAAAGTTATATGGTGTACTGCAGCATTCTAAATCATGCACCTACAAAGAGGCAATGGTTCAGTGTTTCTCAAATTCAGCTAGACAGCAAATCGTCCAAATTTCTGAAAATGATCATAACTCGAAAAATACATTTTATATGGGCCTAAAACTGGTTGACAAACAACACTTTAGCAGCACATACTAGTTCATCATTGTATTTAAACTGTCTGACACTGTCACATGGAGTAATGACTTAAGCGTTTAACCGATTCGCCTTTTCGACGTTTAAATCGACTGAAAATGCGTTTTTTCCCACATGTGTAGACTTTGATGAAAATTATCAGAACTCGAAAAATACATTTTATATGGGCCTAAAACTGGTTGACAAACAAGACTTTAGCAGCACATACTAGTTTATCATTGTATTTAAACTGTCTTTGAGAAAGACATAAGAAGCACATAATAGTTCCTCATATTCATTAAAGTTATATGGTGTACTGCAGCATTCTAAATCATGCGCCTACAAAGAGACAATGGTTCGGTGTTTCTCTAATTCAGCTAGACAGTAAACGATCCAAAGTTCTGAAAATGATCATAACTCGAAAAATACATTTTATATGGGCCTAAAACTGGTTGACAAACAACACTTTAGCAGCACATACTAGTTTATCATTGTATTTCAACTGTCTGACACTGTCACATAGAGTAATGACTGAAGCGTTTAACCGTTCCGCCAAATCGACGTTTAAATCGGCTGAAAATGCGTTTTTTCCCACATGTGTAGACTTTGATGAAAATGATCATAACTCGAGAAATACATTTTATATGGGCCTAAAACTGGTTGACAAACAACACTTTAGCAGCACATACTAGTTTATCATTGTATTTAAACTGTCTTTGAGAAAGACTTAAGCACATAATTGTTCCTCATATTAATTAAAATTATATGGTGTACTGCAGCATTCTGAATCATTCACCTATAAAGAGACATTGGTTCGGTGTTTCTCTAATTCAGCAAGGCAGCAAACCGTCCAAAATTCTGAAAATACTCATAACTCGAAAAATACATTTTATATGAGCCTAAAACTCGTTGACAGACAACACTTTAGCAGCACATACTAGTTCATCATAGTATTTAAACTGTCTGACACTGTTGCACAGAGTAATGACTGTAGCGTTTAACCGATCCGCCTTTTCGGCGTTTAAATCGGCTGAAAATGCGTTTTTTCCCACATGTGCAGACGTTGATAAAAATAATCATTACTCGAAAAATAAATGTTAGAAGGACCTACAACTGTTTGACAAACAACACTTTAGCAGCACATACTAGTTCATCATAGTATTTAAACTGCCTGACACTGTCACACAGAGTAATGACTGTAGCGTTTAACCGATCCGCCTTTTCGACGTTTAAATGGGCTGAAAATGCGTTTTTTAACTCGACAAATACATGTTTGACCTTTTGTCTGATCCTGCCACACAGAGTAATTTTATTTTTTATTTATTTATTTTCAACCCATCCTGTCAGCATGCTGGGCATACAACAAAGAGTATTTGCATGCCATTGCATCTAGGACAGAGTTAGTCCGCAAGTGTAGCTCAAGTTCTCCACCTGCAATGCAACACTTTATTAATTCTTAAATCATCAAGAACTGCTGCAAAAATTCTGTCCAGTGGATGACCTGTAGGATGACAAGAGCACAGTTTTTGGTCAAAGAGAACCACCACCAACCCCCCTCTTTGGAAAACTATTTATCATGTTTGGGTCTATAAACAACTGATCACTACCCCAAGAGGGAGAGAATCATGGCCGGTGAGACAATTAAACATAGAACCTGAAAACATTTACACAAAAAAATTAACATTGGACGACAACATGTAATGAAAAACAGTTGATTAGGTCCAGGAAAACTGGAATGACAAATGGTCACCTGGCCTCTTCCTGTCATAGTTATGGCAGTAAATGAGGGAGAAAAGGAGAGTAATGCAACCAGAAGGCTGCTGGGGTGCATTCAAAGAAGGTGTGGTGGTGTGTGCATGTGTGTGTGTGTGTGATAGGACCGCCTGTCTGTCCATCCCGGAAAACCCCAGTGCTAAATGTGTACTGTTGCCTATTGCAGTCAAAATTGCGGGGTTGGGGATGCAAGTCCTTCAGGCAAGTCGACCCTGAATCACTCACACCCCTCCTGCCCCGCAGACCCTGGTCTGGTGGAGTGTTGCTTGGAGTAGGATTCGTGTGCGAGTGTATGCATTCTAAGCCAATATGAGTCGGATTAACATTTCGTAACGGACGAGAAGCACGCTGGGGCAGGAGCGTGACAGGCAAGATGGCAGCTGCCCGCTGCATCCCCACCTATATAGCTTGCACCCCACCCATCCCGCAAGCCCTAGGCCTATTGTGTGGTGTATTTGTGAATATAAGTTTTGGCACTGGGAGAGATAGGCGAATCGCGACCAGATCGATGCAGGGGCGCGGCGCCCAAACACACAACCACGCCCCACACCAACACAGTGTGGGGCGCACATACAAGCTTTTAACCTAACCGCCTTTTCAGCATTTTAAATCGTCTGACAATACGTTATCTTCTATCTTCTCTCTTCTATCCTCCTTTCCCTCATGAAAATGAGGGAGTGGATGAAGGTAGAGTGTACAGCTCGATCCGGCGTAGTAAGTTGAGTAAGTAAAGGACGTTTATGAAAATGAAAGATGAAGTTGGTTAAAACCCATCCCCCCATCCCCAATTGGTTAAAACCAATTAGGATTTTTATTGGAAGAAAACAAAGAAAATAAAAGGAGTTTATTCCAAAAAATGGGTGGAGCTATGCCCCATAAATTCAGATGTGCCGAGGAGCTAACTTCATTCTGAACCTACAGAAGACCCTGACACAAAGTAGGAACACAAGACACCTCTAAATACTTACCTATTAAACGTAACCTTTTATTTTTTTTTTATAATTTACCATACCAACCTTGACATGGCATAATTGCATGAAGCATTAGTAAATTGGTCATTCAAAATTAATGTTTAGCAAAACTCTTAACATAAATCATTCTAAATTAATGCTTAGCAAAACTCTTTGCCTACCCACAATCGAGCATAACCCAAATTGAACTCCAATTGGCTATGGGACACACTCCGAGGCTTGATCAACCACGGGAGGGCCTTCCTCAGGCGAGGGTGTCTAGTGATAATGGTCAAACACCCCATGGTCCTGGGGTCCACTACTGATGATGTGTCCCAAAAATTCAGACCCAATCCTGATACAGAAATACAGTTTCAAAACTGATTTAAAAGCCAGATTAAAAAAATCAGTTCCAATACAAACACAGAAATACAGTTAAAAACCAACTTAAAAGCCATACTAAAAAATTTAGATGCAACCAAAACACGGTTGTTCTGCCTCCCGGTGCGCCCCCCGCGCAGTCAGTATTGCAACATCATAGCATTTGGATGATAGTATAATAATATAATAGTAAAATCAGAACAGGCATAAACAGATCAAGGCACACTCAGCCAATCTGATCATGTCCCAGACCCGGATTAACATCTCTTCCATCAGCCTCTTCACTGCCCTTGAGAAAGCACAATTTGTGAGATAATTCATGTTATTGTTGTATGTATACAATGTGGGAGCTATGACAACGTATTAACACGTTATCTACATCTGCATAGAGATTGATCGTTTATCTGCATATTTCTCTACTGTTCCACAGTTTTACACCGCTTTCATTAACGATACCAAAAGTGCGCTCCTGTCTCTGGGTACTTATTGCAAGAGTGTTTAGCTCGCTGTATAGCCAAGTACAGCTACATGTGGTGAGGGCTTAAGAGTAAAAAGATTGGCCTCACCTCAAGGCATTGCTGAGAGCAATGATGTCAGAACACCCAGGGCCCACGGAACCCTCAGACCCCTCGGAAGGCTGAGGCTCCACAGAACTCGTGGGCCCAAACAGACAGCCAGGCTTGGAGGAACAGGCAAAAGGCCTGGACCGCAGTGGCAGTACAACTTTGAGTGCGCAAAGCGGGCTTGGCAACGCATCCAGCAGGTCCTTCAAGTCGGCCAACAAGGCCATTAAGTCGGGCCAATAAGACCCTTAAATTAGCCAGCAGGTCTATCAAGTCCAGAAGGTGAAACGTCAGTGCAATCACAGTGGCATGCGCTAGAGCCGCAGTTGCACGTATGTAGGCTGTGAGAGAAAAATGCACATGATCAACTATTTGAATGAGGTTTTACATGTTTTATACAGGACAACAGCCTTTTGTATGTTACTTAGTTATAAAACTCATTGTCTATGGGTTTTTATGAGTCACTCAGAGTTAATATAAAGAGACAAAAAAATTGTCTGTGTGTGTCTGTGTGTAAAAACTGTCTAAAACATTTCAGTTGTAGTATTGGAAAAACCAGACCACATTCCATCCTTCACTCAACCTTGTGTGGAGATAAGGATAAGGACAAGAGGGACTTAAAAGAGCGTTGTGTGTTTGTTTTATGGTACAGTAGGATTGTGTCTGTGACCGAAGTTTGACTGTTAAATCACTGTTTGGGGGAACACCCAGGGATATGACTGAGGATCAGAGTTGTAAATGACACCTGACACACAACCTCTCTTTGGTATAAAGCCCTCTTCGTCAGTAATAGGGGTAGACTGATCAGAACACTGCTTTGAAGCATGACGGTATCTTTCTCTTTATTTTGCAGAATAAATATCTTTAATACTCTCAGTTTTGTTTTCCTGTAGCGGGCAGATTAACCTCACCGACCACCTAGGATAATTTATCCAACAATCTGGCGACGATGATGAGACTCTCTTCATGTCCAGGTTGTGTGCCCAGCGGCAGTCAGAGACCGGCTGTAAGATATCCAACAAGGAGTCGTCTGGACAGGTCCAGCAAAGGCAACACAAGATTCCCGAAAAGTGAAGGTGACGACTCACTGAGATATTGTTCCGATCAGGGAAGATCTGAGTAAGCTTAAAGATTGAATCAATCTAGAGCAGGGGTCGGGAACCTATGGCTCGCGAGCCAATTACGGCTCTTTTGATGACGGTATATGGCTCGCATACAATTTTGAGCTAAAATTTTTCATCACAATTAACAAGTAATAAATTATTATTCTGTGTCATTTTAAAGTAAAACAGGTAAGAGAAATTACAACTTGAAAATAAAATTCAAAATATAAATGTGGCGGACAAAGTAGTCAAGCACCGGCTGCGGACAACATAAAGACTCCGGGGCGCCATTTACTCGGCGCCCTGCCCCTACCGGGTCTCTGCTCAGGCGCAACTTGTGGAAGTCTCTGCCCACAGGTAAGGGCTTAGGGAAGGAGATGGCTGTGGTGCGCCGACATGGCGAAAGTTTTACTGTTCATTTCAACTTGCGGCACGCAGGCCACAATTATATGTATCACTGAGGATCATTATAATAATTGTGGATAATAATGATCCTCTTGGGAGCAGGAGGAATGGCGTTCCACTGCTGGACTGCTTACGAGCCCATGCGCCGATCCCCTCTGTAAGACAGACAAACATTAAGAAAACTCCCTGCCTCGAGTCGGACCAATCAGCTGAACAAAAGTGGACAGAAGTCGAAAAAACTTCAATATGTATGTGACAAATAATCTCTTGAACTTGAACTTGAACTTGAAACTGAAGACCAGCTGATTCTTAAAACTTGGAACGAGCGTCCCGTCACACAGCACACAATGCAGCGTGTGAGTAATGCCGTATTGACCATGTTTGGCTTTACAAATGCATGTGAGCAGTCTTTCTCGCATCTGAGAAACATTAAGACCATCCTACGCTTAAGTTTAACTGATGGAAGCCTCAACGCCTGCATTAAGCTTAACCTCACAACGTATGATCCAGACTAGAAGGCCATCAGCAAAACGAAGGAGCACCAGAAGTTGCATTAATGGTAAAAAGTATTTCATTTATTATTGGTTAGCTACAGTATAAGAACAATATTATGAAGAAGAATAAAGAGAAATGTATTATATAGAGGGCTTTTTTAAGTACTCAGAGATGTGTTGTACATTAAAAATGTATGCCTTACTTATGAAGTAGCCAATTTTGCATTGATCAAGAGAATCGTGGTTTTTGTCTGTTTATTTGCTTTATGTTATCCAATAATAAAATCGACATTATTAAATACATGATTATTATAGATTATTCTTGACCCATCCTAGCAAAAGCGTTGAATGAATGAATCCTTGGGTGATTGAAATGATGTTTGAGGCGTGTGACCGCCTGGCCGATGGATCACTCTGGAGCACGTATGGATGAGATGAGTTCGGAGACATTTTATCAGTGTCTCGGGGTATGTTTAGCTACATGGCTGATGAAAATCGCGATTAAAAACAAGCAAATGTATAAATGTGAGATACAGTAAGCATAGTATGTGTGTTGTACACAACATGTCAAACTAGTTTCCCACATGAGTCCTTGGTTTAAAAGTAGCGTTACAATCTAAATATCTGGTAGGATTTCTGGAAAGGATACTGTAAGGCTTTAAATTTATTTGAAAAAAATATAACAAGGCGAGAGAGCTGTAAAGTTAGTTGACAGGCTGAAATGATTATGGAAGTTGATGTGAAAGACAATGAAAGTGGGAAAGTTAGCAAATGATGCATTTGGGATTCTTTGTTAAGGATGGAAGTTGGACCAAAGAGAGTTGTAAAAGTCATTTTAGTAAAATATTGGTTCAGCAGAGGAAGCTAGCTAACTTATGAGTTAACCCGGACTAACTTCCGGGTGCGCCGTAGTATGGACACACCGGCTCTGCATTCAACTCTTAGTTTTGTGTTTATTACTATTTGTATTGTTCTTATTTTTGCATGCAGTGCACTGTCGCTATTACAATATGAACGACAAGCACTCCTGGACGTCTGTTCGACACCTCATACCGACTTTTTCGCAACTTACCGGAGTACGTACTAAGATCTCTTTGTCCTGCCGCCACTGTGTTTACCAATACGCCGACGGAGGAGAAAGACAAGAGGAAAACCTGCCGGAATTCTATGCAGATCTCGGAGGAGATACTAAAAAAGTGAATAGGTTTGATCTTGAGTGTGTAAAGTTTTGTTATTTTTCGAGTTTCTTAAGGCCCCAAAAGTCAGGTTAACACTTCAATTCAACACAGTGCCATGCCCACATTGTGTGACGAAAACCCAATGTTTTAATAAATTTAATCCCCAAAGTGTCTTGTAGACACTCGCGAACTTTGAAGTCGATCTGATGAATCCCCTAGGAGTTTGCGCACATTAAATCCAATATGGCCACCTTCCTGTTGGTTGGGTGTCGGTCATGGCGGCAATATAATTTTTTTTGAGTCTAGTGATGTTACATTAATATACCCAATTTCATGTTAAAAAGTGAATAGGTTTGATGTTTTGAAATTTTCAACAGGGCGTGTCCGGTCATTTTGCCATGCCCAAGCACGGAACCCATAGAATATCAATTGCCACACTGGGACTGACGAGTGCACAAAGTTTCGTGAATTTCCAAGTATCTTTTGGAACATGAAATTTAACGTGTTGCCACGCCCACACCGTGTGCCAAAAAATATATATATTTTGATAATGTTAAGCTGTGAAGGTGTCTTGTAGACACTCGTCAAGTTTGAAGCCGATCCGATAAATCGCCAAGGAGGAGTTTCGCTAAAGTACAAAACATAAATATGACTAAAAAGTCAGGAAAATTAAAAATGGCCGACTTCCTGTTGGGTTTTGTGAGAAAAAAAAAAATATATATATATTTACGAAAGCCTGAACGGTTGCGATACTTCCATGGGTACCCGCTAAAAGGTGAGCAGAGCCATTTCATGAAGTCTGCATAGATTAGATAGGAATATTTTAGGTGGACGTGTTGTACTGTTTAAGGCTGGACGAACAACTTTGTGGTTTTGGGGATGTATTGTTGAATGATGCATGAATAATAATTGTTAAATATTGTGGAGAGGAGAAATTGGATTGTTTGATGAGAACGGTAGTAAGGTAAGTTAAGGGAACGGGTTAGGAAACCCCCCTTCGAAGCGGCTGTGTGTTTAACTTGCGTAGTAATTCCACGTAACGTTTGGGCCCGTGTGTAGAGAATACATCCAGTATGCCTAAACTGAGCGACGTTTTGGTGATGAACAATGTTTAACTCGTGAAGTAATTCCGAATCCCGTTTAGGCCCGGTTGTTGAAAAGACCTCCGAAATGCCTAAACTAAGTGATGTCTGGCGATGAAAAATGTTAAACTCAGCCTTCAGAAGGGTAGTCGATAGTCGGTAATTTCATTTAAGGGTGAAAGGCCCGGAATCATTTTTAAAGTAAAAAGGAAGCCAAGCATTTAGGGGTTAAAGGCCCGGTTCTTAGAGAAACCAAATATTAAAGGGTTAAAGGCCCATTTCACGTGACTTAGCGTAAAATTGTATTGCCGGCTGTGTGAGTGAGAGTGTGCGCAACGAGGTACCTTGTGTGTGTGGAAAGAGAGGTACCATGCGTGTGTGTGAATGTGAGAGAGACCGCGGGCGTGTGTGTGTTTGAGACAGTCTTTGTGTTTAAGAGAGTGTGTGTTTGATAGAGTCTGTGCATGTGTGATAGAGGTTTTGTGTGTGTATGTGTATGAACAACCTCCTCAAATTGCCCTAGATAAAAGGGCAATATATAAAAAAAAAATACAAATAAAAAAAAAAAAGTTGACCTGTAATAACCTAAAAGACCACTAGTGGCGTAGCTGCACCAGAAACACATTGAGATCCGAACATTTGAGGTTTCCCCCTCCCACTTCTTCCCATGTCTTTTGTTCTCCTGCCATTCAAAAACATAATGGAAAAGACCCCATCCCCCAGACCCGGCACCAGTGAGATTCGTATTGAAGCTGTAGCTGAGCTCAAGAACAGAACAGAGCCAAAGTTCCATGCTTGAGAAACTTGGAAATTCCATAAATATGAACAAAAATGGATCAAAGCAGGGTGGTGGTCGAAAGACACTACCCCGACAGCAGAAAACCGCACCAAGGTGATAGAGGAAGAAAAAAGACTGCTGGCTGAAGCAGGAGTGGATGCAAAAAACAACCCTGGATTAATGGGGGCTTGAAAGCGCAAGTTAAACAAGCAGCGTGCACAATGGGCGCTGGTTCAGCACATAATGACGGCATGGATTCGAGCGGAAATGATTGTCGAACGTCGCAATAAAATCAGAAATGCCGCAACCAAGGCAGTGGTAGAAGCCCAGAAGGAACCCTACCCCCCACAAGAAGACAAGTTACCACCCCTCCCCGAACCCATCCCCCAAGGTCACACCCCACTCCAACCACACACCACCCCATCCCGCTACCCCTCCCTGCTGGCCGATGAAGAAACACATCGGCACCCCCCCTCTCCGTACAACCCTAAGACCGAGCACACACCTGAAGCAACAGCGCCCCCTGTGCTGAGCAACCAGAAAATAGCCACCCCACCCCCGCCAGAAATACAAGCACCCGTATTAGTAATGGAAGGCCCGATCCAAATCCATTTCCGAGTACAGCCCTCCCCAAAGCCATCTGACAGTGAGAACAAGGACAATGATCAGACATCGCCCCCTAACGATCAAACAGACACAAAGAGTTTCTCTCCTCTAATACAGAGGACGACGAATGCACTTGCCAGTCCTACAAACCACAAAAAGACATCAAGAAAGGAAAAAGAAATGTACCACAAGGGTTAGCCACGCAACTGTCACACTGACTGGACAATGTGGCCCACTACCAGAGGATGCCAACACAACCCATGTTCATCTCATAGCACCTCCTGCAGACGCTACAGCCAAACAACAACCCAAAGAAAAACAAAAGACCCGAAGCCAGCCCACACCTTCACCTACCCCTGTAGTCCCCAAATACACCTTTAAGAAAACAAAACAAAGACACCCCACCCCCCTCCGCTCCTGGGAAGAAGAACCCATGTCAGACCACGAGACTAAGACAAAAAAGTGGTCATTCAAAAACAGTGGCAGCTCCCGGGGAGAGTACACAAACGACAACAGAAGAAAAGGAACCCTTATAGCATCATCCAAAAGCCAGGCCAGAAGATCGTCAGCAATAGGGATAGTTACCCGCTCGAAAATTAGACAACGAGAGGAGGAACAAAAGCAGTCCGCCAAAAGAGAAACATTTGTTCCCTGGTACCACCGCGACATGCAGGCCCTCAAAGGCAACCTATCAGCGTTGGACAAAGGAGCTGCAGCATGGATCCGAATCTTCGAAAACCACACAGCGGCTGACACACTAGCCCTAAGAGATGTGCGAGCCATTCTCCGCGCCACAGCAGGAAACATCACCCTGACCTCCCTTAAAGAGAAGTTAGAACCCTCACCATGGCACACGAGCACCCATTCGACCACATGCGGAATGACATATGGACAGCCATAGGAGAAACCTGGCCGACCAGACGCAACACAGTGGCCCTGGCAGGCCTGAGATTTAAAAATGGGGAAGAACCACACGCCTATCTCACATGAGCAAAGGAGCTCTGGAGTGATAGCACTGTAGAACGTCATGACCCCTGCCTAGTGGGTCTCCCCATGTACATGCAGATGCCAAATGCCAAAATGGCCTCCCAGGAGATGTCAGGCTGTAGCTCGCAGACACAGTTTGACTGTCAGACATGACCGAGAGACAGTGGGAGAGCCATCTCATCCATCACCTGGAAAGACACATCAAAAAGCAAGAAGACGAATTCCTGGAGAAAGATTCCATACAAACCAGACTACTAAAAATGCAGGTAAAAAAACTGGAAGATGAAGTCAATACGGACAAAAAGAAGAAAGCAACTGTGCAAGCAGTAGTCACCACCCCTGAAGCACAGGCCCCGCCCCAAACCGCGCCACTACAATGGACAGGACCACAGCCCCTAACTGTAACCCCCGCCTACCCACCAGCCCAGCACCTACCCCAATGGCCGCAGGCCTGGACTCCCTATGAATATCCCCAGCGGCAGTATCCAGGGGCCCCCGCACCCTCATACCCCCAAGGCCCCCCCCAATGGCAGCAACTGAGAGGGAGAGGACAATTCCAATCCTCTAGAGGATGGGGAGGACCCGAGAAAACTACAGGATGTTTCATCTGTGGCCAAAGTGACCACTGGGCAAGGGAATGCCCCCAGAACCAACAACCCCAGCAATTATATAGAGGATCCTACCGCCCCCCTCAGAGAGGAAGAAGAGCTTCCTCGAGAGGAAAGGGAGGACCCCGCATGGACACCCCGCCATGGCATGGAGCATAGAGGCGCCCAGGGGACATGGAAGTGGTGGTACAGACAAAAATAAATGCCGAACCAGTAGTGCCATGTACAATCCAAGGAATCACTGTCAATCCAAGGAATTACTGTCACTGTCACTGTCACGTGTCTTGCTTGAAGAACCTGGCCGCCAACAGAGAGACTGAGACGGAGTTTCTTCCCTCAAGCCATCAGAACTGTCAACGCTGACCTCACCAGGGGTCCTAACTGAGCCATGCACTAGGCTCCACTACCAACTGTACTGTATGTAGCATACTGTACCGCATACTGTATCACTGTTCAGGGTTGTTCGTGATGCCGTATTGCTGCGCGGTACTGTTGTATACTGTGCTGTATTATCCCAAACACTACCTCACACTATTCACATTCACATGCCACTTTAATTCACATGCCACTTTAAATGCACATATCTGTATATACATAGCCATATTCCTTCAACCTATTCCATTTTATTTCAATTTATTTTTTATTGTATTTTATTCTATATATTTTTTATCTTATTCTATAAGTATTCCACTTACTGTATTACGTTTTAGGAGTCAGTTAGTCGGTCTATTAGAAAGTAATTTTCTACTTTTTATTTTATTTTATTTTAGTACTTTTTCCTAGGACTTCTTGTGTGCTATCACCGGGTGCGTTGCATTACATTTCACTGCATATATGTATGGAAGTATGTATATGTATGTGACAAATAAAAATCTTGAATCTTGAATCTTGAATCTTGAAGCCAACATACTACGTACTACATACAACTATCCACTCGGAAATTACGGACTGTTGGATTCTCTGGGACGACACAAGTCCAACCCTTCACCGCACCCCTCCCTACCAAGATAGGTCCTCACAAAGTCAGACACCAATACCTCTACTCACCAAGCTGCCCCACCAACCTAATGGGAAGGGACCTTCTCCGAAGAACAGGGGCATCTGTGATATGTAACCTCCACGGTCTGGAAGTTAGTTTCTCTGAGCCAAAAGAAGAGCTAATACCCCTCGAACGTATACTCGTCTTAGGTGGAACTCCTGATACCACCCCCGACCCCACACTCACCGGCTGGTGGCATTTTGTAAACCTACCAACTCTGGAAAAAGTCGATGCTGGACCCGTACACTGCACTCTCTGTTTCACACGCCACCGTGATGACATCTATGACGAAGGCTGGGAAGCGAAAAAGGAGGGACGACAAGAACGACTCCAGACAACAGACTTCTATCTGGACCACGAAGGAGTTGCAGCAGCGGTCCGCCTGACACCAGACCAACAATCCTGGTATCTACTTCACGACACCGCAGTTCCACATGTGACCCTAGCCGTAGAAGCCAACCATGCAGCCAAACAATTGGGCCCCATGGTCAAAAGAGCCCTCGCCAACCCACCTGGGTCCCCACAACGAACCCCCTGTTGCAACACATGCCAGACAAATCGGTTTGGAGAATAGGACACAACAGCTACGAACAAGGCATATATGAAAGAAATGTCCTGGAAAGAACTTATCAAGGAAGCATCGAAGAACACCCCCTGGCAGCAGAAATGTTCGCCCAACTACCGCCAACCCTCTGGACCACCGGCCCCTATCACGTTGGCTGCACACCACACCACAATATACACATCAAAGTGAAAGCCCACGCTGTGCCCATTTGGCAAGGTCAGTACAAGGTCAAGCCCGAGGCAGCTGCTCGAATAGCCTCCACCATTGAAGGCCTCTTACAAGCAGGAGTTCTACGACCAGCGGATTCACCGTGGAACACACAAATTCTACCAGTACCCAAGGCTGGAGGACACTCATGGCGCCTGGTCCACGATCTGCGACGTATCAACCAGGTGGTCCAACCCATTACTGAAAAAGTGCCCAACCCCCATGTCGCCCTGCATGCAGGCTCCCCGAGTCATCAATTTTTCACCGTCATCGACCTGGCCAACGCATTTTTTTGCCTCCCCTTGGCCAAAGAAAGTCAAGATATGTTTGCATTCACATTTAAAAAATGCTCTTAGACCTACACAAGAATGCTACGAGGATTCACATGCACGCCAACCATATTCAACGCCTGCCTGAAGGCAGATCTCAAGGAACTCCTACTCATCCAGTATGTCGACGACATCCTCATGGACATCACCACAGTAGAAAATTGCCTCACGGCCACCAAATCCCTGCTACGGCGCATCGCAAAATGTGGCTACAAAATCAGGAAGGAAAAAGCACAGGTCTGCCGCACAGAAGTGGTATTCCTGGGAAAAAGGATCACGGGAGATAAGAGATACATCAACCCGGAAAGACAACAGAGAATGCTCCAGTACCCTAAACCCACCACCGTGCAGCAAATGCTAGCATTCCTGGGACTCACTGGCTATAGCAGACACCACATAGCTGATTATGTGGACCACACTGTTCCCCCACGCGAACCCATTGCGGAAGCTGGCCATCGGAACGTCAAGGCACCACTCAACTGGACCACAAGTGCGGAGGAAGCGTTCATAAGATTGAAACAACTCATGGGGAAGGCCGAACACCTATGCACCCCAGACATCTCTTCCTCGTTCCATTTGGACGTTACTGAAAAGCACGGAATTGTCAAGCTGTGCTCTGGCAGCCTCGACACGGTGAGCGCGCGATCCTGGCTCACCACAGTTGCAAACTCGACACAGTGGAACATGGACTCTCCGGATGTGGACGACACACGGCTGCCATCGCACACGCCCTACGAGAACCGACCACATTACTTTCTACCACCCCACCATCGTGCATACCACACATGGAGTCAAATCCTACCTCGATCAAACGGATTTCACCTTTACCACACCAAAACACAAGATGCGCTTGCATGTCACCCTGGAAAGAGACAATGTCTTGTACACAGCTGATGGAATCAACTTGGCCGGCGGACTACAGTATGCAGATGGCACCCATGACTGCGTACAGCTCATGAAACTGGAAGCAAAGGGCCGCACAGACTTGGATGGAACATCTGACCCCGATGCAGAAATTGTCCTGTTTATAGATGGTTGTTGTTTCAAAGAAGAAGAGGGAAATAGAGCATCATACGCAGCCATTCAACAAATTAATGGACACCACGTCACCCTAAGAAGTGGGATGATAGAACAACCAGCATCAACACAAAAAGCAGAACTCGACGCCTCGGTGAAAGCATTAAAAATCTCAAAAAACAAAAATGCAAACATATTCACCGACTCAGCATACAGCTCACGTGGATGTAGCCATATGGATGAAAAGAGGACTCCAAACGTCAGCAGGAGCCCCGGTAAAACACAAAGACCTCATACTCGCCCTCCTGGAAGCTATACATCTCCCCCGAAAAATCCAGATCATCAAATGCAAAGGACACTCCAAAGGAAATTCAAACGCAGCCGACACAGCAGCAAAAGAAGCAGGAGGGAACCTAAAAGAAAGCGCAGCAATGATGATTGTATTTACTGAAGACAACGCCCTCAATTTGTCAGAGGAACATCTGAAAGAAGTGCAGAAAGAAGCGAAATGGAACGAACACTCGCAGTGGCAGAAGAAAGGAGCCACATGCACCAGCGGCCTATGGAGAAGCCACGATGGGCGCCCAGTAGCACCAGCCGCACTCCTGGTCTACCTCATCAAGGATGCACATGGACAGACTCATGAAGGACCCAAAAGAACCACCAACAGGCTCAAACAGGACTGGTGGCATCCCTACCTGGAGGAAATGGTGGCCAACCATATTGCAGAATGCGTCGTCTGTCACGAGCTAAATAAGAAGACAGTCTACCAAAGACCTTTGGGAACATTCTCAGTGCCCCCCTACCCCTTCAGAGAAATATGCATAGATTACACCGGCATGGGCAGGGACAACAGAGTACAAGGGTACAGATACCTACTCGTGATGGTAGATCGATTCTCCAAATGGGTAGAAGCAGTCCCTTGCAAAAGAGAGGATGCAGTATCTGTGATTAAATGGTTATGGAAAAAACGCATTCCTCGGTGGGGTTACCCCACAGTTATCTGCTCGGACAATGGATCTTATTTTACCAGCGATAAAAAACTCAGCCAGGTAGAACAGGCATTAGGTATCTCCCATAGATCTGGTTCAGTCTATCACCCCCAGTCAAAAGGCCTAGTTGAAAGTGCAAACCAGACGTTGAAAGAAAAAATGGCCAAGGTGCTGATAGAGACAAAACAGCAACTCAGTATGTCTCTACAGAACATCACAAAAACGACTAAACTAACGTGGGTAGATGCCCTACCCCTAGCATTAATGTCCATGCGAGACCTCTCCCCATAGTCAAACACATCTTAGCCCACACGAGATATTAACAGGCCGCCCCATGCCAGGTCCTCACAACCTACCAGCTAAATCACCCGCTTTTGATGATTTCCAGGAAGGTTTACCTGAATATGTCAAAGCACTAACCGCAGTATCTCGAGTTTTGTATTCACAGGTCAAGAACACTGCCCCAGACTGCCCCACACCCTGGTGGTCAGCCCCGGAGACTGGGTCCACATCAAGGTCCACAAACAGAAGTGGCCTGAGCCAAGGTGGACTGGACCTTGGGAGGTAGTGTTGGCCACCTCACATGCAGTAAAGCTCAAAAATAAAACTGGTGCTCCCTGTCACCACCTCTCCCACTGCGCCCCTGTCACCCCACCCGCAAGAACTCTCACAGAAACAAGGATCCAGCTGAAAGACGTAAGCATTCTGTAATTAACCATGTAAAAAAAAAATTATATTTTTTTTGTTTACCCTAGGAGAAGTCCTGGACCCTACACAGTATACATATTCTTACCAAGTGGGACCCCAATTATCGTATGAGCAGTATATGACAAAGGTCAAAGAGTGGGGCCGAATGAAAGAAACAGTTCTTGTCATTTATGCCTATGAAGGACAAATCCTGGCATTCAATGTTGATTTCTGTTCCATAATAAAGTGTGATTCCACAGGGTAGGAGCAGTACCAGTGGAATGAGAAATATGCGTGGTCCACCAACCCTAGACTAACAAGTGACTGGTGGCTGGACGAGGTTTAAGGTACCCATATTGATTGTGGGGCATGGAGTAATGTGCTTATAAACACAGGAACCAGTAGGAGGAATTGCTACTCCACTCACGGAGCGTAGAACTAAAAGAAAATGCAGGAATGGATGATCACATCACTGGTTGGTTGGACTCTATGTTTTCCAAATGAAAAGGCCTCATTTTATCATGCATAATCAACGTTGCTATCATTGCTGCTCTGTTAATTGTATGTGGATGTTGTTGTATACCATGCATTTGTACTCTAGTGAAAAATGCATCATGACTGCGTTGGGAAAACCAGAAATACAAGCGTACATGGCATTGAGACAGAAGGAATGTGGCGACACCTATGTTGCTATAGGTATGGGCCTCCTTTCCCCAGCACCAGGACCCCGACATCCTCATCCACGATAACTGCATCTAGTTGATCATTTTGACACGCCCATGTATAGGACCCATAGAATATTAAATGCTACACTGGGACTGAAGAGTGTGCAAAGTTTTGCAATAATTTTGTAGTTTCTCAAGGCCCCAAACGTCACGTAAACTGTTTTTTTGAACATAAAATTCAACGCGTTGCCACACCCGCATCGTGACGAAAAAAAAATGTTTTAATAACTTTTAATCCCCAATGAGTCTCAATCCAAAAAATCCCCCAGGAGAAGTTCACGAAAGTACAAAGCATAAAAAGTGGATAAAATATTACAAAAACACAGCTTTTTTTGGAACACGAAATCCAACGCTTTGCCACGGCCACATCGTGTGACAATTATTTTTTTTTTTAATATCTTTTAATCGTGAAGGTGTCTTGTAGACACTCGCCAAGTTTGAAGCCGGATAAATGGCCTCGGAGGAGTTTACGAAAGTACAAAGCGAGAAAATGAACGGAAAGTGACTAAAATTACACATTTAATCCAAGAAGTTACAAAAGTGTCCCGAATTTTGTGAATTTCATGGTAAAAAGTGAATAGGTTTGATGTTTTGAAATTTTCAACAGGGTGTGTCGGGCCATTTTGCCACGCCCATGCAGGCAACTCATACAATATCAATTGCCACACTGGGACTAACAAGTGCGCAAAGTTTTCGTGAATTAGTATCTTTGGAACATGAAATTTTACGTGTTGCCACGCCACCCTAGAAAATAAAATAATAATTTTCTGACCTATTCACCTTTTTCCACGTAAACTCCCAAAATTCGGTACACATTTGTAACCTCTCTAGACTTGGAAAAAATATATATTTCCGCCATGACGGAAACCCAACAGGAAGTCGGCCATTTTGAATTTTCCTGACTTTTTAGTCATATTTATGCTTTGTACTTTCGCGAAACTCCTCCTTGGCGATTTATCGGATCGACTTCAAACTTGACGAGTGTCTACAAGACACCTTCACAGCTAAAACTTATTAAAATACATATATATTTTGGCACACGGTGTGGGCGTGGCAACACGTACAATTTCATGTTCCAAAAGATACTTGGAAATTCACAAATCTTTGCACACTCGTCAGTCCCAGTGTGTCATTTGATATTCTAGTGGTGCCATGCATGGGCGTGTCAAAATGGCCGCCTATTATCTCCTACATATTAGACATTGTGATAATATTATTCTGTTGTTACACGAGTGTGCATACATTCATTTTTGTACTGAGCCTGTAGTCTGCTATTCAACTATTTAACGCCCATTTAACAATCTTGGACCTATACCAAACAATGTTGTCAAAATGTGTGTCTCTCACCCAAGTGTTTAAGTCTATGTGCCCAGGTCAAAGCAGCCCTACCCGTCCCACTTGAAGGACCTCTACACGGCCGCTGACCAGGTGAATGGGTGGTGATCGCGACTTACAGAGGAAAAGCTGGAACTCTGCCAGATACCTAGGACCTTTCCAGCAGGGTTAGGGACCCGCACCACTGCAGCAGCAGTTAAGGTGGTAGAACGACCAATATGGATACACGTATCTCATCGCAAGAAAGTTCCTACTCCCCTCTAGGTACTCGTTGAGGAGACAACGTGAGTGTACGCTGAACGCTGCTCACCCTGCAACTGCGATGGAACCACTTCAACCATACCTACATAGGCTACTTGGGTTACTGCCATTCCCCTTACCACAGCCGAAGAAATGTGTGTTTTGGAAGCAGTTATCGAAGGGGCTTTCTACACCAACATTGGCGCCCCACAGACGGCTCCACCGCTGGACTTCTGCTTCACATTTGATTACACCTGGCCACTTCCCACCTTGTTATATGGTCATCATTTTCCTTGGCCCCTCCATCAAAAGGACACAGATAAAACAATATCTCTGTATAAATGTATTGTACTCAATTTATACATCATTTTCTGATCCCTTTGCCTCAATTATATTATACTTAAGCATTATTGCATTTTCCTTTTGTATCATTCCACTGGGAACAACAGAAGGGAGTGTGAGAGAAAAATGATGATCAATGTTAATGAATGATATAATTCTACCACCAAGTGATGTCTGAATGCTGAGGCATATGTTTGTTTGGTGACGCCCGACTCTTTCACAGGAGATCTTACATTCCTGTATATCACTGTCACAAAAGTTTTAGTCGTTATCTCAGTTTTTCTAGATCGTAAAAGGACCATTTGTGTAAACACTCAACGTATGCTTTCCCGGCACTGAAAGTGTTCTACGTTTTTCTTTGTTAAAAAATGTTCTCAGCTATCACCTGTTCCGCTGATAGAAGTGACATCAATTGTTCCCATGACAGAACTGCTAGCGTCAAGCTCTGCTGCAACATCAGAAAACACTGTAGCACTCTCCATATCAGGATAATAAGGAGCAGCATCACTCTGACCTTTGACAAATGTTTGAGAGCGCTGCTATTCCTTCACAAGAACTGGCACATCACTGGCAGGTGTGGCTTTGAAGACACCTCCACAACGGTTGGTGCTGCCTTCCCCTAAAAAAAAGCAAGAGAATGAAATGCATGGACAAAATAAAACTAAAATGAAGTACTACTATCAAAAATGTCATTGAAAAAAGAAGAAAAACAACGAACAAAGCAAACCTGCTCCGTTCCCAGTGTCCTCTTGGAGGCAGTAGCTTTCTGCCAATGTCCCACCGTGGCTTTCCCATGTAAGCAAAGCAAAATTTTCTTGATATAAAATTGATATACAATTGTTGATATAAAAACAATATAAAATTCTCCACACTGGACAGCGCTAGAAAGATGCGATGGAACAAGTTGATAACGGGATGGATCATTCCGGCGACGCTACTGGTGTTGTGTCCACCTGTGAAATCATAGAGCAAAATGTCGATTTAAGACAATGTCTTGACAAAAGGCCAACTACACACATAACAAACATATTAAAATTGTTTAATGAAAATCGGTACACTTTGAGTGAATATCAGAGACTATCACAGTTTCCAGAGGGTCTTACCCCAACAATAACAGTGTGCAACGGATTATCTTTCTGCCCCTTCCAACCAGTCTCCACTCAAAAGGGTTAGGTGAAGGATGAGGCACGATGAGCTCTCCCTTCACAACCACTTTTGGAGAGAATGTTGGAAGTGACCTGCCGGGAGAAACCTTTGACTTTCGTGCTGTTGGCGGCGCTGTTGTCTCCAGTTGGCGATAAGCAGCATTTCACAGCAATGTCACAGGGCCATGGTTTCACAACATAGCAAAGTTATTCATAAAATAGCCATCACGTGACATGACAACAAATTGTACAATTGTACTTACACCATCTCTGCTTCACAGCTCTGGGTGGTTCAATGGGAAGTGGTTGGCTGCAGAAAAGTACTTGATGCCTTAAAACAACGATTAGGACGAATAGAAATATGCATACATAGATGTCAACTTTGTTCATTAGAAATATTTATTGAATTGGTTTGTCTAAAAATATATACTCCGTTATACATTTAACTGTACTAAAATTAAAATATGCTTCCCATGCATGCCGCCACAGGATGGTATTCCTCACGGAGCAAATAGTCAGACGCGGAAGGAAGTCCAGGACAAACACCTATACAAACACACACAAAAAAAAAGGTGTTTATTACAGTACATTTGTTTTCAAAATGTAAAATATGTTCTGCAGAGCTCACAAAGCAAAAGTATTAATAGTACCAATACTACCAAAAATGTACTAAACATGAAGCGTAACTTTGGCCAGCGACTGCAGACACTGACCAGGAGGCTGCGAAAGTCTACTGCTGCCTCGTCGATGGTCCTGCTGGCCGTCAAGTCGCTGCTAGGGGCTACAACACAAACTGCGTCAGGTCTCCGAGACAAAAAAGCATTCAGTACCTCGGTCCCCTGGCATCTTCACAAATCCATCCACAATGCTCCGTAGATGGGAGTCACCAACAAGAAGTACAAACTAGAAACATAGAAAGTCTTTTTTTTTCATGAAAATCACAACTTTTGTCTTCAAGTATTGTTCATAAATAATCAAACAAAAATACCTTCTTATCTGGAGACTCTGCTGTAATGACCAGCTTGTGGCTTCGTCCAGTCACGGTGGAAATTGGCTACAGGCGCACTTTCTGGTGATCACCTGTTTCTTAACAGACAAAAACCCAAAATAAATACTACTGACTTTCCACGAGGCTTCTAAAAGTGTTGAGGCACAATAGATAAATAAGAACAGCACAAGACACTAATTCGACAATAACATTTTGAAATGGCTCCATAACTTAGAAACTGATCATTTTCTAGAACAAGTGTACTGCAATTTAAAGCATCCAAAAACCTTACTGCTGGCTGTAAAGGTGAAACTATTTTTTCTATTGATTGGTCTATAGACCATCATATCGGTTAGTCAATTAACTCTACAAGTACCAGCAGAATGTAGAGAAATAGCTGTAGCTTGAATGTTATTCTCCCTTGTAAGTCGCTTTGGATAAAAGCATCTGCTAAATGACTAAATGTAAATGTAAATGTAAATAACAAGAATATGAACAATTAACAAAATGCGGACAAATAATAGACAGGAATACGAAGGTACGCCCCCCATTGCATGCTGGGGTTTTCACGTGGCATAGCCCATGCTAACGCGTCCTTGTGTCTCGTAAAATGTTTAGTGTTGAGTACATAAATCACGGATCATTTTTTGATGATACAAAAACTACTTTAAAAAATGATAACCCTCAAAAAGATTTTAGACCTGAATTTTTGAGCCTCATGGGAACCCCACCTGACTTTTTGATTACACAGGGGACCCACCATGTTATGGTCTATTGACATGCAAACTTTGACACTGAACACTTTTTTTAATCAATAGGTCAGATTCTGATTGAAAAATATAAACCTTCCAAAAGTATAATTATTAATTTGAAAGGATATACAACCAATTTAAGAAATCAGGCCTCAGGCCAACACCACTTAAACATATCAAAAATTGGAAAGTAAAGATTATTTTTCTACCTAAGCACGCTGTAAGTAAATGTAGTAAATTTGAGCATATTATGCAGATCATTTTCGACTTAAATACCGGTTCATCAATTGATTTCCAGATAAGTATGACAAATACCACATATACTTTAAAAGAGAGCACAGAATCAATTGTTATTTAATTTGATGGTTTTGACAGTATAATATTTTCTTCCAAACTTAATCGAACGGGGAATAAACCTACACCCACTGTACAAAATGTAGATAAAAAATTACAATTATTTATTATAAAATAAAAAGGAGCAGATGGCACAAGAAAACAAACAAGGGCTCACACAGGGCTCAGTAAGTCTCCTGATATGCTTTGTAACAAAGAAAAAGTGCAATGTATTCACGCGGGGGAAGAGTAGTATGGTGGTAAACCCTGACCTTTGGCCTTTGCCTGCACCTAACTATCCATTTTCAATTAATCTGCTGATAAAAACCTACCCTACGGTGGTCGGCACGAAAACTCACTGCAAATAGACAAAACACAAGCAAATTCAGAAAACATCATCATCAATTTGACAACACAGGCAAGAGATGCAAAACAATGGAAACATTTGCACAGAAACAAACTTAAAAGCAATTCACCACGGACACTTCATTTGGGGAATATATCAGATATGATACACAAACATTTCTTGATGTTTTTATTTTAAGTTTGTTCCTTCGTGAACTTTTCCATTGTGTTGTTGCCTGTGTTGTCAAATTGATGATGACATTTTCTAAATTTGCTTGCGTTTTGTCTATTTACATGTATTTTCTTTAGTTGCAGAGTTTTCCCGTTGGCCACCGTAGAGTCAGTTGTTATCAGCAGATGAATTGACTTGCGGCCTTTGACTGCACCTAACTACTAATTATCAATGTTTTCGCCTGATAAAATCAATAACTAGTTGAACTCCAGTGTATACCTGGGTACTCAGGATGCCAACGAACAACACAAACATCATCAAAAATGAAGTTGCATCAAATGAACCAACATTTTTGAGCAACGTGAACCAACATGTTTGAGCAAATGCTTTAACAACTCTATTAATAAATTCTTCTCGCACTTTCGCATTGGATGGCAGTGATACGATTTTTTACATAGTACTTCAATGCAGTCCAGCTTCGCTGGTTTAGAGCTTCAGGTGAAGCTCTAATACATGCATCACACTCAGTCCTTCCCGGCACTTTACCACTTTCAATGAAAGCCTTCAGGTTCTTTTCCACCGCATGGACCTCCTCAGGTAACCACCTCCTTCTCTCAGAGATTTCTAAGATAGAAATAGAAATGTAAAAGGACAAATACAATTAGGAGTGTAGACCAGGTCTTTCAATCGCTGTATCTTTTGGTTACTCTATTCTCAATTCAGAATCAGAAATGGAAAAAATGGGGTATGAGTGGTTTTCAAATTTTGCTTTTTTGGAGATACAAAAATCAAAATTGAAAAATTATTTTTCCATTTCATGACCAAAGGATGAGTGAAATTTAAAATCAGGTTTGACTTTCATTTTTTTTTATTTCAATAGGAAAAAATAAAATCACAACAACATCATACAACAACATACACACCGATCAGCCACAACATTAGAACCAGTTACAACTATTTAGGACTCCAAAATTCAGTGGTACATTTCTCATGCTGCTAAATCACCTCCATACAGCAATGTGTATGAACCAGCAAAATGGGATGCTGTGATTGTTCCAGATGTCCCACATGATCGCGACTTTATAAATGTTATCTTTTACTGTTTATCCTTAAAGTCAGGCACTACCCGAGGATAACAGATATCATTGCAGAAAATATTCTATTTCAGCAGGCAACCACTTGTACAGCCGGCCCACCCAAATGACAGAGAGCACATATTGCTTTCATAAGTTAAAAAACAAAAAAACAAAACGCACAGCACAAACACAGTAAATATGAAAAAAAAATCGATAAGCCACGAACAACGTGCACACACGATGTAGGTCGCCCGCTGACTGACGCCGACGCGCCAACTACAAATTTCCACGGTCGTATCTTGGAGCAGTCAGTCGTAAAACGATGCTAATTTTCGCGACTATCGTATCTTGGATTAGTAAGTAGATGCAGTCATAAGTCGAGGTACCATTGTACCTTCAAATAAAGTCTAAACTGGCAAAAAACAGTCCGGACTCTCTCAGCACGCTTTGGTGGAGAACCGATCAAGTGAAACTTAGCTAGCGGGTCCGTCTGTCTGTTTGAAAACCGTCTCTCTCTCACAGTACCGTCTCCCTGCACCAACACACAGTAAACTAAATCTAAATGCTAGTTAACACTCCACTCCAACACACATTTAACTAAAGCTAGATACTGTGCATGTTAAAAACGGCTTTATAAAATAAAACAAAGTCATTAACTTTTGCATGCATAATCTCTCCGTGTTATATCGTGTTATAACACAAAACTGCTAGCATTTAACAGCAAAAACGTGTAACAATTGAAAAGTTAACTTTCTAAAACATTTTTTTTTCGTGCACTTACTCTATATCCATTTTATTGCCCCCGTTCTTCTTCTGCTGTTTCAATATTGGGCACAGTCACGGCATGAGGAGATAGGGTAAATATAGTGTGCTTCTCTCAGACGTTCTCCTCCCGCAATGCGGAAGCTTCTCCAAAAAATTACTCCATCCAAATAAATTATTTTAATATATTTTAATAATGCATTCCCAAAATTATTATTACATCATGCTAATGTGATCGTACAAAATATACCATTAAGATATTAAAAAAAACGTCTATAATGACGCATTTTGATAACCAAATTATTATTTATTATTATGAATACGTGGATTATTCTTTGTAAAGAAGAACGATTGGGCATTAATTTAATGAGATTAAGTTTATCGCTGTTCGGCATAATTATTAAAATTACTACTATTCATTGTAGGATAAGATAGTAATCTTTATTAATGAGGGCATCAGACTCCCTGGACTCCTGCCGAAACGCTGACGGAGGGAGAGCGAGGGGTAACGCAGGTAGCCGAGCTCGCTAATGATCCTTCCCCGTAAACACCCCGTGGAGGTGATTTAGCTACGTCGCCTTCAGCCGTGCGCCACATTTCCCGGCCCCGCTCCTTGTAAAGCTCTGAGTCTGCCTACCCCCACCACCCGACTCCACTACCGCCGCCAAGCTTGCACGTCAATGCCGGGCTTCGTCATCGTCGACAGGTGAACCCAACTTGGCCCCTGTAACCCGTGAGATTGTTCCGCCACACACACACTTTGTTTATCCCCCCTATTATAAAAAAAAAAACAACACAACGGGCCGTGTCGGCCAGGGGATGTGTGCAGCGGTGGACTCTGGCCACACACAGAAGCAGGATGGCAAGCTCCCTGCTAAAGGGGGGGGGGGGGGGGGGGGGGGGGGGGGGGTCAGAAGGACCCTGGATGGCAGGGGAGCTCGGAGGGTGGGGGCAAACGAGCGTCCGCCCGCTGAACGTTGACAGCCTTTAGCAGCAGAACAACTGCACGGCAGCTGTGCTGGGACACGAGGAGCTGCTGGAGAGCTACTGGAGAGCTGAAGGCTGCGGCATGAGAGGAATTCATAACACAAGGCGGCTTCAGCTGTGTTGATATGACTTGCATCATTGTGTGTGTGTGTGTGTGTGTGTGTGTGTGTGCCGGGACGGTTTGTTATGTGAATGTGTGTGGTGGGAGAGGATATACACAGTGCTGTGAGTGCATATGGGTAGTACGTAGTCCTGTTTAAACCACAGTGTATAGGTTAACATGACTGTGTGTGTATACATACTGGATGTACTGTCACGACCAGAACAGGGAGGAACCCAAACGCACGACACAGGGACACGGGAGGCAGGCAAATAATAAAGTGATGTTTATTAACCGGGACGGTGGAGCTGGCCGGGGGGACCTGGTCGGGGGGGGATGGAGCAGGGCAGGACAGGGACGATGATGACCAGGAGATGGGGTCCAGGATCCGGGTGGAGAGACGGGGAACCAGGCTGGGTGGAGAGTCCTGGTCGACCAGCGGAGACAGACAGGTGAAGGGAAGGCGAGACAACAAGACATAAACTAGGAAATTGGAACTTGGAACTGGGAACTAGGAACTAGGAAGGAAGCCAATCGCTGACGCGGCTGACGCGGCTGACGCGGCTGACGCGGCGATGCAACTCGGGGAAAGCTAGTTGCTAACCTCCCGTTAATTAGGGCCTGGAAGACCGCTGGGGCATTTGACAGCCCAAAGGGCATAACAAGGTACTCAAAGTGACCGAGCGGGGTGTTAAAGGCAGTCTTCCACTCGTCCCCTTTGCGGATGCGGACCAGGTGGTAAGCGTTGCGGAGGTCCAGCTTGGAAAAGTGGGTGGCCCCCTGGATGGGGACGAAGACTGAATCCATCAGGGGCAAGGGGTACTTGTCTTTGATCGTGATATCGTTCAGTCCCCTGAAATCGACGCAAGGACGGAGGGTCTTGTCCTTCTCCGCAACAAAGAAGAACCCTGCGCCTAGCGGAGAAAACGAGGGACGAGTAATCCTGGCAGCGAGAGAGTCGCGGATGTGAGTCTCCATGGCCTCCTGTTCAGACCGGGAGACGTTATACAGGCGACTGCAGGGGAGGGGGGCGCCTGGCAGGAGGTTGATTGCGCAGTCATAGGGGCGATGACGTGGTAAGGAGCGGCCGGAGCGTAGCCCTACCGAGGAGTCGCCCTCTCGTGGCCGGACCGGGCAGGTGGCTCAGAGGTGTCCCAGCCGACCGCAATACAGAGAGGCACCGGTCTGTAGGCGGCGTGCTCGCTCCTCTGGGTAGATCCGGGAGCGACCAAGCTGCATTGGCTCGGCATCCGAGAGAGTCGGGGGACTTGTGCGGCGCCCAAGAGTAGCGGGCGCTGGAGACTGGGGCGTGGCCGCCCAGGCGGGAGGCACGGACTGGAGGCTCGCCCCCTCCCTCTCGCGATGGCGCTCCCGTAGCCGGTTGTCCAGGCGGATTGAGGTCTCCACTAGTTGGTCCAGGTCCGTGGGCTCGTCCCGCCGTGCCAGCTCGTCCCGCAACTCGTCGTTCAGGGCACGCTGGAACACGTCCTGCAGGGCTCCGTCATTCCAGCCGCTTTCCGCGGCTAGAGTCCTGAACTCGACGACGAGGGAGGCGACGCTACGGGAACCCTGGCGGAGGGAGAGGAGTCTTCTGGCGGCCTCCTTGCCGCAAACTGGGTGGTCGAAGACTCTCCTCATTTCGCGGGTAAACAGATCGTAGGAGACACTCACGGGACCCCCCTGACTCCAAACCGCGGAACCCCAGCCGAGAGCCGCCCCTCTCAGGCAGGAGATGAGGAACGCGATGTGGGCACTATCGGAGTCGTACGACGACAGCCGCTGTTGGAAAACCACCGCGCACTGCACAAGGAAGGCGCGGCAGGTGCCGAAATCGCCGTCGTAAGGCGCTGGAGCCGGAACGTGGGGCTCAGGGGGAACGAGAGAGGCGCTGGGAGCCCTGGTGGGGGAAGGAGGGCAGGTCGGAGGAGCAGGGGAGGCCACGGGGGCCGGAGGGCCCTGCAGGCTGCTGACGGCCGCAGAGATGGTCCGGAGGTGTTCCGCGATGTCCCGGAGGACCCGGTCATGTTGCCCAAGCAACACTCCTCTGTCCCGGAGTGCGCGGCGGAGCCCTTCTGTGTCGGCTGGGTCCATGTTTTCCTGGCCAGACCGTACTGTCACGACCCGAACAGGGAGGAACCCAAACGCACGACACAGGGACACGGGAGGCAGGCAAGGGATGTTTATTAACTGGGACGGTGGAGCTGGCCGGGGGGACCTGGTCGGGAGGGGATGGAGCAGGGCAGGGCAGGGACGATGATGACCAGGAGATGGGGTCCAGGATCCGGGTGGAGAGACGGGGAACCAGGCTGGGTGGAGAGTCCTGGTCGACAAGCGGAGACAGACAGGTGAAGGGAAGGCGAGACAACAAGACATAAACTAGGAACTTGGAACTGGGAACTGGGAACTAGGAACTAGGAACTAGGAAGGGAGCCAATCGCGATGCAACTCGGGGAAAGCTAGTTGACGGTCTGGCAAGGAATGGCTAGGAAGCTGGGGCTAAATACAGTGCGGGTAATTGATCCCAGGTGTGTGCAATTGGGTCTGAGTAGGGAGCTGCAGATGGGGCAAGGGCGGCCTCTAGTGGCGCTGGGAGGCCGTGGGCCTAACATGTACGGGTACATTTATTCCTGTGCTAGTGTGTGTGTGTGTGTGTGTGTGTGTGTGCATGTACGCATGTGTGTGTGGGTGTTGGGAGGATTGGTCATGTGAATGTGTGTGGGGTGGGAGGGGAGAGATGCAAGTGTGTATGGCATTTAATCCATAGGACAAATGATTTTTTAAAAGTGACTAGTACTCATTTTTTTTAAATCTTTCTTTCAATCTTTGTTTCTTTCAATCTTATTTTCAATCTTTCTTTCAATCTTATCATAGAACAATAAACACAATGGGGTTGTGCTGATGTTAATGGATCAACCTTTCTTTCGTTCTCCTTTATTTCAATCGTTCTTTCAATCTTTCTTTCAATCTTTCTTTCAATCTTTCTTTCATTCTTTCTTTCAGTCTTTCAATATTTCTTTCAATCTCTCTTTCAATCTATCTTTCAATCTTTCTTTCATTCTTTCTTTCAGTCGTTCAATCTTTCTTTCAATCTTTCTTTCAATCTTTCTTTTTTCAATCTTTCTTTCAATCTTTCAATCTTTCTTTCATTCTTTCTTTCAATCTTTCTTACTTTCAATCTTTCTTTCTTTCAATATTTCTTTCAATCTTTCTTTCAATCTTTCTTTCATTCTTTCTTTCATTCTTTCATTCCTTCTTTCAATCTTTCATTCTTTCTTTCAATCTTTCTTTCTTTCAATCTTTCTTTCAATCTTTCAATCATTCAATCTTTCTTTCATTCTTTCTTTCAATCTTTCTTACTTTTAATCTTTCTCTCTTTCAATATTTCTTTCAATATTTCAATCTTTCTTTAAATCTTTCTTTCAAACTTTCAATCTTTCTTTCAATCTTTCTTTCAATCTTTCAATCTTTCAATCGATCTTTCAATCTTTCATTCAATCTCTCAATCTCTCTTTCATTCTTTCTTTCAATCTTTCAATCTTTCTTTCAATGTTTCTTTCAATCTTTCATTCTTTCTTTCAATCTTTCAATCGTTCTTTCAATCTTTCTTTTATTTTTCTTTCAATCTTTCATTTTTTCAATCTTTCTTTCAATCTTTCAATCTTTCTTTAAATCTTTCATTCTTTCTTTCAATCTTTCAATCGTTCTTTCTTTCAATATTTCTTTCAATCTTTCAATCTTTCTTTCATTCTTTCATTCCTTCCTTTAATCTTTCTTTCATTCTTTCTTTCAATCTTTCAATCGTTCTTTCAATCTTTCTTTTATTCTTTCTTTCAACCTTTCATTTTTTCAATCTTTCTTTCAATCTTTCAATCTTTCTTTCAATCTTTCATTCTTTCTTTCAATCTTTCAATTGTTCTTTCTTTCAATATTTCTTTCAATCTTTCAATCTTTCTTTCATTCTTTCATTCCTTCTTTCAATCTTTCTTTCATTATTTATTTCAATCTTTCTTTCTTTCTTTAAAACTTTCTTTCAATCTTTCTTTCAAACTTTCATTCTTTATTTCAATATTTCAATCGTTCAATCTTTCTTTCATACTTTCTTTCAATCTTTCTTTCAATCTTTCAATCTTTCTTTCAATATTTCTTTCAATCTTTCTTTCTTTAAATCTTTCTTTCAATCTTTCTTTCAAACTTTCAATCTTTCTTTCAATCTCTCTTTCTTTCAATATTTCTTTCAATCTTTCAATCTTTCTTTCATTCTTTCTTTCAATATTTCAATCTTTCAATCTTTCAATCTTTCTTTCATTCTTTCTTTCAATCCTTCAATCTTTCTTTAATTCTTTTTTTCAATCTTTCTTTCTTTCAATTTTTCTATCTTTCAATATTTCTTCCAATCTTTCAATCTTTCTTTCATTCTTTCTTTCAATCTTTCAATCTTTCTTTCATTATTTCTTTCAATCTTTCTTACTTTCAATTTTTCTATCTTTCAATATTTCTTCCAATCGTTCAATCTTTCTTTCATTATTTCTTTCAATCTTTCTTTTTTCAATCTTTCTTGCAATCTTTCTTTCAATTGTTTAATCTTTCAATCTTTCTTTCATTCTTTCTTTCAATATTTCTTTCAATCTTTCTTTAATTCTTTTATTCTTTCTTTCAAACTTTCAATCTTTCTTTCATTCTTTCTTTCAGTCTTTCAATCTTTCTTTCAATCTTTCTTTCAAACTTTCAATCTTTCTTTCAATCTCTCTTTCTTTCAATATTTCTTTCAATCTTTCAATCTTTCTTTCATTCTTTCTTTCAATATTTCAATCTTTCAATCTTTCAATCTTTCTTTCATTCTTTCTTTCAATCTTTCAATCCTTCTTTAATTCTTTTTTTCAATCTTTCTTTCTTTCAATTTTTCTATCTTTCAATATTTCTTCCAATCTTTCAATCTTTCTTTCATTCTTTCTTTCAATCTTTCAATCTTTCTTTCATTATTTCTTTCAATCTTTCTTACTTTCAATTTTTCTATCTTTCAATATTTCTTCCAATCGTTCAATCTATCTTTCATTATTTCTTTCAATCTTTCTTTTTTCAATCTTTCTTGCAATCTTTCTTTCAATTGTTTAATCTTTCAATCTTTCTTTCATTCTTTCTTTCAATATTTCTTTCAATCTTTCTTTAATTCTTTTATTCTTTCTTTCAAACTTTCAATCTTTCTTTAATTCTTTCTTTCAGTCTTTCAATCTTTCTTTCAATCTTTCTTTCAATCTTTCTTTCTTTCTTTATTTCAATCTTTGTTTCATTCTTTCTTACAATCTTTCTTTCTTTCAATCTTTCTTTCAATCTTTCTTTCAATCGTTCTTTCTTTCTTTTAGTCTTTCTTTCAATCTTTCAATTTTTCAATCTTTCTTTCATTCTTTCTTTTAATCTTTCAATCTTTCTTTCATTGAATCTTTCAATCTTTCTTTCTTTTTTCAATCTTTCTTGCAATCTTTCTTTCAGTCTTTCAATATTTCTTTCAAACTTTCAATCTTTCTTTCAATCTTTCAATCTTTCAATCTTTCTTTCAATTTTTCTTTCAATCTTTCACTCTTTCTTTCATTCTTTCTTTCAATCTTTCAATCTTTCAATCTTTCAATCTTTCTTTCATTCTTTCTTTCAATCTTTCAATCTTTCTTTCAATTTTTCTTTCAATCTTTCACTCTTTCTTTCATTCTTTCTTTCAATCTTTCAATCTTTCAATCTTTCAATCTTTCTTTCATTCTTTCTTTCAATCTTTCAATCTTTCTTTCAATATTTCTTTCAATCTTTCTTACTTTCAATCTTTCTTTCATTCAATCTTTCTTTCCATATTTCTTTCATTCTTTCCTTCAGTCTTTCAATATTTCTTTCAATCTTTCTTTCAATTTTTCTTTTTTTCAATCTTTTTTCAATCTTTCTTTCATTCTTTCTATAAATCTTTCTTTCTTTCAATCTTTCTTTCAATCTTTCAATCTTTCAATCTTTCTTTAATTCTTTTATTCATTCTTTCTTTCAGTCTTTCAATCTTTCTTTATATCTTTCTTTCAATCTTTCTTTCAATCTATCAATCTTTCAATTTTTCTTTCATTCTTTCTTTCAATCTTTATTACTTTCAATCTTTCTTTCAATCTTTCTTACTTTCATTCTCTCTTTCTTTCAATATTTCTTTCAATCTTTCAATCTTTCTTTCATTCTTTCATTCTTTCTTTCAATCGTTCTTTCATTCCTTCTTTCAATTTTTCATTCTTTCTTTCAATCTTTCAATCTTTCAATCTTTCTTTCATTCTTTCTTTCAAACTTCAATCATTATTTCAATATTTAATTCTTTCAATCTTTCTTTCAATCTTTCTTTCAATCTTTCTTTTTTCAATCTTTCTTTCAATCTTTCTTTCATCCTTTCTTTCAATCTTTCGTTCAATATTTCTTTCAATCTTTCTTACTTTCAATCTATCTTTGTTTAAATCTTTCTTTCATCCTTTCTTTCAATCTTTCGTTCAATATTTCTATCAATCTTTCTTACTTTCAATCTATCTTTGTTTAAATCTCTCTTTCAATCTTTCTTTCAAACTTCAATCATTATTTCAATATTTAATTCTTTCAATCTTTCTTTCAATCTTTCTTTCAATCTTTCAATCTTTCTTTTAATCTTTCTTTTATCCTTTCTTTCAATCTTTCGTTCAATATGTCTTTCAATCTTTCTTACGTTCAATCTTTCTTTGTTTAAATCTTTCTTTCAATCTTTCTTTCAATCTTTCTTTCATTCTTTCCTTCAGTCGTTCAATCTTTCTTTCAATGTTTCTTTTTTTCAATCTTTCTTTCAATCTTTCTTTCATCCTTTCTTTCAATCTTTCGTTCAATATTTCTTTCAATCTGTCTTACTTTCAATCTTTCTTTGTTTAAATCATTCTTTCAATCTTTCTTTCAATCTTTCAATCTTTCTTTCAATCTTTCTTTCATCCTTTCTTTCAATCTTTCGTTCAATATTTCTTTCAATCTTTCTTACTTTCAATCTTTCTTTGTTTAAATCTTTCTTTCAATCTTTCTTTCAAACTTTCAATCATTATTTCAATCTTTCATTCTTTCCATCTTTCTTGCAATCTTTCTTTCAATTGTTTAATCTTTCAATCTTTTTTTCAATCTTTCTTTCATTCTTTCTTTCAATCTTTCTGTCCGTCATTCTTTCTTTCAGTCTTTCTTTCAATCATTCAATCTTTCAATCTTTCTTTCTTTCAATCTTTCTTTCAATCTTTCTTTCATTCTTTATTTCAATCTTTGTTTCATTCTTTCTTTCAATCTTTCTTTCAATCTTTCTTTCAATCTTTCTTTCTTTCAAACTTTCAATCTTTATTTCAATCTTTCTTTCAATCTTTCTTTCAATCTTTCAATCTTTCTTTCAACTTTCAATCTTTATTTCAATCTTTCAATCTTTCAATCTTTCTTTCAATCTTTCAATCTTTCTTTCATTCAATCTTTCTTTAATTCTTTCTTTCAATCTTTCAATCTTTCAATTTTTCTTTCCATCTTTCTTACTTTCATTCTCTCTTTCTTTCAATATTTCTTTCAATCTTTCTTTAATTCTTTCATTCTTTCTTTCAATCGTTCTTTCATTCTTTCTTTCAATCTTTCATTCTTTCTTTCAATCTTTCAATCTTTCAATCTTTCTTTCATTCTTTTTTTTCATTCTTACTTTTAGTCTTTCAATCTTTCTTGAAATCTTTCATTCTTTAAATCTTTCTTTCTTTCAATCATTCTTTTTTCAATCTTTCTTTCAATCTTTCAATCTTTCGATCTTTCAATCTTTCTTTAATTCTTTTATTCATTCTTTCTTTCAGTCTTTCAATCTTTCTTTAAATCTTTCTTTAAATCTTTCTTTCAATCTTTCAATCTTTCAATTTTTCTTTCATTCTTTCTTTCAATCTTTCTTTCAATCTTTCAATCTTTCTTTCATTCTTTCTTTCAATATTTCTTACTTTCATTCTCTCTTTCTTTCAATATTCTTTCAATCTTTCAATCTTTCTTTCATTCTTTCATTCTTTCTTTCAATCGTTCTTTTATTCTATCTTTCAATCTTTCATTCTTTCTTTCAATCTTTCAATCTTTCAATCTTTCTTTCATTCTTTCTTTCAATCTTTCTTTCAAGCTTTCTTTCAATCGTTCTTACTTTCAATCTTTCTTTCTTTCTTTCAGTATTTCTTTCAATCTTTCAATCTTTCTTTCATTCTTTCTTTCAATCTTTCAATCTTTCAATTTTTCTTTCAATCTTTCTTACTTTCATTCTCTCTTTCTTTCAATATTTCTTTCAGTCTTTCAATCTTTCTTTCATTCTTTCATTCTTTCTTTCAATCTTTCATTCTTTCTTTCAATCTTTCAATCTTTCAATCTTGCTTTCATTCTTTTTTTTCATTCTTACTTTTAGTCTTTCAATCTTTCTTTAAATCTTTCATTCTTTAAATCTTTCTTTCTTTCAATCATTCTTTTTTCAATCTTTCTTTCAATCTTTCAATCTTTCGATCTTTCAATCTTTCTTTAATTCTTTTATTCATTCTTTCTTTCAGTCTTTCAATCTTTCTTTAAATCTTTCTTTAAATCTTTCTTTCAATCTTTCAATCTTTCAATTTTTCTTTCATTCTTTCTTTCAATCTTTTTTACTTTCAATCTTTCTTTCAATCTTTCTTACTTTCATTCTCTCTTTCTTTCAATATTCTTTCAATCTTTCAATCTTTCTTTCATTCTTTCATTCTTTCTCTCAATCTTTCTTTCTTTCAATCTTTCAATCTTTCTTTCATTCATTCTTTCAGTCTTTCAAACTTTCAATTTTTCCTTCATTCCTTCTTTCAATCTTTATTACTTTCAATCTTTCTTTCAATCTTTCTTTCAAACTTTCAATCTTTCTTTCAATCTCTCTTTCTTTCAATATTTCTTTCAATCTTTCAATCTTTCTTTCATTCTTTCTTTCAATATTTCAATCTTTCAATCTTTCAATCTTTCTTTCATTCTTTCTTTCAATCTTTCAATCCTTCTTTAATTCTTTTTTTCAATCTTTCTTTCTTTCAATTTTTCTATCTTTCATTATTTCTTCCAATCTTTCAATCTTTCTTTCATTCTTTCTTTCAATCTTTCAATCTTTCTTTCATTATTTCTTTCAATCTTTCTTACTTTCAATTTTTCTATCTTTCAATATTTCTTCCAATCGTTCAATCTATCTTTCATTATTTCTTTCAATCTTTCTTTTTTCAATCTTTCTTGCAATCTTTCTTTCAATTGTTTAATCTTTCAATCTTTCTTTCATTCTTTCTTTCAATATTTCTTTCAATCTTTCTTTAATTCTTTTATTCTTTCTTTCAAACTTTCAATCTTTCTTTAATTCTTTCTTTCAGTCTTTCAATCTTTCTTTCAATCTTTCTTTCAATCTTTCTTTCTTTCTTTATTTCAATCTTTGTTTCATTCTTTCTTACAATCTTTCTTTCTTTCAATCTTTCTTTCAATCTTTCTTTCAATCGTTCTTTCTTTCTTTTAGTCTTTCTTTCAATCTTTCAATTTTTCAATCTTTCTTTCATTCTTTCTTTTAATCTTTCAATCTTTCTTTCATTGAATCTTTCAATCTTTCTTTCTTTTTTCAATCTTTCTTGCAATCTTTCTTTCAGTCTTTCAATATTTCTTTCAAACTTTCAATCTTTCTTTCAATCTTTCAATCTTTCAATCTTTCTTTCAATTTTTCTTTCAATCTTTCACTCTTTCTTTCATTCTTTCTTTCAATCTTTCAATCTTTCAATCTTTCAATCTTTCTTTCATTCTTTCTTTCAATCTTTCAATCTTTCTTTCAATTTTTCTTTCAATCTTTCACTCTTTCTTTCATTCTTTCTTTCAATCTTTCAATCTTTCAATCTTTCAATCTTTCTTTCATTCTTTCTTTCAATCTTTCAATCTTTCTTTCAATATTTCTTTCAATCTTTCTTACTTTCAATCTTTCTTTCATTCAATCTTTCTTTCCATATTTCTTTCATTCTTTCCTTCAGTCTTTCAATATTTCTTTCAATCTTTCTTTCAATTTTTCTTTTTTTCAATCTTTTTTCAATCTTTCTTTCATTCTTTCTATAAATCTTTCTTTCTTTCAATCTTTCTTTCAATCTTTCAATCTTTCAATCTTTCTTTAATTCTTTTATTCATTCTTTCTTTCAGTCTTTCAATCTTTCTTTATATCTTTCTTTCAATCTTTCTTTCAATCTATCAATCTTTCAATTTTTCTTTCATTCTTTCTTTCAATCTTTATTACTTTCAATCTTTCTTTCAATCTTTCTTACTTTCATTCTCTCTTTCTTTCAATATTTCTTTCAATCTTTCAATCTTTCTTTCATTCTTTCATTCTTTCTTTCAATCGTTCTTTCATTCCTTCTTTCAATTTTTCATTCTTTCTTTCAATCTTTCAATCTTTCAATCTTTCTTTCATTCTTTCTTTCAAACTTCAATCATTATTTCAATATTTAATTCTTTCAATCTTTCTTTCAATCTTTCTTTCAATCTTTCTTTTTTCAATCTTTCTTTCAATCTTTCTTTCATCCTTTCTTTCAATCTTTCGTTCAATATTTCTTTCAATCTTTCTTACTTTCAATCTATCTTTGTTTAAATCTTTCTTTCATCCTTTCTTTCAATCTTTCGTTCAATATTTCTATCAATCTTTCTTACTTTCAATCTATCTTTGTTTAAATCTCTCTTTCAATCTTTCTTTCAAACTTCAATCATTATTTCAATATTTAATTCTTTCAATCTTTCTTTCAATCTTTCTTTCAATCTTTCAATCTTTCTTTTAATCTTTCTTTTATCCTTTCTTTCAATCTTTCGTTCAATATGTCTTTCAATCTTTCTTACGTTCAATCTTTCTTTGTTTAAATCTTTCTTTCAATCTTTCTTTCAATCTTTCTTTCATTCTTTCCTTCAGTCGTTCAATCTTTCTTTCAATGTTTCTTTTTTTCAATCTTTCTTTCAATCTTTCTTTCATCCTTTCTTTCAATCTTTCGTTCAATATTTCTTTCAATCTGTCTTACTTTCAATCTTTCTTTGTTTAAATCATTCTTTCAATCTTTCTTTCAATCTTTCAATCTTTCTTTCAATCTTTCTTTCATCCTTTCTTTCAATCTTTCGTTCAATATTTCTTTCAATCTTTCTTACTTTCAATCTTTCTTTGTTTAAATCTTTCTTTCAATCTTTCTTTCAAACTTTCAATCATTATTTCAATCTTTCATTCTTTCCATCTTTCTTGCAATCTTTCTTTCAATTGTTTAATCTTTCAATCTTTTTTTCAATCTTTCTTTCATTCTTTCTTTCAATCTTTCTGTCCGTCATTCTTTCTTTCAGTCTTTCTTTCAATCATTCAATCTTTCAATCTTTCTTTCTTTCAATCTTTCTTTCAATCTTTCTTTCATTCTTTATTTCAATCTTTGTTTCATTCTTTCTTTCAATCTTTCTTTCAATCTTTCTTTCAATCTTTCTTTCTTTCAAACTTTCAATCTTTATTTCAATCTTTCTTTCAATCTTTCTTTCAATCTTTCAATCTTTCTTTCAACTTTCAATCTTTATTTCAATCTTTCAATCTTTCAATCTTTCTTTCAATCTTTCAATCTTTCTTTCATTCTTTCTTTCAATATTTCAATCTTTCAATATTTCTTTCATTCTTTCTTGCAATCTTTCAATCTTTCTTTCAATCTGCCTTTCATTTTTTCTTTCAGTCTTTCAATCTTTCTTTCAATCTTTATTTCAATCTTTCAATCTTTCAATCTTTCTTTCAATCTTTCAATCTTTCTTTCATTCTTTCTTTCAATATTTCAATCTTTCAATATTTCTTTCATTCTTTCTTGCAATCTTTCAATCTTTCTTTCAATCTGCCTTTCATTTTTTCTTTCAGTCTTTCAATCTTTCTTTAAATCTTTCTTTCAATCTTTCTTTCAAACTTTCAATTTTTATTTCAATCTTTCAATCTTTCAATCTTTCTTTCAATCTTTCAATCTTTCTTTCATTCTTTCTTTCAATATTTCAATCTTTCAATCTTTCTTTCAATCTTTCTTTCATCCTTTCTTTCAATCTTTCGTTCAATATTTCTTTCAATCTTTCTTACTTTCAATCTTTCTTTGTTTAAATCATTCTTTCAATCTTTCTTTCAATCTTTCTTTCAATCTTTCTTTCAATTTTTCTTTCATCCTTTCTTCCAATCTTTCGTTCAATATTTCTTTCAATCTTTCTTACTTTCAATCTTTCTTTGTTTAAATCTTTCTTTCAATCTTTCTTTCAAACTTTCAATCATTATTTCAATCTTTCATTCTTTCCATCTTTCTTGCAATCTTTTTTTCAATTGTTTAATCTTTCAATCTTTTTTTCAATCTTTCTTTCATTCTTTCTTTCAATCTTTCTGTCCGTCATTCTTTCTTTCAGTCTTTCTTTCAATCATTCAATCATTCAATCTTTCTTTCTTTCAATCTTTCTTTCAATCTTTCTTTCAATATTTCTTTCTTTCTTTCAATCTTTCTTTCAATCTTTCTTTCAAACTTTCAATCTTTATTTCAATCTTTCAATCTTTCAATCTTTCTTTCAATCTTTCAATCTTTCATTCATTCTTTCTTTCAATATTTCAATCTTTCAATCTTTCTTTCATTCATTCTTTAAATCTTTCAATCTTTCTTTCATTCTTTCTTTCAATCTATCTTACTTTCAATCTATCTTTCTTTCAATATTTCTTCCAATCGTTCAATCTTTCTTTCAATCTTTCTTTCAATCTTTCTTTTGTTAATTCTTTCAATCTTTCTTTCAATATTTCTTTCAATCTTTCTTTCTTTAAATCTTTCTTTCAATCTTTCTTTCAAACTTTCAATCTTTATTTCAATCTTTCAATCTTTCAATCTTTCTTACATTCGTTCTTTCAATCTTTCTTTAATTATTTCTTTCATTCTTTCTTTCAGTCTTTCAATCTTTCTTAAAATCTTTCTTTCAATCTTTCTTTCAATCTTTCAATCTTTCTTTCATTCTTTCATTCTTTCTTTCAATCGTTCTTTCATTCTTTCTTTCAATTTTTCATTCTTTCTTTCAATCTTTCAATCTTTCAATCTTTCTTTCAATCTTTCTTTCTTTCAATCTTTCTTTCAATCTTTCTTTCAATCTTTCTTTCATTCTTTCCTTCAGTCTTTCAATCTTTCTTTCAATCTTTCTTTTTTTCAATCTTTCTTTCAATCTTTCTTTCATTCTTTCTTTCAATCTTTCTTTCAATCTTTCAATCTTTCTTTCAATATTTCTTTCAATCTTTCTTACTTTCAATCTTTCTTTCCTTAAATCTTTCTTTCAATCTTTCTTTCAAACTTTCAATCATTATTTCAATCTTTCAATCTTTCAATCTTTCTTTCAATCTTTCAATCTTTCTTTCAATATTTCTTTCAATCTTTCTTTCTTTAAATCTTTCTTTCAAACTTTCTTTCAAACATTCAATCTTTCTTTCAATCTTTCAATCTTTCAATCTTTCTTTCATTCTTTCTTTCAGTCTTTCAACCTTTTTTTCATTCATTCTGTCAATCTTTCAATCTTTCTTTCATTCTTTCTTTCAATCTTTCAATCTTGCTTTCATTCTTTCTTACTTTCAATTTTTCTATCTTTCAATATTGGTTCCAATCGTTTAATCTTTCTTTCATTATTTCTTTCAATCTTTCTTTCTTTCAATCTTTCTTTCCAACTTTCTTTCAATCTTTCTTTCATTCTTTCTTTCAATATTTCTTTTTTCAATCTTTCTTTCAATCTTTCTTTCAATTGTTTAATCTTTCATTCTTTCTTTCATTCATTCATTCTTTCTTTCAATCGTTCTTTCATTCTTTCTTTCAATCTTTCAATCTTTCTTTAAATATTTCTTTCGATCTTTAATACTTTCAATCTTTTTTCAAACATTCAATCTTTCTTTCAATATTTCAATTTTTCAATCTTTCTTTCATTCTTTCTTTCAATCTTTCTTACTTTCAATCTTTCTTTGTTTAAATCTCTCTTTCAAACTTTCTTTCAATCTTTCAATCTTTCTTTCATTCTTTCATTCTTTCTTTCAACCTTTCAATCTTTCTTTCATTCTTTTTTTTAGTCTTTCAATCTTTCTTTAAATCTTTCTTTCAATCTTTCTTTACAACTTTCAATCTTTCAATCTTTCTTTCATTCTATCTTTCAACCTTTCTTTCAATCTTTCTTTAATTCTTTAATTCAGTCTTAAAATCTTTCTTTCAATCTTTCTTTCTTTAAATATTTTGATCTCTCAAACATTCTTTCTTTTTATCAGTCTTTTTTTGTTTCTTTCATTCATTCTTTCAATTTTTCTTACTTTCAATCTTTCTTTTTTTCAATATTTCTTTCAATCTTTTAATCTTTCATTCATTCTTTCCTTCTTTCTTTCAATCTTTCATTCTTTCTTTCAATCTTTCAATCTTTCAATCTCTCTTTTAATCTTTCTTTCATTTTTTCTTTGTCTTTCAATCTTTCTTTCAATCTTTCTTTCAAACTTTCATTCTTTCTTTCAATCTTTCTTTCAATCTTTCTTTCAATCTTTCTTTCTTTTTTCAATCTTTCTTTCAATCTTTTTTTTCATTCTTACTTTTAGTCTTTCAATCTTTCTTTAAATCTTTTTTTCTTTAAATCTTTCTTTCTTCAATCTTTCTTTCAATCTTTCTTTCAATCTTTCAATCATTCAATCTTTCTTTAATTCTTTCTTTCAATCTTTCAATCTTTCAATTTTTCTTTCCATCTTTCTTACTTTCATTCTCTCTTTCTTTCAATATTTCTTTCAATCTTTCAATCTTTCTTTCATTCTTTCATTCTTTCTTTCAATCGTTCTTTCATTCTTTCTTTCAATCTTTTTTTTCATTCTTACTTTTAGTCTTTCAATCTTTCTTTAAATCTTTCATTCTTTAAATCTTTCTTTCTTTCAATCATTCTTTTTTCAATCTTTCTTTCAATCTTTCAATCTTTCGATCTTTCAATCTTTCTTTAATTCTTTTATTCATTCTTTCTTTCAGTCTTTCAATCTTTCTTTAAATCTTTCTTTAAATCTTTCTTTCAATCTTTCAATCTTTCAATTTTTCTTTCATTCTTTCTTTCAATCTTTTTTACTTTCAATCTTTCTTTCAATCTTTCTTACTTTCATTCTCTCTTTCTTTCAATATTCTTTCAATCTTTAAATCTTTCTTTAATTCTTTCATTCTTTCTTTCGCACTTTCAATCTTTCTTTCATTCTTTCTTTCAGTCTTTCAATCTTTATTTCATTCTTTCTTTCAATCTTTCAATCTTTCAATCTTTCTTTCATTCTATCTTTCAATCTTTCAATCTTTCTTTCAATATTTTTTTCAGTCTTTCAATCTTTCTTTCATTCTTTCTTTCAATCTTTCAATCTTTCAATCTTTCTTTCATTCTATCTTTCAATCTTTCAATCTTTCTTTCAATATTTTTTTCAGTCTTTAATACTTTCAATCTTTTTTTCTTTTAATCTTTCTTTCAATCTTTCACTCATTCTTTCCTTCAGTCTTTCAATCTTTCTTTCAATTTTTCTTTCAATCTTTCTTTCAAACTTTCAATCTTACTTTCAATCTTTCTTTCAATCGTTCTTATATTCTTTCTTTCAATCTTTCATTCTTTCTTTCAATCTTTCAATCATTCTTTCTTTCATTCTTTCTTTCAGTCTTTCAACCTTTCTTAAAATCTTTCTTTCAATCTTTCTTTCAAGCTTTCTTTCATTCATTCTTTCAGTCTTTCAAACATTCAATTTTTCCTTCATTCCTTCTTTCAATCTTTATTACTTTCATTCTTTCTTTCAATCTTTCATTCTTTCTTTCAATATTTCTTTCAATCTTTCTTTAATTCTTTCATTCTTTCTTTCGCACTTTCAATCTTTCTTTCATTCTTTCTTTCAGTCTTTCAATCTTTCTTTCATTCTTTCTTTCAATCTTTCAATCTTTCAATCTTTCTTTCATTCTATCTTTCAATCTTTCAATCTTTCTTTCAATATTTTTTTCAGTCTTTCAATCTTTCTTTCATTCTTTCTTTCAATCTTTCAATCTTTCAATCTTTCTTTCATTCTATCTTTCAGTCTTTAAATCTTTCTTTCAATATTTTTTTCAGTCTTTAATACTTTCAATCTTTTTTTCTTTTAATCTTTCTTTCAATCTTTCACTCATTCTTTCCTTCAGTCTTTCAATCTTTCTTTCAATTTTTCTTTCAATCTTTCTTTCAAACTTTCAATCTTACTTTCAATCTTTCTTTCAATCGTTCTTATATTCTTTCTTTCAATCTTTCATTCTTTCTTTCAATCTTTCAATCATTCTTTCTTTCATTCTTTCTTTCAGTCTTTCAACCTTTCTTAAAATCTTTCTTTCAATCTTTCATTCATTCTTTCAGTCTTTCAAACATTCAATTTTTCCTTCATTCCTTCTTTCAATCTTTATTACTTTCAATCTTTCTTTCAATCTTTCAATCTTTCTTTCATTCTTTCATTCTTTCTTTCAATCGTTCTTTCAATCTTTCCTTCAATCTTTCAATCTTTCTTTCATACTTTCATTCTTTCTTCCAATCTTTCTTTCAATCTTTCAATCTTTCTTTCATTCTTTCATTTTTTCTTTCAACCTTTCAATCTTTCTTTAATTCTTTAATTCAGTCTTAAAATCTTTCTTTCAATCTTTCTTTCTTTAAATATTTTGATCTCTCAAACATTCTTTCTTTTTATCAGTCTTTTTTTGTTTCTTTCATTCATTCTTTCAATTTTTCTTACTTTCAATCTTTCTTTTTTTCAATATTTCTTTCAATCTTTTAATCTTTCATTCATTCTTTCATTCTTTCTTTCAATCTTTCATTCTTTCTTTCAATCTTTCAATCTTTCAATCTCTCTTTTAATCTTTCTTTCATTTTTTCTTTCAGTCTTTCAATCTTTCTTTCAATCTTTCTTTCAATCTTTCTTTCAAACTTTCATTCTTTCTTTCAATCTTTCTTTCAATCTTTCTTTCAATCTTTCTTTCTTTTTTCAATCTTTCTTTCAATCTTTTTTTTCATTCTTACTTTTAGCCTTTCAATCTTTCTTTAAATCTTTTTTTCTTTAAATCTTTCTTTCCTCAATCTTTCTTTCATTCTTTCTTTCAATCATTCAATCTTTCTTTAATTCTTTCTTTCAGTCTTTCAAACATTCAATTTTTCCTTCATTCCTTCTTTCAATCTTTATTACTTTCAATCTTTCTTTCAATCTTTCTTTAATTCTTTAATTCAGTCTTAAAATCTTTCTTTCAATCTTTCTTTCTTTAAATATTTTGATCTCTCAAACATTCTTTCTTTTTATCAGTCTTTTTTTGTTTCTTTCATTCATTCTTTCAATTTTTCTTACTTTCAATCTTTCTTTTTTTCAATATTTCTTTCAATCTTTTAATCTTTCATTCATTCTTTCCTTCTTTCTTTCAATCTTTCATTCTTTCTTTCAATCTTTCAATCTTTCAATCTCTCTTTTAATCTTTCTTTCATTTTTTCTTTGTCTTTCAATCTTTCTTTCAATCTTTCTTTCAAACTTTCATTCTTTCTTTCAATCTTTCTTTCAATCTTTCTTTCAATCTTTCTTTCTTTTTTCAATCTTTCTTTCAATCTTTTTTTTCATTCTTACTTTTAGTCTTTCAATCTTTCTTTAAATCTTTTTTTCTTTAAATCTTTCTTTCTTCAATCTTTCTTTCAATCTTTCTTTCAATCTTTCAATCATTCAATCTTTCTTTAATTCTTTCTTTCAATCTTTCAATCTTTCAATTTTTCTTTCCATCTTTCTTACTTTCATTCTCTCTTTCTTTCAATCTTTCAATCTTTCTTTCATTCTTTCATTCTTTCTTTCAATCGTTCTTTCATTCTTTCTTTCAATCTTTTTTTTCATTCTTACTTTTAGTCTTTCAATCTTTCTTTAAATCTTTCATTCTTTAAATCTTTCTTTCTTTCAATCATTCTTTTTTCAATCTTTCTTTCAATCTTTCAATCTTTCGATCTTTCAATCTTTCTTTAATTCTTTTATTCATTCTTTCTTTCAGTCTTTCAATCTTTCTTTAAATCTTTCTTTAAATCTTTCTTTCAATCTTTCAATCTTTCAATTTTTCTTTCATTCTTTCTTTCAATCTTTTTTACTTTCAATCTTTCTTTCAATCTTTCTTACTTTCATTCTCTCTTTCTTTCAATATTCTTTCAATCTTTAAATCTTTCTTTAATTCTTTCATTCTTTCTTTCGCACTTTCAATCTTTCTTTCATTCTTTCTTTCAGTCTTTCAATCTTTATTTCATTCTTTCTTTCAATCTTTCAATCTTTCAATCTTTCTTTCATTCTATCTTTCAATCTTTCAATCTTTCTTTCAATATTTTTTTCAGTCTTTCAATCTTTCTTTCATTCTTTCTTTCAATCTTTCAATCTTTCAATCTTTCTTTCATTCTATCTTTCAATCTTTCAATCTTTCTTTCAATATTTTTTTCAGTCTTTAATACTTTCAATCTTTTTTTCTTTTAATCTTTCTTTCAATCTTTCACTCATTCTTTCCTTCAGTCTTTCAATCTTTCTTTCAATTTTTCTTTCAATCTTTCTTTCAAATTTTCAATCTTACTTTCAATCTTTCTTTCAATCGTTCTTATATTCTTTCTTTCAATCTTTCATTCTTTCTTTCAATCTTTCAATCATTCTTTCTTTCATTCTTTCTTTCAGTCTTTCAACCTTTCTTAAAATCTTTCTTTCAATCTTTCTTTCAAGCTTTCTTTCATTCATTCTTTCAGTCTTTCAAACATTCAATTTTTCCTTCATTCCTTCTTTCAATCTTTATTACTTTCATTCTTTCTTTCAATCTTTCATTCTTTCTTTCAATATTTCTTTCAATCTTTCTTTAATTCTTTCATTCTTTCTTTCGCACTTTCAATCTTTCTTTCATTCTTTCTTTCAGTCTTTCAATCTTTCTTTCATTCTTTCTTTCAATCTTTCAATCTTTCAATCTTTCTTTCATTCTATCTTTCAATCTTTCAATCTTTCTTTCAATATTTTTTTCAGTCTTTCAATCTTTCTTTCATTCTTTCTTTCAATCCTTCAATCTTTCAATCTTTCTTTCATTCTATCTTTCAGTCTTTAAATCTTTCTTTCAATATTTTTTTCAGTCTTTAATACTTTCAATCTTTTTTTCTTTTAATCTTTCTTTCAATCTTTCACTCATTCTTTCCTTCAGTCTTTCAATCTTTCTTTCAATTTTTCTTTCAATCTTTCTTTCAAACTTTCAATCTTACTTTCAATCTTTCTTTCAATCGTTCTTATATTCTTTCTTTCAATCTTTCATTCTTTCTTTCAATCTTTCAATCATTCTTTCTTTCATTCTTTCTTTCAGTCTTTCAACCTTTCTTAAAATCTTTCTTTCAATCTTTCATTCATTCTTTCAGTCTTTCAAACATTCAATTTTTCCTTCATTCCTTCTTTCAATCTTTATTACTTTCAATCTTTCTTTCAATCTTTCAATCTTTCTTTCATTCTTTCATTCTTTCTTTCAATCGTTCTTTCAATCTTTCCTTCAATCTTTCAATCTTTCTTTCATACTTTCATTCTTTCTTCCAATCTTTCTTTCAATCTTTCAATCTTTCTTTCATTCTTTCATTTTTTCTTTCAACCTTTCAATCTTTCTTTAATTCTTTAATTCAGTCTTAAAATCTTTCTTTCAATCTTTCTTTCTTTAAATATTTTGATCTCTCAAACATTCTTTCTTTTTATCAGTCTTTTTTTGTTTCTTTCATTCATTCTTTCAATTTTTCTTACTTTCAATCTTTCTTTTTTTCAATATTTCTTTCAATCTTTTAATCTTTCATTCATTCTTTCATTCTTTCTTTCAATCTTTCATTCTTTCTTTCAATCTTTCAATCTTTCAATCTCTCTTTTAATCTTTCTTTCATTTTTTCTTTCAGTCTTTCAATCTTTCTTTCAATCTTTCTTTCAATCTTTCTTTCAAACTTTCATTCTTTCTTTCAATCTTTCTTTCAATCTTTCTTTCAATCTTTCTTTCTTTTTTCAATCTTTCTTTCAATCTTTTTTTTCATTCTTACTTTTAGCCTTTCAATCTTTCTTTAAATCTTTTTTTCTTTAAATCTTTCTTTCCTCAATCTTTCTTTCATTCTTTCTTTCAATCATTCAATCTTTCTTTAATTCTTTCTTTCAGTCTTTCAAACATTCAATTTTTCCTTCATTCCTTCTTTCAATCTTTATTACTTTCAATCTTTCTTTCAATCTTTCAATCTTTCTTTCATTCTTTCATTCTTTCTTTCAATCGTTCTTTCATTCTTTCTTTCAATCTTTCATTCTTTCTTTCAATCTTTCAATCTTTCAATCTTTCTTTCATTCTTTTTTTTCATTCTTACTTTCATTCTTTAAATCTTTCTTTCTTTCAATCATTCTTTTTTCAATCTTTCTTTCAATCTTTCAATCTTTCGATCTTTCAATCTTTCTTTAATTCTTTTATTCATTCTTTCTTTCAGTCTTTCAATCTTTCTTTAAATCTTTCTTTAAATCTTTCTTTCAATCTTTCAATCTTTCAATTTTTCTTTCATTCTTTCTTTCAATCTTTTTTACTTTCAATCTTTCTTTCAATCTTTCTTACTTTCATTCTCTCTTTCTTTCAATATTCTTTCAATCTTTCAATCTTTCTTTCATTCTTTCATTCTTTCTTTCAATCGTTCTTTTATTCTTTCTTTCAATCTTTCATTCTTTCTTTCAATCTTTCAATCTTTCAATCTTTCTTTCATTCTTTCTTTCAATCTTTCTTTCAAGCTTTCTTTCAATCGTTCTTACTTTCAATCTTTCTTTCTTTCTTTCAGTATTTCTTTCAATCTTTCAATCTTTCTTTCATTCTTTCTTTCAATCTTTCAATCTTTCAATTTTTCTTTCAATCTTTCTTACTTTCATTCTCTCTTTCTTTCAATATTTCTTTCAGTCTTTCAATCTTTCTTTCATTCTTTCATTCTTTCTTTCAATCTTTCATTCTTTCTTTCAATCTTTCAATCTTTCAATCTTGCTTTCATTCTTTTTTTTCATTCTTACTTTTAGTCTTTCAATCTTTCTTTAAATCTTTCATTCTTTAAATCTTTCTTTCTTTCAATCATTCTTTTTTCAATCTTTCTTTCAATCTTTCAATCTTTCAATCTTTCAATCTTTCTTTAATTCTTTTATTCATTCTTTCTTCCAGTCTTTCAATCTTTCTTTCAATCTTTCTTTAAATCTTTCTTTCAATCTTTCAATCTTTCAATTTTTCTTTCATTCTTTCTTTCAATCTTTTTTACTTTCAATCTTTCTTTCAATCTTTCTTACTTTCATTCTCTCTTTCTTTCAATATTCTTTCAATCTTTCAATCTTTCTTTCATTCTTTCATTCTTTCTTTCAATCGTTCTTTTATTCTTTCTTTCAATCTTTCATTCTTTATTTCAATCTTTCAATCTTTCAATCTTTCTTTCATTCCTTCTTTCAATCTTTCTTTCAAGCTTTCTTTCAATCGTTCTTACTTTCAATCTTTCTTTCTTTCTTTCAGTATTTCTTTCAATCTTTCAATCTTTCTTTCATTCTTTCATTCTTTCTCTCAATCTTTCTTTCTTTCAATCTTTCAATCTTTCTTTCATTCATTCTTTCAGTCTTTCAAACTTTCAATTTTTCCTTCATTCCTTCTTTCAATCTTTATTACTTTCAATCTTTCTTTCAATCTTTCTTTCGTTCTTTCATTCTTTCTTTCAATCGTTCTTTCAATCTTTCCTTCAATCTTTCAATCTTTCTTTCATACTTTCATTCTTTCTTTCAATCTTTCTTTCTTTCTTTCAATCTTTCTTTCATTCTTTCATTCTTTCTTTCAACCTTTCAATCTTTCTTTCATTCTTTTTTTTAGTCTTTCAATCTTTCTTTAAATCTTTCTTTTAATCTTTCTTTCATTCTTTCTTTCAATCTTTTTTACTTTCAATCTTTCTTTCAATCTTTCTTACTTTCATTCTCTCTTTCTTTCAATATTCTTTCAATCTTTCAATCTTTCTTTCATTCTTTCATTCTTTCTTTCAATCGTTCTTTTATTCTTTCTTTCAATCTTTCATTCTTTCTTTCAATCTTTCAATCTTTCAATCTTTCTTTCATTCTTTCTTTCAATCTTTCTTTCAAGCTTTCTTTCAATCGTTCTTACTTTCAATCTTTCTTTCTTTCTTTCAGTATTTCTTTCAATCTTTCAATCTTTCTTTCATTCTTTCTTTCAATCTTTCAATCTTTCAATTTTTCTTTCAATCTTTCTTACTTTCATTCTCTCTTTCTTTCAATATTTCTTTCAGTCTTTCAGTCTTTCTTTCATTTTTTTATTCTTTCTTTCAATCTTTCATTCTTTCTTTCAATCTTTCAATCTTTCAATCTTGCTTTCATTCTTTTTTTTCATTCTTACTTTTAGTCTTTCAATCTTTCTTTAAATCTTTCATTCTTTAAATCTTTCTTTCTTTCAATCATTCTTTTTTCAATCTTTCTTTCAATCTTTCAATCTTTCAATCTTTCAATCTTTCTTTAATTCTTTTATTCATTCTTTCTTCCAGTCTTTCAATCTTTCTTTCAATCTTTCTTTCAATCTTTCTTTCAATCTTTCAATCTTTCAATTTTTCTTTCATTCTTTCTTTCAATCTTTTTTACTTTCAATCTTTCTTTCAATCTTTCTTACTTTCATTCTCTCTTTCTTTCAATATTCTTTCAATCTTTCAATCTTTCTTTCATTCTTTCATTCTTTCTTTCAATCGTTCTTTTATTCTTTCTTTCAATCTTTCATTCTTTATTTCAATCTTTCAATCTTTCAATCTTTCTTTCATTCCTTCTTTCAATCTTTCTTTCAAGCTTTCTTTCAATCGTTCTTACTTTCAATCTTTCTTTCTTTCTTTCAGTATTTCTTTCAATCTTTCAATCTTTCTTTCATTCTTTCATTCTTTCTCTCAATCTTTCTTTCTTTCAATCTTTCAATCTTTCTTTCATTCATTCTTTCAGTCTTTCAAACTTTCAATTTTTCCTTCATTCCTTCTTTCAATCTTTATTACTTTCAATCTTTCTTTCAATCTTTCTTTCGTTCTTTCATTCTTTCTTTCAATCGTTCTTTCAATCTTTCCTTCAATCTTTCAATCTTTCTTTCATACTTTCATTCTTTCTTTCAATCTTTCTTTCTTTCTTTCAATCTTTCTTTCATTCTTTCATTCTTTCTTTCAACCTTTCAATCTTTCTTTCATTCTTTTTTTTAGTCTTTCAATCTTTCTTTAAATCTTTCTTTCAATCGTTCTTTCAAAATTTCAATATTTCAATCTTTCTTTCATTCTATCTTTCAACCTTTCTTTCAATCTTTTAATCTTTCATTCATTCTTTCATTCTTTCTTTCAATCTTTCATTCTTTCTTTCAATCTTTCAATCTTTCAATCTCTCTTTTAATCTTTCTTTAAATTTTTCTTTCCATCTTTATTACTTTCAATCTCTCTTTCTTTCAATATTTCTTTCAATCTTTCAATCTTTCTTTCATAATTTCATTCTTTCTTTCAATCGTTCTTTCATTCTTTCTTTCAATCTTTCATTCTTTCTTTCAATCTTTCAATCTTTCAATCTTTCTTTCATTCTTTTTTTTCATTCTTTCATTCTTTCTTTCAATCGTTCTTTCATTCTTTCTTTCAATCTTTCATTCTTTCTTTCAATCTTTCAATCTTTCAATCTTTCTTTCATTCTTTTTTTTCATTCTTACTTTTAGTCTTTCAATCTTTCTTCAAATCTTTCATTCTTTAAATCTTTCTTTCTTTCAATCATTCTTTTTTCAATCTTTCTTTCAATCTTTCAATCTTTCAATCTTTCTTTAATTCTTTTATTCATTCTTTCTTTCAGTCTTTCAATCTTTCTTTCAATCTTTCTTACTTTCATTCTCTCTTTCTTTCAATATTCTTTCAATCTTTCAATCTTTCTTTCGTTCTTTCATTCTTTCTTTCAATCGTTCTTTTATTCTTTCTTTCAATCTTTCAATCTTTCTTTCAATCTTTCATTCTTTCAATCTTTCTTTCATTCTTTCTTTCAATCTTTCTTTCAAGCTTTCTTTCAATCGTTCTTACTTTCAATCTTTCTTTCTTTCTTTCAGTATTTCTTTCAATCTTTCAATCTTTCTTTCATTCTTTCATTCTTTCTTTCAATCTTTCTTTCTTTCAATCTTTCAATCTTTCTTTCATTCATTCTTTCAGTCTTTCAAACTATCAATTTTTCCTTCATTCCTTCTTTCAATCTTTATTACTTTCAATCTTTCTTTCAATCTTTCAATCTTTCTTTCATTCTTTCATTCTTTCTTTCAATCGTTCTTTCAATCTTTCCTTCAATCTTTCAATCTTTCTTTCATACTTTCATTCTTTCTTTCTTACTTTCATTCTTTCTTTCATTCTTTCATTCTTTCTTACAATCTTTCTTTCATTTTTTTCTTTCAATCTTTCATTCTTTCTTTCAATATTTCTTTCAATCTTTCTTTAATTCTTTCATTCTTTCTTTCAAACTTTCAATCTTTCTTTCATTCTTTCTTTCAGTCTTTCAATCTTTCTATAAATCTTTCTTTCAATCGTTCTTTCAATCTTTCTTTCAATCTTTCAATCTTTCTTTCATACTTTCATTCTTTCTTTCATTCTTTCATTCTTTCTTACAATCTTTCTTTCATTTTTTTCTTTCAATCTTTCATTCTTTCTTTCAATATTTCTTTCAATCTTTCTTTAATTCTTTCATTCTTTCTTTCAGTCTTTCAATCTTTCTTTAAATCTTTCTTTCAATCTTTCTTTCAAACATTCAATCTTTCTTTCAATCTTTCTTTCAATCTTTCAATCTTTCTTTCATTCTTTCTTACAATCTTTTTTTCATTCTTTCTTTCAATCTTTCATTCTTTCTTTCAATATTTCTTTCAATCTTTCTTTAATTCTTTCATTCTTTCTTTCGCACTTTCAATCTTTCTTTCATTCTTTCTTTCAGTCTTTCAATCTTTATTTCATTCTTTCTTTCAATCTTTCAATCTTTCAATCTTTCTTTCATTCTATCTTTAATACTTTCAATCTTTTTTTCTTTTAATCTTTCTTTCAATCTTTCACTCATTCTTTCCTTCAGTCTTTCAATCTTTCTTTCAATTTTTCTTTCAATCTTTCTTTCAAACTTTCAATCTTACTTTCAATCTTTCTTTCAATCGTTCTTATATTCTTTCTTTCAATCTTTCATTCTTTCTTTCAATCTTTCAATCATTCTTTCTTTCATTCTTTCTTTCAGTCTTTCAACCTTTCTTAAAATCTTTCTTTCAATCTTTCTTTCAAGCTTTCTTTCATTCATTCTTTCAGTCTTTCAAACATTCAATTTTTCCTTCATTCCTTCTTTCAATCTTTATTACTTTCATTCTTTCTTTCAATCTTTCATTCTTTCTTTCAATATTTCTTTCAATCTTTCTTTAATTCTTTCATTCTTTCTTTCGCACTTTCAATCTTTCTTTCATTCTTTCTTTCAGTCTTTCAATCTTTCTTTCATTCTTTCTTTCAATCTTTCAATCTTTCAATCTTTCTTTCATTCTATCTTTCAATCTTTCAATCTTTCTTTCAATATTTTTTTTCAGTCTTTCAATCTTTCTTTCATTCTTTCTTTCAATCTTTCAATCTTTCAATCTTTCTTTCATTCTATCTTTCAGTCTTTAAATCTTTCTTTCAATATTTTTTTCAGTCTTTAATACGTTCAATCTTTTTTTCTTTTAATCTTTCTTTCAATCTTTCACTCATTCTTTCCTTCAGTCTTTCAATCTTTCTTTCAATTTTTCTTTCAATCTTTCTTTCAAACTTTCAATCTTACTTTCAATCTTTCTTTCAATCGTTCTTATATTCTTTCTTTCAATCTTTCATTCTTTCTTTCAATCTTTCAATCATTCTTACTTTCATTCTTTCTTTCAGTCTTTCAACCTTTCTTAAAATCTTTCTTTCAATCTTTCTTTCAAGCTTTCTTTCATTCATTCTTTCAGTCTTTCAAACATTCAATTTTTCCTTCATTCCTTCTTTCAATCTTTATTACTTTCAATCTTTCTTTCAATCTTTCAATCTTTCTTTCATTCTTTCATTCTTTCTTTCAATCGTTCCTTCAATCTTTCCTTCAATCTTTCAATCTTTCTTTCATACTTTCATTCTTTCTTCCAATCTTTCTTTCAATCTTTCAATCTTTCTTTCATTCTTTCATTTTTTCTTTCAACCTTTCAATCTTTCTTTCATTCTTTTTTTTGGTCTTTCAATCTTTCTTTCAATCTTTCTTTACAACTTTCAATCTTTCAATCTTTCTTTCATTCTATCTTTCAACCTTTCTTTCAATCTTTCTTTAATTCTTTAATTCAGGCTTAAAATCTTTCTTTCAATCTTTCTTTCTTTAAATATTTTGATCTCTCAAACATTCTTTCTTTTTATCAGTCTTTTTTTGTTTCTTTCATTCATTCTTTCAATTTTTCTTACTTTCAATCTTTCTTTTTTTCAATATTTCTTTCAATCTTTTAATCTTTCATTCATTCTTTCATTCTTTCTTTCAATCTTTCATTCTTTCTTTCAATCTTTCAATCTTTCAATCTCTCTTTCAATCTTTCTTTCAAACTTTCATTCTTTCTTTCAATCTTTCTTTCAATCTTTCTTTCAATCTTTCTTTCTTTTTTCAATCTTTCTTTCAATCTTTTTTTCATTCTTACTTTTAGTCTTTCAATCTTTCTTTAAATCTTTTTTTCTTTAAATCTTTCTTTCTTCAATCTTTCTTTCAATCTTTCTTTCAATCTTTCAATCATTCAATCTTTCTTTAATTCTTTCTTTCAATCTTTTAATCTTTCAATTTTTCTTTCCATCTTTCTTACTTTCATTCTCTCTTTCTTTCAATATTTCTTTCAATCTTTCTTTAATTCTTTCATTCTTTCTTTCAATCGTTCTTTCATTCTTTCTTTCAATCTTTCATTCTTTCTTTCAATCTTTCAATCTTTCAATCTTTCTTTCATTCTTTTTTTTCATTCTTACTTTTAGTCTTTCAATCTTTCTTTAAATCTTTCATTCTTTAAATCTTTCTTTCTTTCAATCATTCTTTTTTCAATCTTTCTTTCAATCTTTCAATCTTTCAATCTTTCTTTAATTCTTTTATTCATTCTTTCTTTCAGTCTTTCAATCTTTCTTTCAATCTTTCTTACTTTCATTCTCTCTTTCTTTCAATATTCTTTCAATCTTTCAATCTTTCTTTCATTCTTTCATTCTTTCTTTCAATCGTTCTTTTATTCTTTCTTTCAATCTTTCAATCTTTCTTTCAATCTTTCAATCTTTCTTTCATTCTTTCATTCTTTCTTTCAATCGTTCTTTTATTCTATCTTTCAATCTTTCATTCTTTCTTTCAATCTTTCAATCTTTCAATCTTTCTTTCATTCTTTCTTTCAATCTTTCTTTCAAGCTTTCTTTCAATCGTTCTTACTTTCAATCTTTCTTTCTTTCTTTCAGTATTTCTTTCAATCTTTCAATCTTTCTTTCATTCTTTCTTTCAATCTTTCAATCTTTCAATTTTTCTTTCAATCTTTCTTACTTTCATTCTCTCTTTCTTTCAATATTTCTTTCAGTCTTTCAATCTTTCTTTCATTCTTTCATTCTTTCTTTCAATCTTTCATTCTTTCTTTCAATCTTTCAATCTTTCAATCTTGCTTTCATTCTTTTTTTTCATTCTTACTTTTAGTCTTTCAATCTTTCTTTAAATCTTTCATTCTTTAAATCTTTCTTTCTTCAATCATTCTTTTTTCAATCTTTCTTTCAATCTTTCAATCTTTCAATCATTCAATCTTTCTTTAATTCTTTTATTCATTCTTTCTTCCTGTCTTTCAATCTTTCTTTCAATCTTTCTTTAAATCTTTCTTTCAATCTTTCAATCTTTCAATTTTTCTTTCATTCTTTCTTTCAATCTTTTTTACTTTCAATCTTTCTTTCAATCTTTCTTACTTTCATTCTCTCTTTCTTTCAATATTCTTTCAATCTTTCAATCTTTCTTTCATTCTTTCATTCTTTCTTTCAATCGTTCTTTTATTCTTTCTTTCAATCTTTCATTCTTTATTTCAATCTTTCAATCTTTCAATATTTCTTTCATTCCTTCTTTCAATCTTTCTTTCAAGCTTTCTTTCAATCGTTCTTACTTTCAATCTTTCTTTCTTTCTTTCAGTATTTCTTTCAATCTTTCAATCTTTCTTTCATTCTTTCATTCTTTCTCTCAATCTTTCTTTCTTTCAATCTTTCAATCTTTCTTACATTCATTCTTTCAGTCTTTCAAACTTTCAATTTTTCCTTCAATCCTTCTTTCAATCTTTATTACTTTCAATCTTTCTTTCAATCTTTCTTTCGTTCTTTCATTCTTTCTTTCAATCGTTCTTTCAATCTTTCCTTCAATCTTTCAATCTTTCTTTCATACTTTCATTCTTTCTTTCAATCTTTCTTTCTTTCTTTCAATCTTTCTTTCATTCTTTCATTCTTTCTTTCAACCTTTCAATCTTTCTTTCATTCTTTTTTTTAGTCTTTCAATCTTTCTTTAAATCTTTCTTTCAATCGTTCTTTCAAAATTTCAATATTTCAATCTTTCTTTCATTCTATCTTTCAACCTTTCTTTCAATCTTTTAATCTTTCATTCATTCTTTCATTCTTTCTTTCAATCTTTCATTCTTTCTTTCAATCTTTCAATCTCTCTTTTAATCTTTCTTTCAATTTTTCTTTCCATCTTTATTACTTTCATTCTCTCTTTCTTTCAATATTTCTTTCAATCTTTCAATCTTTCTTTCATAATTTCATTCTTTCTTTCAATCGTTCTTTCATTCTTTCTTTCAATCTTTCATTCTTTCTTTCAATCTTTCAATCTTTCAATCTTTCTTTCATTCTTTTTTTTCATTCTTTCATTCTTTCTTTCAATCGTTCTTTCATTCTTTCTTTCAATCTTTCATTCTTTCTTTCAATCTTTCAATCTTTCAATCTTTCTTTCATTCTTTTTTTTCATTCTTACTTTTAGTCTTTCAATCTTTCTTCAAATCTTTCATTCTTTAAATCTTTCTTTCTTTCAATCATTCTTTTTTCAATCTTTCTTTCAATCTTTCAATCTTTCAATCTTTCTTTAATTCTTTTATTCATTCTTTCTTTCAGTCTTTCAATCTTTCTTTCAATCTTTCTTACTTTCATTCTCTCTTTCTTTCAATATTCTTTCAATCTTTCAATCTTTCTTTCATTCTTTCATTCTTTCTTTCAATCGTTCTTTTATTCTTTCTTTCAATCTTTCAATCTTTCTTTCAATCTTTCATTCTTTCAATCTTTCTTTCATTCTTTCTTTCAATCTTTCTTTCAAGCTTTCTTTCAATCGTTCTTACTTTCAATCTTTCTTTCTTTCTTTCAGTATTTCTTTCAATCTTTCAATCTTTCTTTCATTCTTTCATTCTTTCTTTCAATCTTTCTTTCTTTCAATCTTTCAATCTTTCTTTCATTCATTCTTTCAGTCTTTCAAACTTTCAATTTTTCCTTCATTCCTTCTTTCAATCTTTATTACTTTCAATCTTTCTTTCAATCTTTCAATCTTTCTTTCATTCTTTCATTCTTTCTTTCAATCGTTCTTTCAATCTTTCCTTCAATCTTTCAATCTTTCTTTCATACTTTCATTCTTTCTTTCATACTTTCATTCTTTCTTTCATTCTTTCATTCTTTCTTACAATCTTTCTTTCATTTTTTTCTTTCAATCTTTCATTCTTTCTTTCAATATTTCTTTCAATCTTTCTTTAATTCTTTCATTCTTTCTTTCAAACTTTCAATCTTTCTTTCATTCTTTCTTTCAGTCTTTCAATCTTTCTTTAAATCTTTCTTTCAATCTTTCTTTCAAACATTCAATCTTTCTTTCAATCTTTCTTTCAATCTTTCAATCTTTCTTTCATTCTTTCTTACAATCTTTTTTTCATTCTTTCTTTCAATCTTTCATTCTTTCTTTCAATATTTCTTTCAATCTTTCTTTAATTCTTTCATTCTTTCTTTCGCACTTTCAATCTTTCTTTCATTCTTTCTTTCAGTCTTTCAATCTTTATTTCATTCTTTCTTTCAATCTTTCAATCTTTCAATCTTTCTTTCATTCTATCTTTAATACTTTCAATCTTTTTTTCTTTTAATCTTGCTTTCAATCTTTCACTCATTCTTTCCTTCAGTCTTTCAATCTTTCTTTCAATTTTTCTTTCAGTCTTTCTTTCAAACTTTCAATCTTACTTTCAATCTTTCTTTCAATCTTTCTTATATTCTTTCTTTCAATCTTTCATTCTTTCTTTCAATCTTTCAATCATTCTTTCTTTCAATCATTCTTTCTTTCATTCTTTCTTTCAGTCTTTCAACCTTTCTTAAAATCTTTCTTTCAATCTTTCCTTCAAGCTTTCTTTCATTCATTCTTTCAGTCTTTCAAACATTCAATTTTTCCTTCATTCCTTCTTTCAATCTTTATTACTTTCATTCTTTCTTTCAATCTTTCATTCTTTCTTTCAATATTTCTTTCAATCTTTCTTTAATTCTTTCATTCTTTCTTTCGCACTTTCAATCTTTCTTTCATTCTTTCTTTCAGTCTTTTAATCTTTCTTTCATTCTTTCTTTCAATCTTTCAATCTTTCAATCTTTCTTTCATTCTATCTTTCAATCTTTCAATCTTTCTTTCAATATTTTTTTCAGTCTTTCAATCTTTCTTTCATTCTTTCTTTCAATCTTTCAATCTTTCAATCTTTCTTTCATTCTATCTTTCAGTCTTTAAATCTTTCTTTCAATATTTTTTTCAGTCTTTAATACTTTCAATCTTTTTTTCTTTTAATCTTTCTTTCAATCTTTCACTCATTCTTTCCTTCAGTCTTTCAATCTTTCTTTCAATTTTTCTTTCAATCTTTCTTTCAAACTTTCAATCTTACTTTCAATCTTTCTTTCAATCGTTCTTATATTCTTTCTTTCAATCTTTCATTCTTTCTTTCAATCTTTCAATCATTCTTACTTTCATTCTTTCTTTCAGTCTTTCAACCTTTCTTAAAATCTTTCTTTCAATCTTTCTTTCAAGCTTTCTTTCATTCATTCTTTCAGTCTTTCAAACATTCAATTTTTCCTTCATTCCTTCTTTCAATCTTTATTACTTTCAATCTTTCTTTCAATCTTTCAATATTTCTTTCATTCTTTCATTCTTTCTTTCAATCGTTCTTTCAATCTTTCCTTCAATCTTTCAATCTTTCTTTCATACTTTCATTCTTTCTTCCAATCTTTTTTTCAATCTTTCAATCTTTCTTTCATTCTTTCATTTTTTCTTTCAACCTTTCAATCTTTCTTTCATTCTTTTTTTTAGTCTTTCAATCTTTCTTTAAATCTTTCTTTCAATCTTTCTTTACAACTTTCAATCTTTCAATCTTTCTTTCATTCTATCTTTCAACCTTTCTTTCAATCTTTCTTTAATTCTTTAATTCAGGCTTAAAATCTTTCTTTCAATCTTTCTTTCTTTAAATATTTTGATCTCTCAAACATTCTTTCTTTTTATCAGTCTTTTTTTGTTTCTTTCATTCATTCTTTCAATTTTTCTTACTTTCAATCTTTCTTTTTTTCAATATTTCTTTCAATCTTTTAATCTTTCATTCATTATTTCTTTCAATCTTTCTTTCAATCGTTCTTTCATTCTTTCTTTTAATCTTTCAATCTTTCTTTTAATCTTTCTTTCAATCTTTCTTTCATTCTTTCTTTCAATCTTTCAATCTTTCAATCTTTCAATCATTCTTTCATTCTTTTTTTCAATCTTTCAATCTTTCTTTCAATATTTTTTTCAATCTTTCCTTCTTTCAATCTTTCTTTCCATCTTTCTTTCCATCTTTCTTTCATTCTTTCCCTCAGTCTTACAATCTTTCTTTCAATCTTTCTTTCAATCTTTCTTTTTTTCAAACTTTTTTTAAATCTTTCTTTCATTCTTTCTTTCAATCTTTCAATCTTTCTTTCAATCTATCTTTCTTTTTTCAATCTTTCTTTCATTCTTTCTATAAATCTTTCTTTCTTTCAATCTTTCTTTCAGTCTTTCAATCTTTCTTTAAATCAATCTTTCAATCTTTCTTTCAATCTTTCAATCTTTCAATTTTTCTTTCATTCTTTCTTTCAATCTTTCAATCTTTCTTTCATTCTTTCTTTCAATCTTTCTTACCTTCAATTTTTCTATCTTTCAATATTTCTTCCAATCGTTCAATCTTTCTTTCATTATTTCTTTCAATCTTTCTTTCTTTCAATCTTTCTTTCCATCTTTCTTTCAATCTTTCTTTCATTCTTTCTTTCAATGTTTCTTTTTTCAATATTTCTTTCAATCAGTCAATTTTTCTTTCATTCTTTCATTCTTTCTTTCAATCGTTCTTTCATTCTTTCTTTCTTTCAATCTTTCAATCTTTCTTTAAATATTTCAATCTTTCAATCTTTCTTTCAATCTTTCTTTCAATCTTTCAATCTTTCTTTCATTCTTTCTTTAAATATTTCAATCTTTCAATCTTTCTTTAAATATTTCAATCTTTCAATCTTTCTTTCAATCTTTCTTTCAATCTTTCAATCTTTCTTTCATTCTTTCTTTAAATATTTCAATCTTTCAATCTTTCTTTCATTCTTTCTTTCAATCTTTCAATCTTTCTTTCATTCTTTCTTTCAATCTTTCTTACTTTCAATTTTTCTCTTTCAATATTTCTTCCAATCGTTCAATCTTTCTTTCATTATTTCTTTCAATCTTTCTTTTATTTCTTTCAATCTTTCTTCCTTTCAATCTTTCTTTCCATCTTTCTTTCAATCTTTCTTTCATTCTTTCTTTCAATCTTTCTTTTTTCAATCTTTCTTGCAATCTTTCTTTCAATTGTTTAATCTTTCAATCTTTCTTTCATTCTTTTCTTCAGTCTTTCAATCTTTTTTTAAATCTTTCTTTCATTCTTTCTTTCAATCGTTCTTTCTTTCTTTTAGTCTTTCTTTCAATCTTTCAATTTTTCAATCTTTCTTTCATTCTCTCTTTTAATCTTTCAATCTTTCTTTCATTGTTTCTTTCAATCTTTCTTTCATTCTTTCTTTCATTCTTTCTTTCAATCTTTCTTTCAATCGTTCTTTCTTTCTTTTAGTCTTTCTTTCAATCTTTCAATTTTTCAATCTTTCTTTCATTCTTTCTTTTAATCTTTCAATCTTTCTTTCATTGTTTCTTTCAATCTTTCTTTCCATCTTTCTTTCATTCTTTCCTTCAGTCTTTCATTCTTTCTTTCAATCTTTCTTTTTTCAATCTTTCTTGCAATCGTTCTTTCAATTGTTTAATCTTTTAATCTTTCTTTCATTCTTTCTTTCAGTCTTTCAATCTTTGTTTCAATCTTTCTTTCATTCTTTCTTTCAATCTTTCTGTCCGTCATTCATTCTTTCAGTCTTTCTTTCAATCATTCAATCTTTCAATCTTTCCTTCTATCTTTCTTTCAATCTTTCTTTCATTCTTTATTTCAATCTTTCTTTCATTCTTTCTTTCAATCTTTCATTCAATCTTTCTTTCAATCTTTCTTTCAATCTTTCTTTCAATCTTTCTTTCAATCGTTCTTTCATTCTTTCTTTTAATCTTTCAATCTTTCTTTCATTGTTTCTTTCAATCTTTCTGTCTTTCAATATTTCTTTCAATCTTTCAATCTTTCTTTTTTTTTCAATCTTTCTTTCAATCTTTCTTTTATTCTATCTTTAAATCTTTCTTTTTTTTCAATCTTTCTTGCAATCTTTCTTTCAGTCTTTCAATCTGTCTTTCAAACTTTCAATCTTTCTTTCAATCTTTCAATCTTTCAATTTTTCTTTCAATTTTTCTTTCAATCTTTCAGTCTTTCTTTCATTCTTTCTTTCAATCTTTCAATCTTTCAATCTTTCAATCATTCTTACATTCTTTCTTTCAATCTTTCAATCTTTCTTTTAATATTTCTTTCAATCTATCTTTCTGTCAATCTTTCTTTCCATCTTTCTTTCCATCTTTCTTTCATTCTTTCCTTCAGTCTTTCAATCTTTCTTTCAATCTTTCTTTCAATTTTTCTTTCAATCTTTCTTTCATTCTTTCCTTCAATCTTTCAATCTTTCTTTCATTCTTTCTTTCAATCTTTCTTACTTTCAATTTTTCTCTTTCAATATTTCTTCCAATCGTTCAATCTTTCTTTCATTATTTCTTTCAATCTTTCTTTTATTTCTTTCAATCTTTCTTTCTTTCAATCTTTCTTTCCATCTTTCTTTCAATCTTTCTTTCATTCTTTCTTTCAATCTTTCTTTTTTCAGTCTTTCTTGCAATCTTTCTTTCAATTGTTTAATCTTTCAATCTTTCTTTCATTCTTTCCTTCAGTCTTTCAATCTTTTTTTCAATCTTTCTTTCATTCTTTCTTTCAATCGTTCTTTCTTTCTTTTAGTCTTTCTTTCAATCTTTCAATTTTTCAATCTTTCTTTCATTCTCTCTTTTAATCTTTCAATCTTTCTTTCATTCTTTCTTTCAATCTTTCTTTCAATCGTACTTTCTTTCTTTTAGTTTTTCTTTCAATCTTTCAATTTTTCAATCTTTCTTTCATTCTTTCTTTTAATCTTTCAATCTTTCTTTCATTCTTTCTTTCAATCTTTCTTTCAATCGTTCTTTCTTTCTTTTAGTCTTTCTTTCAATCTTTCAATTTTTCAATCTTTCTTTCATTCTTTCTTTTAATCTTTCAATCTTTCTTTCATTGTTTCTTTCAATCTTTCTTTCCATCTTTCTTTCATTCTTTCCTTCAGTCTTTCATTCTTTCTTTCAATCTTTCTTTTTTCAATCTTTCTTGCAATCGTTCTTTCAATTGTTTAATCTTTTAATCTTTCTTTCATTCTTTCTTTCAGTCTTTCAATCTTTGTTTCAATCTTTCTTTCATTCTTTCTTTCAATCTTTCTGTCCGTCATTCATTCTTTCAGTCTTTCTTTCAATCATTCAATCTTTCAATCTTTCCTTCTATCTTTCTTTCAATCTTTCTTTCATTCTTTATTTCAATCTTTCTTTCATTCTTTCTTTCAATCTTTCATTCAATCTTTCTTTCAATCTTTCTTTCAATCTTTCTTTCAATCTTTCTTTCAATCGTTCTTTCATTCTTTCTTTTAATCTTTCAATCTTTCTTTCATTGTTTCTTTCAATCTTTCTGTCTTTCAATATTTCTTTCAATCTTTCAATCTTTCTTTTTTTTTCAATCTTTCTTTCAATCTTTCTTTTATTCTATCTTTAAATCTTTCTTTTTTTTCAATCTTTCTTGCAATCTTTCTTTCAGTCTTTCAATCTGTCTTTCAAACTTTCAATCTTTCTTTCAATCTTTCAATCTTTCAATTTTTCTTTCAATTTTTCTTTCAATCTTTCAGTCTTTCTTTCATTCTTTCTTTCAATCTTTCAATCTTTCAATCTTTCAATCATTCTTACATTCTTTCTTTCAATCTTTCAATCTTTCTTTTAATATTTCTTTCAATCTATCTTTCTGTCAATCTTTCTTTCCATCTTTCTTTCCATCTTTCTTTCATTCTTTCCTTCAGTCTTTCAATCTTTCTTTCAATCTTTCTTTCAATTTTTCTTTCAATCTTTCTTTCATTCTTTCCTTCAATCTTTCAATCTTTCTTTCATTCTTTCTTTCAATCTTTCTTTCAATCGTTCTTTCTTTCTTTTAGTCTTTCTTTCAATCTTTCAATTTTTCAATCTTTCTTTCATTCTTTCTTTTAATCTTTCAATCTTTCTTTCATTGTTTCTTTCAATCTTTCTTTCCATCTTTCTTTCATTCTTTCCTTCAGTCTTTCATTCTTTCTTTCAATCTTTCTTTTTTCAATCTTTCTTGCAATCGTTCTTTCAATTGTTTAATCTTTTAATCTTTCTTTCATTCTTTCTTTCAGTCTTTCAATCTTTGTTTCAATCTTTCTTTCATTCTTTCTTTCAATCTTTCTGTCCGTCATTCATTCTTTCAGTCTTTCTTTCAAACATTCAATCTTTCAATCTTTCCTTCTATCTTTCTTTCAATCTTTCTTTCATTCTTTATTTCAATCTTTCTTTCATTCTTTCTTTCAATCTTTCATTCAATCTTTCTTTCAATCTTTCTTTCAATCTTTCTTTCAATCTTTCTTTCAATCGTTCTTTCATTCTTTCTTTTAATCTTTCAATCTTTCTTTCATTGTTTCTTTCAATCTTTCTGTCTTTCAATATTTCTTTCAATCTTTCAATCTTTCTTTTTTTTTCAATCTTTCTTTCAATCTTTCTTTTATTCTATCTTTAAATCTTTCTTTTTTTTCAATCTTTCTTGCAATCTTTCTTTCAGTCTTTCAATCTGTCTTTCAAACTTTCAATCTTTCTTTCAATCTTTCAATCTTTCAATTTTTCTTTCAATTTTTCTTTCAATCTTTCAGTCTTTCTTTCATTCTTTCTTTCAATCTTTCAATCTTTCAATCTTTCAATCATTCTTACATTCTTTCTTTCAATCTTTCAATCTTTCTTTTAATATTTCTTTCAATCTATCTTTCTGTCAATCTTTCTTTCCATCTTTCTTTCCATCTTTCTTTCATTCTTTCCTTCAGTCTTTCAATCTTTCTTTCAATCTTTCTTTCAATTTTTCTTTCAATCTTTCTTTCATTCTTTCCTTCAATCTTTCAATCTTTCTTTCATTCTTTCTTTCAATCTTTCTTACTTTCAATTTTTCTCTTTCAATATTTCTTCCAATCGTTCAATCTTTCTTTCATTATTTCTTTCAATCTTTCTTTTATTTCTTTCAATCTTTCTTTCTTTCAATCTTTCTTTCCATCTTTCTTTCAATCTTTCTTTCATTCTTTCTTTCAATCTTTCTTTTTTCAGTCTTTCTTGCAATCTTTCTTTCAATTGTTTAATCTTTCAATCTTTCTTTCATTCTTTCCTTCAGTCTTTCAATCTTTTTTTCAATCTTTCTTTCATTCTTTCTTTCAATCGTTCTTTCTTTCTTTTAGTCTTTCTTTCAATCTTTCAATTTTTCAATCTTTCTTTCATTCTCTCTTTTAATCTTTCAATCTTTCTTTCATTCTTTCTTTCAATCTTTCTTTCAATCGTACTTTCTTTCTTTTAGTTTTTCTTTCAATCTTTCAATTTTTCAATCTTTCTTTCATTCTTTCTTTTAATCTTTCAATCTTTCTTTCATTGTTTCTTTCAGTCTTTCTTTCCATCTTTCTTTCATTCTTTCCTTCAGTCTTTCATTCTTTCTTTCAATCTTTCTTTTTTCAATCTTTCTTGCAATCGTTCTTTCAATTGTTTAATCTTTCAATCTTTCTTTCATTCTTTCTTTCAGTCTTTCAATCTTTGTTTCAATCTTTCTTTCATTCTTTCTTTCAATCTTTCTGTCCGTCATTCATTCTTTCAGTCTTTCTTTCAATCATTCAATCTTTCAATCTTTCCTTCTATCTTTCTTTCAATCTTTCTTTCATTCTTTCTTTCAATCTTTCATTCAATCTTTCTTTCAATCTTTCTTTCAATCTTTCTTTCAATCTTTCTTTCAATCGTTCTTTCATTCTTTCTTTTAATCTTTCAATCTTTCTTTCATTGTTTCTTTCAATCTTTCTGTCTTTCAATATTTCTTTCAATCTTTCAATCTTTTTTTTTTTTTCAATCTTTCTTTCAATCTTTCTTTTATTCTATCTTTAAATCTTTCTTTTTTTTCAATCTTTCTTGCAATCTTTCTTTCAGTCTTTCAATCTGTCTTTCAAACTTTCAATCTTTCTTTCAATCTTTCAATCTTTCAATTTTTCTTTCAATTTTTCTTTCAATCTTTCAGTCTTTCTTTCATTCTTTCTTTCAATCTTTCAATCTTTCAATCTTTCAATCATTCTTACATTCTTTCTTTCAATCTTTCAATCTTTCTTTTAATATTTCTTTCAATCTATCTTTCTGTCAATCTTTCTTTCCATCTTTCTTTCCATCTTTCTTTCATTCTTTCCTTCAGTCTTTCAATCTTTCTTTCAATCTTTCTTTCAATTTTTCTTTCAATCTTTCTTTCATTCTTTCCTTCAATCTTTCAATCTTTCTTTCATTCTTTCTTTCAATCTTTCTTACTTTCAATTTTTCTCTTTCAATATTTCTTCCAATCGTTCAATCTTTCTTTCATTATTTCTTTCAATCTTTCTTTTATTTCTTTCAATCTTTCTTTCTTTCAATCTTTCTTTCCATCTTTCTTTCAATCTTTCTTTCATTCTTTCTTTCAATCTTTCTTTTTTCAATCTTTCTTGCAATCTTTCTTTCAATTGTTTAATCTTTCAATCTTTCTTTCATTCTTTCCTTCAGTCTTTCAATCTTTTTTTCAATCTTTCTTTCATTCTTTCTTTCAATCGTTCTTTCTTTCTTTTAGTCTTTCTTTCAATCTTTCAATATTTCAATCTTTCTTTCATTCTCTCTTTTAATCTTTCAATCTTTCTTTCATTCTTTCTTTCAATCTTTCTTTCAATCGTACTTTCTTTCTTTTAGTTTTTCTTTCAATCTTTCAATTTTTCAATCTTTCTTTCATTCTTTCTTTTAATCTTTCAATCTTTCTTTCATTGTTTCTTTCAATCTTTCTTTCCATCTTTCTTTCATTCTTTCCTTCAGTCTTTCATTCTTTCTTTCAATCTTTCTTTTTTCAATCTTTCTTGCAATCGTTCTTTCAATTGTTTAATCTTTCAATCTTTCTTTCATTCTTTCTTTCAGTCTTTCAATCTTTTTTTCAATCTTTCTTTCATTCTTTCTTTCAATCTTTCTGTCCGTCATTCTTTCTTTCAGTCTTTCTTTCAATCATTCAATCTTTCAATCTTTCCTTCTATCTTTCTTTCAATCTTTCTTTCATTCTTTATTTCAATCTTTGTTTCATTCTTTCTTTCAATCTTTCATTCAATCTTTCTTTCAATCTTTCTTTCAATCTTTCTTTCAATCTTTCTTTCAATCGTTCTTTCATTCTTTCTTTTAATCTTTCAATCTTTCTTTCATTGTTTCTTTCAATCTTTCTGTCTTTCAATATTTCTTTCAATCTTTCAATCTTTCTTTTTTTTTCAATCTTTCATTCAATCTTTCTTTTATTCTATCTTTATCTCTTTCTTTTTTTTTAATCTTTCTTTCAATCTTTCTTTTTTTCAATCTTTTTTCAATCTTTCTTTCATTCTTTCTTTCAATCTTTTGATCTTTCTTTCAATATTTCTTTCAATCTTTCTTTCTTTCAATCTTTCTTTCAATCTTTCTTTCAATCTTTCATTCTTTTTTCAATCGTTCTTTCATTCTTTCTATAAATCTTTCTTTCAATCTTTCTTTTTTTCAATCTTTCTTTCATTCAATCTTTCAATCTATCTTTCAATATTTCTTTCAATCTTTCTTTAAGTTTTTCATTTTTTCTTTCAATCTTTCAATCTTTCTTTCATTCATTCTTTCAGTCTTTCAATCTTTCAGTTTTTCCTTCATTCTTTCTTTCAATCTTCATAACTTTCAATCTTTCTTTCAATCTTTTATTTTTTCAATCTCTCTTTCTTTCAATATATCTTTCAATCTGTCAATTTTTCTTTCATTCTTTCATTTTTTCTTTCAATCGTTCTTTCATGCTTTCTTTCAATCTTTCTTTAAATATTTCAATCTTTCAACCTTTCTTTCAAGCTTTCTTTCAATCTTTCAATCTTTCTTTCATTATTTCTTTCAATATATCAATCTTTCAATCTTTCTTTCATTCTTTCTTTCAATCTTTCTGTCTTTCAATATTTCTTTCAAACTTTCAATCTTTCTTTCCATCTTTCAATCTTTCAATCTTTCTTTCAATTTTTATTTCAATCTTTCAATCTTTCTTTCATTCTTTCTTTCAATCTTTCTGTCTTTCAATATTTCTTTCAAACTTTCAATCTTTCTTTCAATCTTTCAATTTTTCAATCTTTCTTTCATTCTTTCTTTTAATCTTTCAATCTTTCTTTCATTGTTTCTTTCAATCTTTCTTTCCATCTTTCTTTCATTCTTTCCTTCAGTCTTTCATTCTTTCTTTCAATCTTTCTTTTTTCAATCTTTCTTGCAATCGTTCTTTCAATTGTTTAATCTTTCAATCTTTCTTTCATTCTTTCTTTCAGTCTTTCAATCTTTGTTTCAATCTTTCTTTCATTCTTTCTTTCAATCTTTCTGTCCGTCATTCATTCTTTCAGTCTTTCTTTCAATCATTCAATCTTTCAAACTTTCCTTCTATCTTTCTTTCAATCTTTCTTTCATTCTTTATTTCAATCTTTCTTTCATTCTTTCTTTCAATCTTTCATTCAATCTTTCTTTCAATCTTTCTTTCAATCTTTCTTTCAATCTTTCTTTCAATCGTTCTTTCATTCTTTCTTTTAATCTTTCAATCTTTCTTTCATTGTTTCTTTCAATCTTTCTGTCTTTCAATATTTCTTTCAATCTTTCAATCTTTCTTTTTTTTTCAATCTTTCTTTCAATCTTTCTTTTATTCTATCTTTAAATCTTTCTTTTTTTCAATCCTTCTTGCAATCTTTCTTTCAGTCTTTCAATCTGTCTTTCAAACTTTCAATCTTTCTTTCAATCTTTCAATCTTTCAATCTTTCTTTCAATTTTTCTTTCAATCTTTCAGTCTTTCTTTCATTCTTTCTTTCAATCTTTCAATCTTTCAATCTTTCAATCATTCTTACATTCTTTCTTTCAATCTTTCAATCTTTCTTTTAATATTTCTTTCAATCTATCTTTCTGTCAATCTTTCTTTCCATCTTTCTTTCCATCTTTCTTTCATTCTTTCCTTCAGTCTTTCAATCTTTCTTTCAATCTTTCTTTCAATTTTTCTTTCAATCTTTCTTTCATTCTTTCCTTCAATCTTTCAATCTTTCTTTCATTCTTTCTTTCAATCTTTCTTACTTTCAATTTTTCTATCTTTCAATATTTCTTCCAATCGTTCAATCTTTCTTTCATTATTTCTTTCAATCTTTCTTTTATTTCTTTCAATCTTTCTTTCTTTCAATTTTTCTTTCCATCTTTCTTTCAATCTTTCTTTCATTCTTTCTTTCAATCTTTATTTTTTCAATCTTTCTTGCAATCTTTCTTTCAATTGTTTAATCCTTCAATCTTTCTTTCATTCTTTCCTTCAGTCTTTCAATCTTTTTTTCAATCTTTCTTTCATTCTTTCTTTCAATCGTTCTTTCTTTCTTTTAGTTTTTCTTTCAATCTTTCAATTTTTCAATCTTTCTTTCATTCTTTCTTTTAATCTTTCAATCTTTCTTTCATTGTTTCTTTCAATCTTTCTTTCCATCTTTCTTTCATTCTTTCCTTCAGTCTTTCATTCTTTCTTTCAATCTTTCTTTTTTCAATCTTTCTTGCAATCGTTCTTTCAATTGTTTAATCTTTCAATCTTTCTTTCATTCTTTCTTTCAGTCTTTCAATCTTTTTTTCAATCTTTCTTTCATTCTTTCTTTCAATCTTTCTGTCCGTCATTCTTTCTTTCAGTCTTTCTTTCAATCATTCAATCTTTCAATCTTTCCTTCTATCTTTCTTTCAATCTTTCTTTCATTCTTTATTTCAATCTTTGTTTCATTCTTTCTTTCAATCTTTCATTCAATCTTTCTTTCAATCTTTCTTTCAATCTTTCTTTCAATCTTTCTTTCAATCGTTCTTTCATTCTTTCTTTTAATCTTTCAATCTTTCTTTCATTGTTTCTTTCAATCTTTCTGTCTTTCAATATTTCTTTCAATCTTTCAATCTTTCTTTTTTTTTTCAATCTTTCATTCAATCTTTCTTTTATTCTATCTTTAAATCTTTCTTTTTTTTCAATCTTTCTTTCATTCTTTCTTTCAATCTTTCGATCTTTCTTTCAATATTTCTTTCAATCTTTCTTTCTTTCAATCTTTCTTTCAATCTTTCTTTCAATCTTTCATTCTTTTTTCAATCGTTCTTTCATTCTTTCTATAAATCTTTCTTTCAATCTTTTTTTTTTCAATCTTTCTTTCATTCAATCTTTCAATCTATCTTTCAATATTTCTTTCAATCTTTCTTTAAGTTTTTCATTTTTTCTTTCAATCTTTCAATCTTTCTTTCATTCATTCTTTCAGTCTTTCAATCTTTCAGTTTTTCCTTCATTCTTTCTTTCAATCTTCATAACTTTCAATCTTTCTTTCAATCTTTTATTTTTTCAATCTCTCTTTCTTTCAATATATCTTTCAATCTGTCAATTTTTCTTTCATTCTTTCATTTTTTCTTTCAATCGTTCTTTCATTCTTTCTTTCAATCTTTCTTTAAATATTTCAATCTTTCAACCTTTCTTTCAAGCTTTCTTTCAGTCTTTCAATCTTTCTTTCATTATTTCTTTCAATATATCAATCTTTCAATCTTTCTTTCATTCTTTCTTTCAATCTTTCTGTCTTTCAATATTTCTTTCAAACTTTCAATCTTTCTTTCCATCTTTCAATCTTTCAATCTTTCTTTCAATTTTTATTTCAATCTTTCAATCTTTCTTTCATTCTTTCTTTCAATCTTTCAATCTTTCTTTCAATATTTCTTTCAACCTTTCTTTCTTTCAATCTTTCTTTCTTTCAATTTTTCTTTCAATCTTTCAATCTTTCAATCTTTCTTTAAATCTTTTATTCATTCTTTCTTTCAGTCTGTCAATCTTTCTTTAAATCTTTCTTTCAATCTTTCTTTCAATCTTTCAATCTTTCAATTTTTCTTTTTTTCAATCTTTTTTTCAATCTTTCTTTCATTCTTTCTTTCAATCTTTTTTTAAATATTTCAATCTTTCAATCTTTCTTTCAATCTTTCTTTCAATCTTTCAATCTGTCTTTCATTCTTTCTTTCAATATTTCAATCTTTCAATCTTTCTTTCATTCTTTCTTTCAATCTTTCTTACTTTCAATTTTTCTATCTTTCAATATTTCTTCCAATCGCTCAATCTTTATTTCATTCTTTCTTTCAATCTTTCTTTTTTCAATCTATCTTGCAATCTTTCTTTCAATTGTTTAATCTTTCAATCTTTCTTTCATTCTTTCTTTCAATATTTCTTTCAATCTTTCTTTAATAATTTAATTCTTTCTTTCAAACTTTCAATCTTTCTTTCAATCTTTCTTTAATAATTTCATTCTTTCTTTCAAACTTTCAATCTTTCTTTCATTCTTACTTTCAGTCTTTCAATTTTTTCTTTAAGTCTTTCTTTCAATCTTTCAATCTTTCAATCTTTCAATTTTTCTTTTATTCTTTCTTTCAATCTTTATTACTTTCAATCTTTCTTTCAATCTTTCTTACTTTCAAATTATCTTTCTTTCAATATTTCTTTCAATCTTTCAATCTTTCTTTCAATCTTTCAATCTTTCTTTCAATCTTTCTTTCAATCTTTCATTCTTTCTTTCAATCTTTCAATCATTCAATCTTTCTTTCATTCTTTCTTTCATTCTTTCTTTCAGTCTTTCAACCTTTCTTTCATTCTTTCTTTCAATCTTTATTACTTTCAATCTTTCTTTCAATCTTTCTTACTTTCATTCTCTGTTTCTTTCAATATTTCTTTCAATCTTTCAATCTTTCTTTCATTCTTTCATTCTTTCTTTCAATCGTTTTTTCATTCTTTCTTTCAATCTTTCATTCTTTCTTTCAGTCTTTCAACCTTTCTTAAAATCTTTCTTTCAAACTTTCTTTCAATCATTCAATCTTTCACTCTTTCTTTCTTTCAATCTTTCTTTCTATCTTTCTTTTAGTCTTTCTTTCAATCTTTCAATTTTTCAATCTATCTTTCATTCTTTCTTTTTATCTTTCAATCTTTCTTTCATTGTTTCTTTCAATCTTTCTATCATTCTTTCATTCTTTCTTTCAATCGTTCTTTCATTCTTTCTTTCAATCTTTCAGTCTTTCTTTCAGTCTTTCAACCTTACTTAAAATCTTTCTTTCAATCTATCTTTCAAGCTTTCAATCTTTCTGTCAATCTTTCTTTCAATCATTTAATCTTTCAATCTTTCTTTCTTTCAATCTTTCTTTCAATCTTTCTTTCAATCTTTCTTTCAATCTTTCTTTCAATCGTTCTTTCTTTCTTTTAGTCTTTCTTTCAATCTTTCAATTTTTCAATCTTTCTTTCATTCCTTCTTTTAATCTTTCAATCTTTCTTTCATTCTTTCTTTCAATATGTCAATCTTAAAATCTTTCTTTCAATCTTTCTTTCTTTCAATCTTTCTTTCAATCTTTTTTTCAATCTTTCTTTCAATCTTTCTTTCAATCTTTCAATCTTTCTTTCAATATTTCTTTCAATCTTTCTTACTTTCATTCCTTCTTTCAATCTTTCTTTCAATTTTTCTTTCAATCTTTCTTTTTTCAATCTTTCGTTCAATCTTTCTTTCATTCTTTCTTTCAATCTTTCTTACTTTAATCTTTTTTTCTTTCATTATTTCTTTCAATCTTTCAATCTTTCTTTCAAACTTTCAATCTTTCTTTCAATCTTTCAGTCGTTCATTCTTTTTTTCAATCTTTCTTTCAATCTTTCAATCTTCCATCTTTCAATCTATCTTTCAGTCTTTCTTTCAATCATTCAATCTTTCAATCTTTCTTTCAATCTTTCTTTCTTTCAATCGTTCTTTCAATCTTTCTTTCATTCTTTCCTTCAGCCTTTCAATCTTTGTTTCAATCTTTCTTTCAAACTTTCTTTTTTTCAATCCTTCTTTCAATATTTCTTTCATTCTTTCTTTCAATCTTTCTTTCAATCTTTCTTTCAATCTTTCAATCTTTCTTTCAATATTTCTTTCAATCTTTCTTAGTTTCAATTTTTCTTTCTTTAAATCTTTCTTTCAATCTTTCTTTCAAACTTTCAATCTCTATTTCAATCTTTCAATCTTTCAATCTTTCTTTCATTCTTTCCATCAATCTTTTTTTCAATCTTTCAATCTTTCTTTCAATATTTCTTTCAATCTTTCTTTCAAACTTCCAATCTTTATTTCAATCTTTCAATCTTTCTTTCAAACTTTCAATCTTTATTTCAATCTTTCAATCTTTCAATCTTTCTTTCAATCTTTCTTTCAATCTTTCAATCTTTCTTTCATTCTTTCTATAAATTTTTCTTTCTTTCAATCTTTCTTTCAATCTTTCAATCTTTCAATCTTTCTTTAATTATTTTATTCATTCTTTCTTTCAGTCTTTCAATCTTTCTTTAAATCTTTCTTTCAATCTTTCTTTCAATCTATCAATCTTTCAATTTTTCTTTCATTCTTTCTTTCAATCTTTATTACTTTCAATCTTTCTTTCAATCTTTCTTACTTTCATTCTCTCTTTCTTTCAATATTTCTTTCAATCTTTCAATCTTTCTTTCATTCTTTCATTCTTTCTTTCAATCGTTCTTTCATTCTTTCTTTCAATCTTTCATTCTTTCTTTCAGTCTTTCAACCTTTCTTAAAATCTTTCTTTCAATCTTTCTTTCAAGCTTTCAATCTTTCTTTCAATCTTTCTTTCAATCATTCAATCTTTCAATCTTTCTTTCTTTCAATCTTTCTTTCTATCTTTCTTTTAGTCTTTCTTTCAATCTTTCAATTTTTCAATCTATCTTTCATTCTTTCTTTTTATCTTTCAATCCGTCTTTCATTGTTTCTTTCAATCTTTCTATCATTCTTTCATTCTTTCTTTCAATCGTTCTTTCATTCTTTCTTTCAATCTTTCAGTCTTTCTTTCAGTCTTTCAACCTTTCTTCAAATCTTTCTTTCAATCTATCTTTCAAGCTTTCAATCTTTCTGTCAATCTTTCTTTCAATCATTCAATCTTTCAATCTTTCTTTCTTTCAATCTTTCTTTCTATCTTTCTTTCAATCTTTCTTTCAATCTTTCTTTCATTCTTGATTTCAATCTTTGTTTCATTCTTTCTTTCAATCTTTCTTTCAATCTTTCAATTTTTCAATCTTTCTTTCATTCCTTCTTTTAATCTTTCAATCTTTCTTTCTTTCATTCTTTCTTTCAATATGTCAATCTTAAAATCTTTCTTTCAATCTTTCTTTCTTTCAATCTTTCTTTCAATCTTTTTTTCAATCTTTCTTTCAATCTTTCTTTCAATCTTTCAATCTTTCTTTCAATATTTCTTTCAATCTTTATTACTTTCATTCCTTCTTTCAATCTTTCTTTCAATTTTTCTTTCAATCTTTCTTTTTTCAATCTTTCGTTCAATCTTTCTTTCATTCTTTCTTTCAATCTTTCTTACTTTCAATCTTTCTTTCTTTCATTATTTCTTTCAATCTTTCAATCTTTCTTTCAATCTTTCTTTCATTCTTTCTTTCAGTCTTTCAATCTTTCTTTCAAACTTTCAATCTTTCTTTCAATCTTTCAGTCGTTCATTCTTTCTTTCAATCTTTCTTTCAATCTTTCAATCTTCCATCTTTCAATCTATCTTTCAGTCTTTCTTTCAATCATTCAATCTTTCAATCTTTCTTTCAATCTTTCTTTCTTTCAATCGTTCTTTCAATCTTTATTTCAATCTTTCAATCTTTCAATCTTTCTTTCAATCTTTCTTTCAATCTTTCAATCTTTCTTTCATTCTTTCTATAAATTTTTCTTTCTTTCAATCTTTCTTTCAATCTTTCAATCTTTCAATCTTTCTTTAATTATTTTATTCATTCTTTCTTTCAGTCTTTCAATCTTTCTTTAAATCTTTCTTTCAATCTTTCTTTCAATCTATCAATCTTTCAATTTTTCTTTCATTCTTTCTTTCAATCTTTATTACTTTCAATCTTTCTTTCAATCTTTCTTACTTTCATTCTCTCTTTCTTTCAATATTTCTTTCAATCTTTCAATCTTTCTTTCATTCTTTCATTCTTTCTTTCAATCGTTCTTTCATTCTTTCTTTCAATCTTTCATTCTTTCTTTCAGTCTTTCAACCTTTCTTAAAATCTTTCTTTCAATCTTTCTTTCAAGCTTTCAATCTTTCTTTCAATCTTTCTTTCAATCATTCAATCTTTCAATCTTTCTTTCTTTCAATCTTTCTTTCTATCTTTCTTTTAGTCTTTCTTTCAATCTTTCAATTTTTCAATCTATCTTTCATTCTTTCTTTTTATCTTTCAATCCGTCTTTCATTGTTTCTTTCAATCTTTCTATCATTCTTTCATTCTTTCTTTCAATCGTTCTTTCATTCTTTCTTTCAATCTTTCAGTCTTTCTTTCAGTCTTTCAACCATTCTTCAAATCTTTCTTTCAATCTATCTTTCAAGCTTTCAATCTTTCTGTCAATCTTTCTTTCAATCATTCAATCTTTCAATCTTTCTTTCTTTCAATCTTTCTTTCTATCTTTCTTTCAATCTTTCTTTCAATCTTTCTTTCATTCTTGATTTCAATCTTTGTTTCATTCTTTCTTTCAATCTTTCTTTCAATCTTTCAATTTTTCAATCTTTCTTTTATTCCTTCTTTTAATCTTTCAATCTTTCTTTCTTTCATTCTTTCTTTCAATATGTCAATCTTAAAATCTTTCTTTCAATCTTTCTTTCTTTCAATCTTTCTTTCAATCTTTTTTTCAATCTTTCTTTCAATCTTTCTTTCAATCTTTCAATCTTTCTTTCAATATTTCTTTCAATCTTTATAACTTTCATTCCTTCTTTCAATCTTTCTTTCAATTTTTCTTTCAATCTTTCTTTTTTCAATCTTTCGTTCAATCTTTCTTTCATTCTTTCTTTCAATCTTTCTTACTTTCAATCTTTCTTTCTTTCATTATTTCTTTCAATCTTTCAATCTTTCTTTCAATCTTTCTTTCATTCTTTCTTTCAGTCTTTCAATCTTTCTTTCAAACTTTCAATCTTTCTTTCAATCTTTCAGTCGTTCATTCTTTCTTTCAATCTTTCTTTCAATCTTTCAATCTTCCATCTTTCAATCTATCTTTCAGTCTTTCTTTCAATCATTCAATCTTTCAATCTTTCTTTCAATCTTTCTTTCTTTCAATCGTTCTTTCAATCTTTCTTTCATTCTTTCCTTCAGTCTTTCAATCTTTGTTTCAATCTTTCTTTCAAACTTTCTTTTTTTCAATCCTTCTTTCAATATTTCTTTCATTCTTTCTTTCAATCTTTCTTTCAATCTTTCTTTCAATCTTTCAATCTTTCTTTCAATATTTCTTTCAATCTTTCTTACTTTCAATCTTTCTTTCTTTAAATCTTTCTTTCAATCTTTCTTTCAAACTTTCAATCTTTATTTCAATCTTTCAATCTTTCTTTCAATATTTCTTTCAACCTTTCTTTCAATCTTTCTTTCAATCTTTCAATCTTTCTTTCATTATTTCTTTCAATATGTCATTCTTTCAATCTTTCTTTCATTCGTTCTTTCAAACTTTCAATCTTTCTTTCAAATCTTTCAATCTTTCATTCTTTCTTTCAATCGTTCTTTCATTCTTTCTTTCAATTTTTCATTCTTTCTTTCAATCTTTCAATTTTTCATTCTTTCTTTCAATCTTTCAATCTTTCTTTCAATCTTTCTTTCTTTCAATCTTTCTTTCAATCTTTCTTTTATTCTTTGCTTCAGTCTTTCAATCTTTATTTCAATCTTTCAATCTTTCAATCTTTCTTTCATTCTTTCCATCAATCTTTTTTTCAATCTTTTAATCTTTCTTTCAATATTTCTTTCAATCTTTCTTTCAAACTTTCAATCTTTATTTCAATCTTTCAATCATTCAATCTTTCTTTCAATCTTTCTTTCAAACTTTCAATCTTTATTTCAATCTTTCAATCATTCAATCTTTCTTTCAATCTTTCTTTCAATCTTTCAATCTTTCTTTCATTATTTCTTTCAATATGTCAATCTTTCAATCTTTCTTTCTTTCGTTCTTTCAATCTTTCAATCTTTCTTTCAATCTTTCAATCTTTCATTCTCTCTTTCTTTCAATATTTCTTTCAATCTTTCAATCTTTCTTTCATTCTTTCATTCTTTCTTTCAATCGTTCTTTCATTCTTTCTTTCAATTTTTCATTCTTTCTTTCAATCTTTCAATCTTTCTTTCAATCTTTCTTTCTTTCAATCTTTCTTTCAATCTTTCTTTTATTCTTTGCTTCAGTCTTTCAATCTTTCTTTCAATCTTTCCTTTTTTCAATCTTTCTTTCAATCTTTCTTTTATTCTTTCTTTCAATCTTTCTTTCAATCTTTCAATCTTTCTTTCAATATTTCTTTCAATCTTTCTTACTTTCAATCTTTCTCTCTTCAAATCTTTCTTTCAATCTTTCTTTCAAACTTTCAATCAATATTTCAATCTTTCAATCTTTCAATCTTTCTTTCATTCTTTCTATCAATCATTCTTTCAATATTTCTTTCAATCTTTCTTTCTTTAAATCTTTCTTTCAATCTTTCTTTCAAACATTCAATCATTCTTTCAATCTTTCAATTTTTCTTTCATTCTTTCTTTCAATCTTTCAATCTTTCTTTCATTCTTTCTTTCAATCTTTCTAACTTTCAATTTTTCTATCTTTCAATATTTCTTCCAATCTTTCAATCTTTCTTTTGTTATTTCTTTCAATCTTTCTTTCTTTCAATCTTTCTTTCATCTATCTTTCAATCTTTCTTTCATTCTTTCTTTCAATCTTTCTTTTTTCAATCTTTCATGCAATCTTTCTTTCAATTGTTTAATCTATCAATCTTTCTTTCATTCATTCTTTCAATATTTCAATCTTTCAATCTTTCTTTCATTCTTTCTTTCAATCTTTCAATCTTGCTTTCAATCTTTCTTACTTTCAATTTTTCTATCTTTCAATATTTCTTCCAATCGTTCAATCTTTCTTTCATTATTTCTTTCAATCTTTCTTTCTTTCAATCTTTCTTTCCAACTTTCATTCAATCTTTCTTTCATTCTTTCTTTCAATATTTCTTTTTTCAATCTTTCTTTCATTCTTTCTTTCAATCTTTCTTTCATTCTTTCTTTCAATATTTCTTTCTTTCAATCTTTCTTTCAATCTTTCTTTCATTCTTTCCTTCAGTCGTTCAATCTTTCTTTCAATCTTTCTTTTTTTCAATCTTTCTTTCAATCTTTCTTTCATCCTTTCTTTCAATCTTTCGTTCAATATTTCTTTCAATCTTTCTTACTTTCAATCTTTCTTTGTTTAAATCTTTCTTTCAATCTTTCTTTCAAACTTTCAATCATTATTTCAATCTTTCATTCTTTCCATCTTTCTTGCAATCTTTCTTTCAATTGTTTAATCTTTCAATGTTTCTTTCATTCTTTCTTTCAGTCTATCAATCTTTTTTTCAATCTTTCTTTCATTCTTTCTTTAAATCTTTCTGTCCGTCATTCTTTCTTTCAGTCTTTCTTTCAATCATTCAATCTTTCAATCTTTCTTTCTTTCAATCTTTCTTTCAATCTTTCTTTCATTCTTTATTTCAATCTTTGTTTCATTTTTTCTTTCAATCTTTCTTTCAATCTTTCTTTCAATCTTTCTTTCTTTCTTTAAATCTTTCTTTCAATCTGCCTTTCATTCTTTCTTTCAGTCTTTCAATCTTTCTTTAAATCTTTCTTTCAATCTTTCTTTCAAACTTTCAATCTTTATTTCAAACTTTCAATCTTTATTTCAATCTTTCAATCTTTCAATCTTTCTTTCAATCTTTCAATCTTTCTTTCATTCTTTCTTTCAATATTTCAATCTTTCATTCTTTCTTTCATTCTTTCTTTAAATCTTTCAATCTTTCTTTCATTCTTTCTTTCAATCTATCTTACTTTCAATCTTTCTTTCTTTCAATATTTCTTCCAATCGTTCAATCTTTCTTTCATTCTTTCTTTCAATCTTTATTTTGTTATTTCTTTCAATCTTTCTTTCTTTCCATCTTTCTTTCAATCTTTCTTTTATTCTTTCTTTCAATCTTTCTTTTTTCAATCTTTCTTGCAATCTTTCTTTCAATTGTTTAATCGTTCAATCTTTCTTTCATTCTTTCTTTCAATCTTTCTTTCATTCTTTCTTTCAATCTTTCTGTCTGTCAATCTGTCTTTCAGTCTTTCTTTCAATCATTCAATCTTTCAATCTTTCCTTCAATATTTCTTTCTTTCAATCTTTCTTTCAATCTTTCTTTCATTCTTTCCTTCAGTCATTCAATCTTTCTTTCAATCTTTCTTTCAATCTTTCTTTCATCCTTTCTTTCAATCTTTCGTTCAATATTTCTTTCAATCTTTCTTACTTTCAATTTTTCTTTGTTTAAATCTTTCTTTCAATCTTTCTTTCAAACTTTCAATCATTATTTCAATCTTTCATTCTTTCAATCTTTCTTTCAATCTTTCTTTCAATCTTTCATTCTTTTTTTCAATCTTTCGTTCAATATTTCTTTCAATCTTTCTTACTTTCAATCTTTCTTTGTTTAAATCTTTGTTTAAATCTTTCTTTCAAACTTTCAATCATTATTTCAATCTTTCATTCTTTCCATCTTTCTTGCGATCTTTCTTTCAATTGTTTAATCTTTCAATGTTTCTTTCATTCTTTCTTTCAGTCTTTCAATCTTTTTTTCAATCTTTCTTTCAATCTTTCTTTCAATCTTTCTGTCCGTCATTCTTTCTTTCAGTCTTTCTTTCAATCATTCAATCTTTTAATCTTTCTTTCTTTCAATCTTTCTTTCAATCTTTCTTTTTAATTCTTTATTTCAATCTTTGTTTCATTCTTTCTTTCAATCTTTCTTTCAATCTTTCTTTCAATATTTCTTTCTTTCTTTAAATCTTTCTTTCAATCTTTCTTTCAAACTTTCAATCATTATTTCAATCTTTCTTTCAATCTTACTTTCAATCTTTCAATCTTTCTTTCATTCTTTCTTTCAATATTTCAATCTTTCAATATTTCTTTCATTCTTTCTTGCAATCTTTCAATCTTTCTTTCATTCTTTCTTTCAATCTTTCTTACTTTCAATCTTTCTTTCAATCTGCCTTTCATTCTTTCTTTCAGTCTTTCAATATTTCTTTAAATCTTTCTTTCAATCTTTCTTTCAAACTTTCAATCTTTATTTCAATATTTCAATCTTTCAATCTTTCGTTCAATCTTTCAATCTATCTTTCATTCTTTCTTTCAATATTTCAATGTTTCAATCTTTCTTTCATTCTTTATTTAAATCTTTCAATCTTTCTTTCATTCTTTCTTTCAATCTATCTTACTTTCAATCTATCTTTCTTTCAATATTTCTTCCAATCGTTCAATCTTTCTTTTGTTATTTCTTTCAATCTTTCTTTCAATATTTCTTTCATTCTTTCTTTCAATCTTTCAATCTTTCTTTCATTCTTTCTTTCAATCTTTCTAACTTTCAATTTTTCTATCTTTCAATATTTCTTTCATTCTTTCTTTCAATCTTTCTTTTTTCAATCTTTCTTGCAATCTTTCTTTCAATTGTTTAATCTATCAATCTTTCTTTCATTCTTTCTTTCAATATTTCAATCTTTCAATCTTTCTTTCATTCTTTCTTTCAATCTTTCAATCTTGCTTTCAATCTTTCTTACTTTCAATTTTTCTATCTTTCAATATTTCTTCCAATCGTTCAATCTTTCTTTCATTATTTCTTTCAATCTTTCTTTCTTTCAATCTTTCTTTCCAACTTTCTTTCAATCTTTCTTTCATTCTTTCTTTCAATATTTCTTTTTTCAATCTTTCTTTCAATATTTCTTTCAATCTTTCTTACTTTCAATTTTTCTTTGTTTAAATCTTTCTTTCAATCTTTCTTTCAAACTTTCAATCATTATTTCAATCTTTCATTCTTTCAATCTTTCTTTCAATCTTTCTTTCAATCTTTCATTCTTTTTTTCAATATTTCGTTCAATATTTCTTTCAATCTTTCTTACTTTCAATCTTTCTTTGTTTAAATCTTTCTTTCAATCTTTCTTTCAAACTTTCAATCATTATTTCAATCTTTCATTCTTTCCATCTTTCTTGCGATCTTTCTTTCAATTGTTTAATCTTTCAATGTTTCTTTCATTCTTTCTTTCAGTCTTTCAATCTTTTTTTCAATCTTTCTTTCAATCTTTCTTTCAATCTCTCTGTCCGTCATTCTTTCTTTCAGTCTTTCTTTCAATCATTCAATCTTTTAATCTTTCTTTCTTTCAATCTTTCTTTCAATCTTTCTTTTTAATTCTTTATTTCAATCTTTGTTTCATTCTTTCTTTCAATCTTTCTTTCAATCTTTCTTTCAATATTTCTTTCTTTCTTTAAATCTTTCTTTCAATCTTTCTTTCAAACTTTCAATCATTATTTCAATCTTTCTTTCAATCTTACTTTCAATCTTTCAATCTTTCTTTCATTCTTTCTTTCAATATTTCAATCTTTCAATATTTCTTTCATTCTTTCTTGCAATCTTTCAATCTTTCTTTCATTCTTTCTTTCAATCTTTCTTACTTTCAATCTTTCTTTCAATCTGCCTTTCATTCTTTCTTTCAGTCTTTCAATATTTCTTTAAATCTTTCTTTCAATCTTTCTTTCAAACTTTCAATCTTTATTTCAATATTTCAATCTTTCAATCTTTCGTTCAATCTTTCAATCAATCTTTCATTCTTTCTTTCAATATTTCAATGTTTCAATCTTTCTTTCATTCTTTATTTAAATCTTTCAATCTTTCTTTCATTCTTTCTTTCAATCTATCTTAGTTTCAATCTATCTTTCTTTCAATATTTCTTCCAATCGTTCAATCTTTCTTTTGTTATTTCTTTCAATCTTTCTTTCAATATTTCTTTCATTCTTTCTTTCAATCTTTCAATCTTTCTTTCATTCTTTCTTTCAATCTTTCTAACTTTCAATTTTTCTATCTTTCAATCTTTCTTTCAATCTTTCTGTCCGTCATTCTTTCTTTCAGTCTTTCTTTCAATCATTCAATCTTTTAATCTTTCTTTCTTTCAATCTTTCTTTCAATCTTTCTTTTTAATTCTTTATTTCAATCTTTGTTTCATTCTTTCTTTCAATCTTTCTTTCAATCTTTCTTTCAATATTTCTTTCTTTCTTTAAATCTTTCTTTCAATCTTTCTTTCAAACTTTCAATCATTATTTCAATCTTTCTTTCAATCTTACTTTCAATCTTTCAATCTTTCTTTCATTCTTTCTTTCAATATTTCAATCTTTCAATATTTCTTTCATTCTTTCTTGCAATCTTTCAATCTTTCTTTCATTCTTTCTTTCAATCTTTCTTACTTTCAATCTTTCTTTCAATCTGCCTTTCATTCTTTCTTTCAGTCTTTCAATATTTCTTTAAATCTTTCTTTCAATCTTTCTTTCAAACTTTCAATCTTTATTTCAATATTTCAATCTTTCAATCTTTCGTTCAATCTTTCAATCTATCTTTCATTCTTTCTTTCAATATTTCAATGTTTCAATCTTTCTTTCATTCTTTATTTAAATCTTTCAATCTTTCTTTCATTCTTTCTTTCAATCTATCTTACTTTCAATCTATCTTTCTTTCAATATTTCTTTCATTCTTTCTTTCAATCTTTCTTTTTTCAATCTTTCTTGCAATCTTTCTTTCAATTGTTTAATCTATCAATCTTTCTTTCATTCTTTCTTTCAATATTTCAATCTTTCAATCTTTCTTTCATTCTTTCTTTCAATCTTTCAATCTTGCTTTCAATCTTTCTTACTTTCAATTTTTCTATCTTTCAATATTTCTTCCAATCGTTCAATCTTTCTTTCATTATTTCTTTCAATCTTTCTTTCTTTCAATCTTTCTTTCCAACTTTCTTTCAATCTTTCTTTCATTCTTTCTTTCAATATTTCTTTTTTCAATCTTTCTTTCATTCTTTCTTTCAATCTTTCTTTCATTCTTTCTTTCAATCTTTCTGTCTGTCAATCTTTCTTTCAATATTTCTTTCTTTCAATCTTTCTTTCAATCTTTCTTTCATTCTTTCCTTCAGTCGTTCAATCTTTCTTTCAATCTTTCTTTTTTTCAATCTTTCTTTCAATCTTTCTTTCATCCTTTCTTTCAATCTTTCGTTCAATATTTCTTTCAATCTTTCTTACTTTCAATCTTTCTTTGTTTAAATCTTTCTTTCAATCTTTCTTTCAAACTTTCAATCATTATTTCAATCTTTCATTCTTTCCATCTTTCTTTCAATATTTCTTTCAATCTTTCTTTCAATCCTTCAATCTTTCTTTCAATATTTCTTTCAATCTTTCTTACTTTCAATCTTTCTTTCTTTAAATCTTTCTTTCAATCTTTCTTTCAAACTTTCAATCTTTATTTCAATCTTTCAATCTTTCAATCTTTCTTTCATTCTTTCCATCAATCTTTTTTTCAATCTTTCAATCTTTCTTTCAATATTTCTTTCAATCTTTCTTTCAAACTTTCAATCTTTATTTCAATCTTTCAATCTTTCTTTCAAACTTTCAATCTTTATTTCAATCTTTCAATATTTTCAATCTTTCTTTCAATCTTTCTTTCAATCTTTCAATCTTTCTTTCATTATTTCTTTCAATATGTCATTCTTTCAATCTTTCTTTCATTCGTTCTTTCAAACTTTCAATCTTTCTTTCAAATCTTTCAATCTTTCATTCTTTCTTTCAATCGTTCTTTCATTCTTTCTTTCAATTTTTCATTCTTTCTTTCAATCTTTCAATTTTTCATTCTTTCTTTCAATCTTTCAATCTTTCTTTCAATCTTTCTTTCTTTCAATCTTTCTTTCAATCTTTCTTTTATTCTTTGCTTCAGTCTTTCAATCTTTATTTCAATCTTTCAATCTTTCAATCTTTCTTTCATTCTTTCCATCAATCTTTTTTTCAATCTTTTAATCTTTCTTTCAATATTTCTTTCAATCTTTCTTTCAAACTTTCAATCTTTATTTCAATCTTTCAATCATTCAATCTTTCTTTCAATCTTTCTTTCAATCTTTCAATCATTCTTTCATTATTTCTTTCAATATGTCAATCTTTCAATCTTTCTTTCTTTCGTTCTTTCAATCTTTCAATCTTTCTTTCAATCTTTCAATCTTTCATTCTCTCTTTCTTTCAATATTTCTTTCAATCTTTCAATCTTTCTTTCATTCTTTCATTCTTTCTTTCAATCGTTCTTTCATTCTTTCTTTCAATTTTTCATTCTTTCTTTCAATCTTTCAATCTTTCTTTCAATCTTTCTTTCTTTCAATCTTTCTTTCAATCTTTCTTTTATTCTTTGCTTCAGTCTTTCAATCTTTCTTTCAATCTTTCCTTTTTTCAATCTTTCTTTCAATCTTTCTTTTATTCTTTCTTTCAATCTTTCTTTCAATCTTTCAATCTTTCTTTCAATATTTCTTTCAATCTTTCTTACTTTCAATCTTTCTCTCTTCAAATCTTTCTTTCAATCTTTCTTTCAAACTTTCAATCAATATTTCAATCTTTCAATCTTTCAATCTTTCTTTCATTCTTTCTATCAATCTTTCTTTCAATCTTTCAATCATTCTTTCAATATTTCTTTCAATCTTTCTTTCTTTAAATCTTTCTTTCAATCTTTCTTTCAAACATTCAATCATTCTTTCAATCTTTCAATTTTTCTTTCATTCTTTCTTTCAATCTTTCAATCTTTCTTTCATTCTTTCTTTCAATCTTTCTAACTTTCAATTTTTCTATCTTTCAATATTTCTTCCAATCTTTCAATCTTTCTTTTGTTATTTCTTTCAATCTTTCTTTCTTTCAATCTTTCTTTCATCTATCTTTCAATCTTTCTTTCATTCTTTCTTTCAATCTTTCTTTTTTCAATCTTTCTTGCAATCTTTCTTTCAATTGTTTAATCTATCAATCTTTCTTTCATTCATTCTTTCAATATTTCAATCTTTCAATCTTTCTTTCATTCTTTCTTTCAATCTTTCAATCTTGCTTTCAATCTTTCTTACTTTCAATTTTTCTATCTTTCAATATTTCTTCCAATCGTTCAATCTTTCTTTCATTATTTCTTTCAATCTTTCTTTCTTTCAATCTTTCTTTCCAACTTTCTTTCAATCTTTCTTTCATTCTTTCTTTCAATATTTCTTTTTTCAATCTTTCTTTCATTCTTTCTTTCAATCTTTCTTTCATTCTTTCTTTCAATATTTCTTTCTTTCAATCTTTCTTTCAATCTTTCTTTCATTCTTTCCTTCAGTCGTTCAATCTTTCTTTCAATCTTTCTTTTTTTCAATCTTTCTTTGAATCTTTCTTTCATCCTTTCTTTCAATCTTTCGTTCAATATTTCTTTCAATCTTTCTTACTTTCAATCTTTCTTTGTTTAAATCTTTCTTTCAATCTTTCTTTCAAACTTTCAATCATTATTTCAATCTTTCATTCTTTCCATCTTTCTTGCAATCTTTCTTTCAATTGTTTAATCTTTCAATGTTTCTTTCATTCTTTCTTTCAGTCTATCAATCTTTTTTTCAATCTTTCTTTCATTCTTTCTTTAAATCTTTCTGTCCGTCATTCTTTCTTTCAGTCTTTCTTTCAATCATTCAATCTTTCAATCTTTCTTTCTTTCAATCTTTCTTTCAATCTTTCTTTCATTCTTTATTTCAATCTTTGTTTCATTTTTTCTTTCAATCTTTCTTTCAATCTTTCTTTCAATCTTTCTTTCTTTCTTTAAATCTTTCTTTCAATCTGCCTTTCATTCTTTCTTTCAGTCTTTCAATCTTTCTTTAAATCTTTCTTTCAATCTTTCTTTCAAACTTTCAATCTTTATTTCAAACTTTCAATCTTTATTTCAATCTTTCAATCTTTCAATCTTTCTTTCAATCTTTCAATCTTTCTTTCATTCTTTCTTTCAATATTTCAATCTTTCATTCTTTCTTTCATTCTTTCTTTAAATCTTTCAATCTTTCTTTCATTCTTTCTTTCAATCTATCTTACTTTCAATCTTTCTTTCTTTCAATATTTCTTCCAATCGTTCAATCTTTCTTTCATTCTTTCTTTCAATCTTTATTTTGTTATTTCTTTCAATCTTTCTTTCTTTCCATCTTTCTTTCAATCTTTCTTTTATTCTTTCTTTCAATCTTTCTTTTTTCAATCTTTCTTGCAATCTTTCTTTCAATTGTTTAATCGTTCAATCTTTCTTTCATTCTTTCTTTCAATCTTTCTTTCATTCTTTCTTTCAATCTTTCTGTCTGTCAATCTGTCTTTCAGTCTTTCTTTCAATCATTCAATCTTTCAATCTTTCCTTCAATATTTCTTTCTTTCAATCTTTCTTTCAATCTTTCTTTCATTCTTTCCTTCAGTCACTCAATCTTTCTTTCAATCTTTCTTTTTTTCAATCTTTCTTTCAATCTTTCTTTCATCCTTTCTTTCAATCTTTCGTTCAATATTTCTTTCAATCTTTCTTACTTTCAATCTTTCTTTGTTTAAATCTTTCTTTCAATCTTTCTTTCAAACTTTCAATCATTATTTCAATCTTTCATTCTTTCAATCTTTCTTTCAATCTTTCTTTCAATCTTTCAATCTTTTTTTCAATCTTTCTTTCAATCTTTCTTTCAATCTTTCTGTCCGTCATTCTTTCTTTCAGTCTTTCTTTCAATCATTCAATCTTTTAATCTTTCTTTCTTTCAATCTTTCTTTCAATCTTTCTTTCATTCTTTATTTCAATCTTTGTTTCATTCTTTCTTTCAATCTTTCTTTCAATCTTTCTTTCAATCTTTCTTTCTTTCTTTAAATCTTTCTTTCAATCTTTCTTTCAAACTTTCAATCATTATTTCAATCTTTCTTTCAATCTTACTTTCAATCTTTCAATCTTTCTTTCATTCTTTCTTTCAATATTTCAATCTTTCAATATTTCTTTCATTCTTTCTTGCAATCTTTCAATCTTTCTTTCATTCTTTCTTTCAATCTTTCTTACTTTCAATCTTTCTTTCAATCTGCCTTTCATTCTTTCTTTCAGTCTTTCAATATTTCTTTAAATCTTTCATTCAATCTTTCTTTCAAACTTTCAATCTTTATTTCAATATTTCTTTCAATCTTTCTTTCTTTAAATCTTTCTTTCAATCTTTCTTTCAATCTTTCAATCTTTCTTTCATTATTTCTTTCAATATGTAAATCTTTCAATCTTTCTTTCAATCTTTCTTTCTTTCAATCTTTCTTTCAATCTTTCTTTCAATCTTTCTTTCATTCTTTCCTTCAGTCTTTCAATCTTTCTTTCAATCTTTCTTTCAATCTTTCTTTTTTTCAATCTTTCTTTCAATCTTTCTTTCATTCTTTCTTTCAATATTTCTTTCAATCTTTCTTACTTTCAATCTTTCTTACTTTCAATCTTTCTTTCTTTAAATCTTTCTTTCAATCTTTCTTTCAAACTTTCAATCATTATTTAAATCTTTCAATCTTTCAATCTTTCTTTCAATATTTCTTTCAATCTTTCTTTCTTTCAATCTTTCTTTCAATATTTCTTTCATTCCTTCTTTCAATCTTTCTTTCAATTTTTCTTTCAATCTTTCTTTTTTCAATCTTTCGTTCAATCTTTCTTTCATTCTTTCTTTCAATCTTTCTTTCTTTCATTACTTCTTTCAATCTTTCAATCTTTCTTTCAATCTTTCTTTCATTCTTTCTTTCAGTCTTTCAATCTTTCTTTCAAACTTTCAATCTTTCTTTCAATCTTTCAGTCGTTCATTCTTTCTTTAAATCTTTCTTTAAATCTTTCTTTCAAACATTCAATCTTTCTTTCAATCTTTCAATCTTTCAATCTTTCTTTCAATCTTTCTTTCAATCTTTCAATATTTCTTTCATTCTATCTTTCAATATTTTAATCTTTCAATCTTCTTTTCATTTTTCTTTCAATCTTTCAATCTTTCTTTCATTCTTTCTTTCAATCTTTCTTACTTTCAATTTTTCTATCTTTCAATATTTCTTCCAATCTTTCAATCTTTCTTTTGTTATTTCTTTCAATCTTTCTTTCTTTCAATCTTTCTTTCATCTATCTTTCAATCTTTCTTTAATTCTTTCTTTCAATCTTTCTTTTTTCAATCTTTCTTGCAATCTTTCTTTCAATTGTTTAATCTATCAATCTTTCTTTCATTCTTTCTTTCAATATTTCAATCTTTCAATCTTTCTTTCATTCTTTCTTTCAATCTTTCAATCTTGCTTTCATTCTTTCTTACTTTCAATTTTTCCATCTTTCAATATTTCTTCCAATCGTTCAATCTTTATTTCATTATTTCTTTCAATCTTTCTTTCTTTCAATCTTTCTTTCCAGCTTTTTTCAATCTTTCTTTCATTCTTTCTTTCAATCTTTCAATATTTCTTTCATTCATTCTTTCAATCTTTCTTACTTTCAATTTTTCTATCTTTCATTATTTCTTTCAATCTTTCTTTTGTTATTTCTTTCAATCTTTATTTCTTTCAATCTTGCTTTCCATCTTTCTTGCAATCTTTCTTTCAATTGTTTAATCTTTCAATGTTTCTTTCATTCTTTCTTTCAGTCTTTCATTCTTTTTTTCATACTTTCTTTCATTCTTTCATTCAATCTTTCTGTCCGTCATTCTTTCTTTCAGTCTTTCTTTCAATCATTCAATCTTTCTTTCTTTCAATCTTTGTTTCATTCTTTCTTTCAATCTTTCTTTCAATCTTTCTTTATTTCTTTAAATCTTTCTTTCAATCTTTCTTTCAAACTTTCAATCTTTCTTTCAAACTTTCAATCTTTCTTTCAATCTTTCTTTCAATCTTTCAATCTTTCTTTCATTCTTTCTTTCAATATTTCAATCTTTCAATATTTCTTTCATTCTTTCTTGCAATCTTTCAATCTTTCTTTCATTCTTTCTTTCAATATATCTTACTTTCAATCTTACTTTCTTTCATTCTTTCTTTCAATCTTGCTTTTGTTATTTCTTTCAATCTTTCTTTCTTTCCATCTTTCTTTCAATCTTTCTTTTTTCAATCTTTCTTGCAATCTTTCTTCCAATTGTTTAATCTTTCAATCTTTCTTTCATTCTTTCTTTCAATCTTTCTGTCTGTCAATCTTTCTTTCAGTCTTTCTTTCAATCATTCAATCTTTCAATCTTTCCTTCAATATTTCTTTCTTTCAATCTTTCTTTCAATCTTTCTTTCATTCTTTCCTTCAGTCGTTCAATCTTTATTTCAATCTTTCTTTTTTCAATCTTTCTTTCAATCTTTCTTTCATTCTTTCCTTCAGTCGTTCAATCTTTCTTTCAATCTTTCTTTTTTTCAATCTTTCTTTCAATCTTTCTTTCATCCTTTCTTTCAATCTTTCGTTCAATATTTCTTTAATCTTTCTTACTTTCAATCTTTCTTTGTTTAAATCTTTCATTCAATCTTTCTTTCAAACTTTCAATCATTATTTCAATCTTTCATTCTTTCCATCTTTCTTGCAATCTTTCTTTCAATTGTTTAATCTTTCAATGTTTCTTTCATTCTTTCTTTCAGTCTTTCTGTCCGTCATTCTTTCTTTCAGTCTTTCTTTCTTTCAATCTTTCTTTAAATCTTTCTTTCATTCTTTATTTCAATCTTTGTTTCATTCTTTCATTCAATCTTTCTTTCAATCTTTCTTTCAATCTTTCTTTCTTTCTTTAAATATTTCTTTCAATCTTTCTTTCAAACTTTCAATCTTTATTTCAATCTTTCAATATTTCTTTCATTCTTTCTTTCAATCTTTCTTACTTTCAATCTTTCTTTCAATCTGCCATTCATTCTTTCTTTCAGTTTTTCAATCTTTCTTTAAATCTTTTTTTCAATCTTTCTTTCAAACTTTCAATCTTTATTTCAATCTTTCAATCGTTCAATCTTTCAATCTTTCTTTCATTCTTTCTTTCAATATTTCAATCTTTCAATCTTTCTTTCATCCTTTCTTTAAATCTTTCAATCTTTCTTTCATTCTTTCTTTCAATCTATCTTACTTTCAATCTTTCTTTCTGTCAATATTTCTTCCAATCGTTCAATCTTTCTTTCATTCTTTCTTTCAATCTTTCTTTTGTTATTTCTTTCAATCTTTCTTTCTTTCCATCTTTCTTTCAATCTTTCTTTAATTCTTTCTTTCAATCTTTCTTTTTTCAATCTTTCTTGCAATCTTTCTTTCAATTGTTTAATCTTTCAATCTTTCTTTCATTCTTTCTTTCAATCTTTCTTTCATTCTTTCTTTCAGTCTTTCTGTCCGTCATTCTTTCTTTCAGTCTTTCTTTCAATCATTCAATCTTTCAATCTTTCTTTCTTTCAATCTTTCTTTAAATCTTTCTTTCATTCTTTATTTCAATCTTTGTTTCATTCTTTCTTTCAATCTTTCTTTCAATCTTTCAATCTTTCTTTCATTCTTTCTTTCAATATTTCAATCTTTCAATATTTCTTTCATTCTTTCTTGCAATCTTTCAATCTTTCTTTCATTCTTTCTTTCAATATATCTTACTTTCAATCTTACTTTCTTTCATTCTTTCTTTCAATCTTGCTTTTGTTATTTCTTTCAATCTTTCTTTCTTTCCATCTTTCTTTCAATCTTTCTTTTTTCAATCTTTCTTGCAATCTTTCTTCCAATTGTTTAATCTTTCAATCTTTCTTTCATTCTTTCTTTCAATCTTTCTGTCTGTCAATCTTTCTTTCAGTCTTTCTTTCAATCATTCAATCTTTCAATCTTTCCTTCAATATTTCTTTCTTTCAATCTTTCTTTCAATCTTTCTTTCATTCTTTCCTTCAGTCGTTCAATCTTTATTTCAATCTTTCTTTTTTCAATCTTTCTTTCAATCTTTCTTTCATTCTTTTCTTCAGTCGTTCAATCTTTCTTTCAATCTTTCTTTTTTTCAATCTTTCTTTCAATCTTTCTTTCATCCTTTCTTTCAATCTTTCGTTCAATATTTCTTTCAATCTTTCTTACTTTCAATCTTTCTTTGTTTAAATCTTTCATTCAATCTTTCTTTCAAACTTTCAATCATTATTTCAATCTTTCATTCTTTCCATCTTTCTTGCAATCTTTCTTTCAATTGTTTAATCTTTCAATGTTTCTTTCATTCTTTCTTTCAGTCTTTCTGTCCGTCATTCTTCTTTCAGTCTTTCTTTCTTTCAATCTTTCTTTAAATCTTTCTTTCATTCTTTATTTCAATCTTTGTTTCATTCTTTCATTCAATCTTTCTTTCAATCTTTCTTTCAATCTTTCTTTCTTTCTTTAAATATTTCTTTCAATCTTTCTTTCAAACTTTCAATCTTTATTTCAATCTTTCAATCTTTCTTTCAATCTTTCTTTCATTCTTTCTTTCATTATTTCAATCTTTCAATATTTCTTTCATTCTTTCTTTCAATCTTTCTTACTTTCAATCTTTCTTTCAATCTGCCATTCATTCTTTCTTTCAGTTTTTCAATCTTTCTTTAAATCTTTTTTTCAATCTTTCTTTCAAACTTTCAATCTTTATTTCAATCTTTCAATCGTTCAATCTTTCAATCTTTCTTTCATTCTTTCTTTCAATATTTCAATCTTTCAATCTTTCTTTCATCCTTTCTTTAAATCTTTCAATCTTTCTTTCATTCTTTCTTTCAATCTATCTTACTTTCAATCTTTCTTTCTGTCAATATTTCTTCCAATCGTTCAATCTTTCTTTCATTCTTTCTTTCAATCTTTCTTTTGTTATTTCTTTCAATCTTTCTTTCTTTCCATCTTTCTTTCAATCTTTCTTTAATTCTTTCTTTCAATCTTTCTTTTTTCAATCTTTCTTGCAATCTTTCTTTCAATTGTTTAATCTTTCAATCTTTCTTTCATTCTTTCTTTCAATCTTTCTTTCATTCTTTCTTTCAGTCTTTCTGTCCGTCATTCTTTCTTTCAGTCTTTCTTTCAATCATTCAATCTTTCAATCTTTCTTTCTTTCAATCTTTCTTTCAATCTTTCTTTCATTCTTTCCTTCAGTCATTCAATCTTTCTTTCAATCTTTCTTTTTTTCAATCTTTCTTTCAATCTTTCTTTCATCCTTTCTTTCAATCTTTCGTTCAATATTTCTTTCAATCTTTCTTACTTTCAATTTTTCTTTGTTTAAATCTTTCTTTCAATCTTTCTTTCAAACTTTCAATCATTATTTCAATCTTTCATTCTTTCAATCTTTCTTTCAATCTTTCTTTCAATCTTTCATTCTTTTTTTCAATCTTTCGTTCAATATTTCTTTCAATCTTTCTTACTTTCAATCTTTCTTTGTTTAAATCTTTGTTTAAATCTTTCTTTCAAACTTTCAATCATTATTTCAATCTTTCATTCTTTCCATCTTTCTTGCGATCTTTCTTTCAATTGTTTAATCTTTCAATGTTTCTTTCATTCTTTCTTTCAGTCTTTCAATCTTTTTTTCAATCTTTCTTTCAATCTTTCTTTCAATCTTTCTGTCCGTCATTCTTTCTTTCAGTCTTTCTTTCAATCATTCAATCTTTTACTCTTTCTTTCTTTCAATCTTTCTTTCAATCTTTCTTTTTAATTCTTTATTTCAATCTTTGTTTCATTCTTTCTATCAATCTTTCTTTCAATCTTTCTTTCAATATTTCTTTCTTTCTTTAAATCTTTCTTTCAATCTTTCTTTCAAACTTTCAATCATTATTTCAATCTTTCTTTCAATCTTACTTTCAATCTTTCAATCTTTCTTTCATTCTTTCTTTCAATATTTCAATCTTTCAATATTTCTTTCATTCTTTCTTGCAATCTTTCAATCTTTCTTTCATTCTTTCTTTCAATCTTTCTTACTTTCAATCTTTCTTTCAATCTGCCTTTCATTCTTTCTTTCAGTCTTTCAATATTTCTTTAAATCTTTCTTTCAATCTTTCTTTCAAACTTTCATTCTTTATTTCAATATTTCAATCTTTCAATCTTTCGTTCAATCTTTCAATCTATCTTTCATTCTTTCTTTCAATATTTCAATGTTTCAATCTTTCTTTCATTCTTTATTTAAATCTTTCAATCTTTCTTTCATTCTTTCTTTCAATCTATCTTACTTTCAATCTATCTTTCTTTCAATATTTCTTCCAATCGTTCAATCTTTCTTTTGTTATTTCTTTCAATCTTTCTTTCAATATTTCTTTCATTCTTTCTTTCAATCTTTCAATCTTTCTTTCATTCTTTCTTTCAATCTTTCTAACTTTCAATTTTTCTATCTTTCAATATTTCTTTCATTCTTTCTTTCAATCTTTCTTTTTTCAATCTTTCTTGCAATCTTTCTTTCAATTGTTTAATCTATCAATCTTTCTTTCATTCTTTCTTTCAATATTTCAATCTTTCAATCTTTCTTTCATTCTTTCTTTCAATCTTTCAATCTTGCTTTCAATCTTTCTTACTTTCAATTTTTCTATCTTTCAATATTTCTTCCAATCGTTCAATCTTTCTTTCATTATTTCTTTCAATCTTTCTTTCTTTCAATCTTTCTTTCCAACTTTCTTTCAATCTTTCTTTCATTCTTTCTTTCAATATTTCTTTTTTCAATCTTTCTTTCATTCTTTCTTTCAATCTTTCTTTCATTCTTTCTTTCAATCTTTCTGTCTGTCAATCTTTCTTTCAATATTTCTTTCTTTCAATCTTTCTTTCAATCTTTCTTTCATTCTTTCCTTCAGTCGTTCAATCTTTCTTTCAATCTTTCTTTTTTTCAATCTTTCTTTCAATCTTTCTTTCATCCTTTCTTTCAATCTTTCGTTCAATATTTCTTTCAATCTTTCTTACTTTCAATCTTTCTTTGTTTAAATCTTTCTTTCAATCTTTCTTTCAAACTTTCAATCATTATTTCAATCTTTCATTCTTTCCATCTTTCTTTCAATATTTCTTTCAATCTTTCTTTCAATCTTTCAATCTTTCTTTCAATATTTCTTTCAATCTTTCTTACTTTCAATCTTTCTTTCTTTAAATCTTTCTTTCAATCTTTCTTTCAAACTTTCAATCTTTATTTCAATCTTTCAATCTTTCAATCTTTCTTTCATTCTTTCCATCAATCTTTTTTTCAATCTTTCAATCTTTCTTTCAATATTTCTTTCAATCTTTCTTTCAAACTTTCAATCTTTATTTCAATCTTTCAATCTTTCTTTCAAACTTTCAATCTTTATTTCAATCTTTCAATATTTTCAATCTTTCTTTCAATCTTTCTTTCAATCTTTCAATCTTTCTTTCATTATTTCTTTCAATATGTCATTCTTTCAATCTTTCTTTCATTCGTTCTTTCAAACTTTCAATCTTTCTTTCAAATCTTTCAATCTTTCATTCTTTCTTTCAATCGTTCTTTCATTCTTTCTTTCAATTTTTCATTCTTTCTTTCAATCTTTCAATTTTTCATTCTTTCTTTCAATCTTTCAATCTTTCTTTCAATCTTTCTTTCTTTCAATCTTTCTTTCAATCTTTCTTTTATTCTTTGCTTCAGTCTTTCAATCTTTATTTCAATCTTTCAATCTTTCAATCTTTCTTTCATTCTTTCCATCAATCTTTTTTTCAATCTTTTAATCTTTCTTTCAATATTTCTTTCAATCTTTCTTTCAAACTTTCAATCTTTATTTCAATCTTTCAATCATTCAATCTTTCTTTCAATCTTTCTTTCAATCTTTCAATCATTCTTTCATTATTTCTTTCAATATGTCAATCTTTCAATCTTTCTTTCTTTCGTTCTTTCAATCTTTCAATCTTTCTTTCAATCTTTCAATCTTTCATTCTCTCTTTCTTTCAATATTTCTTTCAATCTTTCAATCTTTCTTTCATTCTTTCATTCTTTCTTTCAATCGTTCTTTCATTCTTTCTTTCAATTTTTCATTCTTTCTTTCAATCTTTCAATCTTTCTTTCAATCTTTCTTTCTTTCAATCTTTCTTTCAATCTTTCTTTTATTCTTTGCTTCAGTCTTTCAATCTTTCTTTCAATCTTTCCTTTTTTCAATCTTTCTTTCAATCTTTCTTTTATTCTTTCTTTCAATCTTTCTTTCAATCTTTCAATCTTTCTTTCAATATTTCTTTCAATCTTTCTTACTTTCAATCTTTCTCTCTTCAACTCTTTCTTTCAATCTTTCTTTCAAACTTTCAATCAATATTTCAATCTTTCAATCTTTCAATCTTTCTTTCATTCTTTCTATCAATCTTTCTTTCAATCTTTCAATCATTCTTTCAATATTTCTTTCAATCTTTCTTTCTTTAAATCTTTCTTTCAATCTTTCTTTCAAACATTCAATCATTCTTTCAATCTTTCAATTTTTCTTTCATTCTTTCTTTCAATCTTTCAATCTTTCTTTCATTCTTTCTTTCAATCTTTCTAACTTTCAATTTTTCTATCTTTCAATATTTCTTCCAATCTTTCAATCTTTCTTTTGTTATTTCTTTCAATCTTTCTTTCTTTCAATCTTTCTTTCATCTATCTTTCAATCTTTCTTTCATTCTTTCTTTCAATCTTTCTTTTTTCAATCTTTCTTGCAATCTTTCTTTCAATTGTTTAATCTATCAATCTTTCTTTCATTCATTCTTTCAATATTTCAATCTTTCAATCTTTCTTTCATTCTTTCTTTCAATCTTTCAATCTTGCTTTCAATCTTTCTTACTTTCAATTTTTCTATCTTTCAATATTTCTTCCAATCGTTCAATCTTTCTTTCATTATTTCTTTCAATCTTTCTTTCTTTCAATCTTTCTTTCCAACTTTCTTTCAATCTTTCTTTTATTCTTTCTTTCAATATTTCTTTTTTCAATCTTTCTTTCATTCTTTCTTTCAATCTTTCTTTCATTCTTTCTTTCAATATTTCTTTCTTTCAATCTTTCTTTCAATCTTTCTTTCATTCTTTCCTTCAGTCGTTCAATCTTTCTTTCAATCTTTCTTTTTTTCAATCTTTCTTTGAATCTTTCTTTCATCCTTTCTTTCAATCTTTCGTTCAATATTTCTTTCAATCTTTCTTACTTTCAATCTTTCTTTGTTTAAATCTTTCTTTCAATCTTTCTTTCAAACTTTCAATCATTATTTCAATCTTTCATTCTTTCCATCTTTCTTGCAATCTTTCTTTCAATTGTTTAATCTTTCAATGTTTCTTTCATTCTTTCTTTCAGTCTATCAATCTTTTTTTCAATCTTTCTTTCATTCTTTCTTTAAATCTTTCTGTCCGTCATTCTTTCTTTCAGTCTTTCTTTCAATCATTCAATCTTTCAATCTTTCTTTCTTTCAATCTTTCTTTCAATCTTTCTTTCATTCTTTATTTCAATCTTTGTTTCATTTTTTCTTTCAATCTTTCTTTCAATCTTTCTTTCAATCCTTCTTTCTTTCTTTAAATCTTTCTTTCAATCTGCCTTTCATTCTTTCTTTCAGTCTTTCAATCTTTCTTTAAATCTTTCTTTCAATCTTTCTTTCAAACTTTCAATCTTTATTTCAAACTTTCAATCTTTATTTCAATCTTTCAATCTTTCAATCTTTCTTTCAATCTTTCAATCTTTCTTTCATTCTTTCTTTCAATATTTCAATCTTTCATTCTTTCTTTCATTCTTTCTTTAAATCTTTCAATCTTTCTTTCATTCTTTCTTTCAATCTATCTTACTTTCAATCTTTCTTTCTTTCAATATTTCTTCCAATCGTTCAATCTTTCTTTCATTCTTTCTTTCAATCTTTATTTTGTTATTTCTTTCAATCTTTCTTTCTTTCCATCTTTCTTTCAATCTTTCTTTTATTCTTTCTTTCAATCTTTCTTTTTTCAATCTTTCTTGCAATCTTTCTTTCAATTGTTTAATCGTTCAATCTTTCTTTCATTCTTTCTTTCAATCTTTCTTTCATTCTTTCTTTCAATCTTTCTGTCTGTCAATCTGTCTTTCAGTCTTTCTTTCAATCATTCAATCTTTCAATCTTTCCTTCAATATTTCTTTCTTTCAATCTTTCTTTCAATCTTTCTTTCATTCTTTCCTTCAGTCATTCAATCTTTCTTTCAATCTTTCTTTTTTTCAATCTTTCTTTCAATCTTTCTTTCATCCTTTCTTTCAATCTTTCGTTCAATATTTCTTTCAATCTTTCTTACTTTCAATCTTTCTTTGTTTAAATCTTTCTTTCAATCTTTCTTTCAAACTTTCAATCATTATTTCAATCTTTCATTCTTTCAATCTTTCTTTCAATCTTTCTTTCAATCTTTCAATCTTTTTTTCAATCTTTCTTTCAATCTTTCTTTCAATCTTTCTGTCCGTCATTCTTTCTTTCAGTCTTTCTTTCAATCATTCAATCTTTTAATCTTTCTTTCTTTCAATCTTTCTTTCAATCTTTCTTTCATTCTTTATTTCAATCTTTGTTTCATTCTTTCTTTCAATCTTTCTTTCAATCTTTCTTTCAATCTTTCTTTCTTTCTTTAAATCTTTCTTTCAATCTTTCTTTCAAACTTTCAATCATTATTTCAATCTTTCTTTCAATCTTACTTTCAATCTTTCAATCTTTCTTTCATTCTTTCTTTCAATATTTCAATCTTTCAATATTTCTTTCATTCTTTCTTGCAATCTTTCAATCTTTCTTTCATTCTTTCTTTCAATCTTTCTTACTTTCAATCTTTCTTTCAATCTGCCTTTCATTCTTTCTTTCAGTCTTTCAATATTTCTTTAAATCTTTCTTTCAATCTTTCTTTCAAACTTTCAATCTTTATTTCAATATTTCTTTCAATCTTTCTTTCTTTAAATCTTTCTTTCAATCTTTCTTTCAATCTTTCAATCTTTCTTTCATTATTTCTTTCAATATGTAAATCTTTCAATCTTTCTTTCAATCTTTCTTTCTTTCAATCTTTCTTTCAATCTTTCTTTCAATCTTTCTTTCATTCTTTCCTTCAGTCTTTCAATCTTTCTTTCAATCTTTCTTTCAATCTTTCTTTTTTTCAATCTTTCTTTCAATCTTTCTTTCATTCTTTCTTTCAATATTTCTTTCAATCTTTCTTACTTTCAATCTTTCTTACTTTCAATCTTTCTTTCTTTAAATCTTTCTTTCAATCTTTCTTTCAAACTTTCAATCATTATTTAAATCTTTCAATCTTTCAATCTTTCTTTCAATATTTCTTTCAATCTTTCTTTCTTTCAATCTTTCTTTCAATATTTCTTTCATTCCTTCTTTCAATCTTTCTTTCAATTTTTCTTTCAATCTTTCTTTTTTCAATCTTTCGTTCAATCTTTCTTTCATTCTTTCTTTCAATCTTTCTTTCTTTCATTACTTCTTTGAATCTTTCAATCTTTCTTTCAATCTTTCTTTCATTCTTTCTTTCAGTCTTTCAATCTTTCTTTCAAACTTTCAATCTTTCTTTCAATCTTTCAGTCGTTCATTCTTTCTTTAAATCTTTCTTTAAATCTTTCTTTCAAACATTCAATCTTTCTTTCAATCTTTCAATCTTTCAATCTTTCTTTCAATCTTTCTTTCAATCTTTCAATATTTCTTTCATTCTATCTTTCAATATTTTAATCTTTCAATCTTCTTTTCATTTTTCTTTCAATCTTTCAATCTTTCTTTCATTCTTTCTTTCAATCTTTCTTACTTTCAATTTTTCTATCTTTCAATATTTCTTCCAATCTTTCAATCTTTCTTTTGTTATTTCTTTCAATCTTTCTTTCTTTCAATCTTTCTTTCATCTATCTTTCAATCTTTCTTTAATTCTTTCTTTCAATCTTTCTTTTTTCAATCTTTCTTGCAATCTTTCTTTCAATTGTTTAATCTATCAATCTTTCTTTCATTCTTTCTTTCAATATTTCAATCTTTCAATCTTTCTTTCATTCTTTCTTTCAATCTTTCAATCTTGCTTTCATTCTTTCTTACTTTCAATTTTTCCATCTTTCAATATTTCTTCCAATCGTTCAATCTTTATTTCATTATTTCTTTCAATCTTTCTTTCTTTCAATCTTTCTTTCCAGCTTTTTTCAATCTTTCTTTCATTCTTTCTTTCAATCTTTCAATATTTCTTTCATTCATTCTTTCAATCTTTCTTACTTTCAATTTTTCTATCTTTCATTATTTCTTTCAATCTTTCTTTTGTTATTTCTTTCAATCTTTATTTCTTTCAATCTTGCTTTCCATCTTTCTTGCAATCTTTCTTTCAATTGTTTAATCTTTCAATGTTTCTTTCATTCTTTCTTTCAGTCTTTCAATCTTTTTTTCATACTTTCTTTCATTCTTTCATTCAATCTTTCTGTCCGTCATTCTTTCTTTCAGTCTTTCTTTCAATCATTCAATCTTTCTTTCTTTCAATCTTTGTTTCATTCTTTCTTTCAATCTTTCTTTCAATCTTTCTTTATTTCTTTAAATCTTTCTTTCAATCTTTCTTTCAAACTTTCAATCTTTCTTTCAAACTTTCAATCTTTCTTTCAATCTTTCTTTCAATCTTTCAATCTTTCTTTCATTCTTTCTTTCAATATTTCAATCTTTCAATATTTCTTTCATTCTTTCTTGCAATCTTTCAATCTTTCTTTCATTCTTTCTTTCAATATATCTTACTTTCAATCTTACTTTCTTTCATTCTTTCTTTCAATCTTGCTTTTGTTATTTCTTTCAATCTTTCTTTCTTTCCATCTTTCTTTCAATCTTTCTTTTTTCAATCTTTCTTGCAATCTTTCTTCCAATTGTTTAATCTTTCAATCTTTCTTTCATTCTTTCTTTCAATCTTTCTGTCTGTCAATCTTTCTTTCAGTCTTTCTTTCAATCATTCAATCTTTCAATCTTTCCTTCAATATTTCTTTCTTTCAATCTTTCTTTCAATCTTTCTTTCATTCTTTCCTTCAGTCGTTCAATCTTTATTTCAATCTTTCTTTTTTCAATCTTTCTTTCAATCTTTCTTTCATTCTTTTCTTCAGTCGTTCAATCTTTCTTTCAATCTTTCTTTTTTTCAATCTTTCTTTCAATCTTTCTTTCATCCTTTCTTTCAATCTTTCGTTCAATATTTCTTTCAATCTTTCTTACTTTCAATCTTTCTTTGTTTAAATCTTTCATTCAATCTTTCTTTCAAACTTTCAATCATTATTTCAATCTTTCATTCTTTCCATCTTTCTTGCAATCTTTCTTTCAATTGTTTAATCTTTCAATGTTTCTTTCATTCTTTCTTTCAGTCTTTCTGTCCGTCATTCTTCTTTCAGTCTTTCTTTCTTTCAATCTTTCTTTAAATCTTTCTTTCATTCTTTATTTCAATCTTTGTTTCATTCTTTCATTCAATCTTTCTTTCAATCTTTCTTTCAATCTTTCTATCTTTCTTTAAATATTTCTTTCAATCTTTCTTTCAAACTTTCAATCTTTATTTCAATCTTTCAATCTTTCTTTCAATCTTTCTTTCATTCTTTCTTTCATTATTTCAATCTTTCAATATTTCTTTCATTCTTTCTTTCAATCTTTCTTACTTTCAATCTTTCTTTCAATCTGCCATTCATTCTTTCTTTCAGTTTTTCAATCTTTCTTTAAATCTTTTTTTCAATCTTTCTTTCAAACTTTCAATCTTTATTTCAATCTTTCAATCGTTCAATCTTTCAATCTTTCTTTCATTCTTTCTTTCAATATTTCAATCTTTCAATCTTTCTTTCATCCTTTCTTTAAATCTTTCAATCTTTCTTTCATTCTTTCTTTCAATCTATCTTACTTTCAATCTTTCTTTCTGTCAATATTTCTTCCAATCGTTCAATCTTTCTTTCATTCTTTCTTTCAATCTTTCTTTTGTTATTTCTTTCAATCTTTCTTTCTTTCCATCTTTCTTTCAATCTTTCTTTAATTCTTTCTTTCAATCTTTCTTTTTTCAATCTTTCTTGCAATCTTTCTTTCAATTGTTTAATCTTTCAATCTTTCTTTCATTCTTTCTTTCAATCTTTCTTTCATTCTTTCTTTCAGTCTTTCTGTCCGTCATTCTTTCTTTCAGTCTTTCTTTCAATCATTCAATCTTTCAATCTTTCTTTCTTTCAATCTTTCTTTAAATCTTTCTTTCATTCTTTATTTCAATCTTTGTTTCATTCTTTCTTTCAATCTTTCTTTCAATCTTTCTTTCTTTAAATCTTTCTTTCAATCTTTCTTTCAAACTTTCAATGTTTATTTCAATCTTTCAATCTTTCTTTCAATCTTTCTTTCAATCTTTCAATCTTTCTTTCATTCTTTCTTTCAATATTTCAATCTTTCAATATTTCTTTCATTCTTTCTTGCAATCTTTCAATCTTTCTTTTTATTCTTTCTTTCAATCTTTCTTACTTTCAATCTTTCTTTCAATCTGCCATTCATTCTTTCTTTCAGTCTTTCAATCTTTCTTTAAATCTTTCTTTCAATCTTTCTTTCAAACTTTCAATCTTTATTTCAATCTTTCAATCTTTCAATCTTTCTTTCAATCTTTCAATCTTTCTTTCATTCTTTCTTTCAGTATTTCAATCTTTCAATCTTTCTTTCATTCTTTCTTTCAATCTTTCTTTTTTCAATCTTTCTTTCAATCTTTCTTTCATCCTTTCTTTCAATCTTTCGTTCAATATTTCTTTCAATCTTTCTTACTTTCAATCTACATTTGTTTAAATCTTTCTTTCATCCTTTCTTTCAATCTTTCGTTCAATATTTCTTTCAATCTTTCTTACTTTCAATCTATCTTTGTTTAAATCTTTCTTTCAATCTTTCTTTCAAACTTCAATCATTATTTCAATATTTAATTCTTTCAATCTTTCTTTCAATATTTCTTTCAATCTTTCAATCTTTCTTTCAATCTTTCTTTCATCCTTTCTTTCAATCTTTCGTTCAATATGTCTTTCAATCTTTCTTACGTTCAATCTTTCTTTGTTTAAATCTTTCTTTCAATCTTTCTTTCAATCTTTCTTTAATTCTTTCCTTCAGTCGTTCAATCTTTCTTTCAATGTTTCTTTTTTTCAATCTTTCTTTCAATCTTTCTTTCATCCTTTCTTTCAATCTTTCGTTCAATATTTCTTTCAATCTTTCTTACTTTCAATCTTTCTTTGTTTAAATCATTCTTTCAATCTTTCTTTCAATCTTTCTTTCAATCTTTCAATCTTTCTTTCAATCTTTCTTTCATCCTTTCTTTCAATCTTTCGTTCAATATTTCTTTCAATCTTTCTTACTTTCAATCTTTCTTTGTTTAAATCTTTCTTTCAATCTTTCTTTCAAACTTTCAATCATTATTTCAATCTTTCATTCTTTCCATCTTTCTTGCAATCTTTCTTTCAATTGTTTAATCTTTCAATCTTTTTTTCAATCTTTCTTTCATTCTTTCTTTCAATCTTTCTGTCCGTCATTCTTTCTTTCAGTCTTTCTTTCAATCATTCAATCTTTCAATCTTTCTTTCTTTCAATCTTTCTTTCAATCTTTCTTTCATTCTTTATTTCAATCTTTGTTTCATTCTTTCTTTCAATCTTTCTTTCAATCTTTCTTTCAATCTTTCTTTCTTTCTTTCAAACTTTCAATCTTTATTTCAATCTTTCTTTCAATCTTTCTTTCAATCTTTCTTTCAAACTTTCAATCTTTATTTCAATCTTTCAATCTTTCAATCTTTCTTTCAATCTTTCAATCTTTCTTTCATTCTTTCTTTCAATATTTTAATCTTTCAATATTTCTTTCATTCTTTCTTGCAATCTTTCAATCTTTCTTTCAATCTGCCTTTCATTTTTTCTTTCAGTCTTTCAATCTTTCTTTAAATCTTTCTTTCAATCTTTCTTTCAAACTTTCAATTTTTATTTCAATCTTTCAATCTTTCAATCTTTCTTTCAATCTTTCAATCTTTCTTTCATTCTTTCTTTCAATATTTCAATCTTTCAATCTTTCTTTCAATCTTTCTTTCATCCTTTCTTTCAATCTTTCGTTCAATATTTCTTTCAATCTTTCTTACATTCAATCTTTCTTTGTTTAAATCATTCTTTCAATCTTTCTTTCAATCTTTCTTTCAATCCTTCTTTCAATTTTTCTTTCATCCTTTCTTCCAATCTTTCGTTCAATATTTCTTTCAATCTTTCTTTCTTTCAATCTTTCTTTGTTTAAATCTTTCTTTCAATCTTTCTTTTAAACTTTCAATCATTATTTCAATCTTTTATTCTTTCCATCTTTCTTGCAATCTTTCTTTCAATTGTTTAATCTTTCAATGTTTCTTTCATTCTTTCTTTCAGTCTATCAATCTTTTTTTCAATCTTTCTTTCATTCTTTCTTTCAATCTTTCTTTCAAACTTTCAATCTTTATTTCAATCTTTCAATCTTTCAATCTTTCTTTCAATCTTTCAATCTTTCTTTCATTCTTTCTTTCAATATTTCAATCTTTCAATCTTTCTTTCATTCATTCTTTAAATCTTTCAATCTTTCTTTCATTCTTTCTTTCAATCTATCTTACTTTCAATCTATCTTTCTTTCAATATTTCTTCCAATCGTTCAATCTTTCTTTCATTCTTTCTTTCAATCTTTCTTTTGTTAATTCTTTCAATCTTTCTTTCAATATTTCTTTCAATCTTTCTTTCTTTAAATCTTTCTTTCAATCTTTCTTTCAAACTTTCAATCTTTATTTCAATCTTTCAATCTTTCAATCTTTCTTACATTCGTTCTTTCAATCTTTCTTTAATTATTTCTTTCATTCTTTCTTTCAGTCTTTCAATCTTTCTTTAAATCTTTCTTTCAATCTTTCTTTCAATCTTTCTTTCAATCTTTCAATCTTTCTTTCATTCTTTCTTTCAATCTTTCTTTCATTCTTTCTTTCAATCTTTCTTTCATTCTTTCTTTCAATCTTTCTGTCTGTCAATCTTTCTTTCAGTCTTTCTTTCTTTCAGTCATTCAATCTTTCAATCTTTCCTTCAATATTTTTTTCTTTCAATCTTTCTTTCATTCTTTCTTTCAATCTTTCAATCTTTCAATCTTTCTTTCATTCTATCTTTCAATCTTTCAATCTTTCTTTCAATATTTTTTTCAGTCTTTAATACTTTCAATCTTTTTTTCTTTTAATCTTTCTTTCAATCTTTCACTCATTCTTTCCTTCAGTCTTTCAATCTTTCTTTCAAACTTTCAATCTTACTTTCAATCTTTCTTTCAATCGTTCTTATATTCTTTCTTTCAATCTTTCATTCTTTCTTTCAATCTTTCAATCATTCTTTCTTTCATTCTTTCTTTCAGTCTTTCAACCTTTCTTAAAATCTTTCTTTCAATCTTTCTTTCAAGCTTTCTTTCATTCCTTCTTTCAGTCTTTCAAACATTCAATTTTTCCTTCATTCCTTCTTTCAATCTTTATTACTTTCAATCTTTCTTTCAATCTTTCAATCTTTCTTTCATTCTTTCATTCTTTCTTTCAATCGTTCTTTCAATCTTTCCTTCGATCTTTCAATCTTTCTTTCATACTTTCATTCTTTCTTCCAATCTTTCTTTCAATCTTTCAATCTTTCTTTCATTCTTTCATTCTTTCTTTCAACCTTTCAATCTTTCTTTCATTCTTTTTTTTAGTCTTTCAATCTTTCTTTAAATCTTTCTTTCAATCTTTCTTTACAACTTTCAATCTTTCAATCTTTCTTTCATCCTATCTTTCAACCTTTCTTTCAATCTTTCTTTAATTCTTTAATTCAGTCTTAAAATCTTTCTTTCAATCTTTCTTTCTTTAAATATTTTGATCTCTCAAACATTCTTTCTTTTTATCAGTCTTTTTTTTGTTTCTTTCATACATTCTTTCAATTTTTCTTACTTTCAATCTTTATTTTTTTCAATATTTCTTTCAATCTTTTAATCTTTCATTCATTCTTTCATTCTTTCTTTCAATCTTTCATTCTTTCTTTCAATCTTTCAATCTTTCAATCTCTCTTTTAATCTTTCTTTCATTTTTTCTTTCAGTCTTTCAATCTTTCTTTCAATCTTTCTTTCAATCTTTCTTTCAAACTTTCATTCTTTCTTTCAATCTTTCTTTCAATCTTTCTTTCAATCTTTCTTTCTTTTTTCAATCTTTTTTTTCATTCTTACTTTTAGTCTTTCAATCTTTCTTTAAATCTTTTTTTCTTTAAATCTTTCTTTCTTCAATCTTTCTTTCAATTTTTCTTTCAATCTTTCAATCATTCAATCTTTCTTTAATTCTTTCTTTCAATCTTTCAATCTTTCAATTTTTCTTTCCATCTTTCTTACTTTCATTCTCTCTTTCTTTCAATATTTCTTTCAATCTTTCAATCTTTCTTTCATTCTTTCATTCTTTCTTTCAATCATTCTTTCATTCTTTCTTTCAATCTTTCATTCTTTCTTTCAATCTTTCAATCTTCCACGTTGGTGGAACGAGCTGCCAAAAATGACCAGAGCGGGGACCTCCCTCTCTGTCTTTAAGAAGCACCTGAAGACCCAGCTCTTCAGTGAGTACCTCCTGTCCTAATCTACAATTACTTAGCACCACCTTGCAGAATTTATTGTTACACCAATGTTGTTGTTACACTAATCTCTGTCGCAATGTAGCTGAATGTTATTCTCCCTTGTAAGTCGCTTTGGATAAAAGTGTCTGCTAAATGACTAAATGTAAATGTAAATGTAATCTTTCTTTGTTTAAATCTTTCTTTCAATCATTCTTTCAAACTTTCAATCATTATTTCAATCTTTCATTCTTTCCATCTTTCTTGCAATCTTTCTTTCAATTGTTTAATCTTTCAATGTTTCTTTCATTCTTTCTTTCAGTCTTTCAATCTTTTTTTCAATCTTTCTTTCATTCTTTCTTTCAATCTTTCCGTCCGTCATTCTTTCTTTCAGTCTTTCTATCAATCATTCAATCTTTCAATCTTTCTTTCTTTCAATCTTTCTTTCAATCTTTCTTTCATTCTTTATTTCAATCTTTGTTTCATTCTTTCTTTCAATCTTTCTTTCAATCTTTCTTTCAACCTTTCTTTCAATCTTTCTTTCTTTCTTTAAATCTTTCTTTCAATCTTTCTTTCAATCTTTCTTTCTTACTTTCAATCTTTCTTTCAGTCTTTCTTTCAATATTTCAATCTTTCAATATTTCTTTCATTCTTTCTTGCAATCTTTCAATCTTTCTTTCATTCTTTCTTTCAATCTTTCTTACTTTCAATCTTTCTTTCAATCTGCCTTTCATTCTTTCTTTCAGTCTTTCAATCTTTCTTTAAATCTTTCTTTAAATCTTTCTTTCAATCATTCTTTCAAACTTTCAATCTTTATTTCAATCTTTCAATCTTTCATTCTTTCTTTCAATCTTTCAATCTTTCTTTCATTCTTTCTTTCAATATTTCAATCTTTCAATCTTTCTTTCATTCTTTCTTTAAATCTTTCAATCTTTCTTTCATTCTTACTTTCAATCTATCTTACTTTCAATCTTTCTTTCTTTCAATATTTCTTCCAATCGTTCAATCTTTCTTTCATTCTTTCTTTCAATCTTTCTTTTGTTATTTCTTTCAATCTTTCTTTCTTTCCATCTTTCTTTCAATCTTTCTTTTATTCTTTCTTTCAATCTTTCTTTTTTCAATCTTTCTTGCAATCTTTCTTTCAATTGCTTAATCTTTCAATATTTCTTTTATTCTTTCTTTCAATCTTTCTTTCAGTCTTTCTTTCAATCATTCAATCTTTCAATCTTTCCTTCAATATTTCTTTCTTTCAATCTTTCTTTCAATCTTTCTTTCATTCTTTCCTTCAGTCGTTCAATCTTTCTTTCAATCTTTCTTTTTTTCAATCTTTCTTTCAATCTTTCTTTCATCCTTTCTTTCAATCTTTCGTTCAATATTTCTTTCAATCTTTCTTACTTTCAATCTTTCTTTGTTTAAATCTTTCTTTCAATCTTTCTTTCAAACTTTGAAACATTATTTCAATCTTTCATTCTTTCAATCTTTCTTTCAATCTTTCTTTCAATCTTTCAATCTTTCTTTCATTCTTTCTTTCAATATTTCAATCTTTCAATCTTTCTTTCAATCTTTCTTTCAATCTTTCTTTCAGTCTTTCTTTCAATCTTTCTTTCAAACTTTCAATCTTTATTTCAATCTTTCAATCTTTCAATCTTTCTTCCAATCTTTCTTTCATTCTTTCTTTCAATCTTTCAATCTTTCTTTCATTCTTTCTTTCAATATTTCAATCTTTCAATCTTTCTTTCATTCTTTCTTGCAATCTTTCAATCTTTCTTTCATTCTTTCTTTCAAACCTTCTTACTTTCAATCTTTCTTTCAATCTGCCTTTCATTCTTTCTTTCAGTCTTTCAATCTTTCTTTAAATCTTTCTTTCAATCTTTCTTTCAAACTTTCAATCTTTATTTAAATCTTTCAATCTTTCAATCTTCCTTTCAATCTTTCAATCTTTCTTTCATTCTTTCTTTCAATCTTTCAATCTTTCTTTCATTCTTTCTTTCAATCTATCTTACTTTCAATCTTTCTTTCTTTCAATATTGTTTCCAATCGTTCAATCTTTCTTTCATTCTTTCTTTCAATCTTTCTTTTGTTATTTATTTCAATCTTTCTTTCTTTCCATCTTTCTTTCAATCTTTCTTTTATTATTTCTTTCAATCTTTCTTTTTTCAATCTTTCTTGCAATCTTTCTTTCAATTGTTTAATCTTTCAATCTTTCTTTCATTCTTTCTTTCAATCTTTCTTTCATTCTTTCTTTCAATCTTTCTGTCCGTCAATCTTTCTTTCAGTCTTTCTTTCAATCATTCAATCTTTCAATCTTTCCTTCAATATTTCTTTCTTTCAATCTTTCTTTCAATCTTTATTTCATTCTTTCCATCAGTCTTTCAATCTTTCTTTCAATCTTTCTTTCAATCTTTCTTTTTTTCAATCTTTCTTTCAATATTTCTTTCAATCTTTCTTACTTTCAATCTTTCTTTCTTTAAATCTTTCTTTCAATCTTTCTTTCAAACTTTTAATCTTTATTTCAATCTTTCAATCTTTCAATCTTTCAATCTTTCTTTCATCTTTCAATCTTTCTTTCATTCTTTCTTTCAATATTTCAATCTTTCAATCTTTCTTTCATTCTTTCTTACTTTCAATTTTTCTATCTTTATTTCTTTCAATCTTTCTTTCCATCTATCTTTCAATCTTTCTTTCATTCTTTCTTTCAATCTTTCTTTTGTTATTTCTTTCAATCTTTCTTTCTTTCAATATTTCTTTCATTCTTTCTTTCAATCCTTCTTTTTTCAATCTTTCTTGCAATCGTTCTTTCAATTTTTGAATCTTTCAATCTTTCTTTCTTTCAATCTTTCAATCTTTCTTTCATTCTTTCATTCTTTCTTTCAATCTTTCTTTTTTAAATCTTACTTGCAATCTTTCTTTCAATTGTTGAATCTTTCAATCTTTCTTTCATTCTTTCTTTCAATCTTTCTGTCTTTCAATTTTTCATTCAATCTTTCTTTCATTCCTTCTTCAATCATACTTTCAAATTTTCTTTCAATCTTTCTTTTTTTAATCTTTCTTGCAATCATTCTTTCATTTGTTGAATCTTTCAATCTTTCTTTCATTCTTTCTTCCAGTCTTCCAATCTTTTTTTCAATCTTTCTTTCAATCTTTCAATTTTTCAATCTTTCTTTCATTCTTTCTTTTAATCTTTCAATCTTTCTTTCATTGTTTCTTTCAATCTTTCTGTCTTTCAATATTTCATTCAATCTTTCTTTCATTCCTTCTTTCAATCTTTCTTTCAAATTTTCTTTCAATCTTTCTTTTTTCAATCTTTCTTTCAATCTTTCTTTCATTCATTCTTTCAGTCTTTGAAAATTTGTTTCAAACTTTCAATCTTTCTTTCAATCTTTCAGTCGTTCAATCTTTCTTTCAATCTTTCTTTCAATCTTTCAATCTTCAATCTTTCAATCTATCTTTCAGTCTTTCTTTCAATCATTCAATCTTTCAATCTTACTTTCAATATTTCTTTCTTTCAATCTTTCTTTCAATCTTTCTTTCATTCTTTCCTTCAGTCTATCAATCTTTCTTTCAATCTTTCTTTCAATCTTTCTTTCAATCTTTCTTTCATTCTTTCTTTCAATCTTTCTTTCAATCTTTCAATCTTTCTTTCAATATTTCTTTCAATCTTTCAATCTTTCAATCTTTCTTTCTTAAAATCTTTCTTTCAATCTTTCTTTCAAACTTTCATTCTTTATTTCAATTTTTCAATCTTTCAATCTTTCTTTCATTCTTTCTTTCAATCTTTCTTTCAATCTTTCAATCTTTCTTTCAATATTTCTTTCAATCTTTCTTTCTTTAAATCTTTCTTTCAATCTTTCTTTCAAACTTTCAATCTTTATTTAAATCTTTCAATCTTTCAATCTTTCTTTCAATCTTTCTTTCAATCTTTCAATCTTTCTTTCATTCTTTCTTTCAATATTTCAATCTTTCAACCTTTCTTTCATTCTTTCTTTCAATCTTTCAATCTTTCTTTAATTTTTTCTTTCAATCTTTCTTACTTTCAATTTTTCTATCTTTCAATATTTCTTCCAATCTTTCAATCTTTCTTTTGTTATTCTTTCAATCTTTCTTTCTTTCAATCTTTCTATCCATCTATCTATCAATCTTTTTTTCATTCTTTCTTTCAATCTTTCTTTTTTCAATCTTTCTTGCAAACTTTCTTTCAATTGTTTAATCTTTCAATCTTTCTTTCATTCTTTCTTTCTGTCTTTCAATCTTTTTTTCATTCTTTCTTTCAATATTTCAATCTTTCAATCTTTCTGTCATTCTTTCTGTCAATCTTTCAATCTTTCTTTCATTCTTTCTTTCAATCTTTCTTACTTTCAATTTTTCTATCTTTCAAAATTTCTTCCAATCGTTCAATCTTTCTTTTATTATTTCTTTCAATCTTTCTTTCTTTCAATCTTTCTTTCCATCTTTCTTTCAATCTTTCTTTCATTCTTTCTTTCAATCTTTCAATCTTTCAATCTTTCAATCGTTCTTTCATTCTTTCTTTCAATCTTTCAATTTTTCTTTCATTCTTTCATTCTTTCTTTCAATTGTTCTTTCATTCTTTCTTTCAATCTTTCTCTAAATATTTCAATCTTTCAATCTTTCTTTCAATCTTTCTTTCAATCTTTCAGTCTTTCTTTCATTCTTTCTTTCAATATTTCAATCTTTCAATCTTTCTTTCATTCTTTCTTTCAATCTTTCAATCTTTCTTTCATTCTTTCTTTCAATCCTTTTTACTTTCAATTTTTCTATCTTTAAATATTTCTTCCAATCGTTCAATCTTTCTTTTATTATTTCTTTCAATCTTTCTTTCTGTCAATCTTTCTTTCCATCTTTCTTTCAATCTTTCTTTCATTCTTTCTTTCAATCTTTCAATCTTTCAATCTTTCAATCGTTCTTTCATTCTTTCTTTCAATCTTTCAATTTTTCTTTCAGTCTTTCATTCTTTCTTTCAATTGTTCTTTCATTCTTTCTTTCAATCTTTCTTTAAATATTTCAATCTTTCAATCTTTCTTTCAATCTTTCTTTCATTCTTTCTTTCAATATTTTAATCTTTCAATCTTTCTTTCATTCTTTCTTTCAATCTTTCAATCTTTCTTTCATTCTTTCTTTCAATCTTTCTTACTTTCAATTTTTCTATCTTTCAATATTTCTTCCAATCGTTCAATCTTTCTTTCATTATTTCTTTCAATCTTTGTTTTGTTATTTCTTTCAATCTTTCTTTCTTTCAATCTATCTATCCATCTTTCTTTCAATCTTTCTTTCATTCTTTCTTTCAATCTTTCTTTCATTATTTCTTTCAGTCTTTCAATCTTTCTTTCAAACTTTCAATCTTTAATTCAATCTTTCAGTCGTTCAATCTTTCTTTCAATCTTTCTTTCAATCTTTCAATCTTCAATCTTTCAATCTATCTTTCAGTCTTTCAATCTCTCTTTCAAACTTTCAATCTTTCTTTCAATCTTTCAGTCGTTCAATCTTTCTTTCAATCTTTCTTTCAATCTTTCTTTCAATCTTTCAATCATTCAATCTTTCAATCATTCATTCTTTCAATCTTTCTTTCTTTCAATCTTTCTTTCAATCTTTCTTTCATTCTTTCCTTCAGTCTTTCAATCTTTCTTTCAATCTTTCTTTCAATATTTCTTTCATTCTTTCTTTCAATCTTTCTTTCAATCTTTCAATCTTTCTTTCAATATGTCTTTCAATCTTTCTTACTTTCAATCTTTCTTTTTTTAAATCTTTCTTTCAATCTTTCTTTCAAACTTTCATTCTTTATTTCAATCTTTCAATCTTTCAATCTTTCTTTCAATCTTTATTTCAATCTTTCAATCTTTCTTTCATTCTTTCTTTCAATCTTTCTTTCAATCTTTCAATCTTTCTTTCAATATTTCTTTCAATCTTTCTTTCTTTGAATCGTTCTTTCAATCTTTCTTTCAAACTTTCAATCTTTATTTCAATCTTTCAATCGTTCAATCTTTCTTTCAATCTTTATTTCAATCTTTCAATCTTTCTTTCATTCTTTCTTTCAATATTTCAATCTTTCTTTCATTCTTTTTTTCAATCTTTCAATCTTTCTTTAATTCTTTCTTTCAATCTTTCTTACTTTCAATTTTTCTATCTTTCAATATTTCTTCCAATCTTTCAATCTTTCTTTTGTTATTCTTTCAATCTTTCTTTCTTTCAATCTTTCTATCCATCTATCTTTCAATCTTTCTTTCATTCTTTCTTTCAAACTTTCTTTTTTCAAACTTTCTTGCAAACTTTCTTTCAATTGTTTAATCTTTCAATCTTTCTTTCATTCTTTCTTTCAGTCTTTCAATCTTTTTTTCATTCTTTCTTTCAATATTTCAATCTTTCAATCTTTCTTTCATTCTTTCTTTCAATCTTTCAATCTTTCTTTCATTCTTTCTTTCAATCTTTCCTACTTTCAATTTTTCTATCTTTCAAAATTTCTTCCAATCGTTCAATCTTTCTTTCATTATTTCTTTCAATCTTTCTTTCTTTCAATCTTTCTTTCCATCTTTCTTTCAATCTTTCTTTCATTCTTTCTTTCAGTCTTTCAATCTTTTTTTCATTCTTTCTTTCAATATTTCAATCTTTCAATCTTTCTTTCATTCTTTCTTTCAATCTTTCAATCTTTCTTTCATTCTTTCTTTCAATCTTTCCTACTTTCAATTTTTCTATCTTTCAAAATTTCTTCCAATCGTTCAATCTTTCTTTCATTATTTCTTTCAATCTTTCTTTCTTTCAATCTTTCTTTCCATCTTTCTTTCAATCTTTCTTTCATTCTTTCTTTCAATCTTTCAATCTTTCTTTCATTCTTTCTTTCAATCTTTCAATCTTTCTTTCAATATTTCTTTCAATCTTTCTTTCTTTCAATCTTTCTTTCCATCTTTCTTTCCATCTTTCTTTCATTCTTTCCTTCAGTCTTTCAATCTGTCTTTCAATCTTTCTTTCAATCTTTCTTTTTTTCAATCTTTTTTTAAATCTTTCTTTCATTCTTTCTTTCAATCTTTCAATCTTTCTTTCAATCTATCTTTCTTTTTTCAATCTTTCTTTCATTCTTTCTATAAATCTTTCTTTCTTTCAATCTTTCTTTCAGTCTTTCAATCTTTCTTTAAATCTATCTTTCAATCTTTCTTTAAATCTTTCTTTCAATCTTTCTTTCAAACATTCAATCTTTCTTTCAATCTTTCTTTCAATCTTTCAATCTTTCTTTCATTCTTTCTTACAATCTTTTTTTCATTCTTTCTTTCAATCTTTCATTCTTTCTTTCAATATTTCTTTCAATCTTTCTTTAATTCTTTCATTCTTTCTTTCGCACTTTCAATCTTTCTTTCATTCTTTCTTTCAGTCTTTCAATCTTTCTTTCATTCTTTCTTTCAATCTTTCAATCTTTCAATCTTTCTTTCATTCTATCTTTCAATCTTTCAATCTTTCTTTCAATATTTTTTTCAGTCTTTCAATCTTTCTTTAATTCTTTCTTTCAATCTTTCAATCTTTCAATCTTTCTTTCATTCTATCTTCCAATCGTTCAATCTTTCTTTCATTATTTCTTTCAATCTTTCTTTCTTTCAATCTTTCTTTCCATCTTTCTTTCAATCTTTCTTTCATTCTTTCTTTCAGTCTTTCAATCTTTTTTTCATTCTTTCTTTCAATATTTCAATCTTTCAATCTTTCTTTCATTCTTTCTTTCAATCTTTCAATCTTTCTTTCATTCTTTCTTTCAATCTTTCCTACTTTCAATTTTTCTATCTTTCAAAATTTCTTCCAATCGTTCAATCTTTCTTTCATTATTTCTTTCAATCTTTCTTTCTTTCAATCTTTCTTTCCATCTTTCTTTCAATCTTTCTTTCATTCTTTCTTTCAATCTTTCAATCTTTCTTTCATTCTTTCTTTCAATCTTTCAATCTTTCTTTCAATATTTCTTTCAATCTTTCTTTCTTTCAATCTTTCTTTCCATCTTTCTTTCCATCTTTCTTTCATTCTTTCCTTCAGTCTTTCAATCTGTCTTTCAATCTTTCTTTCAATCTTTCTTTTTTTCAATCTTTTTTTAAATCTTTCTTTCATTCTTTCTTTCAATCTTTCAATCTTTCTTTCAATCTATCTTTCTTTTTTCAATCTTTCTTTCATTCTTTCTATAAATCTTTCTTTCTTTCAATCTTTCTTTCAGTCTTTCAATCTTTCTTTAAATCTATCTTTCAATCTTTCTTTAAATCTTTCTTTCAATCTATCTTTCAAACATTCAATCTTTCTTTCAATCTTTCTTTCAATCTTTCAATCTTTCTTTCATTCTTTCTTACAATCTTTTTTTCATTCTTTCTTTCAATCTTTCATTCTTTCTTTCAATATTTCTTTCAATCTTTCTTTAATTCTTTCATTCTTTCTTTCGCACTTTCAATCTTTCTTTCATTCTTTCTTTCAGTCTTTCAATCTTTCTTTCATTCTTTCTTTCAATCTTTCAATCTTTCAATCTTTCTTTCATTCTATCTTTCAATCTTTCAATCTTTCTTTCAATATTTTTTTCAGTCTTTCAATCTTTCTTTAATTCTTTCTTTCAATCTTTCAATCTTTCAATCTTTCTTTCATTCTATCTTTCAATCTTTCAATCTTTCTTTCAATATTTTTTTCAGTCTTTAATACTTTCAATCTTTTTTTCTTTTAATCTTTCTTTCAATCTTTCACTCATTCTTTCCTTCAGTCTTTCAATCTTTCTTTCAATTTTTCTTTCAATCTTTCTTTCAAACTTTCAATCTTACTTTCAATCGTTCTTTCAATCGTTCTTATATTCTTTCTTTCAATCTTTCATTCTTTCTTTCAATCTTTCTTTCTTTCAATCTTTCTTTCCATCTTTCTTTCAATCTTTCTTTCATTCTTTCTTTCAATCTTTCAATCTTTCAATCTTTCAATCGTTCTTTCATTCTTTCTTTCAATCTTTCAATTTTTCTTTCATTCTTTCATTCTTTCTTTCAATTGTTCTTTCATTCTTTCTTTCAATCTTTCTTTAAATATTTCAATCTTTCAATCTTTCTTTCAATCTTTCTTTCAATCTTTCAGTCTTTCTTTCATTCTTTCTTTCAATATTTCAATCTTTCAATCTTTCTTTCATTCTTTCTTTCAATCTTTCAATCTTTCTTTCATTCTTTCTTTCAATCTTTCTTACTTTCAATTTTTCTATCTTTCAATATTTCTTCCAATCGTTCAATCTTTCTCTCATTATTTCTTTCAATCTTTTTTTTGTTATTTCTTTCAATCTTTCTTTCTTTCAATCTTTCTATCCATCTTTCTTTCAATCTTTCTTTCATTCTTTCTTTCAATCTTTCTTTCATTATTTCTTTCAGTCTTTCAATCTTTCTTTCAAACTTTCAATCTTTCTTTCAATCTTTCAGTCGTTCAATCTTTCTTTCAATCTTTCTTTCAATCTTTCAATCTTCAATCTTTCAATCTATCTTTCAGTCTTTCAATCTCTCTTTCAAACTTTCAATCTTTCTTTCAATCTTTCAGTCGTTCAATCTTTCTTTCAATCTTTCTTTCAATCTTTCTTTCAATCTTTCAATCATTCAATCTTTCAATCATTCATTCTTTCAATCTTTCTTTCTTTCAATCTTTCTTTCAATCTTTCTTTCATTCTTTCCTTCAGTCTTTCAATCTTTCTTTCAATCTTTCTTTCATTCTTTCTTTCAATCTTTCTTTCAATCTTTCAATCTTTCTTTCAATATTTCTTTCAATCTTTCTTACTTTCAATTTTTCTATCTTTCAATATTTCTTCCAATCTTTCAATCTTTCTTTTGTTATTCTTTCAATCTTTCTTTCTTTGAATCTTTCTATCCATCTATCTTTCAATCTTTCTTTCATTCTTTCTTTCAATCTTTCTTTTTTCAAACTTTCTTGCAAACTTTCTTTCAATTGTTTAATCTTTCAATCTTTTTTTCATTCTTTCTTTCAATATTTCAATCTTTCAATCTTTCTTTCATTCTTTCTTTCAATCTTTCAATCTTTCTTTCATTCTTTCTTTCAATCTTTCCTACTTTCAATTTTTCTATCTTTCAAAATTTCTTCCAATCGTTCAATCTTTCTTTCATTATTTCTTTCAATCTTTCTTTCTTTCAATCTTTCTTTCCATCTTTCTTTCAATCTTTCTTTCATTCTTTCTTTCAATCTTTCAATCTTTCTTTCAATATTTCTTTCAATCTTTCTTTCTTTCAATCTTTCTTTCCATCTTTCTTTCCATCTTTCTTTCATTCTTTCCTTCAGTCTTTCAATCTGTCTTTCAATCTTTCTTTCAATCTTTCTTTTTTTCAATCTTTTTTTAAATCTTTCTTTCATTCTTTCTTTCAATCTTTCAATCTTTCTTTCAATCTATCTTTCTTTTTTCAATCTTTCTTTCATTCTTTCTATAAATCTTTCTTTCTTTCAATCTTTCTTTCAGTCTTTCAATCTTTCTTTAAATCTATCTTTCAATCTTTCTTTCAATCTTTCAATCTTTCTTTAAATCTTTCTTTCAATCTTTCTTTCAAACATTCAATCTTTCATTCAATCTTTCTTTCAATCTTTCAATCTTTCTTTCATTCTTTCTTACAATCTTTTTTTCATTCTTTCTTTCAGTCTTTCAATCTTTCTTTCATTCTTTCTTTCAATCTTTCAATCTTTCTATCTTTCTTTCATTCTATCTTTCAATCTTTCAATCTTTCTTTCAATATTTTTTTCAGTCTTTCTATCTTTCTTTCATTCTTTCTTTCAATCTTTCAATCTTTCAATCTTTCTTTCATTCTATCTTTCAATCTTTCAATCTTTCTTTCAATATTTTTTTCAGTCTTTAATACTTTCAATCTTTTTTTCTTTTAATCTTTCTTTCAATCTTTCACTCATTCTTTCCTTCAGTCTTTCAATCTTTCTTTCAATTTTTCTTTCAATCTTTCTTTCAAACTTTCAATCTTACTTTCAATCTTTCTTTCAATCGTTCTTATATTCTTTCTTTCAATCTTTCATTCTTTCTTTCAATCTTTCAATCATTCTTTCTTTCATTCTTTCTTTCATTCTTTCAACCTTTCTTAAAATCTTTCTTTCAATCTTTCTTTCAAGCTTTCTTTCATTCATTCTTTCAGTCTTTCAAACATTCAATTTTTCCTTCATTCCTTCTTTTAATCTTTATTACTTTCATTCTTTCTTTCAATCTTTCATTCTTTCTTTCAATATTTCTTTCAATCTTTCTTTAATTCTTTCATTCTTTCTTTCGCACTTTCAATCTTTCTTTCATTCTTTCTTTCAGTCTTTCAATCTTTCTTTCATTCTTTCTTTCAATCTTTCAATCTTTCAATCTTTCTTTCATTCTATCTTTCAATCTTTCAATCTTTCTTTCAATATTTTTTTCAGTCTTTCAATCTTTCTTTAATTCTTTCTTTCAATCTTTCAATCTTTCAATCTTTCTTTCATTCTATCTTTCAATCTTTCAATCTTTCTTTCAATATTTTTTTCAGTCTTTAATACTTTCAATCTTTTTTTCTTTTAATCTTTCTTTCAATCTTTCACTCATTATTTCCTTCAGTCTTTCAATCTTTCTTTCAATTTTTCTTTCAATCTTTCTTTCAAACTTTCAATCTTACTTTCAATCTTTCTTTCAATCGTTCTTATATTCTTTCTTTCAATCTTTCATTCTTTCTTTCAATCTTTCAATCATTCTTTCTTTCATTCTTTCTTTCAGTCTTTCAACCTTTCTTAAAATCTTTCTTTCAATCTTTCTTTCAAGCTTTCTTTCATTCATTCTTTCAGTCTTTCAAACATTCAATTTTTCCTTCATTCCTTCTTTCAATCTTTATTACTTTCAATCTTTCTTTCAATCTTTCAATCTTTCTTTCATTCTTTCATTCTTTCTTTCAATCGTTCTTTCAATCTTTCCTTCGATCTTTCAATCTTTCTTTCATACTTTCATTCTTTCTTCCAATCTTTCTTTCAATCTTTCAATCTTTCTTTCATTCTTTCATTCTTTCTTTCAACCTTTCAATCTTTCTTTCATTCTTTTTTTTAGTCTTTCAATCTTTCTTTAAATCTTTCTTTCAATCTTTCTTTACAACTTTCAATCTTTCAATCTTTCTTTCATTCTATCTTTCAACCTTTCTTTCAATCTTTCTTTCTTTAAATATTTTGATCTCTCAAACATTCTTTCTTTTTATCAGTCTTTTTTTGTTTCTTTCATTCATTCTTTCAATTTTTCTTACTTTCAATCTTTCTTTTTTTCAATATTTCTTTCAATCTTTTAATCTTTCATTCATTCTTTCATTCTTTCTTTCAATCTTTCATTCTTTCTTTCAATCTTTCAATCTTTCAATCTCTCTTTTAATCTTTCTTTCATTTTTTCTTTCAGTCTTTCAATCTTTCTTTCAATCTTTCTTTCAATCTTTCTTTCAATCTTTCTTTCAATCTTTCTTTCAATCTTTCTTTCAAACTTTCATTCTTTCTTTCAATCTTTCTTTCAATCTTTCTTTCAATCTTTCTTTCTTTTTTCAATCTTTCTTTCAATCTTTTTTTTCATTCTTACTTTTAGTCTTTCAATCTTTCTTTAAATCTTTTTTTCTTTAAATCTTTCTTTCTTCAATCTTTCTTTCAATCTTTCTTTCAATCTTTCAATCATTCAATCTTTCTTTAATTCTTTCTTTCAATCTTTCAATCTTTCAATTTTTCTTTCCATCTTTCTTACTTTCATTCTCTCTTTCTTTCAATATTTCTTTCAATCTTTCTTTAATTCTTTCATTCTTTCTTTCAATCGTTCTTTCATTCTTTCTTTCAATCTTTCATTCTTTCTTTCAATCTTTCAATCTTTCAATCTTTCTTTCATTCTTTTTTTTCATTCTTACTTTTAGTCTTTCAATCTTTCTTTAAATCTTTCATTCTTTAAATCTTTCTTTCTTTCAATCATTCTTTTTTCAATCTTTCTTTCAATCTTTCAATCTTTAGATCTTTCAATCTTTCTTTAATTCTTTTATTCATTCTTTCTTTCAGTCTTTCAATCTTTCTTTAAATCTTTCTTTAAATCTTTCTTTCAATCTTTCAATCTTTCAATTTTTCTTTCATTCTTTCTTTCAATCTTTTTTACTTTCAATCTTTCTTTCAATCTTTCTTACTTTCATTCTCTCTTTCTTTCAATATTCTTTCAATCTTTCAATCTTTCTTTCATTCTTTCATTCTTTCTTTCATTCGTTCTTTTATTCTATCTTTCAATCTTTCATTCTTTCTTTCAATCGTTCAATCTTTCAATCTTTCTTTCATTCTTTCTTTCAATCTTTCGTTTCAAGCTTTCTTTCAATCGTTCTTACTTTCAATCTTTCTTTCTTTCTTTCAGTATTTCTTTCAATCTTTCAATCTTTCTTTCATTCTTTCTTTCAATCTTTCAATCTTTCAATTTTTCATTCAATCTTTCTTACTTTCATTCTGTCCTTCTTTCAATATTTCTTTCAGTCTTTCAATCTATCTTTCATTCTTTCATTCTTTCTTTCAATCTTTCATTCTTTCTTTCAATCTTTCAATCTTTCATCTTGCTTTCATTCTTTTTTTCATTCTTACTTTTAGTCTTTCAATCTTTCTTTAAATCTTTCATTCTTTAAATCTTTCTTTCTTTCAATCATTCTTTTTTCAACCTTTCTTTCAATCTTTCAATCTTTCAATCTTTCAATCTTTCTTTAATTCTTTTATTCATTCTTTCTTCCAGTCTTTCAATCTTTCTTTAAATCTTTCTTTAAATCTTTCTTTCAATCGTTCAATCTTTCAATTTTTCTTTCATTCTTTCTTTCAATCTTTTTTACTTTCAATCTTTCTTTCAATCTTTCTTACTTTCATTCTCTCTTTCTTTCAATATTCTTTCAATCTTTCAATCTTTCTTTCATTCTTTCATTCTTTCTTTCAATCGTTCTTTTATTCTTTCTTTCAATCTTTCATTCTTTATTTCAATCTTTCAATCATTCAATCTTTCTTTCATTCCTTCTTTCAATCTTTCAATCTTTCAATCTCTCTTTTAATCTTTCTTTCATTTTTTCTTTCAGTCTTTCAATCTTTCTTTCAATCTTTCTTTCAATCTTTCTTTCAAACTTTCATTCTTTCTGTCAATCTTTCTTTCAATCTTTCTTTCAATCTTTCTTTCTTTTTTCAATCTTTCTTTCAATCTTTTTTTTCATTCTTACTTTTAGTCTTTCAATCTTTCTTTAAATCTTTTTTTCTTTAAATCTTTATTTCTTTCAATCTTTCTTTGTTTTTTTCAGTCTTTCTTTCATTTTTTCTTTCAATATTTCATTCTTTCTTACAATCTTTCTTTCATTCTTTCTTTCAATCTTTCTTTCTTTCAATCTTTCAATCTGTCTTTCAATATTTCTTTCAATCTTTCTTTAAGTTTTTCATTTTTTCTTTCAATCTTTCAATCTTTCTTTCATTCATTCTTTCAGTCTTTCAATCTTTCAGTTTTTCCTTCATTCTTTCTTTCAATCTTCATAACTTTCAATCTTTCTTTCAATCTTTTAATCTTTCAATCTCTCTTTCTTTCAATATTTCTTTCAATCTCTCAATTTTTCTTTCATTCTTTCATTCTTTCTTTCAATCGTTATTTCATTCTTTCTTTCAATCTTTCAATCTTTCTTTAAATATTTCTTTCGATCTTTAATACTTTCAATCTTTCTTTCAAACATTCAATCTTTCTTTCAATCTTTCAATCTTTCAATCTTTCTTTCATTCTTTCTTTCAATCTTTCTTACTTTAAATTTTTCTATCTTTCAAAATTTCTTCCAATCGTTCAATCTTTCTTTCATTCTTTCTTTCAATCTTTCTTTTGTTATTTCTTTCAATCTTTATTTCTTTCAATCTTTCTTTCAATCTTTCTTATTTTCATTCTCTCTTTCTTTCAATATTTCTTTCAATCTTTCAATCTTTCTTTCATCCTTTCATTATTTCTTTCAATCTTTCATTCTTTTTTCAGTCTTTCAACCTTTCTTAAAATCTTTCTTTCAATCTTTCTTTCTTACTTTCATTCTTTCTTACAATCTTTCTTTCATTCTTTCTTTCAATCTTTCTTTCTTTCAATCTTTCAATCTATCTTTCAATATTTCTTTCAATCTTCTTTAAGTTTTTCATTTTTTCATTCAATCTTTCAATCAATCTTTCATTCATTCTTTCAGTATTTCAATCTTTCAGTTTTTCCTTCATTCTTTCTTTCAAACTTCATCACTTTCAATCTTTCTTTCAATCTTTTAATCTTTCAATCTCTCTTTCTTTCAATATTTCTTTCAATCTTTCAATATTTCTTTCATTCTTTCATTCTTTCTTTCAATCGTTATTTCATTCTTTCTTTCAATCTTTCAATCTTTCTTTAAATATTTCTTTCGATCTTTAATACTTTCAATCTTTCTTTCAAACATTCAATCTTTCTTTCAATCTTTCAATCTTTCTATCATTCTTTCATTTTTTCTTTCAATCGTTCTTTCATCCTTTCTTTCAAACTTTCATTCTTTCTTTCAGTCTTTCAACCTTTCTTAAAATCTTTCTTTCATTCTTTCTTTCAAGCTTTCAGTCTTTCTTTCAATCTTTCTTTCAATCGTTCTTACTTTCAATCTTTCTTTCTTTCAATATTTCTTTCAATCTTTCAATATTTCTTTCTTACTTTCATTCTTTCTTACAATCTTTCTTTCATTCTTTCTTTCAATCTTTCTTTATTTCAATCTTTCAATCTTTCTTTCAATATTTCTTACAATCTTTCTTTAATTCTTTCATTTTTTCTTTCAATCTTTCAATTATTCCTCCATTCTTTCTTTTAATTTTTATTACTTTCAATCTTTCTTTCAATCTTTTAATCTTTCAATCTCTCTTTCTTTCAATATTTCTTTCAATCTTTCATTCTTTCTTTCAGTCTTTCAATCTTTCTATAAATCTTTCTTTCAATCGTTCTTACTTTCAATCTTTCTTTCTTTCAGTATTTCTTTCATTCTTTCATTCTTTCTTTCAATCTTTCATTCTTTCTTTCAATATTTCTTTCAATCTTTCTTTAATTCTTTCATTCTTTCTTTCAAACTTTCAATCTTTCTTTCATTCTTTCTTTCAATATTTCAATCTTTCAATCTTTCTTTCATTCTTTCTTTCAATCTTTCAATCTTTCAATCTTTCTTTCATTCTTTCTTTCAATCTTTCTTACTTTCAATTTTTCTATCTTTCAATATTTCTTCCAATCGTTCAATCTTTCTTTCATTATTTCTTTCAATCTTTCTTTTGTTATTTCTTTCAATCTTTCTTTCTTTCAAACTTTCTTTCCATCTTTCTTTCAATCTTTCTTTCATTTTTTCTTTCAATCTTTCTTTCATTCTTTATTTCAATCTTTGTTTCATTCTCTCTTACAATCTTTCTTTCTTTCAATCTTTCTTTCAATCTTTCTTTCAATCGTTCTTTCTTTCTTTTAGTCTTTCTTTCAATCTTTCAATTTTTCAATCTTTCTTTCATTCTTTCTTTTAATCTTTCAATATTTCTTTCATTGTTTCTTTCAATATTTCTGTCTTTCAATATTTCTTTCAATATTTCTTTTATTCTATCTTTAAATCTTTCTTTTTTTTCAATCTTTCTTGCAATATTTCTTTCAGTCTTTCAATATTTCTTTCAAACTTTCAATTTTTCTTTCAATCTTTCAATCTTTCAATATTTCTTTCAATTTTTCTTTCAATCTTTCAGTCTTTCTTTCATTCTTTCTTTCAATCTTTCAATCTTTCAATCTTTCAATCTTTCTTTCAATCTTTCTTTCAATATTTCTTTCAATCTTTCTTACTTTCAATCTTTCTTTCTTTCAATCTTTCTTTCCATCTTTCTTTCATTCTTTCCTTCAGTCTTTCAATATTTCTTTCAATCTTTCTTTCAATTTTTCTTTTTTTCAATCTTTTTTTCAATCTTTCTTTCAATCTTTCTTTCAATCTTTCAAACCTTCAATCTTTCTTTAATTATTTTATTCATTCTTTCTTTCAGTCTTTCAATCTTTCTTTAAATCTTTCTTTCAATCTTTCTTTCAATCTATCAATCTTTCAATTTTTCGTTCATTCTTTCTTTCAATCTTTATTACTTTCAATCTTTCTTTCAATCTTTCTTATTTTCATTCTCTCTTTCTTTCAATATTTCTTTGAATCTTTCAATCTTTCTTTCATTCTTTCATTCTTTCTTTCAATCGTTCTTTCATTCTTTCTTTCAATCTTTCATTCTTTCTTTCAGTCTTTCAACCTTTCTTAAAATCTTTCTTTCAATCTTTCTTTCAAGCTTTCAATCTTTCTTTCAATCTTTCTTTCAATCGTTCTTAGTTTCAATCTTTCTTTCTTTCAATATTTCTTTCAATCTTTCAATCTTTCTTTCTTACTTTCATTCTTTCTTACAATCTTTCTTTCATTCTTTCTTTCAATCTTTCTTTCTTTCAATCTTTTAATCTATCTTTCAATATTTCTTTCAATCTTTCTTTAAGTTTTTCATTTTTTCATTCAATCTTTCAATCTTTCTTTCATTCATTCTTTCAGTCTTTCAATCTTTCAGTTTTTCCTTTATTCTTTCTTTCAAACTTCATCACTATCAATCTTTCTTTCAATCTTTTAATCTTTCAATCACTCTTTCTTTCAATATTTCTTTCAATCTTTCAATTTTTCTTTCATACTTTCATTCTTTCTTTCAATCGTTATTTCATTCTTTCTTTCGATCTTTCAATCTTTCTTTAAATATTTCTTTCGATATTTAATACTTTCAATCTTTCTTTCAAACATTCAATCTTTCTTTCAATCTTTCAATCTTTCAATCTTTCTTTCATTCTTTCTTTCAATCTTTCTTACTTTAAATTTTTCTATCTTTCAATATTTCTTCCAATCGTTCAATCTTTCTTTCATTCTTTCATTCTTTCTTTCAATCGTTCTTTCATTCTTTCTTTCAATCTTTCATTCTTTCTTTCAGTCTTTCAACCTTTCTTAATATCTTTCTTTCAATCTTTCTTTCAAGCTTTCAATCTTTCTTTCAATCTTTCTTTCAATCGTTCTTAGTTTCAATCTTTCTTTCTTTCAATATTTCTTTCAATCTTTCAATCTTTCTTTTGTTATTTCTTTCAATCTTTATTACTTTCAATCTTTCTTTCAATCTTTCTTATTTTCATTCTCTCTTTCTTTCAATATTTCTTTCAATCTTTCAATCTTTCTTTCATTCTTTCATTCTTTCTTTCAATCGTTCTTTCATTCTTTCTTTCAATCTTTCATTCTTTCTTTCAGTCTTTCAACCTTTCTTAAAATCTTTCTTTCAATCTTTCTTTCAAGCTTTCAATCTTTCTTTCAATCTTTCTTTCAATCGTTCTTAGTTTCAATCTTTCTTTCTTTCAATATTTCTTTCAATCTTTCAATCTTTCTTTCTTACTTTCATTCTTTCTTACAATCTTTCTTTCATTCTTTCTTTCAATCTTTCTTTCTTTCAATCTTTCAATCTATCTTTCAGTATTTCTTTCAATCTTTCTTTAAGTTTTTCATTTTTTCATTCAATCTTTCAATCTTTCTTTCATTCATTCTTTCAGTCTTTCAATCTTTCAGTTTTTCCTTCATTCTTTCTTTCAAACTTCATCACTTTCAATCTTTCTTTCAATCTTTTAATCTTTCAATCTCTCTTTCTTTCAATATTTCTTTCAATCTTTCAATTTTTCTTTCATTCTTTCATTCTTTCTTGCAATCGTTATTTCATTCTTTCTTTCAATCTTTCAATCTTTCTTTAAATATTTCTTTCGATCTTTAATACTTTCAATCTTTCTTTCAAACATTCAATCTTTCTTTCAATCTTTCAATCTTTCTATCATTCTTTCATTTTTTCTTTCAATCGTTCTTTCATTCTTTCTTTCAATCTTTCATTCTTTCTTTCAGTCTTTCAACCTTTCTTAAAATCTTTCTTTCATTCTTTCTTTCAAGCTTTCAGTCTTTCTTTCAATCTTTCTTTCAATCGTTCTTACTTTCAATCTTTCTTTCTTTCAATATTTCTTTCAATCTTTCAATATTTCTTTCTTACTTTCATACTTTCTTACAATCTTTCTTTCATTCTTTCTTTCAATCTTTCTTTCAATATTTCTTACAATCTTTCTTTAATTCTTTCATTTTTTCTTTCAATCTTTCAATTATTCCTCCATTCTTTCTTTCAATCTTTATTACTTTCAATCTTTCTTTCAATCTTTTAATCTTTCAATCTCTCTTTCTTTCAATATTTCTTTCAATCTTTCATTCTTTCTTTCAGTCTTTCAGTCTTTCTATAAATCTTTCTTTCAATCGTTCTTACTTTCAATCTTTCTTTCTTTCAGTATTTCTTTCATTCTTTCATTCTTTCTTTCAATCTTTCATTCTTTCTTTCAATATTTCTTTCAATCTTTCTTTAATTCTTTCATTCTTTCTTTCAAACTTTCAATCTTTCTTTCATTCTTACTTTCAGTCTTTCAATTTTCGTTAAATCTTTCTTTCAATCTTTCTTTCAATCTTTCAATCTTTCAATCTTTCAATTTTTCTTTTATTCTTTCTTTCAATCTTTATTACTTTCAATCTTTCTTTCAATCTTTCTTACTTTCAAATTCTCTTTCTTTCAATATTTCTTTCAATCTTTCAATCTTTCTTTCAATCTTTCATTCTTTCTTTCAGTCTTTCAACCTTTCCTAAAATATTTCTTTCAATATTTCATTCTTACTTCAAATCTTTCTTTCATTCTTTATTTCAATCTACATTTCTTTCAATCATTCAATCTTTCTTTCAATACCGAACCATTGTCTCATCAAAGGTGAATGGTTCAGAATGCTGCAGTACATAATATGATGATTAATATGATGAACTATTATGTGCTCCATAAGTGTTTCTCACAGAGTTTTAGGCCCATCTAACATGTATTTTTCGAGTTATGATCATTTTCAGACAGTCATTACTCTGTGTGACAGTGTCAGACAGTTTAAATACTATGATGAACAAGTATGTGCTGCTAAAGTGTTGCTTGTCAAACAGTTTTAGTCCCATACAACATGTATTTGTCGAGTTATGATCATTTTCATCATAGTGTGCACATGTGGGAAAAAACAAATTTTCAACCGATTTAAACGTCGAAAAGGCGAATAGGTTAAACGCTTCAGTCATTACTCTGTGTGACAGTGTCAGACAGTTTGAATACTATGACTAACTAGTCTGTGCTGCTAAAGTGTTGTTTGTCAAACAGTTTTAGTCCCATATAACATGTATTTGTGGAGTTACGATCATTTTCAGAACATTTGATGGTTTGCTGTCTAGCTGAATTAGAGAAACACCGAACCATTGTCTCTTCAGCGGTGAATGGTTCAGAATGGTGCAGTACAGCATAGAAATTTGATTAATTTGATGAACTATTATGTGCTTCTTAAGTTTTTTCTCACAGAGTTCTAGAACCATCTAACATGTATCTGTGGAGTTATGATCATTTTCAGAACTGTGGACGGTTTGCTGTCTAACTGAATTAGAGAAACACCGAACCATTGTCTCTTCAGAGGTGAATGATTCAGAATGCTGCAGTACAGCATAGAAATGTAATTAATATGATGAACTAGTCTGTGCTGCTAAAGTGTTGTTTGTCAAACAGTTTTAGTCCCATACAACATCTATTTGTCGAGTTATGAGCAGTTTCAGAACTTTGAACGGTTTGCTTTCTAGCTGAATTAGAGAAACACTGAACCATTGTCTCATCAATGGTGAATGGTTCAGAATGCTGCCGTACACCATTGAAATCTAATATGAGGAACTATTATGTGCTTCTTAAGTGTTTCTCACAGACCTCTAGGCCCATCTAACATGTATTTGTGGAGTTTTGATCACGTCAGAACTTTGGACGGTTTGCTGTCTAGCTGAATTAGAGAAACACTGAACCATTGTCTCATCAAAGGTGAATGGTTCAGAATGCTGCAGTACAGCATAGAAATTTGATTAATATGATGAACTATTATGTGCTTCCTAAGTTTTTCTCTCAGATTTCTATGCCCATCTAACATGTATTTCTGGAGTTATGATCATTTTCAGAACTTGTGACGGTTTGCTGTCTAGCTGAATTAGAGAAACACCGAACCATTGTCTCTTCAGAGGTGAATGATTCAGAATGCTGCAGTACAGCATAGAAATTTGATTAATATTATGAACTATTATGTGGTCCATAAGTGTTTCTCACAGAGTTTTAAGCCCATCTAACATGAATTTTTCGAGTTATGATAATTTTCAGAACTTTGGACGGTTTGCTGTCTAACTGAATTAGAGAAACACCGACCCATTGTCTCTTCAGAGGTGAATGATTCAGAATGCTGCAGTACAGCATAGAAATTAAATTAATATGATGAACTATTATGTGCTTCTTAAATGTTTCTCACAGATTTCTATGCCCATCTAACATGTATTTGTGGAGTTATGATCATTTTCATCATAGTGTGCACATGTGGGAAAAAATGCATTTTCAGCCGATTTAAACGTCGAAAAAAGGCGAATTGGTTAAAAGCTACAGTCATTACTCTGTGTGACAGTGACAGATAGGAATTATGTAGTTTTTGGGATGTTTTTTGGTGTTGTATATTTTGACGTTCTTCGACCTAGTATTATGTAGTTTTTGGGATATTTTTTGGCGTTGTATTTTTTGACGTTTTTCGACATAGTAATAAATTGTTTTTGGGATATTTCTCAGGGTTGTATATTTTGACGTTTTAGGGACATATTTTGGCGTTGTATATTTTGACGTTTTTCGACATAGTATTATGTAGTTTTTGGGATATTTTTTGGTGTTGTATATTTTGACTTTTTTCGACGTAACAAGTATGTCGTTCTTGGGATTTTTATCTGGGTTGTATATTTTGACGTCTTTGGACATATTTTGGCGTTGTATATTTTGACTTTTTTCGACGTAACAAGTATGTCGTTTTTGGAATATTTATCTGGGTTGTATACTTTGAAGTATTTGTGACATTTTTCGGCGTTGTATATTTTGACATTTTTCGACATAGTATTCTCTAGTTTTTGGGATATTTTTCGGCGTTTTATATTTTGACGTTTTTCGACATGGTATTATGTCATTTTTGGGATATTTTTTGGCGTTGTATATATAGACGTTTTTCGACATAGTGTAATAGGTCGTTTTTGGGATATTTTTTGGCCTTGTATATTTTGACTTTTTTTCGACTTTTTTTGGATGTCGTTTTTGGCTTATTTATCTGAGTTGTATATTTTGAAGTATTTGTGATATTTTTCAGCGTTGTATATTTTTACGTTTTTTGACATAGTATTATGTAGTTTTTGGGATATTTATCTGGGTTGTATATTTTGACGTTTTTCGATATAGTATTATGTCGATTTTGGGATATTTTTTGGCGTTGTATGTTTTGACTTTTTTCTACTTTTTCCGTATGTCGTTTTTGGGATATTTATCTGGGTTGTAAATTTTTAAGTATTTGTGATATTTTTCGGCATGGTATATTTTTTTACGTTTTTTGACATAGTATTATGTAGTTTTTGGGATATTTTTTGGTGTTGTGTATGTTGACTTTTTTCGACATAGTATATTATGTCCTTTTTTGGGATATTTATCTGGGTTGTATATTTTGACGTTTTTGGACATATTTTGGCGCTGTATATTTTGGCTTTTTTCGACATAGTTTAGTATGTCATTTTTGGAATATTTATCTGGGTTGTATATTTTTATGTTATTGTGATATTTTTCGACGTGGTATATTTTGACGTTTTTCGACATAGTATTATGCAGTTTTTGGGATATTTTTTGGCGTTGTATATTTTGACGTTTTTCGACATGGTAATAAATCGTTTTTGGGATTTTTATCTGGGTTGTATATTTTGACGTTTTTGGGACATTTTTTGGCGCTGTATATTTTGACTTTTTTTGACAAATATAGTATGTCGTTTTTGGGATATTTTTCGGCGTTGTATATTTTGACGTTTTTCGGCATAGTATTATGTCATTTTTGGGATATTTATCTGGGTTGTAAAGTTTGACGTTTTTGGGACATATTTTGGCGTTGTATATTTTGACTTTTTTCGACATAGTATAATATGTAGTTTTTGGGATATTTTTCGGCATTTTATATTTTGATGTTTTTCGACATGGTATTATGTCATTTTTGGGATATTTTTTGGCGTTGTATATATAGAAGTTTTTTGACATAGTGTCGTACTTTGGGATACATATGACATACTGGTCGTTTTTGGGATATTTTTTGTTCTTGTATATTTGGACTTTTTTCGACTTTTTTTGGATGTCGTTTTTGGATTATTTATCTGAGTTGTATATTTTGAAGTATTTGTGATATTTTTCAGCGTTGTATATTTTGACGTTTTTCGACATAGTATTATGTAGTTTTTGGGATATTTATCTGGGTTGTATATTTTGACGTTTTTCGATATAGTATTATGTCGTTTTTGGGATATTTTTTGGCGTTGTATATTTTGACGTTTTTCGGCATAGTATTATGTCATTTTTGGGATATTAATCTGGGTTGTAAAGTTTGACGTTTTTGGGACATATTTTGGCGTTGTATATTTTGGCTTTTTTCGACATAGTTTAGTAAGTCATTTTTGGAATATTTATCTGGGTTGTATATTTTGAAGTTTTTGTGATATTTTTCGACGTGGTATATTTTGACGTTTTTCGACATAGTATTATGTAGTTTTTGGGATAATTTTTGGCGTTGTATATTTTGACGTTTTTCGACATAGTAATATATCGTTTTTGGGATTTTTATCTGGGTTGTATATTTTGACGTTTTTGGGACATTTTTTGGCGCTGTATATTTTGACTTTTTTCGACATAGTACATTATGTCGTTTTTTGGGATATTTATCTGGGTTGTATATTTTTACGTTATTGTGAAATTTTTCGACGTGGTATATTTTGATGTTTTTCGACATAGTATTATGTAGTTTTTGGGATATTTTTTGGTGTTGTATATTTTGACTTTTTTTGACATAGTATAGTATGTCGTTTTTGGGATATTTTTCGGCGTTGTATATTTTGACGTTTTTCGGCATAGTATCATGTCATTTTTGGAATATTTATCTGGGTTGTAAATTTTGAAGTATTTGTGATATTTTTCGGCGTTGTATATTTTGACGTTTTTCGACAGAGTATTATGTAGTTTTTGGGATATTTTTTGGTGTTGTATATTTTGACGTTCTTCGACATAGTATTATGTAGTTTTTGGGATATTTTTTGGCGTTGTATTTTTTGACGTTTTTCGACATAGTAATATATTGTTTTTGGGATATTTATCTGGGTTGTATATTTTGACGTTTTTGGGACATTTTTTGGCGCTGTATATTTTGACTTTTTTTGACAAATATAGTATGTCGTTTTTGGGATATTTTTCGGCGTTGTATATTTTGACGTTTTTCGGCATAGTATTATGTCATTTTTGGGATATTTATCTGGGTTGTAAAGTTTGACGTTTTTGGGACATATTTTGGCGTTGTATATTTTGACTTTTTTCGACATAGTATAATATGTAGTTTTTGGGATATTTTTCGGCATTTTATATTTTGATGTTTTTCGACATGGTATTATGTCATTTTTGGGATATTTTTTGGCGTTGTATATATAGAAGTTTTTTGACATAGTGTCGTACTTTGGGATACATATGACATACTGGTCGTTTTTGGGATATTTTTTGTTCTTGTATATTTGGACTTTTTTCGACTTTTTTTGGATGTCGTTTTTGGATTATTTATCTGAGTTGTATATTTTGAAGTATTTGTGATATTTTTCAGCGTTGTATATTTTGACGTTTTTCGACATAGTATTATGTAGTTTTTGGGATATTTATCTGGGTTGTATATTTTGACGTTTTTCGATATAGTATTATGTTGTTTTTGGGATATTTTTTGGCGTTGTATATTTTGACGTTTTTCGGCATAGTATTATGTCATTTTTGGGATATTAATCTGGGTTGTAAAGTTTGACGTTTTTGGGACATATTTTGGCGTTGTATATTTTGGCTTTTTTCGACATAGTTTAGTAAGTCATTTTTGGAATATTTATCTGGGTTGTACATTTTGAAGTTTTTGTGATATTTTTCGACGTGGTATATTTTGACGTTTTTCGACATAGTATTATGTAGTTTTTGGGATAATTTTTGGCGTTGTATATTTTGACGTTTTTCGACATAGTAATATATCGTTTTTGGGATTTTTATCTGGGTTGTATATTTTGACGTTTTTGGGACATTTTTTGGCGCTGTATATTTTGACTTTTTTCGACATAGTACATTATGTCGTTTTTTGGGATATTTATCTGGGTTGTATATTTTTACGTTATTGTGAAATTTTTCGACGTGGTATATTTTGATGTTTTTCGACATAGTATTATGTAGTTTTTGGGATATTTTTTGGTGTTGTATATTTTGACTTTTTTTGACATAGTATAGTATGTCGTTTTTGGGATATTTTTCGGCGTTGTATATTTTGACGTTTTTCGGCATAGTATCATGTCATTTTTGGAATATTTATCTGGGTTGTAAATTTTGAAGTATTTGTGATATTTTTCGGCGTTGTATATTTTGACGTTTTTCGACAGAGTATTATGTAGTTTTTGGGATATTTTTTGGTGTTGTATATTTTGACGTTCTTCGACATAGTATTATGTAGTTTTTGGGATATTTTTTGGCGTTGTATTTTTTGACGTTTTTCGACATAGTAATATATTGTTTTTGGGATATTTATCTGGGTTGTATATTTTGACGTTTTTGGGACATATTTTGGCGTTGTATATTTTGACGTTTTTCGACATAGTATTATGTCGTTTTTGGGATATTTTTTGGTGTTGTATATTTTGCCTTTTTTCGACGTAACAAGTATGTCGTTCTTGGGATATTTATCTGGGTTGTATATTTTGACATCTTTGGACATATTTTGGCATTGTATATTTTGACTTTTTTCGACGTAACAAGTATGTCGTTTTTGGAATATTTATCTGGGTTGTATATTTTTACGTTATTGTGATATTTTTCGACGTGGTATATTTTGACGTTTTTCAACATAGTATTATGTCGTTTTTGGGAAATTTTTTCGTGTTGTATATTTGGACGTTTTTCGACATAGTAATATATTGTTTTTGGGATATTTATCTGGGTTGTATATTTTGACGTTTTTGGGACATATTTTGGCGTTGTATATTTTGACGTTTTTCGACATAGTATAATGTAGTTTCTGGGATATTTTTTGGCGTTGTATATTTTGACGTTTTTCGACATAGTAATATATCGTTTTTGGGATTTTTTTCTGGGTTGTATATTTTGACGTTTTTGGGACATTTTTTGGTGTTGTATATGTTGACTTTTTTCGACATCGTATATTATGTCGTTTTTTGGGATATTTATCTGGGTTGTATATTTTTACGTTATTGTGATATTTTTCGACGTGGTATATTTTGATGTTGTTCGACATAGTATTATGTAGTGGTGGGATATTTTTTGGCGTTGTATATTTTGACGTTTTTCGACATAGTTTTATATCGTTTTTGGGATATTACCTGGGTTGTATATTTTGACGTTTTTGGGACATTTTTTGGCGTTGTGTATTTTGACGTTTTTCGACATTTTCCGTAAGTCGTTTTTGGGATATTTATCTGGGTTGTAAATTTTGAAGTATTTGTGATATTTTTCGGCGTTGTATATTTTGAAGTTTTTCGACTCGACAAATACATGTTGTATGGGACTAAAACTGTTTGACAAACAACACTTTAGCAGCATATACTAGTTCACCATTGTATTTAAACTGTCTGACACTGTCACACAGAGTAATGACTGAAGCGTTTAACCAATTCCCCTTTTCGACGTTAAAATCGGCTGAAAATGCGTTTTTTCCCACATGTGCACACATTGATGAAAATGATCCTAACTCCACAAATACATGTGAGATGGGCATAGAAATCTGAGAGAAAAACATAGGAAGCACATAATAGTTCATCATATTAATTAAATTTCTATGCTGTACTGCAGCATTCTCAATCATTCACCTCTGAAGAGACAATGGTTCGGTGTTTCTCTAATTCAGCTAGACAGAAAACCGTCCAATGTTCTGAAAATGCTCATACCTCGACAAATACATGTTGTATGGGCCTAAAACTGTTTGACAAACAACGCTTTAGCAGCATATACTAGTTCACCATTTTATTTAAACTGTCTGACACTGTCACACAGAGTAATGACTGAAGCGTTTAAGCAATTCCCCTTTTCGACGTTTAAATCGGCTGAAAATGCGTTTTTTCCCACATGTACACATAATGATGAAAATGATCATAACTCGACAAATACATGTTAGATGGGCCTAAACCTGGTTGACAAACAACACTTTAGCAGCATATACTAGTTCACCATTGTATTTAAACTGTCTGACACTGTCACACAGAGTAATGACTGAAGCGTTTAACCAATTCCCCTTTTCGACGTTTAAATCGGCTGAAAATGCGTTTTTTCCCACATGTGCACACAATGATGAAAATAATCATAACTCGACAAATACATGTTAGATGGGCCGAAAACTGTTTGACAAACAACACTTTAGCAGCATATACTAGTTCACCATTGTATTTAAACTGTCTGACACTGTCACACAGAGTAATGACTGAAGCGTTTAACCAATTCCCCTTTTCGACGTTTAAATCGGCTGAAAATGCGTTTTTTCCCACATGTGCACACAATGATGAAAATGATCATAACTCCACAAATACATGTTAGATGGGCCTAGAAATCTGTGAGAAACACTTAAGAAGCACATAATAGTTCATCATATTAATTTAATTTCTATGCTGTACTGCAGCATTCTGAATCATTCACCTCTGAAGAGACAATGGTTCGGTGTTTCTCTAATTCAGTTGGACAGCAAACCGTCACAAGTTCTGAAAATGATCATAACTCCAGAAATACATGTTAGATGAGCATAGAAATCTGAGAGAAAAACTTAGGAAGCACATAATAGTTCATCATATTAATAAAATTTCTATGCTGTACTGCAGCATTCTGAATCATTCACCTCTGAAGAGACAATGGTTCGGTGTTTCTCTAATTCAGCTAGACAGCAAACCGTCCAATGTTCTGAAAATGCTCATACCTCGACAAATACATGTTGTATGGGCCTAAAACTCTTTGACAAACAACGCTTTAGCAGCATATACTAGTTCACCATTGTATTTAAACTGTCTGACACTGTCACACAGAGAAATGACTGAAGCGTTTAAGCAATTCCCCTTTTCGACGTTTAAATCGGCTGAAAATGCGTTTTTTCCCACATGTACACATAATGATGAAAATGATCATAACTCGACAAATACATGTTAGATGGGCCGAAAACTGTTTGACAAACAACACTTTAGCAGCATATACTAGTTCACCATTGTATTTAAACTGTCTGACACTGTCACACAGAGTAGTGACTGAAGCGTTTAACCAATTCCCCTTTTCGACGTTTAAATCGGCTGAAAATGCGTTTTTTCCCACATGTGCACACAATGATGAAAATGATCATAACTCCACAAATACATGTTAGATGGGCCTAGAAATCTGTGAGAAACACTTAAGAAGCACATAATAGTTCATCATATTAATTAAATTTCTATGCTGTACTGCAGCATTCTGAATCATTCACCTCTGAAGAGACAATGGTTCGGTGTTTCTCTAATTCAGCTAGACAGCAAACCGTCCAATGTTCTGAAAATGCTCATACCTCGACAAATACATGTTAGATGGGCCTAAAACTGTTTGACAAACAACACTTTAGCAGCATATACTAGTTCACCATTGTATTTAAACTGTCTGACACTGTCACACAGAGTAGTGACTGAAGCGTTTAACCAATTCCCCTTTTCGACGTTTAAATCGGCTGAAAATGCGTTTTTTCCCACATGTGCACACTATGATGAAAATGATCCTAACTCCACAAATACATGTTAGATGGGCATAGAAATCTGAGAGAAAAACTTAGGAAGCACATAATAGTTCATCATATTAATTAAATTTCTTTGCTCTACTACAGCATTCTGAATCATTCACCTCTGAATAGACAATGGTTCGGTGTTTCTCTAATTCAGCTAGACAGCAAACCGTCCAATGTTCTGAAAATGCTCATACCTCGACAAATACATGTTGTATGGGCCTAAAACTGTTTGACAAACAACGCTTTAGCAGCATATACTAGTTCACCATTGTATTTAAACTGTCTGACACTGTCACACAGAGTAATGACTGAAGCGTTTAACCAATTCTCCTTTTCGACGTTTAAATCGGCTGAAAATGCGTTTTTTCCCACATGTACACATAATGATGAAAATGATCATAACTCGACAAATACATGTTAGATGGGCCTAAAACTGGTTGACAAACAACACTTTAGCAGCATATACTAGTTCACCAATGTATTTAAACTGTCTGACACTGTCACACAGAGTAATGACTGAAGCGTTTAACCAATTCCCCTTTTCGACGTTTAAATCGGCTGAAAATGCGTTTTTTCCCACATGTGCACACAATGATGAAAATGATCATAACTCCACAAATACATGTTAGATGGGCCTAGAAATCTGTGAGAAACACTTAAGAAGCACATAATAGTTCTTCATATTAATTAAATTTCTATGCTGTACTGCAGCATTCTGAATCATTCACCTCTGAAGAGACAATGGTTCGGTGTTTCTCTAATTCAGTTAGACAGCAAACCGTCACAAGTTCTGAAAATGATCATAACATCAGAAATACATGTTAGATGGGCATAGAAATCTGAGAGAAAAACTTAGGAAGCACATAATAGTTCATCATATTAATAAAATCTCTATGCTGTACTGCAGCATTCTGAATCATTCACCTCTGAAGAAACAATGGTTCGGTGTTTCTCTAATTCAGCTAGACAGCAAACCGTCCAATGTTCTGAAAATGCTCATACCTCGTCAAATACAATGTTGTATGGGCCTAAACTGTTTGACAAACAACGCTTTAGCAGCATATACTAGTTCACCATTGTATTTAAACTGTCTGACACTGTCACACAGAGAAATGACTGAAGCGTTTAAGCAATTCCCCTTTTCGACGTTTAAATCGGCTGAAAATGCGTTTTTTCCCACATGTACACATAATGATGAAAATGATCATAACTCGACAAATACATGTTAGATGGGCCGAAAACTGTTTGACAAACAACACTTTAGCAGCATATACTAGTTCACCATTGTATTTAAACTGTCTGACACTGTCACACAGAGTAGTGACTGAAGCGTTTAACCAATTCCCCTTTTCGACGTTTAAATCGGCTGAAAATGCGTTTTTTCCCACATGTGCACACAATGATGAAAATGATCATAACTCCACAAATACATGTTAGATGGGCCTAGAAATCTGTGAGAAACACTTAAGAAGCACATAATAGTTCATCATATTAATTAAATTTCTATGCTGTACTGCAGCATTCTGAATCATTCACCTCTGAAGAGACAATGGTTCGGTGTTTCTCTAATTCAGTTAGACAGCAAACCGTCACAAGTTCTGAAAATGATCATAACATCAGAAATACATGTTAGATGGGCATAGAAATCTGAGAGAAAAACTTAGGAAGCACATAATAGTTCATCATATTAATAAAATCTCTATGCTGTACTGCAGCATTCTGAATCATTCACCTCTGAAGAAACAATGGTTCGGTGTTTCTCTAATTCAGCTAGACAGCAAACCGTCCAATATTCTGAAAATGCTCATACCTCGACAAATACATGTTGTATGGGCCTAAAACTGTTTGACAAACAACGCTTTAGCAGCATATACTAGTTCACCATTGTATTTAAACTGTCTGACACTGTCACACAGAGTATTGACTGAAGCGTTCAAGCAATTCCCCTTTTCGACGTTTAAATCGGCTGAAAATGCGTTTTTTCCCACATGTGCACACTATGATGAAAATGATCCTAACTCCACAAATACATGTTAGATGGGCATAGAAATCTGAGAGAAAAACTTAGGAAGCACATAATAGTTCATCATATTAATTAAATTTCTATGCTCTACTACAGCATTCTGAATCATTCACCTCTGAATAGACAATGGTTCGGTGTTTCTCTAATTCAGCTAGACAGCAAACCGTCCAATGTTCTGAAAATGCTCATACCTCGACAAATACATGTTGTATGGGCCTAAAACTGTTTGACAAACAACGCTTTAGCAGCATATACTAGTTCACCATTGTATTTAAACTGTCTGACACTGTCACACAGAGAAATGACTGAAGCGTTTAACCAATTCCCCTTTTCGACGTTTAAATCGGCTGAAAATGCGTTTTTTCCCACATGTGCACACAATGATGAAAATGATCATAACTCCACAAATACATGTTAGATTGGCCTAGAAATCTGTGAGAAACACTTAAGAAGCACATAATAGTTCTTCATATTAATTAAATTTCTATGCTGTACTGCAGCATTCTGAATCATTCACCTCTGAAGAGACAATGGTTCGGTGTTTCTCTAATTCAGCTAGACAGCAAACCGTCACAAGTTCTGAAAATGATCATAACTCCAGAAATACATGTTAGATGAGCATAGAAATCTGAGAGAAAAACTTAGGAAGCACATAATAGTTCATCATATTAATAAAATTTCTATGCTGTACTGCAGCATTCTGAATCATTCACCTCTGAAGAGACAATGGTTCGGTGTTTCTCTAATTCAGCTAGACAGCAAACCGTCCAATGTTCTGAAAATGCTCATACCTCGACAAATACATGTTGTATGGGCCTAAAACTGTTTGACAAACAACGCTTTAGCAGCATATACTAGTTCACCATTGTATTTAAACTGTCTGACACTGTCACACAGAGTAGTGACTGAAGCGTTTAACCAATTCCCCTTTTCGACGTTTAAATCGGCTGAAAATGCGTTTTTTCCCACATGTGCACACAATGATGAAAATGATCATAACTCCACAAATACATGTTAGATGGGCCTAGAAATCTGTGAGAAACACTTAAGAAGCACATAATAGTTCATCATATTAATTAAATTTCTATGCTGTACTGCAGCATTCTGAATCATTCACCTCTGAAGAGACAATGGTTCGGTGTTTCTCTAATTCAGCTAGACAGCAAACCGTCCAATGTTCTGAAAATGCTCATACCTCGACAAATACATGTTAGATGGGCCTAAAACTGTTTGACAAACAACACTTTAGCAGCATATACTAGTTCACCATTGTATTTAAACTGTCTGACACTGTCACACAGAGTAGTGACTGAAGCGTTTAACCAATTCCCCTTTTCGACGTTTAAATCGGCTGAAAATGCGTTTTTTCCCACATGTGCACACTATGATGAAAATGATCCTAACTCCACAAATACATGTTAGATGGGCATAGAAATCTGAGAGAAAAACTTAGGAAGCACATAATAGTTCATCATATTAATAAAATCTCTATGCTGTACTGCAGCATTCTGAATCATTCACCTCTGAAGAGACAATGGTTCGGTGTTTCTCTAATTCAGCTAGACAGCAAACCGTCCAATGTTCTGAAAATGCTCATACCTCGTCAAATACAATGTTGTATGGGCCTAAACTGTTTGACAAACAACGCTTTAGCAGCATATACTAGTTCACCATTGTATTTAAACTGTCTGACACTGTCACACAGAGAAATGACTGAAGCGTTTAAGCAATTCCCCTTTTCGACGTTTAAATCGGCTGAAAATGCGTTTTTTCCCACATGTACACATAATGATGAAAATGATCATAACTCGACAAATACATGTTAGATGGGCCTAAAACTGGTTGACAAACAACACTTTAGCAGCATATACTAGTTCACCAATGTATTTAAACTGTCTGACACTGTCACACAGAGTAATGACTGAAGCGTTTAACCAATTCACCTTTTCGACGTTTAAATCGGCTGAAAATGCGTTTTTTCCCACATGTGCACACTATGATGAAAATGATCCTAACTCCACAAATACATGTTAGATGGGCATAGAAATCTGAGAGAAAAACTTAGGAAGCACATAATAGTTCATAATATTAATTAAATTTCTATGCTGTACTGCAGCATTCTGAATCATTCACCTCTGAATAGACAATGGTTCGGTGTTTCTCTAATTCAGCTAGACAGCAAACCGTCCAATATTCTGAAAATGCTCATACCTCGACAAATACATGTTGTATGGGCCTAAAACTGTTTGACAAACAACGCTTTAGCAGCATATACTAGTTCACCATTGTATTTAAACTGTCTGACACTGTCACACAGAGTATTGACTGAAGCGTTCAAGCAATTCCCCTTTTCGACGTTTAAATCGGCTGAAAATGCGTTTTTTCCCACATGTGCACACTATGATGAAAATGATCCTAACTCCACAAATACATGTTAGATGGGCATAGAAATCTGAGAGAAAAACTTAGGAAGCACATAATAGTTCATCATATTAATTAAATTTCTATGCTCTACTACAGCATTCTGAATCATTCACCTCTGAATAGACAATGGTTCGGTGTTTCTCTAATTCAGCTAGACAGCAAACCGTCCAATGTTCTGAAAATGCTCATACCTCGACAAATACATGTTGTATGGGCCTAAAACTGTTTGACAAACAACGCTTTAGCAGCATATACTAGTTCATCATTGTATTTAAACTGTCTGACACTGTCACACAGAGAAATGACTGAAGCGTTTAAGCAATTCCCCTTTTCGACGTTTAAATCGGCTGAAAATGCGTTTTTTCCCACATGTACACATAATGATGAAAATGATCATAACTCGACAAATACATGTTAGATGGGCCTAAAACTGGTTGACAAACAACACTTTAGCAGCATATACTAGTTCACTATTGTATTTAAACTGTCTGACACTGTCACACAGAATAATGACTGAAGCGTTTAACCAATTCCCCTTTTCGACGTTTAAATCGGCTGAAAATGCGTTTTTTCCCACATGTGCACACTATGATGAAAATGATCCTAACTCCACAAATACATGTTAGATGGGCATAGAAATCTGAGAGAAAAACTTAGGAAGCACATAATAGTTCATCATATTAATTAAATTTCTTTGCTCTACTACAGCATTCTGAATCATTCACCTCTGAAGAAACAATGGTTCGGTGTTTCTCTAATTCAGCTAGACAGCAAACCGTCCAATGTTCTGAAAATGCTCATACCTCGTCAAATACAATGTTGTATGGGCCTAAACTGTTTGACAAACAACGCTTTAGCAGCATATACTAGTTCACCATTGTATTTAAACTGTCTGACACTGTCACACAGAGTAATGACTGAAGCGTTTAACCAATTCTCCTTTTCGACGTTTAAATCGGCTGAAAATGCGTTTTTTCCCACATGTACACATAATGATGAAAATGATCATAACTCGACAAATACATGTTAGATGGGCCTAAAACTGGTTGACAAACAACACTTTAGCAGCATATACTAGTTCACCAATGTATTTAAACTGTCTGACACTGTCACACAGAGTAATGACTGAAGCGTTTAACCAATTCCCCTTTTCGACGTTTAAATCGGCTGAAAATGCGTTTTTTCCCACATGTGCACACAATGATGAAAATGATCATAACTCCACAAATACATGTTAGATTGGCCTAGAAATCTGTGAGAAACACTTAAGAAGCACATAATAGTTCTTCATATTAATTAAATTTCTATGCTGTACTGCAGCATTCTGAATCATTCACCTCTGAAGAGACAATGGTTCGGTGTTTCTCTAATTCAGCTAGACAGCAAACCGTCACAAGTTCTGAAAATGATCATAACTCCAGAAATACATGTTAGATGAGCATAGAAATCTGAGAGAAAAACTTAGGAAGCACATAATAGTTCATCATATTAATAAAATTTCTATGCTGTACTGCAGCATTCTGAATCATTCACCTCTGAAGAGACAATGGTTCGGTGTTTCTCTAATTCAGCTAGACAGCAAACCGTCCAATGTTCTGAAAATGCTCATACCTCGACAAATACATGTTGTATGGGCCTAAAACTGTTTGACAAACAACGCTTTAGCAGCATATACTAGTTCACCATTGTATTTAAACTGTCTGACACTGTCACACAGAGAAATGACTGAAGCGTTTAAGCAATTCCCCTTTTCGACGTTTAAATCGGCTGAAAATGCGTTTTTTCCCACATGTACACATAATGATGAAAATGATCATAACTCGACAAATACATGTTAGATGGGCCGAAAACTGTTTGACAAACAACACTTTAGCAGCATATACTAGTTCACCATTGTATTTAAACTGTCTGACACTGTCACACAGAGTAGTGACTGAAGCGTTTAACCAATTCCCCTTTTCGACGTTTAAATCGGCTGAAAATGCGTTTTTTCCCACATGTGCACACAATGATGAAAATGATCATAACTCCACAAATACATGTTAGATGGGCCTAGAAATCTGTGAGAAACACTTAAGAAGCACATAATAGTTCATCATATTAATTAAATTTCTATGCTGTACTGCAGCATTCTGAATCATTCACCTCTGAAGAGACAATGGTTCGGTGTTTCTCTAATTCAGCTAGACAGCAAACCGTCCAATGTTCTGAAAATGCTCATACCTCGACAAATACATGTTAGATGGGCCTAAAACTGTTTGACAAACAACACTTTAGCAGCATATACTAGTTCACCATTGTATTTAAACTGTCTGACACTGTCACACAGAGTAGTGACTGAAGCGTTTAACCAATTCCCCTTTTCGACGTTTAAATCGGCTGAAAATGCGTTTTTTCCCACATGTGCACACTATGATGAAAATGATCCTAACTCCACAAATACATGTTAGATGGGCATAGAAATCTGAGAGAAAAACTTAGGAAGCACATAATAGTTCATCATATTAATTAAATGTCTTTGCTCTACTACAGCATTCTGAATCATTCACCTCTGAATAGACAATGGTTCGGTGTTTCTCTAATTCAGCTAGACAGCAAACCGTCCAATGTTCTGAAAATGCTCATACCTCGACAAATACATGTTGTATGGGCCTAAAACTGTTTGACAAACAACGCTTTAGCAGCATATACTAGTTCACCATTGTATTTAAACTGTCTGACACTGTCACACAGAGTAATGACTGAAGCGTTTAACCAATTCTCCTTTTCGACGTTTAAATCGGCTGAAAATGCGTTTTTTCCCACATGTGCACACTATGATGAAAATGATCCTAACTCCACAAATACATGTTAGATGGGCCTAGAAATCTGTGAGAAACACTTAAGAAGCACATAATAGTTCTTCATATTAATTAAATTTCTATGCTGTACTGCAGCATTCTGAATCATTCACCTCTGAAGAGACAATGGTTCGGTGTTTCTCTAATTCAGTTAGACAGCAAACCGTCACAAGTTCTGAAAATGATCATAACATCAGAAATACATGTTAGATGGGCATAGAAATCTGAGAGAAAAACTTAGGAAGCACATAATAGTTCATCATATTAATAAAATCTCTATGCTGTACTGCAGCATTCTGAATCATTCACCTCTGAAGAAACAATGGTTCGGTGTTTCTCTAATTCAGCTAGACAGCAAACCGTCCAATGTTCTGAAAATGCTCATACCTCGTCAAATACAATGTTGTATGGGCCTAAACTGTTTGACAAACAACGCTTTAGCAGCATATACTAGTTCACCATTGTATTTAAACTGTCTGACACTGTCACACAGAGAAATGACTGAAGCGTTTAAGCAATTCCCCTTTTCGACGTTTAAATCGGCTGAAAATGCGTTTTTTCCCACATGTACACATAATGATGAAAATGATCATAACTCGACAAATACATGTTAGATGGGCCTAAAACTGGTTGACAAACAACACTTTAGCAGCATATACTAGTTCACCAATGTATTTAAACTGTCTGACACTGTCACACAGAGTAATGACTGAAGCGTTTAACCAATTCACCTTTTCGACGTTTAAATCGGCTGAAAATGCGTTTTTTCCCACATGTGCACACTATGATGAAAATGATCCTAACTCCACAAATACATGTTAGATGGGCATAGAAATCTGAGAGAAAAACTTAGGAAGCATATAATAGTTCATAATATTAATTAAATTTCTATGCTGTACTGCAGCATTCTGAATCATTCACCTCTGAATAGACAATGGTTCGGTGTTTCTCTAATTCAGCTAGACAGCAAACCGTCCAATATTCTGAAAATGCTCATACCTCGACAAATACATGTTGTATGGGCCTAAAACTGTTTGACAAACAACGCTTTAGCAGCATATACTAGTTCACCATTGTATTTAAACTGTCTGACACTGTCACACAGAGTATTGACTGAAGCGTTCAAGCAATTCCCCTTTTCGACGTTTAAATCGGCTGAAAATGCGTTTTTTCCCACATGTGCACACTATGATGAAAATGATCCTAACTCCACAAATACATGTTAGATGGGCATAGAAATCTGAGAGAAAAACTTAGGAAGCACATAATAGTTCATCATATTAATTAAATTTCTATGCTCTACTACAGCATTCTGAATCATTCACCTCTGAATAGACAATGGTTCGGTGTTTCTCTAATTCAGCTAGACAGCAAACCGTCCAATGTTCTGAAAATGCTCATACCTCGACAAATACATGTTGTATGGGCCTAAAACTGTTTGACAAACAACGCTTTAGCAGCATATACTAGTTCACCATTGTATTTAAACTGTCTGACACTGTCACACAGAGAAATGACTGAAGCGTTTAAGCAATTCCCCTTTTCGACGTTTAAATCGGCTGAAAATGCGTTTTTTCCCACATGTACACATAATGATGAAAATGATCATAACTCGACAAATACATGTTAGATGGGCCTAAAACTGGTTGACAAACAACACTTTAGCAGCATATACTAGTTCACCAATGTATTTAAACTGTCTGACACTGTCACACAGAGTAATGACTGAAGCGTTTAACCAATTCCCCTTTTCGACGTTTAAATCGGCTGAAAATGCGTTTTTTCCCACATGTGCACACTATGATGAAAATGATCCTAACTCCACAAATACATGTTAGATGGGCATAGAAATCTGAGAGAAAAACTTAGGAAGCACATAATAGTTCATCATATTAATTAAATTTCTATGCTGTACTGCAGCATTCTGAATCATTCACCTCTGAATAGACAATGGTTCGGTGTTTCTCTAATTCAGCTAGACAGCAAACCGTCCAATATTCTGAAAATGCTCATACCTCGACAAATACATGTTGTATGGGCCTAAAACTGTTTGACAAACAACGCTTTAGCAGCATATACTAGTTCACCATTGTATTTAAACTGTCTGACACTGTCACACAGAGTATTGACTGAAGCGTTCAAGCAATTCCCCTTTTCGACGTTTAAATCGGCTGAAAATGCGTTTTTTCCCACATGTACACATAATGATGAAAATCATCATAACTCGACAAATACATGTTAGATGGGCCTAAAACTGGTTGACAAACAACACTTTAGCAGCATATACTAGTTCACCATTGTATTTAAACTGTCTGACACTGTCACACAGAGTAATGACTGAAGCGTTTAACCAATTCCCCTTTTCGACGTTTAAATCGGCTGAAAATGCGTTTTTTCCCACATGTGCACACAATGATGAAAATGATCATAACTCCACAAATACATGTTAGATGGGCCTAGAAATCTGTGAGAAACACTTAAGAAGCACATAATAGTTCTTCATATTAATTAAATTTCTATGCTGTACTGCAGCATTCTGAATCATTCACCTCTGAAGAGACAATGGTTCGGTGTTTCTCTAATTCAGCTAGACAGCAAACCGTCCAATGTTCTGAAAATGCTCATACCTCGACAAATACATGTTGTATGGGCCTAAAACTGTTTGACAAACAACGCTTTAGCAGCATATACTAGTTCACCATTGTATTTAAACTGTCTGACACTGTCACACAGAGTAATGACTGAAGCGTTTAACCAATTCCCCTTTTCGACGTTTAAATCGGCTGAAAATGCGTTTTTTCCCACATGTACACATAATGATGAAAATGATCATAACTCGACAAATACATGTTAGATGGGCCTAAAACTGTTTGACAAACAACGCTTTAGCAGCATATACTAGTTCACCATTGTATTTAAACTGTCTGACACTGTCACACAGAGTATTGACTGAAGCGTTCAAGCAATTCCCCTTTTCGACGTTTAAATCGGCTGAAAATGCGTTTTTTCCCACATGTACACATAATGATGAAAATGATCATAACTCGACAAATACATGTTAGATGGGCCTAAAACTGGTTGACAAACAACACTTTAGCAGCATATACTAGTTCACCATTGTATTTAAACTGTCTGACACTGTCACACAGAGTAATGACTGAAGCGTTTAACCAATTCCCCTTTTCGACGTTTAAATCGGCTGAAAATGCGTTTTTTCCCACATGTGCACACTATGATGAAAATGATCCTAACTCCACAAATACATGTTAGATGGGCATAGAAATCTGAGAGAAACACTTAAGAAGCACATAATAGTTCTTCATATTAATTAAATTTCTATGCTGTACTGCAGCATTCTGAATCATTCACCTCTGAAGAGACAATGGTTCGGTGTTTCTCTAATTCAGTTAGACAGCAAACCGTCACAAGTTCTGAAAATGATCATAACATCAGAAATACATGTTAGATGGGCATAGAAATCTGAGAGAAAAACTTAGGAAGCACATAATAGTTCATCATATTAATAAAATCTCTATGCTGTACTGCAGCATTCTGAATCATTCACCTCTGAAGAAACAATGGTTCGGTGTTTCTCTAATTCAGCTAGACAGCAAACCGTCCAATGTTCTGAAAATGCTCATACCTCGTCAAATACAATGTTGTATGGGCCTAAACTGTTTGACAAACAACGCTTTAGCAGCATATACTAGTTCACCATTGTATTTAAACTGTCTGACACTGTCACACAGAGTAATGACTGAAGCGTTTAACCAATTCTCCTTTTCGACGTTTAAATCGGCTGAAAATGCGTTTTTTCCCACATGTGCACACAATGATGAAAATAATCATAACTCGACAAATACATTTTACATGGGCCTAAAACTGTTTGACAAACAACAATTTAGCAGCATATACTAGTTCACCATTGTATTTAAACTGTCTGACACTGTCACACAGAGTAATGACTGAAGCGTTTAACCAATTCCCCTTTTCGACGTTTAAATCGGCTGAAAATGCGTTTTTTCCCACATGTGCACACAATGATGAAAATGATCATAACTCCACAAATACATGTTAGATGGGCCTAGAAATCTGTGAGAAACACTTAAGAAGCACATAATAGGTCATCATATTAATACAATTTCTATGCTGTACTGCAGCATTCTGAATCATTCACCTCTGAAGAGACAATGGTTCGGTGTTTCTCTAATTCAGCTAGACAGCAAACCGTCCAATGTTCTGAAAATGCTCATACCTCGTCAAATACATGTTGTATGGGCCTAAAACTGTTTGACAAACAACGCTTTAGCAGCATATACTAGTTCACCATTGTATTTAAACTGTCTGACACTGTCACACAGAGAAATGACTGAAGCGTTTAAGCAATTCCCCTTTTCGACGTTTAAATCGGCTGAAAATGCGTTTTTTCCCACATGTACACATAATGATGAAAATGATCATAACTCGAAAAATACATGTTAGATGGGCCTAAAACTGGTTGACAAACAACACTTTAGCAGCATATACTAGTTCACCAATGTATTTAAACTGTCTGACACTGTCACACAGAGTAATGACTGAAGCGTTTAACCAATTCCCCTTTTCGACGTTTAAATCGGCTGAAAATGCGTTTTTTCCCACATGTGCACACAATGATGAAAATGATCATAACTCCACAAATACATGTTAGATGGGCCTAGAAATCTGTGAGAAACACTTAAGAAGCACATAATAGTTCATCATATTAATACAATTTCTATGCTGTACTGCAGCATTCTGAATCATTCACCTCTGAAGAGACAATGGTTCGGTGTTTCTCTAATTCAGCTAGACAGCAAACCGTCCAATGTTCTGAAAATGCTCATACCTCGTCAAATACATGTTGTATGGGCCTAAAACTGTTTGACAAACAACGCTTTAGCAGCATATACTAGTTCACCATTGTATTTAAACTGTCTGACACTGTCACACAGAGAAATGACTGAAGCGTTTAAGCAATTCCCCTTTTCGACGTTTAAATCGGCTGAAAATGCGTTTTTTCCCACATGTACACATAATGATGAAAATGATCATAACTCGACAAATACATGTTAGATGGGCCTAAAACTGGTTGACAAACAACACTTTAGCAGCATATACTAGTTCACCAATGTATTTAAACTGTCTGACACTGTCACACAGAGTAATGACTGAAGCGTTTAACCAATTCCCCTTTTCGACGTTTAAATCGGCTGAAAATGCGTTTTTTCCCACATGTGCACACAATGATGAAAATGATCATAACTCCAAAAATACATGTTAGATGGGCCTAGAAATCTGTGAGAAACACTTAAGAAGCACATAATAGTTCATCATATTAATTAAATTTCTATGCTGTACTGCAGCATTCTGAATCATTCACCTCTGAAGAGACAATGGTTCGGTGTTTCTCTAATTCAGCTAGACAGCTAGCCGTCCAATGTTCTGAAAATGCTCATACCTCGACAAATACATGTTGTATGGGCCTAAAACTGTTTGACAAACAACGCTTTAGCAGCATATACTAGTTCACCATTGTATTTAAACTGTCTGACACTGTCACACAGAGTAATGACTGAAGCGTTTAACCAATTCCCCTTTTCGACGTTTAAATCGGCTGAAAATGCGTTTTTTCCCACATGTACACATAATGATGAAAATGATCATAACTCGACAAATACATGTTAGATGGGCCTAAAACTGGTTGACAAACAACACTTTAGCAGCATATACTAGTTCACCAATGTATTTAAACTGTCTGACACTGTCACACAGAGTAATGACTGAAGCGTTTAACCAATTCCCCTTTTCGACGTTTAAATCGGCTGAAAATGCGTTTTTCCCACATGTGTACACAATGATGAAAATGATCAATAATCCACAAATACATGTTAGATGGGCCTAAAACTGGTTGACAAACAACGCTTTAGCAGCATATACTAGTTCACCATTGTATTTAAACTGTCTGACACTGTCACACAGAGTACTGACTGAAGCGTTCAAGCAATTCCCCTTTTCGACGTTTAAATCGGCTGAAAATGCGTTTTTTCCCACATGTACACATAATGATGAAAATGATCATAACTCGACAAATACATGTTAGATGGGCCTAAAACTGGTTGACAAACAACACTTTAGCAGCATATACTAGTTCACCATTGTATTTAAACTGTCTGACACTGTCACACAGAGTAATGACTGAAGCGTTTAACCAATTCCCCTTTTCGACGTTTAAATCGGCTGAAAATGCGTTTTTTCCCACATGTGCACACTATGATGAAAATGATCATAACTCCACAAATACATGTTAGATGGGCCTAAAACTGGTTGACAAACAACGCTTTAGCAGCATATACTAGTTCACCATTGTATTTAAACTGTCTGACACTGTCATATAGAGTACTGACTGAAGCGTTCAAGCAATTCCCCTTTTCGACGTTTAAATCGGCTGAAAATGCGTTTTTTCCCACATGTACACATAATGATGAAAATGATCATAACTCGACAAATACATGTTAGATGGGCCTAAAACTGGTTGACAAACAACACTTTAGCAGCATATACTAGTTCACCATTGTATTTAAACTGTCTGACACTGTCACACAGAGTAATGACTGAAGCGTTTAACCAATTCCCCTTTTCGACGTTTAAATCGGCTGAAAATGCGTTTTTTCCCACATGTGCACACTATGATGTAAATGATCCTAACTCCACAAATACATGTTAGATGGGCCTAGAAATCTGTGAGAAACACTTAAGAAGCACATAATAGTTCTTCATATTAATTAAATTTCTATGCTGTACTGCAGCATTCTGAATCATTCACCTCTGAAGAGACAATGGTTCGGTGTTTCTCTAATTCAGCTAGACAGCAAACCGTCCAATGTTCTGAAAATGCTCATACCTCGACAAATACATGTTGTATGGGCCTAAAACTGTTTGACAAACAACGCTTTAGCAGCATATACTAGTTCACCATTGTATTTAAACTGTCTGACACTGTCACACAGAGTAATGACTGAAGCGTTTAACCAATTCCCCTTTTCGACGTTTAAATCGGCTGAAAATGCGTTTTTTCCCACATGTACACATAATGATGAAAATGATCATAACTCGACAAATACATGTTAGATGGGCCTAAAACTGGTTGACAAACAACACTTTAGCAGCATATACTAGTTCACCAATGTATTTAAACTGTCTGACACTGTCACACAGAGTAATGACTGAAGCGTTTAACCAATTCCCCTTTTCGACGTTTAAATCGGCTGAAAATGCGTTTTTTCCCACATGTGCACACAATGATGAAAATGATCATAACTCCACAAATACATGTTAGATGGGCCTAGAAATCTGTGAGAAACACTTAAGAAGCACATAATAGTTCATCATATTAATTAAATTTCTATGCTGTACTGCAGCATTCTGAATCATTCACCTCTGAAGAGACAATGGTTCGGTGTTTCTCTAATTCAGCTAGACAGCAAACCGTCCAATGTTCTGAAAATGCTCATACCTCGACAAATACATGTTAGATGGGCCTAAAACTGTTTGACAAACAACACTTTAGCAGCATATACTAGTTCACCATTGTATTTAAACTGTCTGACACTGTCAAACAGAGTAATGACTGAAGCGTTTAACCAATTCCCCTTTTCGACGTTTAAATCGGCTGAAAATGCGTTTTTTCCCACATGTGCACACAATGATGAAAATGACATAACTCCACAAATACATGTTAGATGGGCCTAGAAATCTGTGAGAAAAACTTAAGAAGCACATAATAGTTCATCATATTAATTAAATTTCTATGCTGTACTGCAGCATTCTGAATCATTCACCTCTGAAGAGACAATGGTTCGGTGTTTCTCTAATTCAGCTAGACAGCAAACCGTCCAATGTTCTGAAAATGCTCATACCTCGTCAAATACATGTTGTATGGGCCTAAAACTGTTTGACAAACAACGCTTTAGCAGCATATACTAGTTCACCATTGTATTTAAACTGTCTGACACTGTCACACAGAGTAATGACTGAAGCGTTTAACCAATTCCCCTTTTCGACGTTTAAATCGGCTGAAAATGCGTTTTTTCCCACATGTGCACACAATGATGAAAATAATCATAACTCGACAAATACATAGTACATGGGCCTAAAACTGTTTGACAAACAACACTTTAGCAGCATATACTAGTTCACCATTTTATTTAAACTGTCTGACACTGTCACACAGAGTAATGACTGAAGCGTTTAACCAATTCCCCTTTTCGACGTTTAAATCGGCTGAAAATGCGTTTTTTCCCACATGTGCACACAATGATGAAAATGATCATAACTCCACAAATACATGTTAGATGGGCCTAGAAATCTGTGAGAAACACTTAAGAAGCACATAATAGTTCATCATATTAATTAAATTTCTATGCTGTACTGCAGCATTCTGAATCATTCACCTCTGAATAGACAATGGTTCGGTGTTTCTCTAATTCAGCTAGACAGCAAACCGTCCAATGTTCTGAAAATGCTCATACCTCGACAAATACATGTTAGAAGGGCCTAAAACTGTTTGACAAACAACACTTTAGCAGCATATACTAGTTCACCATTGTATTTAAACTGTCTGACACTGTCACACAGAGTAATGACTGAAGCGTTTAACCAATTCCCCTTTTCGACGTTTAAATCGGCTGAAAATGCGTTTTTTCCCACATGTGCACACTATGATGAAAATGATCCTAACTCCACAAATACATGTTAGATGGGCATAGAAATCTGAGAGAAAAACTTAGGAAGCACATAATAGTTCATCATATTAATTAAATTTCTATGCTCTACTACAGCATTCTGAATCATTCACCTCTGAATAGACAATGGTTCGGTGTTTCTCTAATTCAGCTAGACAGCAAACCGCCCAATGTTCTGAAAATGCTCATACCTCGACAAATACATGTTGTATGGGCCTAAAACTGTTTGACAAACAACGCTTTAGCAGCATATACTAGTTCACCATTGTATTTAAACTGTCTGACACTGTCACACAGAGTAATGACTGAAGCGTTTAACCAATTCTCCTTTTCGACGTTTAAATCGGCTGAAAATGCGTTTTTTCCCACATGTACACATAATGATGAAAATGATCATAACTCGACAAATACATGTTAGATGGGCCTAAAACTGGTTGACAAACAACACTTTAGCAGCATATACTAGTTCACCAATGTATTTAAACTGTCTGACACTGTCACACAGAGTAATGACTGAAGCGTTTAACCAATTCCCCTTTTCGACGTTTAAATCGGCTGAAAATGCGTTTTTTCCCACATGTGCACACAATGATGAAAATGATCATAACTCCACAAATACATGTTAGATGGGCCTAGAAATCTGTGAGAAACACTTAAGAAGCACATAATAGTTCTTCATATTAATTAAATTTCTATGCTGTACTGCAGCATTCTGAATCATTCACCTCTGAAGAGACAATGGTTCGGTGTTTCTCTAATTCAGTTAGACAGCAAACCGTCACAAGTTCTGAAAATGATCATAACATCAGAAATACATGTTAGATGGGCATAGAAATCTGAGAGAAAAACTTAGGAAGCACATAATAGCTCATCATATCAATAAAATCTCTATGCTGTACTGCAGCATTCTGAATCATTCACCTCTGAAGAAACAATGGTTCGGTGTTTCTCTAATTCAGCTAGACAGCAAACCGTCCAATGTTCTGAAAATGCTCATACCTCGACAAATACATGTTGTATGGGCCTAAAACTGTTTGACAAACAACGCTTTAGCAGCATATACTAGTTCACCATTGTATTTAAACTGTCTGACACTGTCACACAGAGTATTGACTGAAGCGTTCAAGCAATTCCCCTTTTCGACGTTTAAATCGGCTGAAAATGCGTTTTTTCCCACATGTACACATAATGATGAAAATGATCATAACTCGACAAATACATGTTAGATGGGCCTAAAACTGGTTGACAAACAACACTTTAGCAGCATATACTAGTTCACCATTGTATTTAAACTGTCTGACACTGTCACACAGAGTAATGACTGAAGCGTTTAACCAATTCCCCTTTTCGACGTTTAAATCGGCTGAAAATGCGTTTTTTCCCACATGTGCACACTATGATGAAAATGATCCTAACTCCACAAATACATGTTAGATGGGCATAGAAATCTGAGAGAAAAACTTAGGAAGCACATAATAGTTCATCATATTAATTAAATTTCTATGCTCTACTACAGCATTCTGAATCATTCACCTCTGAATAGACAATGGTTCGGTGTTTCTCTAATTCAGCTAGACAGCAAACCGTCCAATGTTCTGAAAATGCTCATACCTCGACAAATACATGTTGTATGGGCCTAAAACTGTTTGACAAACAACGCTTTAGCAGCATATACTAGTTCACCATTGTATTTAAACTGTCTGACACTGTCACACAGAGTAATGACTGAAGCGTTTAACCAATTCTCCTTTTCGACGTTTAAATCGGCTGAAAATGCGTTTTTTCCCACATGTACACATAATGATGAAAATGATCATAACTCGACAAATACATGTTAGATGGGCATAGAAATCTGAGAGAAAAACTTAGGAAGCACATAATAGTTCATCATATTAATTAAATTTCTATGCTGTACTGCAGCATTCTGAATCATTCACCTCTGAAGAGACAATGGTTCGGTGTTTCTCTAATTCAGTTAGACAGCAAACCGTCACAAGTTCTGAAAATGATCATAACATCAGAAATACATGTTAGATGGGCATAGAAATCTGAGAGAAAAACTTAGGAAGCACATAATAGTTCATCATATTAATAAAATCTCTATGCTGTACTGCAGCATTCTGAATCATTCACCTCTGAAGAAACAATGGTTCGGTGTTTCTCTAATTCAGCTAGACAGCAAACCGTCCAATGTTCTGAAAATGCTCATACCTCGTCAAATACAATGTTGTATGGGCCTAAACTGTTTGACAAACAACGCTTTAGCAGCATATACTAGTTCACCATTGTATTTAAACTGTCTGACACTGTCACACAGAGAAATGACTGAAGCGTTTAAGCAATTCCCCTTTTCGACGTTTAAATCGGCTGAAAATGCGTTTTTTCCCACATGTACACATAATGATGAAAATGATCATAACTCGACAAATACATGTTAGATGGGCCTAAAACTGGTTGACAAACAACACTTTAGCAGCATATACTAGTTCACCAATGTATTTAAACTGTCTGACACTGTCACACAGAGTAATGACTGAAGCGTTTAACCAATTCCCCTTTTCGACGTTTAAATCGGCTGAAAATGCGTTTTTTCCCACATGTGCACACAATGATGAAAATGATCATAACTCCACAAATACATGTTAGATGGGCCTAGAAATCTGTGAGAAACACTTAAGAAGCACATAATAGTTCATCATATTAATACAATTTCTATGCTGTACTGCAGCATTCTGAATCATTCACCTCTGAAGAGACAATGGTTCGGTGTTCCTCTAATTCAGCTAGACAGCAAACCGTCACAAGTTCTGAAAATGATCATAACTCCAGAAATACATGTTAGATGGGCATAGAAATCTGAGAGAAAAACTTAGGAAGCACATAATAGTTCATCATATTAATTAAATTTCAATGCTGTACTGCAGCATTCTGAATCATTCACCTCTGAAGAGACAATGGTTCGGTGTTTCTCTAATTCAGCTAGACAGCAAACCGTCCAATGTTCTGAAAATGCTCATACCTCGACAAATACATGTTGTATGGGCCTAAAACTGTTTGACAAACAACGCTTTAGCAGCATATACTAGTTCACCATTGTATTTAAACTGTCTGACACTGTCACACAGAGTAATGACTGAAGCGTTTAACCAATTCCCCTTTTCGACGTTTAAATCGGCTGAAAATGCGTTTTTTCCCACATGTGCACACAATGATGAAAATGATCATAACTCCACAAATACATGTTAGATGGGCCTAGAAATCTGTGAGAAACACTTAAGAAGCACATAATAGTTCATCATATTAATAAAATTTCTATGCTGTACTGCAGCATTCTGAATCATTCACCTCTGAAGAGACAATGGTTCGGTGTTTCTCTAATTCAGCTAGACAGCAAACCGTCACAAGTTCTGAAAATGATCATAACTCCAGAAATACATGTTAGATGGGCATAGAAATCTGAGAGAAAAACTTAGGAAGCACATAATAGTTCATCATATTAATTAAATTTCAATGCTGTACTGCAGCATTCTGAATCATTCACCTCTGAAGAGACAATGGTTCGGTGTTTCTCTAATTCAGCTAGACAGCAAACCGTCCAATGTTCTGAAAATGCTCATACCTCGACAAATACATGTTGTATGGGCCTAAAACTGTTTGACAAACAACGCTTTAGCAGCATATACTAGTTCACCATTGTATTTAAACTGTCTGACACTGTCACACAGAGTAATGACTGAAGCGTTTAACCAATTCTCCTTTTCGACGTTTAAATCGGCTGAAAATGCGTTTTTTCCCACATGTACACATAATGATGAAAATGATCATAACTCGACAAATACATGTTAGATGGGCCTAAAACTGGTTGACAAACAACACTTTAGCAGCATATACTAGTTCACCATTGTATTTAAACTGTCTGACACTGTCACACAGAGTAATGACTGAAGCGTTTAACCAATTCCCCTTTTCGACGTTTAAATCGGCTGAAAATGCGTTTTTTCCCACATGTGCACACAATGATGAAAATAATCATAACTCGACAAATACATTTTACATGGGCCTAAAACTGTTTGACAAACAACAATTTAGCAGCATATACTAGTTCACCATTGTATTTAAACTGTCTGACACTGTCACACAGAGTAATGACTGAAGCGTTTAACCAATTCCCCTTTTCGACGTTTAAATCGGCTGAAAATGCGTTTTTCCCACATGTGTACACAATGATGAAAATGATCATAACTCCACAAATACATGTTAGATGGGCCTAAAACTGGTTGACAAACAACGCTTTAGCAGCATATACTAGTTCACCATTGTATTTAAACTGTCTGACACTGTCACACAGAGTACTGACTGAAGCGTTCAAGCAATTCCCCTTTTCGACGTTTAAATCGGCTGAAAATGCGTTTTTTCCCACATGTACACATAATGATGAAAATGATCATAACTCGACAAATACATGTTAGATGGGCCTAAAACTGGTTGACAAACAACACTTTAGCAGCATATACTAGTTCACCATTGTATTTAAACTGTCTGACACTGTCACACAGAGTAATGACTGAAGCGTTTAACCAATTCCCCTTTTCGACGTTTAAATCGGCTGAAAATGCGTTTTTTCCCACATGTGCACACTATGATGAAAATGATCATAACTCCACAAATACATGTTAGATGGGCCTAAAACTGGTTGACAAACAACGCTTTAGCAGCATATACTAGTTCACCATTGTATTTAAACTGTCTGACACTGTCATATAGAGTACTGACTGAAGCGTTCAAGCAATTCCCCTTTTCGACGTTTAAATCGGCTGAAAATGCGTTTTTTCCCACATGTACACATAATGATGAAAATGATCATAACTCGACAAATACATGTTAGATGGGCCTAAAACTGGTTGACAAACAACACTTTAGCAGCATATACTAGTTCACCATTGTATTTAAACTGTCTGACACTGTCACACAGAGTAATGACTGAAGCGTTTAACCAATTCCCCTTTTCGACGTTTAAATCGGCTGAAAATGCGTTTTTTCCCACATGTGCACACTATGATGTAAATGATCCTAACTCCACAAATACATGTTAGATGGGCCTAGAAATCTGTGAGAAACACTTAAGAAGCACATAATAGTTCTTCATATTAATTAAATTTCTATGCTGTACTGCAGCATTCTGAATCATTCACCTCTGAAGAGACAATGGTTCGGTGTTTCTCTAATTCAGCTAGACAGCAAACCGTCCAATGTTCTGAAAATGCTCATACCTCGACAAATACATGTTGTATGGGCCTAAAACTGTTTGACAAACAACGCTTTAGCAGCATATACTAGTTCACCATTGTATTTAAACTGTCTGACACTGTCACACAGAGTAATGACTGAAGCGTTTAACCAATTCCCCTTTTCGACGTTTAAATCGGCTGAAAATGCGTTTTTTCCCACATGTACACATAATGATGAAAATGATCATAACTCGACAAATACATGTTAGATGGGCCTAAAACTGGTTGACAAACAACACTTTAGCAGCATATACTAGTTCACCAATGTATTTAAACTGTCTGACACTGTCACACAGAGTAATGACTGAAGCGTTTAACCAATTCCCCTTTTCGACGTTTAAATCGGCTGAAAATGCGTTTTTTCCCACATGTGCACACAATGATGAAAATGATCATAACTCCACAAATACATGTTAGATGGGCCTAGAAATCTGTGAGAAACACTTAAGAAGCACATAATAGTTCATCATATTAATTAAATTTCTATGCTGTACTGCAGCATTCTGAATCATTCACCTCTGAAGAGACAATGGTTCGGTGTTTCTCTAATTCAGCTAGACAGCAAACCGTCCAATGTTCTGAAAATGCTCATACCTCGACAAATACATGTTAGATGGGCCTAAAACTGTTTGACAAACAACACTTTAGCAGCATATACTAGTTCACCATTGTATTTAAACTGTCTGACACTGTCAAACAGAGTAATGACTGAAGCGTTTAACCAATTCCCCTTTTCGACGTTTAAATCGGCTGAAAATGCGTTTTTTCCCACATGTGCACACAATGATGAAAATGACATAACTCCACAAATACATGTTAGATGGGCCTAGAAATCTGTGAGAAAAACTTAAGAAGCACATAATAGTTCATCATATTAATTAAATTTCTATGCTGTACTGCAGCATTCTGAATCATTCACCTCTGAAGAGACAATGGTTCGGTGTTTCTCTAATTCAGCTAGACAGCAAACCGTCCAATGTTCTGAAAATGCTCATACCTCGTCAAATACATGTTGTATGGGCCTAAAACTGTTTGACAAACAACGCTTTAGCAGCATATACTAGTTCACCATTGTATTTAAACTGTCTGACACTGTCACACAGAGTAATGACTGAAGCGTTTAACCAATTCCCCTTTTCGACGTTTAAATCGGCTGAAAATGCGTTTTTTCCCACATGTGCACACAATGATGAAAATAATCATAACTCGACAAATACATAGTACATGGGCCTAAAACTGTTTGACAAACAACACTTTAGCAGCATATACTAGTTCACCATTTTATTTAAACTGTCTGACACTGTCACACAGAGTAATGACTGAAGCGTTTAACCAATTCCCCTTTTCGACGTTTAAATCGGCTGAAAATGCGTTTTTTCCCACATGTGCACACAATGATGAAAATGATCATAACTCCACAAATACATGTTAGATGGGCCTAGAAATCTGTGAGAAACACTTAAGAAGCACATAATAGTTCATCATATTAATTAAATTTCTATGCTGTACTGCAGCATTCTGAATCATTCACCTCTGAATAGACAATGGTTCGGTGTTTCTCTAATTCAGCTAGACAGCAAACCGTCCAATGTTCTGAAAATGCTCATACCTCGACAAATACATGTTAGAAGGGCCTAAAACTGTTTGACAAACAACACTTTAGCAGCATATACTAGTTCACCATTGTATTTAAACTGTCTGACACTGTCACACAGAGTAATGACTGAAGCGTTTAACCAATTCCCCTTTTCGACGTTTAAATCGGCTGAAAATGCGTTTTTTCCCACATGTGCACACTATGATGAAAATGATCCTAACTCCACAAATACATGTTAGATGGGCATAGAAATCTGAGAGAAAAACTTAGGAAGCACATAATAGTTCATCATATTAATTAAATTTCTATGCTCTACTACAGCATTCTGAATCATTCACCTCTGAATAGACAATGGTTCGGTGTTTCTCTAATTCAGCTAGACAGCAAACCGCCCAATGTTCTGAAAATGCTCATACCTCGACAAATACATGTTGTATGGGCCTAAAACTGTTTGACAAACAACGCTTTAGCAGCATATACTAGTTCACCATTGTATTTAAACTGTCTGACACTGTCACACAGAGTAATGACTGAAGCGTTTAACCAATTCTCCTTTTCGACGTTTAAATCGGCTGAAAATGCGTTTTTTCCCACATGTACACATAATGATGAAAATGATCATAACTCGACAAATACATGTTAGATGGGCCTAAAACTGGTTGACAAACAACACTTTAGCAGCATATACTAGTTCACCAATGTATTTAAACTGTCTGACACTGTCACACAGAGTAATGACTGAAGCGTTTAACCAATTCCCCTTTTCGACGTTTAAATCGGCTGAAAATGCGTTTTTTCCCACATGTGCACACAATGATGAAAATGATCATAACTCCACAAATACATGTTAGATGGGCCTAGAAATCTGTGAGAAACACTTAAGAAGCACATAATAGTTCTTCATATTAATTAAATTTCTATGCTGTACTGCAGCATTCTGAATCATTCACCTCTGAAGAGACAATGGTTCGGTGTTTCTCTAATTCAGTTAGACAGCAAACCGTCACAAGTTCTGAAAATGATCATAACATCAGAAATACATGTTAGATGGGCATAGAAATCTGAGAGAAAAACTTAGGAAGCACATAATAGCTCATCATATCAATAAAATCTCTATGCTGTACTGCAGCATTCTGAATCATTCACCTCTGAAGAAACAATGGTTCGGTGTTTCTCTAATTCAGCTAGACAGCAAACCGTCCAATGTTCTGAAAATGCTCATACCTCGACAAATACATGTTGTATGGGCCTAAAACTGTTTGACAAACAACGCTTTAGCAGCATATACTAGTTCACCATTGTATTTAAACTGTCTGACACTGTCACACAGAGTATTGACTGAAGCGTTCAAGCAATTCCCCTTTTCGACGTTTAAATCGGCTGAAAATGCGTTTTTTCCCACATGTACACATAATGATGAAAATGATCATAACTCGACAAATACATGTTAGATGGGCCTAAAACTGGTTGACAAACAACACTTTAGCAGCATATACTAGTTCACCATTGTATTTAAACTGTCTGACACTGTCACACAGAGTAATGACTGAAGCGTTTAACCAATTCCCCTTTTCGACGTTTAAATCGGCTGAAAATGCGTTTTTTCCCACATGTGCACACTATGATGAAAATGATCCTAACTCCACAAATACATGTTAGATGGGCATAGAAATCTGAGAGAAAAACTTAGGAAGCACATAATAGTTCATCATATTAATTAAATTTCTATGCTCTACTACAGCATTCTGAATCATTCACCTCTGAATAGACAATGGTTCGGTGTTTCTCTAATTCAGCTAGACAGCAAACCGTCCAATGTTCTGAAAATGCTCATACCTCGACAAATACATGTTGTATGGGCCTAAAACTGTTTGACAAACAACGCTTTAGCAGCATATACTAGTTCACCATTGTATTTAAACTGTCTGACACTGTCACACAGAGTAATGACTGAAGCGTTTAACCAATTCTCCTTTTCGACGTTTAAATCGGCTGAAAATGCGTTTTTTCCCACATGTACACATAATGATGAAAATGATCATAACTCGACAAATACATGTTAGATGGGCATAGAAATCTGAGAGAAAAACTTAGGAAGCACATAATAGTTCATCATATTAATTAAATTTCTATGCTGTACTGCAGCATTCTGAATCATTCACCTCTGAAGAGACAATGGTTCGGTGTTTCTCTAATTCAGTTAGACAGCAAACCGTCACAAGTTCTGAAAATGATCATAACATCAGAAATACATGTTAGATGGGCATAGAAATCTGAGAGAAAAACTTAGGAAGCACATAATAGTTCATCATATTAATAAAATCTCTATGCTGTACTGCAGCATTCTGAATCATTCACCTCTGAAGAAACAATGGTTCGGTGTTTCTCTAATTCAGCTAGACAGCAAACCGTCCAATGTTCTGAAAATGCTCATACCTCGTCAAATACAATGTTGTATGGGCCTAAACTGTTTGACAAACAACGCTTTAGCAGCATATACTAGTTCACCATTGTATTTAAACTGTCTGACACTGTCACACAGAGAAATGACTGAAGCGTTTAAGCAATTCCCCTTTTCGACGTTTAAATCGGCTGAAAATGCGTTTTTTCCCACATGTACACATAATGATGAAAATGATCATAACTCGACAAATACATGTTAGATGGGCCTAAAACTGGTTGACAAACAACACTTTAGCAGCATATACTAGTTCACCAATGTATTTAAACTGTCTGACACTGTCACACAGAGTAATGACTGAAGCGTTTAACCAATTCCCCTTTTCGACGTTTAAATCGGCTGAAAATGCGTTTTTTCCCACATGTGCACACAATGATGAAAATGATCATAACTCCACAAATACATGTTAGATGGGCCTAGAAATCTGTGAGAAACACTTAAGAAGCACATAATAGTTCATCATATTAATACAATTTCTATGCTGTACTGCAGCATTCTGAATCATTCACCTCTGAAGAGACAATGGTTCGGTGTTCCTCTAATTCAGCTAGACAGCAAACCGTCACAAGTTCTGAAAATGATCATAACTCCAGAAATACATGTTAGATGGGCATAGAAATCTGAGAGAAAAACTTAGGAAGCACATAATAGTTCATCATATTAATTAAATTTCAATGCTGTACTGCAGCATTCTGAATCATTCACCTCTGAAGAGACAATGGTTCGGTGTTTCTCTAATTCAGCTAGACAGCAAACCGTCCAATGTTCTGAAAATGCTCATACCTCGACAAATACATGTTGTATGGGCCTAAAACTGTTTGACAAACAACGCTTTAGCAGCATATACTAGTTCACCATTGTATTTAAACTGTCTGACACTGTCACACAGAGTAATGACTGAAGCCTTTAACCAATTCCCCTTTTCGACGTTTAAATCGGCTGAAAATGCGTTTTTTCCCACATGTGCACACAATGATGAAAATGATCATAACTCCACAAATACATGTTAGATGGGCCTAGAAATCTGTGAGAAACACTTAAGAAGCACATAATAGTTCATCATATTAATAAAATTTCTATGCTGTACTGCAGCATTCTGAATCATTCACCTCTGAAGAGACAATGGTTCGGTGTTTCTCTAATTCAGCTAGACAGCAAACCGTCACAAGTTCTGAAAATGATCATAACTCCAGAAATACATGTTAGATGGGCATAGAAATCTGAGAGAAAAACTTAGGAAGCACATAATAGTTCATCATATTAATTAAATTTCAATGCTGTACTGCAGCATTCTGAATCATTCACCTCTGAAGAGACAATGGTTCGGTGTTTCTCTAATTCAGCTAGACAGCAAACCGTCCAATGTTCTGAAAATGCTCATACCTCGACAAATACATGTTGTATGGGCCTAAAACTGTTTGACAAACAACGCTTTAGCAGCATATACTAGTTCACCATTGTATTTAAACTGTCTGACACTGTCACACAGAGTAATGACTGAAGCGTTTAACCAATTCTCCTTTTCGACGTTTAAATCGGCTGAAAATGCGTTTTTTCCCACATGTACACATAATGATGAAAATGATCATAACTCGACAAATACATGTTAGATGGGCCTAAAACTGGTTGACAAACAACACTTTAGCAGCATATACTAGTTCACCATTGTATTTAAACTGTCTGACACTGTCACACAGAGTAATGACTGAAGCGTTTAACCAATTCCCCTTTTCGACGTTTAAATCGGCTGAAAATGCGTTTTTTCCCACATGTGCACACAATGATGAAAATAATCATAACTCGACAAATACATTTTACATGGGCCTAAAACTGTTTGACAAACAACAATTTAGCAGCATATACTAGTTCACCATTGTATTTAAACTGTCTGACACTGTCACACAGAGTAATGACTGAAGCGTTTAACCAATTCCCCTTTTCGACGTTTAAATCGGCTGAAAATGCGTTTTTCCCACATGTGTACACAATGATGAAAATGATCATAACTCCACAAATACATGTTAGATGGGCCTAAAACTGGTTGACAAACAACGCTTTAGCAGCATATACTAGTTCACCATTGTATTTAAACTGTCTGACACTGTCACACAGAGTACTGACTGAAGCGTTCAAGCAATTCCCCTTTTCGACGTTTAAATCGGCTGAAAATGCGTTTTTTCCCACATGTACACATAATGATGAAAATGATCATAACTCGACAAATACATGTTAGATGGGCCTAAAACTGGTTGACAAACAACACTTTAGCAGCATATACTAGTTCACCATTGTATTTAAACTGTCTGACACTGTCACACAGAGTAATGACTGAAGCGTTTAACCAATTCCCCTTTTCGACGTTTAAATCGGCTGAAAATGCGTTTTTTCCCACATGTGCACACTATGATGAAAATGATCATAACTCCACAAATACATGTTAGATGGGCCTAAAACTGGTTGACAAACAACGCTTTAGCAGCATATACTAGTTCACCATTGTATTTAAACTGTCTGACACTGTCATATAGAGTACTGACTGAAGCGTTCAAGCAATTCCCCTTTTCGACGTTTAAATCGGCTGAAAATGCGTTTTTTCCCACATGTACACATAATGATGAAAATGATCATAACTCGACAAATACATGTTAGATGGGCCTAAAACTGGTTGACAAACAACACTTTAGCAGCATATACTAGTTCACCATTGTATTTAAACTGTCTGACACTGTCACACAGAGTAATGACTGAAGCGTTTAACCAATTCCCCTTTTCGACGTTTAAATCGGCTGAAAATGCGTTTTTTCCCACATGTGCACACTATGATGTAAATGATCCTAACTCCACAAATACATGTTAGATGGGCCTAGAAATCTGTGAGAAACACTTAAGAAGCACATAATAGTTCTTCATATTAATTAAATTTCTATGCTGTACTGCAGCATTCTGAATCATTCACCTCTGAAGAGACAATGGTTCGGTGTTTCTCTAATTCAGCTAGACAGCAAACCGTCCAATGTTCTGAAAATGCTCATACCTCGACAAATACATGTTGTATGGGCCTAAAACTGTTTGACAAACAACGCTTTAGCAGCATATACTAGTTCACCATTGTATTTAAACTGTCTGACACTGTCACACAGAGTAATGACTGAAGCGTTTAACCAATTCCCCTTTTCGACGTTTAAATCGGCTGAAAATGCGTTTTTTCCCACATGTACACATAATGATGAAAATGATCATAACTCGACAAATACATGTTAGATGGGCCTAAAACTGGTTGACAAACAACACTTTAGCAGCATATACTAGTTCACCAATGTATTTAAACTGTCTGACACTGTCACACAGAGTAATGACTGAAGCGTTTAACCAATTCCCCTTTTCGACGTTTAAATCGGCTGAAAATGCGTTTTTTCCCACATGTGCACACAATGATGAAAATGATCATAACTCCACAAATACATGTTAGATGGGCCTAGAAATCTGTGAGAAACACTTAAGAAGCACATAATAGTTCATCATATTAATTAAATTTCTATGCTGTACTGCAGCATTCTGAATCATTCACCTCTGAAGAGACAATGGTTCGGTGTTTCTCTAATTCAGCTAGACAGCAAACCGTCCAATGTTCTGAAAATGCTCATACCTCGACAAATACATGTTAGATGGGCCTAAAACTGTTTGACAAACAACACTTTAGCAGCATATACTAGTTCACCATTGTATTTAAACTGTCTGACACTGTCAAACAGAGTAATGACTGAAGCGTTTAACCAATTCCCCTTTTCGACGTTTAAATCGGCTGAAAATGCGTTTTTTCCCACATGTGCACACAATGATGAAAATGACATAACTCCACAAATACATGTTAGATGGGCCTAGAAATCTGTGAGAAAAACTTAAGAAGCACATAATAGTTCATCATATTAATTAAATTTCTATGCTGTACTGCAGCATTCTGAATCATTCACCTCTGAAGAGACAATGGTTCGGTGTTTCTCTAATTCAGCTAGACAGCAAACCGTCCAATGTTCTGAAAATGCTCATACCTCGTCAAATACATGTTGTATGGGCCTAAAACTGTTTGACAAACAACGCTTTAGCAGCATATACTAGTTCACCATTGTATTTAAACTGTCTGACACTGTCACACAGAGTAATGACTGAAGCGTTTAACCAATTCCCCTTTTCGACGTTTAAATCGGCTGAAAATGCGTTTTTTCCCACATGTGCACACAATGATGAAAATAATCATAACTCGACAAATACATAGTACATGGGCCTAAAACTGTTTGACAAACAACACTTTAGCAGCATATACTAGTTCACCATTTTATTTAAACTGTCTGACACTGTCACACAGAGTAATGACTGAAGCGTTTAACCAATTCCCCTTTTCGACGTTTAAATCGGCTGAAAATGCGTTTTTTCCCACATGTGCACACAATGATGAAAATGATCATAACTCCACAAATACATGTTAGATGGGCCTAGAAATCTGTGAGAAACACTTAAGAAGCACATAATAGTTCATCATATTAATTAAATTTCTATGCTGTACTGCAGCATTCTGAATCATTCACCTCTGAATAGACAATGGTTCGGTGTTTCTCTAATTCAGCTAGACAGCAAACCGTCCAATGTTCTGAAAATGCTCATACCTCGACAAATACATGTTAGAAGGGCCTAAAACTGTTTGACAAACAACACTTTAGCAGCATATACTAGTTCACCATTGTATTTAAACTGTCTGACACTGTCACACAGAGTAATGACTGAAGCGTTTAACCAATTCCCCTTTTCGACGTTTAAATCGGCTGAAAATGCGTTTTTTCCCACATGTGCACACTATGATGAAAATGATCCTAACTCCACAAATACATGTTAGATGGGCATAGAAATCTGAGAGAAAAACTTAGGAAGCACATAATAGTTCATCATATTAATTAAATTTCTATGCTCTACTACAGCATTCTGAATCATTCACCTCTGAATAGACAATGGTTCGGTGTTTCTCTAATTCAGCTAGACAGCAAACCGCCCAATGTTCTGAAAATGCTCATACCTCGACAAATACATGTTGTATGGGCCTAAAACTGTTTGACAAACAACGCTTTAGCAGCATATACTAGTTCACCATTGTATTTAAACTGTCTGACACTGTCACACAGAGTAATGACTGAAGCGTTTAACCAATTCTCCTTTTCGACGTTTAAATCGGCTGAAAATGCGTTTTTTCTCACATGTACACATAATGATGAAAATGATCATAACTCGACAAATACATGTTAGATGGGCCTAAAACTGGTTGACAAACAACACTTTAGCAGCATATACTAGTTCACCAATGTATTTAAACTGTCTGACACTGTCACACAGAGTAATGACTGAAGCGTTTAACCAATTCCCCTTTTCGACGTTTAAATCGGCTGAAAATGCGTTTTTTCCCACATGTGCACACAATGATGAAAATGATCATAACTCCACAAATACATGTTAGATGGGCCTAGAAATCTGTGAGAAACACTTAAGAAGCACATAATAGTTCTTCATATTAATTAAATTTCTATGCTGTACTGCAGCATTCTGAATCATTCACCTCTGAAGAGACAATGGTTCGGTGTTTCTCTAATTCAGTTAGACAGCAAACCGTCACAAGTTCTGAAAATGATCATAACATCAGAAATACATGTTAGATGGGCATAGAAATCTGAGAGAAAAACTTAGGAAGCACATAATAGCTCATCATATCAATAAAATCTCTATGCTGTACTGCAGCATTCTGAATCATTCACCTCTGAAGAAACAATGGTTCGGTGTTTCTCTAATTCAGCTAGACAGCAAACCGTCCAATGTTCTGAAAATGCTCATACCTCGACAAATACATGTTGTATGGGCCTAAAACTGTTTGACAAACAACGCTTTAGCAGCATATACTAGTTCACCATTGTATTTAAACTGTCTGACACTGTCACACAGAGTATTGACTGAAGCGTTCAAGCAATTCCCCTTTTCGACGTTTAAATCGGCTGAAAATGCGTTTTTTCCCACATGTACACATAATGATGAAAATGATCATAACTCGACAAATACATGTTAGATGGGCCTAAAACTGGTTGACAAACAACACTTTAGCAGCATATACTAGTTCACCATTGTATTTAAACTGTCTGACACTGTCACACAGAGTAATGACTGAAGCGTTTAACCAATTCCCCTTTTCGACGTTTAAATCGGCTGAAAATGCGTTTTTTCCCACATGTGCACACTATGATGAAAATGATCCTAACTCCACAAATACATGTTAGATGGGCATAGAAATCTGAGAGAAAAACTTAGGAAGCACATAATAGTTCATCATATTAATTAAATTTCTATGCTCTACTACAGCATTCTGAATCATTCACCTCTGAATAGACAATGGTTCGGTGTTTCTCTAATTCAGCTAGACAGCAAACCGTCCAATGTTCTGAAAATGCTCATACCTCGACAAATACATGTTGTATGGGCCTAAAACTGTTTGACAAACAACGCTTTAGCAGCATATACTAGTTCACCATTGTATTTAAACTGTCTGACACTGTCACACAGAGTAATGACTGAAGCGTTTAACCAATTCTCCTTTTCGACGTTTAAATCGGCTGAAAATGCGTTTTTTCCCACATGTACACATAATGATGAAAATGATCATAACTCGACAAATACATGTTAGATGGGCATAGAAATCTGAGAGAAAAACTTAGGAAGCACATAATAGTTCATCATATTAATTAAATTTCTATGCTGTACTGCAGCATTCTGAATCATTCACCTCTGAAGAGACAATGGTTCGGTGTTTCTCTAATTCAGTTAGACAGCAAACCGTCACAAGTTCTGAAAATGATCATAACATCAGAAATACATGTTAGATGGGCATAGAAATCTGAGAGAAAAACTTAGGAAGCACATAATAGTTCATCATATTAATAAAATCTCTATGCTGTACTGCAGCATTCTGAATCATTCACCTCTGAAGAAACAATGGTTCGGTGTTTCTCTAATTCAGCTAGACAGCAAACCGTCCAATGTTCTGAAAATGCTCATACCTCGTCAAATACAATGTTGTATGGGCCTAAACTGTTTGACAAACAACGCTTTAGCAGCATATACTAGTTCACCATTGTATTTAAACTGTCTGACACTGTCACACAGAGAAATGACTGAAGCGTTTAAGCAATTCCCCTTTTCGACGTTTAAATCGGCTGAAAATGCGTTTTTTCCCACATGTACACATAATGATGAAAATGATCATAACTCGACAAATACATGTTAGATGGGCCTAAAACTGGTTGACAAACAACACTTTAGCAGCATATACTAGTTCACCAATGTATTTAAACTGTCTGACACTGTCACACAGAGTAATGACTGAAGCGTTTAACCAATTCCCCTTTTCGACGTTTAAATCGGCTGAAAATGCGTTTTTTCCCACATGTGCACACAATGATGAAAATGATCATAACTCCACAAATACATGTTAGATGGGCCTAGAAATCTGTGAGAAACACTTAAGAAGCACATAATAGTTCATCATATTAATACAATTTCTATGCTGTACTGCAGCATTCTGAATCATTCACCTCTGAAGAGACAATGGTTCGGTGTTCCTCTAATTCAGCTAGACAGCAAACCGTCACAAGTTCTGAAAATGATCATAACTCCAGAAATACATGTTAGATGGGCATAGAAATCTGAGAGAAAAACTTAGGAAGCACATAATAGTTCATCATATTAATTAAATTTCAATGCTGTACTGCAGCATTCTGAATCATTCACCTCTGAAGAGACAATGGTTCGGTGTTTCTCTAATTCAGCTAGACAGCAAACCGTCCAATGTTCTGAAAATGCTCATACCTCGACAAATACATGTTGTATGGGCCTAAAACTGTTTGACAAACAACGCTTTAGCAGCATATACTAGTTCACCATTGTATTTAAACTGTCTGACACTGTCACACAGAGTAATGACTGAAGCCTTTAACCAATTCCCCTTTTCGACGTTTAAATCGGCTGAAAATGCGTTTTTTCCCACATGTGCACACAATGATGAAAATGATCATAACTCCACAAATACATGTTAGATGGGCCTAGAAATCTGTGAGAAACACTTAAGAAGCACATAATAGTTCATCATATTAATAAAATTTCTATGCTGTACTGCAGCATTCTGAATCATTCACCTCTGAAGAGACAATGGTTCGGTGTTTCTCTAATTCAGCTAGACAGCAAACCGTCACAAGTTCTGAAAATGATCATAACTCCAGAAATACATGTTAGATGGGCATAGAAATCTGAGAGAAAAACTTAGGAAGCACATAATAGTTCATCATATTAATTAAATTTCAATGCTGTACTGCAGCATTCTGAATCATTCACCTCTGAAGAGACAATGGTTCGGTGTTTCTCTAATTCAGCTAGACAGCAAACCGTCCAATGTTCTGAAAATGCTCATACCTCGACAAATACATGTTGTATGGGCCTAAAACTGTTTGACAAACAACGCTTTAGCAGCATATACTAGTTCACCATTGTATTTAAACTGTCTGACACTGTCACACAGAGTAATGACTGAAGCGTTTAACCAATTCTCCTTTTCGACGTTTAAATCGGCTGAAAATGCGTTTTTTCCCACATGTACACATAATGATGAAAATGATCATAACTCGACAAATACATGTTAGATGGGCCTAAAACTGGTTGACAAACAACACTTTAGCAGCATATACTAGTTCACCATTGTATTTAAACTGTCTGACACTGTCACACAGAGTAATGACTGAAGCGTTTAACCAATTCCCCTTTTCGACGTTTAAATCGGCTGAAAATGCGTTTTTTCCCACATGTGCACACAATGATGAAAATAATCATAACTCGACAAATACATTTTACATGGGCCTAAAACTGTTTGACAAACAACAATTTAGCAGCATATACTAGTTCACCATTGTATTTAAACTGTCTGACACTGTCACACAGAGTAATGACTGAAGCGTTTAACCAATTCCCCTTTTCGACGTTTAAATCGGCTGAAAATGCGTCTTTTCCCACATGTGCACACAATGATGAAAATGATCATAACTCCACAAATACATGTTAGATGGGCCTAGAAATCTGTGAGAAACACTTAAGAAGCACATAATAGTTCATCATATTAATAAAATTTCTATGCTGTACTGCAGCATTCTGAATCATTCACCTCTGAAGAGACAATGGTTCGGTGTTTCTCTAATTCAGCTAGACAGCTAGCCGTCCAATGTTCTGAAAATGCTCATACCTCGACAAATACATGTTGTATGGGCCTAAAACTGTTTGACAAACAACGCTTTAGCAGCATATACTAGTTCACCATTGTATTTAAACTGTCTGACACTGTCACACAGAGTAATGACTGAAGCGTTTAACCAATTCCCCTTTTCGACGTTTAAATCGGCTGAAAATGCGTTTTTTCCCACATGTACACACAATGATGAAAATGATCATAACTCGACAAATACATGTTAGATGGGCCTAAAACTGGTTGACAAACAACACTTTAGCAGCATATACTAGTTCACCAATGTATTTAAACTGTCTGACACTGTCACACAGAGTAATGACTGAAGCGTTTAACCAATTCCCCTTTTCGACGTTTAAATCGGCTGAAAATGCGTTTTTTCCCACATGTGCACACAATGATGAAAATAATCATAACTCGACAAATACATTTTACATGGGCCTAAAACTGTTTGACAAACAACAATTTAGCAGCATATACTAGTTCACCATTGTATTTAAACTGTCTGACACTGTCACACAGAGTAATGACTGAAGCGTTTAACCAATTCCCCTTTTCGACGTTTAAATCGGCTGAAAATGCGTTTTTTCCCACATGTGCACACAATGATGAAAATGATCATAACTCCACAAATACATGTTAGATGGGCCTAAAACTGGTTGACAAACAACGCTTTAGCAGCATATACTAGTTCACCATTGTATTTAAACTGTCTGACACTGTCACACAGAGTACTGACTGAAGCGTTCAAGCAATTCCCCTTTTCGACGTTTAAATCGGCTGAAAATGCGTTTTTTCCCACATGTACACATAATGATGAAAATGATCATAACTCGACAAATACATGTTAGATGGGCCTAAAACTGGTTGACAAACAACACCTCAGCAGCATATACTAGTTCACCATTGTATTTAAACTGTCTGACACTGTCACACAGAGTAATGACTGAAGCGTTTAACCAATTCCCCTTTTCGACATTTAAATCGGCTGAAAATGCGTTTTTTCCCACATGTGCACACTATGATATAAATGATCCTAACTCCACAAATACATGTTAGATGGGCATAGAAATCTGAGAGAAAAACTTAGGAAGCACATAATAGTTCATCATATTAATAAAATTTCTATGCTCTACTACAGCATTCTGAATCATTCAACTCTTAATAGACAATGGTTCGGTGTTTCTCTAATTCAGCTAGACAGCAAACCGTCCAATGTTCTGAAAATGCTCATACCTCGACAAATACATGTTAGATGGGCCTTAAACTGTTTGACAAACAACACTTTAGCAGCATATACTAGTTCACCATTGTATTTAAACTGTCTGACACTGTCAAACAGAGTAATGACTGAAGCGTTTAACCAATTCCCCTTTTCGACGTTTAAATCGGCTGAAAATGCGTTTTTTCCCACATGTGCACACAATGATGAAAATGATCATAACTCCACAAATACATGTTAGATGGGCCTAGAAATCTGTGAGAAACACTTAAGAAGCACATAATAGTTCATCATATTAATAAAATTTCTATGCTGTACTGCAGCATTCTGAATCATTCACCTCTGAAGAGACAATGGTTCGGTGTTTCTCTAATTCAGCTAGACAGCAAACCGTCACAAGTTCTGAAAATGATCATAACTCCAGAAATACATGTTAGATGGGCATAGAAATCTGAGAGAAAAACTTAGGAAGCACATAATAGTTCATCATATTAATTAAATTTCAATGCTGTACTGCAGCATTCTGAATCATTCACCTCTGAAGAGACAATGGTTGGGTGTTTCTCTAATTCAGCTAGACAGCAAACCGTCCAATGTTCTGAAAATGCTCATACCTCGACAAATACATGTTGTATGGGCCTAAAACTGTTTGACAAACAACGCTTTAGCAGCATATACTAGTTCACCATTGTATTTAAACTGTCTGACACTGTCACACAGAGTAATGACTGAAGCGTTTAACCAATTCCCCTTTTCGACGTTTAAATCGGCTGAAAATGCGTTTTTTCCCACATGTGCACACAATGATGAAAATGATCATAACTCCACAAATACATGTTAGATGGGCCTAGAAATCTGTGAGAAACACTTAAGAAGCACATAATAGTTCATCATATTAATAAAATTTCTATGCTGTACTGCAGCATTCTGAATCATTCACCTCTGAAGAGACAATGGTTCGGTGTTTCTCTAATTCAGCTAGACAGCAAACCGTCACAAGTTCTGAAAATGATCATAACTCCAGAAATACATGTTAGATGGGCATAGAAATCTGAGAGAAATACTTAGGAAGCACATAATAGTTCATCATATTAATTAAATTTCAATGCTGTACTGCAGCATTCTGAATCATTCACCTCTGAAGAGACAATGGTTCGGTGTTTCTCTAATTCAGCTAGACAGCAAACCGTCCAATGTTCTGAAAATGCTCATACCTCGACAAATACATGTTGTATGGGCCTAAAACTGTTTGACAAACAACGCTTTAGCAGCATATACTAGTTCACCATTGTATTTAAACTGTCTGACACTGTCACACAGAGTAATGACTGAAGCGTTTAACCAATTCTCCTTTTCGACGTTTAAATCGGCTGAAAATGCGTTTTTTCCCAGATGTACACATAATGATGAAAATGATCATAACTCGACAAATACATGTTAGATGGGCCTAAAACTGGTTGACAAACAACACTTTAGCAGCATATACTAGTTCACCATTGTATTTAAACTGTCTGACACTGTCACACAGAGTAATGACTGAAGCGTTTAAGCAATTCCCCTTTTCGACGTTTAAATCGGCTGAAAATGCGTTTTTTCCCACATGTACACATAATGATGAAAATGATCATAACTCGACAAATACATGTTAGATGGGCCTAAAACTGGTTGACAAACAACACTTTAGCAGCATATACTAGTTCACCAATGTATTTAAACTGTCTGACACTGTCACACAGAGTAATGACTGAAGCGTTTAACCAATTCCCCTTTTCGACGTTTAAATCGGCTGAAAATGCGTTTTTTCCCACATGTGCACACAATGATGAAAATGATCATAACTCCACAAATACATGTTAGATGGGCCTAGAAATCTGTGAGAAACACTTAAGAAGCACATAATAGTTCATCATATTAATTAAATTTCTATGCTGTACTGCAGCATTCTGAATCATTCACCTCTGAAGAGACAATGGTTCGGTGTTTCTCTAATTCAGCTAGACAGCTAGCCGTCCAATGTTCTGAAAATGCTCATACCTCGACAAATACATGTTGTATGGGCCTAAAACTGTTTGACAAACAACGCTTTAGCAGCATATACTAGTTCACCATTGTATTTAAACTGTCTGACACTGTCACACAGAGTAATGACTGAAGCGTTTAACCAATTCCCCTTTTCGACGTTTAAATCGGCTGAAAATGCGTTTTTTCCCACATGTACACATAATGATGAAAATGATCATAACTCGACAAATACATGTTAGATGGGCCTAAAACTGGTTGACAAACAACACTTTAGCAGCATATACTAGTTCACCAATGTATTTAAACTGTCTGACACTGTCACACAGAGTAATGACTGAAGCGTTTAACCAATTCCCCTTTTCGACGTTTAAATCGGCTGAAAATGCGTTTTTTCCCACATGTGCACACAATGATGAAAATAATCATAACTCGACAAATACATTTTACATGGGCCTAAAACTGTTTGACAAACAACAATTTAGCAGCATATACTAGTTCACCATTGTATTTAAACTGTCTGACACTGTCACACAGAGTAATGGCTGAAGCGTTTAACCAATTCCCCTTTTCGACGTTTAAATCGGCTGAAAATGCGTTTTTTCCCACATGTGCACACAATGATGAAAATGATCATAACTCCACAAATACATGTTAGATGGGCCTAAAACTGGTTGACAAACAACGCTTTAGCAGCATATACTAGTTCACCATTGTATTTAAACTGTCTGACACTGTCACACAGAGTACTGACTGAAGCGTTCAAGCAATTCCCCTTTTCGACGTTTAAATCGGCTGAAAATGCGTTTTTTCCCACATGTACACATAATGATGAAAATGATCATAACTCGACAAATACATGTTAGATGGGCCAAAAACTGGTTGACAAACAACACCTCAGCAGCATATACTAGTTCACCATTGTATTTAAACTGTCTGACACTGTCACACAGAGTAATGACTGAAGCGTTTAACCAATTCCCCTTTTCGACGTTTAAATCGGCTGAAAATGCGTTTTTTCCCACATGTGCACACTATGATGAAAATGATCCTAACTCCACAAATACATGTTAGATGGGCATAGAAATCTGAGAGAAAAACTTAGGAAGCACATAATAGTTCATCATATTAATAAAATTTCTATGCTCTACTACAGCATTCTGAATCATTCACCTCTTAATAGACAATGGTTCGGTGTTTCTCTAATTCAGCTAGACAGCAAACCGTCCAATGTTCTGAAAATGCTCATACCTCGACAAATACATGTTAGATGGGCCTTAAACTGTTTGACAAACAACACTTTAGCAGCATATACTAGTTCACCATTGTATTTAAACTGTCTGACACTGTCAAACAGAGTAATGACTGAAGCGTTTAACCAATTCCCCTTTTCGACGTTTAAATCGGCTGAAAATGCGTTTTTTCCCACATGTGCACACAATGATGAAAATGATCATAACTCCAGAAATACATGTTAGATGGGCATAGAAATCTGAGAGAAAAACTTAGGAAGCACATTATAGTTCATCATATTAATAAAATTTCTATGCTGTACTGCAGCATTCTGAATCATTCACCTCTGAAGAGACAATGGTTCGGTGTTTCTCTAATTCGGCTAGACAGCAAACCGTCCAATGTTGTGAAAATGCTCATACCTCGTCAAATACATGTTGTATGGGCCAAAAACTGTTTGACAAACAACGCTTTAGCAGCATATACTAGTTCACCATTGTATTTAAACTGTCTGACACTGTCACACAGAGTAATGACTGAAGCGTTTAACCAATTCCCCTTTTCGACGTTTAAATCGGCTGAAAATGCGTTTTTTCCCACATGTGCACACAATGATGAAAATAATCATAACTCGACAAATACATTGTACATGGGCCTAAAACTGTTTGACAAACAACACTTTAGCAGCATATACTAGTTCACCATTGTATTTAAACTGTCTGACACTGTCACACAGAGTAATGACTGAAGCGTTTAACCAATTCCCCTTTTCGACGTTTAAATCGGCTGAAAATGCATTTTTTCCCACATGTGCACACAATGATGAAAATGATCATAACTCCACAAATACATGTTAGATGGGCCTAGAAATCTGTGAGAAACACTTAAGAAGCACATAATAGTTCATCATATTAATTAAATTTCTATGCTGTACTGCAGCATTCTGAATCATTCACCTCTGAATAGACAATGGTTCGGTGTTTCTCTAATTCAGCTAGACAGCAAACCGTCCAATGTTCTGAAAATGCTCATACCTCGTCAAATACAATGTTGTATGGGCCTAAACTGTTTGACAAACAACGCTTTAGCAGCATATACTAGTTCACCATTGTATTTAAACTGTCTGACACTGTCACACAGAGTAATGACTGAAGCGTTTAACCAATTCTCCTTTTCGACGTTTAAATCGGCTGAAAATGCGTTTTTTCCCACATGTGCATATAATGATGAAAATGATCATTACTCGACAAATACATGTTAGATGGGCCGAAAACTGTTTGACAAACAACACTTTAGCAGCATATACTAGTTCACCATTGTATTTAAACTGTCTGACACTGTCACACAGAGTAATGACTGAAGCGTTTAACCAATTCCCCTTTTCGACGTTTAAATCGGCTGAAAATGCGTTTTTTCCCACATGTGCACACAATGATGAAAATGATCATAACTCCACAAATACATGTTAGATGGGCCTAGAAATCTGTGAGAAACACTTAAGAAGCACATAATAGTTCATCATATTAATTAAATTTCTATGCTGTCTTGCAGCATTCTGAATCATTCACCTCTGAAGAGACAATGGTTCGGTGTTTCTCTAATTCAGTTAGACAGCAAACCGTCACAAGTTCTGAAAATGATCATAACATCAGAAATACATGTTAGATGGGCATAGAAATCTGAGAGAAAAACTTAGGAAGCACATAATAGTTCATCATATTAATAAAATCTCTATGCTGTACTGCAGCATTCTGAATCATTCACCTCTGAAGAGACAATGGTTCGGTGTTTCTCTAATTCAGCTAGACAGCAAACCGTCCAATGTTCTGAAAATGCTCATACCTCAACAAATACATGTTGTATGGGCCTAAAACTGTTTGACAAACAACGCTTTAGCAGCATATACTAGTTCACCATTGTCTTTAAACTGTCTGACACTGTCACACAGAGTAATGACTGAAGCGTTTAACCAATTCCCCTTTTCGACGTTTAAATCGGCTGAAAATGCGTTTTTTCCCACATGTGCACACAATGATGAAAATGATCATAACTCCACAAATACATGTTAGATGGGCCTAGAAATAGGTGAGAAACACTTAAGAAGCACATAATAGTTCATCATATTAATTAAATTTCTATGCTGTACTGCAGCATTCTGAATCATTCACCTCTGAAGAGACAATGGTTCGGTGTTTCTCTAATTCAGCTAGACAGCTAGCCGTCCAATGTTCTGAAAATGCTCATACCTCGACAAATACATGTTGTATGGGCCTAAAACTGTTTGACAAACAACGCTTTAGCAGCATATACTAGTTCACCATTGTATTTAAACTGTCTGACACTGTCACACAGAGTAATGACTGAAGCGTTTAACCAATTCCCCTTTTCGACGTTTAAATCGGCTGAAAATGCGTTTTTTCCCACATGTACACATAATGATGAAAATGATCATAACTCGACAAATACATGTTAGATGGGCCTAAAACTGGTTGACAAACAACACTTTAGCAGCATATACTAGTTCACCAATGTATTTAAACTGTCAGACACTGTCACACAGAGTAATGACTGAAGCGTTTAACCAATTCCCCTTTTCGACGTTTAAATCCGCTGAAAATGCGTTTTTTCCCACATGTGCACACAATGATGAAAATAATCATAACTCGACAAATACATTTTACATGGGCCTAAAACTGTTTGACAAACAACAATTTAGCAGCATATACTAGTTCACCATTGTATTTAAACTGTCTGACACTGTCACACAGAGTAATGACTGAAGCGTTTAACCAATTCCCCTTTTCGACGTTTAAATCGGCTGAAAATGCGTTTTTTCCCACATGTGCACACAATGATGAAAATGATCATAACTCCACAAATACATGTTAGATGGGCCTAAAACTGGTTGACAAACAACGCTTTAGCAGCATATACTAGTTCACCATTGTATTTAAACTGTCTGACACTGTCACACAGAGTACTGACTGAAGCGTTCAAGCAATTCCCCTTTTCGACGTTTAAATCGGCTGAAAATGCGTTTTTTCCCACATGTACACATAATGATGAAAATGATCATAACTCGACAAATACATGTTAGATGGGCCAAAAACTGGTTGACAAACAACACCTCAGCAGCATATACTAGTTCACCATTGTATTTAAACTGTCTGACACTGTCACACAGAGTAATGACTGAAGCGTTTAACCAATTCCCCTTTTCGACGTTTAAATCGGCTGAAAATGCGTTTTTTCCCACATGTGCACACTATGATGAAAATGATCCTAACTCCACAAATACATGTTAGATGGGCATAGAAATCTGAGAGAAAAACTTAGGAAGCACATAATAGTTCATCATATTAATAAAATTTCTATGCTCTACTACAGCATTCTGAATCATTCACCTCTTAATAGACAATGGTTCGGTGTTTCTCTAATTCAGCTAGACAGCAAACCGTCCAATGTTCTGAAAATGCTCATACCTCGACAAATACATGTTAGATGGGCCTTAAACTGTTTGACAAACAACACTTTAGCAGCATATACTAGTTCACCATTGTATTTAAACTGTCTGACACTGTCAAACAGAGTAATGACTGAAGCGTTTAACCAATTCCCCTTTTCGACGTTTAAATCGGCTGAAAATGCGTTTTTTCCCACATGTGCACACAATGATGAAAATGATCATAACTCCAGAAATACATGTTAGATGGGCATAGAAATCTGAGAGAAAAACTTAGGAAGCACATAATAGTTCATCATATTAATAAAATTTCTATGCTGTACTGCAGCATTCTGAATCATTCACCTCTGAAGAGACAATGGTTCGGTGTTTCTCTAATTCAGCTAGACAGCAAACCGTCACAAGTTCTGAAAATGATCATAACTCCAGAAATACATGTTAGATGGGCATAGAAATCTGAGAGAAAAACTTAGGAAGCACATAATAGTTCATCATATTAATTACATTTCAATGCTGTACTGCAGCATTCTGAATCATTCACCTCTGAAGAGACAATGGTTCGGTGTTTCTCTAATTCGGCTAGACAGCAAACCGTCCAATGTTCTGAAAATGCTCATACCTCGACAAATACATGTTAGATGGGCCTTAAACTGTTTGACAAACAACACTTTAGCAGCATATACTAGTTCACCATTGTATTTAAACTGTCTGACACTGTCAAACAGAGTAATGACTGAAGCGTTTAACCAATTCCCCTTTTCGACGTTTAAATCGGCTGAAAATGCGTTTTTTCCCACATGTGCACACAATGATGAAAATGATCATAACTCCAGAAATACATGTTAGATGGGCATAGAAATCTGAGAGAAAAACTTAGGAAGCACATAATAGTTCATCATATTAATAAAATTTCTATGCTGTACTGCAGCATTCTGAATCATTCACCTCTGAAGAGACAATGGTTCGGTGTTTCTCTAATTCGGCTAGACAGCAAACCGTCCAATGTTGTGAAAATGCTCATACCTCGTCAAATACATGTTGTATGGGCCAAAAACTGTTTGACAAACAACGCTTTAGCAGCATATACTAGTTCACCATTGTATTTAAACTGTCTGACACTGTCACACAGAGTAATGACTGAAGCGTTTAACCAATTCCCCTTTTCGACGTTTAAATCGGCTGAAAATGCGTTTTTTCCCACATGTGCACACAATGATGAAAATAATCATAACTCGACAAATACATTGTACATGGGCCTAAAACTGTTTGACAAACAACACTTTAGCAGCATATACTAGTTCACCATTGTATTTAAACTGTCTGACACTGTCACACAGAGTAATGACTGAAGCGTTTAACCAATTCCCCTTTTCGACGTTTAAATCGGCTGAAAATGCATTTTTTCCCACATGTGCACACAATGATGAAAATGATCATAATTCCACAAATACATGTTAGATGGGCCTAGAAATCTGTGAGAAACACTTAAGAAGCACATAATAGTTCATCATATTAATTAAATTTCTATGCTGTACTGCAGCATTCTGAATCATTCACCTCTGAATAGACAATGGTTCGGTGTTTCTCTAATTCAGCTAGACAGCAAACCGTCCAATGTTCTGAAAATGCTCATACCTCGTCAAATACAATGTTGTATGGGCCTAAACTGTTTGACAAACAACGCTTTAGCAGCATATACTAGTTCACCAATGTATTTAAAATGTCTGACACTGTCACACAGAGTAATGACTGAAGCGTTTAACCAATTCCCCTTTTCGACGTTTAAATCGGCTGAAAATGCGTTTTTTCCCACATGTGCACACAATGATGAAAATGATCATAACTCCAGAAATACATGTTAGATGGGCATAGAAATCTGAGAGAAAAACTTAGGAAGCACATAATAGTTCATCATATTAATAAAATTTCTATGCTGTACTGCAGCATTCTGAATCATTCACCTCTGAAGAGACAATGGTTCGGTGTTTCTCTAATTCGGCTAGACAGCAAACCGTCCAATGTTCTGAAAATGCTCATACCTCGTCAAATACATGTTAGATGGGCCTAAAACTGTTTGACAAACAACGCTTTAGCAGCATATACTAGTTCACCATTGTATTTAAACTGTCTGACACTGTCACACAGAGTAATGACTGAAGCGTTTAACCAATTCCCCTTTTCGACGTTTAAATCGGCTGAAAATGCGTTTTTTCCCACATGTGCACACAATGATGAAAATAATCATAACTCGACAAATACATTGTACATGGGCCTAAAACTGTTTGACAAACAACACTTTAGCAGCATATACTAGTTCACCATTGTATTTAAACTGTCTGACACTGTCACACAGAGTAATGACTGAAGCGTTTAACCAATTCCCCTTTTCGACGTTTAAATCGGCTGAAAATGCGTTTTTTCCCACATGTGCACACAATGATGAAAATGATCATAACTCCACAAATACATGTTAGATGGGCCTAGAAATCTGTGAGAAACACTTAAGAAGCACATAATAGTTCATCATATTAATTAAATTACTATGCTGTACTGCAGCATTCTGAATCATTCACCTCTGAAGAGACAATGGTTCGGTGTTTCTCTAATTCAGTTAGACAGCAAACCGTCACAAGTTCTGAAAATGATCATAACTCCAGAAATACATGTTAGATGGGCATAGAAATCTGAGAGAAAAACTTAGGAAGCACATAATAGTTCATTACATTAATTAAATTTCTATGCTGTACTGCAGCATTCTGAATCATTCACCTCTGAAGAGACAATGGTTCGGTGTTTCTCTAATTCAGCTAGACAGCAAACCGTCCAATGTTCTGAAAATGCTCATACCTCGACAAATACATGTTGTATGGGCCTAAAACTGTTTGACAAACAACGCTTTAGCAGCATATACTAGTTCACCATTGTAATTAAACTGTCTGACACTGTCACACAGAGTAATGACTGAAGCGTTTAAGCAATTCCCCTTTTCGACGTTTAAATCGGCTGAAATTGCGTTTTTTCCCACATGTACACATAATGATGAAAATGATCATAACTCGACAAATACATGTTAGATGGGCCAAAAACTGGTTGACAAACAACACTTTAGCAGCATATACTAGTTCACCATTGTATTTAAACTGTCTGACACTGTCACACAGAGTTATGACTGAAGCGTTTAACCAATTCCCCTTTTCGACGTTTAAATCGGCTGAAAATGCGTTTTTTCCCACATGTGCACACAATGATGAAAATGATCATAACTCGACAAATACATGTTGTTTGGGCCTAAAACTGTTTGACAAACAACGCTTTAGCAGCATATACTAGTTCACCATTGTCTTTAAACTGTCTGACACTGTCACACAGAGTAATGACTGAAGCGTTTAACCAATTCCCCTTTTCGACGTTTAAATCGGCTGAAAATGCGTTTTTTCCCACATGTGCACACTATGATGAAAATGATCCTAACTCCACAAATACATGTTAGATGGGCATAGAAATCTGAGAGAAAAACTTAGGAAGCACATAATAGTTCATCATATTAATTAAATTTCTATGCTCTACTACAGCATTCTGAATCATTCACCTCTGAAGAGACAATGGTTCGGTGTTTCTCTAATTCAGCTAGACAGCAAACCGTCCAATGTTCTGAAAATGCTCATACCTCGACAAATACATGTTGTATGGGCCTAAAACTGTTTGACAAACAACGCTTTAGCAGCATATACTAGTTCACCATTGTATTTAAACTGTCTGACACTGTCACACAGAGAAATGACTGAAGCGTTTAACCAATTCTCCTTTTCGACGTTTAAATCGGCTGAAAATGCGTTTTTTCCCACATGTACACATAATGATGAAAATGATCATAACTCGACAAATACATGTTAGATGGGCCTAAAACTGGTTGACAAACAACACTTTAGCAGCATATACTAGTTCACCATTGTATTTAAACTGTCTGACACTGTCACACAGAGTAATGACTGAAGCGTTTAACCAATTCCCCTTTTCGACGTTTAAATCGGCTGAAAATGCGTTTTTTCCCACATGTGCACACAATGATGAAAATAATCACAACTCGACAAATACATTTTACATGGGCCTAAAACTGTTTGACAAACAACAATTTAGCAGCATATACTAGTTCACCATTGTATTTAAACTGTCTGACACTGTCACACAGAGTAATGACTGAAGCGTTTAACCAATTCCCCTTTTCGACGTTTAAATCGGCTGAAAATGCGTTTTTTCCCACATGTGCACACAATGATGAAAATGATCATAACTCCACAAATACATGTTAGATGGCCCTAAAACTGGTTGACAAACAACGCTTTAGCAGCATATACTAGTTCACCATTGTATTTAAACTGTCTGACACTGTCACACAGAGTAATGACTGAAGCGTTTAACCAATTCCCCTTTTCGACGTTTAAATCGGCTGAAAATGCGTTTTTTCCCACATGTGCACACAATGATGAAAATGATCATAACTCCACAAATACATGTTAGATGGGCCTAAAACTGGTTGACAAACAACGCTTTAGCAGCATATACTAGTTCACCATTGTATTTAAACTGTCTGACACTGTCACACAGAGTACTGACTGAAGCGTTCAAGCAATTCCCCTTTTCGACGTTTAAATCGGCTGAAAATGCGTTTTTTCCCACATGTACACATAATGATGAAAATGATCACAACTCGACAAATACATGTTAGATGGGCCTAAAACTGGTTGACAAACAACACTTTAGCAGCATATACTAGTTCACCATTGTATTTAAACTGTCTGACACTGTCACACAGAGTAATGACTGAAGCGTTTAACCAATTCCCCTTTTCGACGTTTAAATCGGCTGAAAATGCGTTTTTTCCCACATGTGCACACTATGATGAAAATGATCCTAACTCCACAAATACATGTTAGATGGGCATAGAAATCTGAGAGAAAAACTTAGGAAGCACATAATAGTTCATCATATTAATAAAATTTCTATGCTCTACTACAGCATTCTGAATCATTCACCTCTTAATAGACAATGGTTCGGTGTTTCTCTAATTCAGCTAGACAGCAAACCGTCCAATGTTCTGGAAATGCTCATACCTCGACAAATACATGTTGTATGGGCCTAAAACTGTTTGACAAACAACGCTTTAGCAGCATATACTAGTTCACCATTGTCTTTAAACTGTCTGACACTGTCACACAGAGTAATGACTGAAGCGTTTAACCAATTCCCCTTTTCGACGTTTAAATCGGCTGAAAATGCGTTTTTTCCCACATGTGCACACTATGATGAAAATGATCCTAACTCCACAAATACATGTTAGATGGGCATAGAAATCTGAGAGAAAAACTTAGGAAGCACATAATAGTTCATCATATTAATTAAATTTCTATGCTCTACTACAGCATTCTGAATCATTCACCTCTGAAGAGACAATGGTTCGGTGTTTCTCTAATTCAGCTAGACAGCAAACCGTCCAATGTTCTGAAAATGCTCATACCTCGACAAATACATGTTGTATGGGCCTAAAACTGTTTGACAAACAACGCTTTAGCAGCATATACTAGTTGACCATTGTATTTAAACTGTCTGACACTGTCACACAGAGAAATGACTGAAGCGTTTAACCAATTCTCCTTTTCGACGTTTAAATCGGCTGAAAATGCGTTTTTTCCCACATGTACACATAATGATGAAAATGATCATAACTCGACAAATACATGTTAGATGGGCCTAAAACTGGTTGACAAACAACACTTTAGCAGCATATACTAGTTCACCATTGTATTTAAACTGTCTGACACTGTCACACAGAGTAATGACTGAAGCGTTTAACCAATTCCCCTTTTCGACGTTTAAATCGGCTGAAAATGCGTTTTTTCCCACATGTGCACACAATGATGAAAATAATCATAACTCGACAAATACATTTTACATGGGCCTAAAACTGTTTGACAAACAACAATTTAGCAGCATATACTAGTTCACCATTGTATTTAAACTGTCTGACACTGTCACACAGAGTAATGACTGAAGCGTTTAACCAATTCCCCTTTTCGACGTTTAAATCGGCTGAAAATGCGTTTTTTCCCACATGTGCACACAATGATGAAAATGATCATAACTCCACAAATACATGTTAGATGGGCCTAAAACTGGTTGACAAACAACGCTTTAGCAGCATATACTAGTTCACCATTGTATTTAAACTGTCTGACACTGTCACACAGAGTACTGACTGAAGCGTTCAAGCAATTCCCCTTTTCGACGTTTAAATCGGCTGAAAATGCGTTTTTTCCCACATGTACACATAATGATGAAAATGATCATAACTCGACAAATACATGTTAGATGGGCCTAAAACTGGTTGACAAACAACACTTTAGCAGCATATACTAGTTCACCATTGTATTTAAACTGTCTGACACTGTCACACAGAGTAATGACTGAAGCGTTTAACCAATTCCCCTTTTCGACGTTTAAATCGGCTGAAAATGCGTTTTTTCCCACATGTGCACACTATGATGAAAATGATCCTAACTCCACAAATACATGTTAGATGGGCATAGAAATCTGAGAGAAAAACTTAGGAAGCACATAATAGTTCATCATATTAATAAAATTTCTATGCTCTACTACAGCATTCTGAATCATTCACCTCTTAATAGACAATGGTTCGGTGTTTCTCTAATTCAGCTAGACAGCAAACCGTCCAATGTTCTGAAAATGCTCATACCTCGACAAATACATGTTAGATGGGCCTTAAACTGTTTGACAAACAACACTTTAGCAGCATATACTAGTTCACCATTGTATTTAAACTGTCTGACACTGTCAAACAGAGTAATGACTGAAGCGTTAACCAATTCCCCTTTTCGACGTTTAAATCGGCTGAAAATGCGTTTTTTCCCACATGTGCACACTATGATGAAAATGATCATAACTCTAGAAATACATGTTAGATGGGCATAGAAATCTGAGAGAAAAACTTAGGAAGCACATAATAGTTCATCATATTAATAAAATTTCTATGCTGTACTGCAGCATTCTGAATCATTCACCTCTGAAGAGACAATGGTTTGGTGTTTCTCTAATTCGGCTAGACAGCAAACCGTCCAATGTTCTGAAAATGCTCATACCTCGTCAAATACATGTTGTATGGGCCTAAAACTGTTTGACAAACAACGCTTTAGCAGCATATACTAGTTCACCATTGTATTTAAACTGTCTGACACTGTCACACAGAGTAATGACTGAAGCGTTTAACCAATTCCCCTTTTCGACGTTTAAATCGGCTGAAAATGCGTTTTTTCCCACATGTGCACACAATGATGAAAATAATCATAACTCGACAAATACATTGTACATGGGCCTAAAACTGTTTGACAAACAACACTTTAGCAGCATATACTAGTTCACCATTGTATTTAAACTGTCTGACACTGTCACACAGAGTAATGACTGAAGCGTTTAACCAATTCCCCTTTTCGACGTTTAAATCGGCTGAAAATGCGTTTTTTCCCACATGTGCACACAATGATGAAAATGATCATAACTCCACAAATACATGTTAGATGGGCCTAGAAATCTGTGAGAAACACTTAAGAAGCACATAATAGTTCATCATATTAATTAAATTTCTATGCTGTACTGCAGCATTCTGAATCATTCACCTCTGAAGAGACAATGGTTCGGTGTTTCTCTAATTCAGTTAGACAGCAAACCGTCACAAGTTCTGAAAATGATCATAACTCCAGAAATACATGTTAGATGGGCATAGAAATCTGAGAGAAAAACTTAGGAAGCACATAATAGTTCATCACATTAATTAAATTTCTATGCTGTACTGCAGCATTCTGAATCATTCACCTCTGAAGAGAAAATGGTTCGGTGTTTCTCTAATTCAGCTAGACAGCAAACCGTCCAATGTTCTGAAAATGCTCATACCTCGACAAATACATGTTGTATGGGCCTAAAACTGTTTGACAAACAACGCTTTAGCAGCATATACTAGTTCACCATTGTAATTAAACTGTCTGACACTGTCACACAGAGTAATGACTGAAGCGTTTAAGCAATTCCCCTTTTCGACGTTTAAATCGGCTGAAAATGCGTTTTTTCCCACATGTACACATAATGATGAAAATGATCATAACTCGACAAATACATGTTAGATGGGCCAAAAACTGGTTGACAAACAACACTTTAGCAGCATATACTAGTTCACCATTGTATTTAAACTGTCTGACACTGTCACACAGAGTTATGACTGAAGCGTTTAACCAATTCCCCTTTTCGACGTTTAAATCGGCTGAAAATGCGTTTTTTCCCACATGTGCACACAATGATGAAAATGATCATAACTCGACAAATACATGTTGTTTGGGCCTAAAACTGTTTGACAAACAACGCTTTAGCAGCATATACTAGTTCACCATTGTCTTTAAACTGTCTGACACTGTCACACAGAGTAATGACTGAAGCGTTTAACCAATTCCCCTTTTCGACGTTTAAATCGGCTGAAAATGCGTTTTTTCCCACATGTGCACACTATGATGAAAATGATCCTAACTCCACAAATACATGTTAGATGGGCATAGAAATCTGAGAGAAAAACTTAGGAAGCACATAATAGTTCATCATATTAATTAAATTTCTATGCTCTACTACAGCATTCTGAATCATTCACCTCTGAAGAGACAATGGTTCGGTGTTTCTCTAATTCAGCTAGACAGCAAACCGTCCAATGTTCTGAAAATGCTCATACCTCGACAAATACATGTTGTATGGGCCTAAAACTGTTTGACAAACAACGCTTTAGCAGCATATACTAGTTCACCATTGTATTTAAACTGTCTGACACTGTCACACAGAGAAATGACTGAAGCGTTTAACCAATTCTCCTTTTCGACGTTTAAATCGGCTGAAAATGCGTTTTTTCCCACATGTACACATAATGATGAAAATGATCATAACTCGACAAATACATGTTGTATGGGCCTAAAACTGTTTGACAAACAACGCTTTAGCAGCATATACTAGTTCACCATTGTATTTAAACAGTCTGACACTGTCACACAGAGAAATGACTGAAGCGTTTAAGCAATTCCCCTTTTCGACGTTTAAATCGGCTGAAAATGCGTTTTTTCCCACATGTACACATAATGATGAAAATGATCATAACTCGACAAATACATGTTAGATGGGCCTAAAACTGGTTGACAAACAACACTTTAGCAGCATATACTAGTTCACCAATGTATTTAAACTGTCTGACACTGTCACACAGAGTAATGACTGAAGCGTTTAACCAATTCCCCTTTTCGACGTTTAAATCGGCTGAAAATGCGTTTTTTCCCACATGTGCACACAATGATGAAAATGATCATAACTCCACAAATACATGTTAGATGGGCCTAGAAATCTGTGAGAAACACTTAAGAAGCACATAATAGTTCATCATATTAATTAAATTTCTATGCTGTACTGCAGCATTCTGAATCATTCACCTCTGAAGAGACAATGGTTCGGTGTTTCTCTAATTCAGCTAGACAGCTAGCCGTCCAATGTTCTGAAAATGCTCATACCTCGACAAATACATGTTGTATGGGCCTAAAACTGTTTGACAAACAACGCTTTAGCAGCATATACTAGTTCACCATTGTATTTAAACTGTCTGACACTGTCACACAGAGTAATGACTGAAGCGTTTAACCAATTCCCCTTTTCGACGTTTAAATCGGCTGAAAATGCGTTTTTTCCCACATGTACACATAATGATGAAAATGATCATAACTCGACAAATACATGTTAGATGGGCCTAAAACTGGTTGACAAACAACACTTTAGCAGCATATACTAGTTCACCAATGTATTTAAACTGTCTGACACTGTCACACAGAGTAATGACTGAAGCGTTTAACCAATTCCCCTTTTCGACGTTTAAATCGGCTGAAAATGCGTTTTTTCCCACATGTGCACACAATGATGAAAATAATCATAACTCGACAAATACATTTTACATGGGCCTAAAACTGTTTGACAAACAACAATTTAGCAGCATATACTAGTTCACCATTGTATTTAAACTGTCTGACACTGTCACACAGAGTAATGACTGAAGCGTTTAACCAATTCCCCTTTTCGACGTTTAAATCGGCTGAAAATGCGTTTTTTCCCACATGTGCACACTATGATGAAAATGATCCTAACTCCACAAATACATGTTAGATGGGCATAGAAATCTGAGAGAAAAACTTAGGAAGCACATAATAGTTCATCATATTAATAAAATTTCTATGCTCTACTACAGCATTCTGAATCATTCACCTCTTAATAGACAATGGTTCGGTGTTTCTCTAATTCAGCTAGACAGCAAACCGTCCAATGTTCTGAAAATGCTCATACCTCGACAAATACATGTTAGATGGGCCTTAAACTGTTTGACAAACAACACTTTAGCAGCATATACTAGTTCACCATTGTATTTAAACTGTCTGACACTGTCAAACAGAGTAATGACTGAAGCGTTTAACCAATTCCCCTTTTCGACGTTTAAATCGGCTGAAAATGCGTTTTTTCCCACATGTGCACACAATGATGAAAATGATCATAACTCCAGAAATACATGTTAGATGGGCATAGAAATCTGAGAGAAAAACTTAGGAAGCACATAATAGTTCATCATATTAATAAAATTTCTATGCTGTACTGCAGCATTCTGAATCATTCACCTCTGAAGAGACAATGGTTCGGTGTTTCTCTAATTCGGCTAGACAGCAAACCGTCCAATGTTCTGAAAATGCTCATACCTCGTCAAATACATGTTGTATGGGCCTAAAACTGTTTGACAAACAACGCTTTAGCAGCATATACTAGTTCACCATTGTATTTAAACTGTCTGACACTGTCACACAGAGAAATGACTGAAGCGTTTAAGCAATTCCCCTTTTCGACGTTTAAATCGGCTGAAAATGCGTTTTTTCCCACATGTGCACACAATGATGAAAATGATCATAACTCGACAAATACATGTTAGATGGGCCAAAAACTGTTTGACAAACAACACTTTAGCAGCATATACTAGTTCACCATTGTATTTAAACTGTCTGACACTGTCACACAGAGTTATGACTGAAGCGTTTAACCAATTCCCCTTTTCGACGTTTAAATCGGCTGAAAATGCGTTTTTTCCCACATGTGCACACAATGATGAAAATGATCATAACTCGACAAATACATGTTGTTTGGGCCTAAAACTGTTTGACAAACAACGCTTTAGCAGCATATACTAGTTCACCATTGTCTTTAAACTGTCTGACACTGTCACACAGAGTAATGACTGATGCGTTTAACCAATTCCCCTTTTCGACGTTTAAATCGGCTGAAAATGCGTTTTTTCCCACATGTGCACACTATGATGAAAATGATCCTAACTCCACAAATACATGTTAGATGGGCATAGAAATCTGAGAGAAAAACTTAGGAAGCACATAATAGTTCATCATATTAATTAAATTTCTATGCTCTACTACAGCATTCTGAATCATTCACCTCTGAAGAGACAATGGTTCGGTGTTTCTCTAATTCAGCTAGACAGCAAACCGTCCAATGTTCTGAAAATGCTCATACCTCGACAAATACATGTTGTATGGGCCTAAAACTGTTTGACAAACAACGCTTTAGCAGCATATACTAGTTCACCATTGTATTTAAACTGTCTGACACTGTCACACAGAGAAATGACTGAAGCGTTTAACCAATTCCCCTTTTCGACGTTTAAATCGGCTGAAAATGCGTTTTTTCCCACATGTGCACACAATGATGAAAATGATCATAACTCGACAAATACATTTTACATGGGCCTAAAACTGTTTGACAAACAACAATTTAGCAGCATATACTAGTTCACCATTGTATTTAAACTGTCTGACACTGTCACACAGAGTAATGACTGAAGCGTTTAACCAATTCCCCTTTTCGACGTTTAAATCGGCTGAAAATGCGTTTTTTCCCACATGTGCACACTATGATGAAAATGATCCTAACTCCACAAATACATGTTAGATGGGCATAGAAATCTGAGAGAAAAACTTAGGAAGCACATAATAGTTCATCATATTAATAAAATTTCTATGCTCTACTACAGCATTCTGAATCATTCACCTCTTAATAGACAATGGTTCGGTGTTTCTCTAATTCAGCTAGACAGCAAACCGTCCAATGTTCTGAAAATGCTCATACCTCGACAAATACATGTTAGATGGGCCTTAAACTGTTTGACAAACAACACTTTAGCAGCATATACTAGTTCACCATTGTATTTAAACTGTCTGACACTGTCAAACAGAGTAATGACTGAAGCGTTTAACCAATTCCCCTTTTCGACGTTTAAATCGGCTGAAAATGCGTTTTTTCCCACATGTGCACACAATGATGAAAATGATCATAACTCCAGAAATACATGTTAGATGGGCATAGAAATCTGAGAGAAAAACTTAGGAAGCACATAATAGTTCATCATATTAATAAAATTTCTATGCTGTACTGCAGCATTCTGAATCATTCACCTCTGAAGAGACAATGGTTCGGTGTTTCTCTAATTCGGCTAGACAGCAAACCGTCCAATGTTCTGAAAATGCTCATACCTCGTCAAATACATGTTGTATGGGCCTAAAACTGTTTGACAAACAACGCTTTAGCAGCATATACTAGTTCACCATTGTATTTAAACTGTCTGACACTGTCACACAGAGAAATGACTGAAGCGTTTAAGCAATTCCCCTTTTCGACGTTTAAATCGGCTGAAAATGCGTTTTTTCCCACATGTGCACACAATGATGAAAATGATCATAACTCGACAAATACATGTTAGATGGGCCAAAAACTGTTTGACAAACAACACTTTAGCAGCATATACTAGTTCACCATTGTATTTAAACTGTCTGACACTGTCACACAGAGTTATGACTGAAGCGTTTAACCAATTCCCCTTTTCGACGTTTAAATCGGCTGAAAATGCGTTTTTTCCCACATGTGCACACAATGATGAAAATGATCATAACTCGACAAATACATGTTGTTTGGGCCTAAAACTGTTTGACAAACAACGCTTTAGCAGCATATACTAGTTCACCATTGTCTTTAAACTGTCTGACACTGTCACACAGAGTAATGACTGATGCGTTTAACCAATTCCCCTTTTCGACGTTTAAATCGGCTGAAAATGCGTTTTTTCCCACATGTGCACACTATGATGAAAATGATCCTAACTCCACAAATACATGTTAGATGGGCATAGAAATCTGAGAGAAAAACTTAGGAAGCACATAATAGTTCATCATATTAATTAAATTTCTATGCTCTACTACAGCATTCTGAATCATTCACCTCTGAAGAGACAATGGTTCGGTGTTTCTCTAATTCAGCTAGACAGCAAACCGTCCAATGTTCTGAAAATGCTCATACCTCGACAAATACATGTTGTATGGGCCTAAAACTGTTTGACAAACAACGCTTTAGCAGCATATACTAGTTCACCATTGTATTTAAACTGTCTGACACTGTCACACAGAGAAATGACTGAAGCGTTTAACCAATTCCCCTTTTCGACGTTTAAATCGGCTGAAAATTCGTTTTTTCCCACATGTGCACACAATGATGAAAATGATCATAACTCGACAAATACATTTTACATGGGCCTAAAACTGTTTGACAAACAACAATTTAGCAGCATATACTAGTTCACCATTGTATTTAAACTGTCTGACACTGTCACACAGAGTAATGACTGAAGCGTTTAACCAATTCCCCTTTTCGACGTTTAAATCGGCTGAAAATGCGTTTTTTCCCACATGTGCACACTATGATGAAAATGATCCTAACTCCACAAATACATGTTAGATGGGCATAGAAATCTGAGAGAAAAACTTAGGAAGCACATAATAGTTCATCATATTAATAAAATTTCTATGCTCTACTACAGCATTCTGAATCATTCACCTCTTAATAGACAATGGTTCGGTGTTTCTCTAATTCAGCTAGACAGCAAACCGTCCAATGTTCTGAAAATGCTCATACCTCGACAAATACATGTTAGATGGGCCTTAAACTGTTTGACAAACAACACTTTAGCAGCATATACTAGTTCACCATTGTATTTAAACTGTCTGACACTGTCAAACAGAGTAATGACTGAAGCGTTTAACCAATTCCCCTTTTCGACGTTTAAATCGGCTGAAAATGCGTTTTTTCCCACATGTGCACACAATGATGAAAATGATCATAACTCCAGAAATACATGTTAGATGGGCATAGAAATCTGAGAGAAAAACTTAGGAAGCACATAATAGTTCATCATATTAATAAAATTTCTATGCTGTACTGCAGCATTCTGAATCATTCACCTCTGAAGAGACAATGGTTCGGTGTTTCTCTAATTCGGCTAGACAGCAAACCGTCCAATGTTCTGAAAATGCTCATACCTCGTCAAATACATGTTGTATGGGCCTAAAACTGTTTGACAAACAACGCTTTAGCAGCATATACTAGTTCACCATTGTATTTAAACTGTCTGACACTGTCACACAGAGAAATGACTGAAGCGTTTAAGCAATTCCCCTTTTCGACGTTTAAATCGGCTGAAAATGCGTTTTTTCCCACATGTGCACACAATGATGAAAATGATCATAACTCGACAAATACATGTTAGATGGGCCAAAAACTGTTTGACAAACAACACTTTAGCAGCATATACTAGTTCACCATTGTATTTAAACTGTCTGACACTGTCACACAGAGTTATGACTGAAGCGTTTAACCAATTCCCCTTTTCGACGTTTAAATCGGCTGAAAATGCGTTTTTTCCCACATGTGCACACAATGATGAAAATGATCATAACTCGACAAATACATGTTGTTTGGGCCTAAAACTGTTTGACAAACAACGCTTTAGCAGCATATACTAGTTCACCATTGTCTTTAAACTGTCTGACACTGTCACACAGAGTAATGACTGATGCGTTTAACCAATTCCCCTTTTCGACGTTTAAATCGGCTGAAAATGCGTTTTTTCCCACATGTGCACACTATGATGAAAATGATCCTAACTCCACAAATACATGTTAGATGGGCATAGAAATCTGAGAGAAAAACTTAGGAAGCACATAATAGTTCATCATATTAATTAAATTTCTATGCTCTACTACAGCATTCTGAATCATTCACCTCTGAAGAGACAATGGTTCGGTGTTTCTCTAATTCAGCTAGACAGCAAACCGTCCAATGTTCTGAAAATGCTCATACCTCTACAAATACATGTTGTATGGGCCTAAAACTGTTTGACAAACAACGCTTTAGCAGCATATACTAGTTCACCATTGTATTTAAACTGTCTGACACTGTCACACAGAGAAATGACTGAAGCGTTTAACCAATTCCCCTTTTCGACGTTTAAATCGGCTGAAAATGCGTTTTTTCCCACATGTGCACACAATGATGAAAATGATCATAACTCCACAAATACATGTTAGATGGGCCTAGAAATCTGTGAGAAACACTTAAGAAGCACATAATAGTTCATCATATTAATTAAATTTCTATGCTGTACTGCAGCATTCTGAATCATTCACCTCTGAAGAGACAATGGTTCGGTGTTTCTCTAATTCAGCTAGACAGCAAACCGTCCAATGTTCTGAAAATGCTCATACCTCGTCAAATACATGTTGTATGGGCCTAAAACTGTTTGACAAACAACGCTTTAGCAGTATATTCACCATTGTATTTAAACTGTCTGACACTGTCACACAGAGAAATGACTGAAGCGTTTAAGCAATTCCCCTTTTCGACGTTTAAATCGGCTGAAAATGCGTTTTTTCCCACATGTACACATAATGATGAAAATGATCATAACTCGACAAATACATGTTAGATGGGCCTAAAACTGGTTGACAAACAACACTATAGCAGCATATACTAGTTCACCATTGTATTTAAACTGTCTGACACTGTCACACAGAGTAATGACTGAAGCGTTTAACCAATTCCCCTTTTCGACGTTTAAATCGGCTGAAAATGCGTTTTTTCCCACATGTGCACACAATGATGAAAATGATCATAACTCCACAAATACATGTTAGATGGGCCTAGAAATCTGTGAGAAACACTTAAGAAGCACATAATAGTTCATCATATTAATTAAATTTCTATGCTGTACTGCAGCATTCTGAATCATTCACCTCTGAAGAGACAATGGTTCGGTGTTTCTCTAATTCAGTTAGACAGCAAACCGTCACAAGTTCTGAAAATGATCATAACTCCAGAAATACATGTTAGATGGGCATAGAAATCTGAGAGAAAAACTTAGGAAGCACATAATAGTTCATCATATTAATAAAATGTCTATGCTGTACTGCAGCATTCTGAATCATTCACCTCTGAAGAGACAATGGTTCGGTGTTTCTCTAATTCAGCTAGACAGCAAACCGTCCAATGTTCTGAAAATGCTCATACCTCGACAAATACATGTTGTATGGGCCTAAAACTGTTTGACAAACAACGCTTTAGCAGCATATACTAGTTCACCATTGTATTTAAACTGTCTGACACTGTCACACAGAGTAATGACTGAAGCGTTTAACCAATTCCCCTTTTCGACGTTTAAATCGGCTGAAAATGCGTTTTTTCCCACATGTACACATAATGATGAAAATGATCATAACTCGACAAATACATGTTAGATGGGCCTAAAACTGGTTGACAAACAACACTTTAGCAGCATATACTAGTTCACCAATGTATTTAAACTGTCTGACACTGTCACACAGAGTAATGACTGAAGCGTTTAACCAATTCCCCTTTTCGACGTTTAAATCGGCTGAAAATGCGTTTTTTCCCACATGTGCACACAATGATGAAAATGATCATAACTCCACAAATACATGTTAGATGGGCCTAGAAATCTGTGAGAAACACTTAAGAAGCACATAATAGTTCATCATATTAATTAAATTTCTATGCTGTACTGCAGCATTCTGAATCATTCACCTCTGAAGAGACAATGGTTCGGTGTTTCTCTAATTCAGTTAGACAGCAAACCGTCACAAGTTCTGAAAATGATCATAACTCCAGAAATACATGTTAGATGGGCATAGAAATCTGAGAGAAAAACTTAGGAAGCACATAATAGTTCATCACATTAATTAAATTTCTATGCTGTACTGCAGCATTCTGAATCATTCACCTCTGAAGAGAAAATGGTTCGGTGTTTCTCTAATTCAGCTAGACAGCAAACCGTCCAATGTTCTGAAAATGCTCATACCTCGACAAATACATGTTGTATGGGCCTAAAACTGTTTGACAAACAACGCTTTAGCAGCATATACTAGTTCACCATTGTAATTAAACTGTCTGACACTGTCACACAGAGTAATGACTGAAGCGTTTAAGCAATTCCCCTTTTCGACGTTTAAATCGGCTGAAAATGCGTTTTTTCCCACATGTACACATAATGATGAAAATGATCATAACTCGACAAATACATGTTAGATGGGCCAAAAACTGGTTGACAAACAACACTTTAGCAGCATATACTAGTTCACCATTGTATTTAAACTGTCTGACACTGTCACACAGAGTTATGACTGAAGCGTTTAACCAATTCCCCTTTTCGACGTTTAAATCGGCTGAAAATGCGTTTTTTCCCACATGTGCACACAATGATGAAAATGATCATAACTCGACAAATACATGTTGTTTGGGCCTAAAACTGTTTGACAAACAACGCTTTAGCAGCATATACTAGTTCACCATTGTCTTTAAACTGTCTGACACTGTCACACAGAGTAATGACTGAAGCGTTTAACCAATTCCCCTTTTCGACGTTTAAATCGGCTGAAAATGCGTTTTTTCCCACATGTGCACACTATGATGAAAATGATCCTAACTCCACAAATACATGTTAGATGGGCCTAGAAATCTGTGAGAAACACTTAAGAAGCACATAATAGTTCATCATATTAATTAAATTTCTATGCTGTACTGCAGCATTCTGAATCATTCACCTCTGAAGAGACAATGGTTCGGTGTTTCTCTAATTCAGTTAGACAGCAAACCGTCACAAGTTCTGAAAATGATCATAACTCCAGAAATACATGTTAGATGGGCATAGAAATCTGAGAGAAAAACTTAGGAAGCACATAATAGTTCATCATATTAATAAAATGTCTATGCTGTACTGCAGCATTCTGAATCATTCACCTCTGAAGAGACAATGGTTCGGTGTTTCTCTAATTCAGCTAGACAGCAAACCGTCCAATGTTCTGAAAATGCTCATACCTCGACAAATACATGTTGTATGGGCCTAAAACTGTTTGACAAACAACGCTTTAGCAGCATATACTAGTTCACCATTGTATTTAAACTGTCTGACACTGTCACACAGAGTAATGACTGAAGCGTTTAACCAATTCCCCTTTTCGACGTTTAAATCGGCTGAAAATGCGTTTTTTCCCACATGTGCACACTATGATGAAAATGATCCTAACTCCACAAATACATGTTAGATGGGCATAGAAATCTGAGAGAAAAACTTAGGAAGCACATAATAGTTCATCATATTAATAAAATTTCTATGCTGTACTGCAGCATTCTGAATCATTCACCTCTGAAGAGACAATGGTTCGGTGTTTCTCTAATTCAGCTAGACAGCAAACCGTCCAATGTTCTGAAAATGCTCATACCTCGTCAAATACATGTTGTATGGGCCTAAAACTGTTTGACAAACAACGCTTTAGCAGCATATACTAGTTCACCATTGTATTTAAACTGTCTGACACTGTCACACAGAGAAATGACTGAAGCGTTTAAGCAATTCCCCTTTTCGACGTTTAAATCGGCTGAAAATGCGTTTTTTCCCACATGTACACATAATGATGAAAATGATCATAACTCGACAAATACATGTTAGATGGGCCTAAAACTGGTTGACAAACAACACTTTAGCAGCATATACTAGTTCACCAATGTATTTAAACTGTCTGACACTGTCACACAGAGTAATGACTGAAGCGTTTAACCAATTCCCCTTTTCGACGTTTAAATCGGCTGAAAATGCGTTTTTTCCCACATGTGCACACAATGATGAAAATGATCATAACTCCACAAATACATGTTAGATGGGCCTAGAAATCTGTGAGAAAAACTTAGGAAGCACATAATAGTTCATCATATTAATAAAATTTCTATGCTCTACTACAGCATTCTGAATCATTCACCTCTTAATAGACAATGGTTCGGTGTTTCTCTAATTCAGCTAGACAGCAAACCGTCCAATGTTCTGAAAATGCTCATACCTCGACAAATACATGTTAGATGGGCCTTAAACTGTTTGACAAACAACACTTTAGCAGCATATACTAGTTCACCATTGTATTTAAACTGTCTGACACTGTCAAACAGAGTAATGACTGAAGCGTTTAACCAATTCCCCTTTTCGACGTTTAAATCGGCTGAAAATGCGTTTTTTCCCACATGTGCACACAATGATGAAAATGATCATAACTCCAGAAATACATGTTAGATGGGCATAGAAATCTGAGAGAAAAACTTAGGAAGCACATAATAGTTCATCATATTAATAAAATTTCTATGCTGTACTGCAGCATTCTGAATCATTCACCTCTGAAGAGACAATGGTTCGGTGTTTCTCTAATTCGGCTAGACAGCAAACCGTCCAATGTTCTGAAAATGCTCATACCTCGTCAAATACATGTTGTATGGGCCTAAAACTGTTTGACAAACAACGCTTTAGCAGCATATACTAGTTCACCATTGTATTTAAACTGTCTGACACTGTCACACAGAGAAATGACTGAAGCGTTTAAGCAATTCCCCTTTTCGACGTTTAAATCGGCTGAAAATGCGTTTTTTCCCACATGTGCACACAATGATGAAAATGATCATAACTCGACAAATACATGTTAGATGGGCCAAAAACTGTTTGACAAACAACACTTTAGCAGCATATACTAGTTCACCATTGTATTTAAACTGTCTGACACTGTCACACAGAGTTATGACTGAAGCGTTTAACCAATTCCCCTTTTCGACGTTTAAATCGGCTGAAAATGCGTTTTTTCCCACATGTGCACACAATGATGAAAATGATCATAACTCGACAAATACATGTTGTTTGGGCCTAAAACTGTTTGACAAACAACGCTTTAGCAGCATATACTAGTTCACCATTGTCTTTAAACTGTCTGACACTGTCACACAGAGTAATGACTGATGCGTTTAACCAATTCCCCTTTTCGACGTTTAAATCGGCTGAAAATGCGTTTTTTCCCACATGTGCACACTATGATGAAAATGATCCTAACTCCACAAATACATGTTAGATGGGCATAGAAATCTGAGAGAAAAACTTAGGAAGCACATAATAGTTCATCATATTAATTAAATTTCTATGCTCTACTACAGCATTCTGAATCATTCACCTCTGAAGAGACAATGGTTCGGTGTTTCTCTAATTCAGCTAGACAGCAAACCGTCCAATGTTCTGAAAATGCTCATACCTCTACAAATACATGTTGTATGGGCCTAAAACTGTTTGACAAACAACGCTTTAGCAGCATATACTAGTTCACCATTGTATTTAAACTGTCTGACACTGTCACACAGAGAAATGACTGAAGCGTTTAACCAATTCCCCTTTTCGACGTTTAAATCGGCTGAAAATGCGTTTTTTCCCACATGTGCACACAATGATGAAAATGATCATAACTCCACAAATACATGTTAGATGGGCCTAGAAATCTGTGAGAAACACTTAAGAAGCACATAATAGTTCATCATATTAATTAAATTTCTATGCTGTACTGCAGCATTCTGAATCATTCACCTCTGAAGAGACAATGGTTCGGTGTTTCTCTAATTCAGCTAGACAGCAAACCGTCCAATGTTCTGAAAATGCTCATACCTCGTCAAATACATGTTGTATGGGCCTAAAACTGTTTGACAAACAACGCTTTAGCAGTATATTCACCATTGTATTTAAACTGTCTGACACTGTCACACAGAGAAATGACTGAAGCGTTTAAGCAATTCCCCTTTTCGACGTTTAAATCGGCTGAAAATGCGTTTTTTCCCACATGTACACATAATGATGAAAATGATCATAACTCGACAAATACATGTTAGATGGGCCTAAAACTGGTTGACAAACAACACTATAGCAGCATATACTAGTTCACCATTGTATTTAAACTGTCTGACACTGTCACACAGAGTAATGACTGAAGCGTTTAACCAATTCCCCTTTTCGACGTTTAAATCGGCTGAAAATGCGGTTTTTCCCACATGTGCACACAATGATGAAAATGATCATAACTCCACAAATACATGTTAGATGGGCCTAGAAATCTGTGAGAAACACTTAAGAAGCACATAATAGTTCATCATATTAATTAAATTTCTATGCTGTACTGCAGCATTCTGAATCATTCACCTCTGAAGAGACAATGGTTCGGTGTTTCTCTAATTCAGTTAGACAGCAAACCGTCACAAGTTCTGAAAATGATCATAACTCCAGAAATACATGTTAGATGGGCATAGAAATCTGAGAGAAAAACTTAGGAAGCACATAATAGTTCATCATATTAATAAAATGTCTATGCTGTACTGCAGCATTCTGAATCATTCACCTCTGAAGAGACAATGGTTCGGTGTTTCTCTAATTCAGCTAGACAGCAAACCGTCCAATGTTCTGAAAATGCTCATACCTCGACAAATACATGTTGTATGGGCCTAAAACTGTTTGACAAACAACGCTTTAGCAGCATATACTAGTTCACCATTGTATTTAAACTGTCTGACACTGTCACACAGAGTAATGACTGAAGCGTTTAACCAATTCCCCTTTTCGACGTTTAAATCGGCTGAAAATGCGTTTTTTCCCACATGTACACATAATGATGAAAATGATCATAACTCGACAAATACATGTTAGATGGGCCTAAAACTGGTTGACAAACAACACTTTAGCAGCATATACTAGTTCACCAATGTATTTAAACTGTCTGACACTGTCACACAGAGTAATGACTGAAGCGTTTAACCAATTCCCCTTTTCGACGTTTAAATCGGCTGAAAATGCGTTTTTTCCCACATGTGCACACAATGATGAAAATGATCATAACTCCACAAATACATGTTAGATGGGCCTAGAAATCTGTGAGAAACACTTAAGAAGCACATAATAGTTCATCATATTAATTAAATTTCTATGCTGTACTGCAGCATTCTGAATCATTCACCTCTGAAGAGACAATGGTTCGGTGTTTCTCTAATTCAGTTAGACAGCAAACCGTCACAAGTTCTGAAAATGATCATAACTCCAGAAATACATGTTAGATGGGCATAGAAATCTGAGAGAAAAACTTAGGAAGCACATAATAGTTCATCACATTAATTAAATTTCTATGCTGTACTGCAGCATTCTGAATCATTCACCTCTGAAGAGAAAATGGTTCGGTGTTTCTCTAATTCAGCTAGACAGCAAACCGTCCAATGTTCTGAAAATGCTCATACCTCGACAAATACATGTTGTATGGGCCTAAAACTGTTTGACAAACAACGCTTTAGCAGCATATACTAGTTCACCATTGTAATTAAACTGTCTGACACTGTCACACAGAGTAATGACTGAAGCGTTTAAGCAATTCCCCTTTTCGACGTTTAAATCGGCTGAAAATGCGTTTTTTCCCACATGTACACATAATGATGAAAATGATCATAACTCGACAAATACATGTTAGATGGGCCAAAAACTGGTTGACAAACAACACTTTAGCAGCATATACTAGTTCACCATTGTATTTAAACTGTCTGACACTGTCACACAGAGTTATGACTGAAGCGTTTAACCAATTCCCCTTTTCGACGTTTAAATCGGCTGAAAATGCGTTTTTTCCCACATGTGCACACAATGATGAAAATGATCATAACTCGACAAATACATGTTGTTTGGGCCTAAAACTGTTTGACAAACAACGCTTTAGCAGCATATACTAGTTCACCATTGTCTTTAAACTGTCTGACACTGTCACACAGAGTAATGACTGAAGCGTTTAACCAATTCCCCTTTTCGACGTTTAAATCGGCTGAAAATGCGTTTTTTCCCACATGTGCACACTATGATGAAAATGATCCTAACTCCACAAATACATGTTAGATGGGCCTAGAAATCTGTGAGAAACACTTAAGAAGCACATAATAGTTCATCATATTAATTAAATTTCTATGCTGTACTGCAGCATTCTGAATCATTCACCTCTGAAGAGACAATGGTTCGGTGTTTCTCTAATTCAGTTAGACAGCAAACCGTCACAAGTTCTGAAAATGATCATAACTCCAGAAATACATGTTAGATGGGCATAGAAATCTGAGAGAAAAACTTAGGAAGCACATAATAGTTCATCATATTAATAAAATGTCTATGCTGTACTGCAGCATTCTGAATCATTCACCTCTGAAGAGACAATGGTTCGGTGTTTCTCTAATTCAGCTAGACAGCAAACCGTCCAATGTTCTGAAAATGCTCATACCTCGACAAATACATGTTGTATGGGCCTAAAACTGTTTGACAAACAACGCTTTAGCAGCATATACTAGTTCACCATTGTATTTAAACTGTCTGACACTGTCACACAGAGTAATGACTGAAGCGTTTAACCAATTCCCCTTTTCGACGTTTAAATCGGCTGAAAATGCGTTTTTTCCCACATGTGCACACTATGATGAAAATGATCCTAACTCCACAAATACATGTTAGATGGGCATAGAAATCTGAGAGAAAAACTTAGGAAGCACATAATAGTTCATCATATTAATAAAATTTCTATGCTGTACTGCAGCATTCTGAATCATTCACCTCTGAAGAGACAATGGTTCGGTGTTTCTCTAATTCAGCTAGACAGCAAACCGTCCAATGTTCTGAAAATGCTCATACCTCGTCAAATACATGTTGTATGGGCCTAAAACTGTTTGACAAACAACGCTTTAGCAGCATATACTAGTTCACCATTGTATTTAAACTGTCTGACACTGTCACACAGAGAAATGACTGAAGCGTTTAAGCAATTCCCCTTTTCGACGTTTAAATCGGCTGAAAATGCGTTTTTTCCCACATGTACACATAATGATGAAAATGATCATAACTCGACAAATACATGTTAGATGGGCCTAAAACTGGTTGACAAACAACACTTTAGCAGCATATACTAGTTCACCAATGTATTTAAACTGTCTGACACTGTCACACAGAGTAATGACTGAAGCGTTTAACCAATTCCCCTTTTCGACGTTTAAATCGGCTGAAAATGCGTTTTTTCCCACATGTGCACACAATGATGAAAATGATCATAACTCCACAAATACATGTTAGATGGGCCTAGAAATCTGTGAGAAACACTTAAGAAGCACATAATAGTTCATCATATTAATTAAATTTCTATGCTGTACTGCAGCATTCTGAATCATTCACCTCTGAAGAGACAATGGTTCGGTGTTTCTCTAATTCAGCTAGACAGCAAACCGTCCAATGTTCTGAAAATGCTCATACCTCGTCAAATACATGTTGTATGGGCCTAAAACTGTTTGACAAACAACGCTTTAGCAGCATATACTAGTTCACCATTGTATTTAAACTGTCTGACACTGTCACACAGAGAAATGACTGAAGCGTTTAACCAATTCCCCTTTTCGACGTTTAAATCGGCTGAAAATGCGTTTTTTCCCACATGTGCACACAATGATGAAAATGATCATAACTCGACAAATACATGTTGTTTGGGCCTAAAACTGTTTGACAAACAACGCTTTAGCAGCATATACTAGTTCACCATTGTCTTTAAACTGTCTGACACTGTCACACAGAGTAATGACTGAAGCGTTTAACCAATTCCCCTTTTCGACGTTTAAATCGGCTGAAAATGCGTTTTTTCCCACATGTGCACACTATGATGAAAATGATCCTAACTCCACAAATACATGTTAGATGGGCCTAGAAATCTGTGAGAAACACTTAAGAAGCACATAATAGTTCATCATATTAATTAAATTTCTATGCTGTACTGCAGCATTCTGAATCATTCACCTCTGAAGAGACAATGGTTCGGTGTTTCTCTAATTCAGTTAGACAGCAAACCGTCACAAGTTCTGAAAATGATCATAACTCCAGAAATACATGTTAGATGGGCATAGAAATCTGAGAGAAAAACTTAGGAAGCACATAATAGTTCATCATATTAATAAAATGTCTATGCTGTACTGCAGCATTCTGAATCATTCACCTCTGAAGAGACAATGGTTCGGTGTTTCTCTAATTCAGCTAGACAGCAAACCGTCCAATGTTCTGAAAATGCTCATACCTCGACAAATACATGTTGTATGGGCCTAAAACTGTTTGACAAACAACGCTTTAGCAGCATATACTAGTTCACCATTGTATTTAAACTGTCTGACACTGTCACACAGAGTAATGACTGAAGCGTTTAACCAATTCCCCTTTTCGACGTTTAAATCGGCTGAAAATGCGTTTTTTCCCACATGTGCACACTATGATGAAAATGATCCTAACTCCACAAATACATGTTAGATGGGCATAGAAATCTGAGAGAAAAACTTAGGAAGCACATAATAGTTCATCATATTAATAAAATTTCTATGCTGTACTGCAGCATTCTGAATCATTCACCTCTGAAGAGACAATGGTTCGGTGTTTCTCTAATTCAGCTAGACAGCAAACCGTCCAATGTTCTGAAAATGCTCATACCTCGTCAAATACATGTTGTATGGGCCTAAAACTGTTTGACAAACAACGCTTTAGCAGCATATACTAGTTCACCATTGTATTTAAACTGTCTGACACTGTCACACAGAGAAATGACTGAAGCGTTTAAGCAATTCCCCTTTTCGACGTTTAAATCGGCTGAAAATGCGTTTTTTCCCACATGTACACATAATGATGAAAATGATCATAACTCGACAAATACATGTTAGATGGGCCTAAAACTGGTTGACAAACAACACTTTAGCAGCATATACTAGTTCACCAATGTATTTAAACTGTCTGACACTGTCACACAGAGTAATGACTGAAGCTTTTAAGCAATTCCCCTTTTCGACGTTTAAATCGGCTGAAAATGCGTTTTTTCCCACATGTGCACACAATGATGAAAATGATCATAACTCCACAAATACATGTTAGATGGGCCTAGAAATCTGTGAGAAACACTTAAGAAGCACATAATAGTTCATCATATTAATTAAATTTCTATGCTGTACTGCAGCATTCTGAATCATTCACCTCTGAAGAGACAATGGTTCGGTGTTTCTCTAATTCAGCTAGACAGCAAACCGTCCAATGTTCTGAAAATGCTCATACCTCGTCAAATACATGTTGTATGGGCCTAAAACTGTTTGACAAACAACGCTTTAGCAGCATATACTAGTTCACCATTGTATTTAAACTGTCTGACACTGTCACACAGAGAAATGACTGAAGCGTTTAAGCAATTCCCCTTTTCGACGTTTAAATCGGCTGAAAATGCGTTTTTTCCCACATGTACACATAATGATGAAAATGATCATAACTCGACAAATACATGTTAGATGGGCCTAAAACTGGTTGACAAACAACACTTTAGCAGCATATACTAGTTCACCAATGTATTTAAACTGTCTGACACTGTCACACAGAGTAATGACTGAAGCGTTTAACCAATTCCCCTTTTCGACGTTTAAATCGGCTGAAAATGCGTTTTTTCCCACATGTGCACACAATGATGAAAATGATCATAACTCCACAAATACATGTTAGATGGGCCTAGAAATCTGTGAGAAACACTTAAGAAGCACATAATAGTTCATCATATTAATTAAATTTCTATGCTGTACTGCAGCATTCTGAATCATTCACCTCTGAAGAGACAATGGTTCGGTGTTTCTCTAATTCAGCTAGACAGCAAACCGTCCAATGTTCTGAAAATACTCATACCTCCACAAATACATGTTGTTTGGGCCTAAAACTGTTTGACAAACAACGCTTTAGCAGCATATACTAGTTCACCATTGTATTTAAACTGTCTGACACTGTCACACAGAGTTATGACTGAAGCGTTTAACCAATTCCCCTTTTCGACGTTTAAATCGGCTGAAAATGCGTTTTTTCCCACATGTGCACACAATGATGAAAATGATCATAACTCGACAAATACATTTTACATGGGCCTAAAACTGTTTGACAAACAACACTTTAGCAGCATATACTAGTTCACCATTGTATTTAAACTGTCTGACACTGTCACACAGAGTTATGACTGAAGCGTTTAACCAATTCCCCTTTTCGACGTTTAAATCGGCTGAAAATGCGTTTTTTCCCACATGTGCACACAATGATGAAAATGATCATAACTCCACAAATACATGTTAGATGGGCCTAGAAATCTGTGAGAAACACTTAAGAAGCACATAATAGTTCATCATATTAATTAAATTTCTATGCTGTACTGCAGCATTCTGAATCATTCACCTCTGAAGAGACAATGGTTCGGTGTTTCTCTAATTCAGTTAGACAGCAAACCGTCACAAGTTCTGAAAATGATCATAACTCCAGAAATACATGTTAGATGGGCATAGAAATCTGAGAGAAAAACTTAGGAAGCACATAATAGTTCATCATATTAATAAAATGTCTATGCTGTACTGCAGCATTCTGAATCATTCACCTCTGAAGAGACAATGGTTCGGTGTTTCTCTAATTCAGCTAGACAGCAAACCATCCAATGTTCTGAAAATGCTCATACCTCGACAAATACATGTTGTATGGGCCTAAAACTGTTTGACAAACAACGCTTTAGCAGCATATACTAGTTCACCATTGTATTTAAACTGTCTGACACTGTCACACAGAGTAATGACTGAAGCGTTTAACCAATTCCCCTTTTCGACGTTTAAATCGGCTGAAAATGCGTTTTTTCCCACATGTGCACACAATGATGAAAATGATCATAACTCGACAAATACATTTTACATGGGCCTAAAACTGTTTGACAAACAACACTTTAGCAGCATATACTAGTTCACCATTGTATTTAAACTGTCTGACACTGTCACACAGAGTAATGACTGAAGCGTTTAACCAATTCCCCTTTTCGACGTTTAAATCGGCTGAAAATGCGTTTTTTCCCACATGTGCACACAATGATGAAAATGATCATAACTCCACAAATACATGTTAGATGGGCCTAGAAATCTGTGAGAAACACTTAAGAAGCACATAATAGTTCATCATATTAATTAAATTTCTATGCTGTACTGCAGCATTCTGAATCATTCACCTCTGAAGAGACAATGGTTCGGTGTTTCTCTAATTCAGCTAGACAGCAAACCGTCCAATGTTCTGAAAATACTCATACCTCCACAAATACATGTTGTTTGGGCCTAAAACTGTTTGACAAACAACGCTTTAGCAGCATATACTAGTTCACCATTGTATTTAAACTGTCTGACACTGTCACACAGAGTTATGACTGAAGCGTTTAACCAATTCCCCTTTTCGACGTTTAAATCGGCTGAAAATGCGTTTTTTCCCACATGTGCACACAATGATGAAAATGATCATAACTCGACAAATACATTTTACATGGGCCTAAAACTGTTTGACAAACAACACTTTAGCAGCATATACTAGTTCACCATTGTATTTAAACTGTCTGACACTGTCACACAGAGTTATGACTGAAGCGTTTAACCAATTCCCCTTTTCGACGTTTAAATCGGCTGAAAATGCGTTTTTTCCCACATGTGCACACAATGATGAAAATGATCATAACTCCACAAATACATGTTAGATGGGCCTAGAAATCTGTGAGAAACACTTAAGAAGCACATAATAGTTCATCATATTAATTAAATTTCTATGCTGTACTGCAGCATTCTGAATCATTCACCTCTGAAGAGACAATGGTTCGGTGTTTCTCTAATTCAGTTAGACAGCAAACCGTCACAAGTTCTGAAAATGATCATAACTCCAGAAATACATGTTAGATGGGCATAGAAATCTGAGAGAAAAACTTAGGAAGCACATAATAGTTCATCATATTAATAAAATGTCTATGCTGTACTGCAGCATTCTGAATCATTCACCTCTGAAGAGACAATGGTTCGGTGTTTCTCTAATTCAGCTAGACAGCAAACCATCCAATGTTCTGAAAATGCTCATACCTCGACAAATACATGTTGTATGGGCCTAAAACTGTTTGACAAACAACGCTTTAGCAGCATATACTAGTTCACCATTGTATTTAAACTGTCTGACACTGTCACACAGAGTAATGACTGAAGCGTTTAACCAATTCCCCTTTTCGACGTTTAAATCGGCTGAAAATGCGTTTTTTCCCACATGTGCACACAATGATGAAAATGATCATAACTCGACAAATACATTTTACATGGGCCTAAAACTGTTTGACAAACAACACTTTAGCAGCATATACTAGTTCACCATTGTATTTAAACTGTCTGACACTGTCACACAGAGTAATGACTGAAGCGTTTAACCAATTCCCCTTTTCGACGTTTAAATCGGCTGAAAATGCGTTTTTTCCCACATGTGCACACTATGATGAAAATGATCCTAACTCCACAAATACATGTTAGATGGGCATAGAAATCTGAGAGTAAAACTTAGGAAGCACATAATAGTTCATCATATTAATAAATTTTCAATGCTGTACTGCAGCATTCTGAATCATTCACCTCTGAATAGACAATGGTTCGGTGTTTCTCTAATTCAGCTAGACAGCAAACCGTCCAATGTTCTGAAAATGCTCATAACTCGACAAAAACATGTTAGATGGGCCTAAAACTGGTTGACAAACAACACTTTAGCAGCATATACTAGTTCACCATTGTATTTAAACTGTCTGACACTGTCACACAGAGAAATGACTGAAGCGTTTAAGCAATTCCCCTTTTCGACGTTTAAATCGGCTGAAAATGCGTTTTTTCCCACATGTACACATAATGATGAAAATGATCATAACTCGACAAATACATGTTAGATGGGCCTAAAACTGGTTGACAAACAACACTTTAGCATCATATACTAGTTCACCAATGTATTTAAACTGTCTGACACTGTCACACAGAGTAATGACTGAAGCGTTTAACCAATTCCCCTTTTCGACGTTTAAATCGGCTGAAAATGCGTTTTTTCCCACATGTGCACACAATGATGAAAATGATCATAACTCCACAAATACATGTTAGATGGGCCTAGAAATCTGTGAGAAACACTTAAGAAGCACATAATAGTTCATCATATTAATTAAATTTCTATGCTGTACTGCAGCATTCTGAATCATTCACCTCTGAAGAGACAATGGTTCGGTGTTTCTCTAATTCAGTTAGACAGCAAACCGTCACAAGTTCTGAAAATGATCATAACTCCAGAAATACATGTTAGATGGGCATAGAAATCTGAGAGAAAAACTTAGGAAGCACATAATAGTTCATCACATTAATTAAATTTCAATGCTGTACTGCAGCATTCTGAATCATTCACCTCTGAAGAGACAATGGTTCGGTGTTTCTCTAATTCAGCTAGACAGCAAACCGTCCAATGTTCTGAAAATGCTCATACCTCGACAAATACATGTTGTTTGGGCCTAAAACTGTTTGACAAACAACGCTTTAGCAGCATATACTAGTTCACCATTGTATTTAAACTGTCTGACACTGTCACACAGAGTTATGACTGAAGCGTTTAACCAATTCCCCTTTTCGACGTTTAAATCGGCTGAAAATGCGTTTTTTCCCACATGTGCACACAATGATGAAAATGATCATAACTCCACAAATACATGTTAGATGGGCCTAGAAATCTGTGAGAAACACTTAAGAAGCACATAATAGTTCATCATATTAATTAAATTTCTATGCTGTACTGCAGCATTCTGAATCATTCACCGCTGAAGAGACAATGGTTCGGTGTTTCTCTAATTCAGCTAGACAGCAAACCGTCCAATGTTCTGAAAATGCTCATACCTCGTCAAATACATGTTGTATGGGCCTAAAACTGTTTGACAAACAACACTTTAGCAGCATATACTAGTTCACCAATGTATTTAAACTGTCTGACACTGTCACACAGAGTAATGACTGAAGCGTTTAACCAATTCCCCTTTTCGACGTTTAAATCGGCTGAAAATGCGTTTTTTCCCACATGTGCACACAATGATGAAAATGATCATAACTCCACAAATACATGTTAGATGGGCCTAGAAATCTGTGAGAAACACTTAAGAAGCACATAATAGTTCATCATATTAATTAAATTTCTATGCTGTACTGCAGCATTCTGAATCATTCACCTCTGAAGAGACAATGGTTCGGTGTTTCTCTAATTCAGTTAGACAGCAAACCGTCACAAGTTCTGAAAATGATCATAACTCCAGAAATACATGTTAGATGGGCATAGAAATCTGAGAGAAAAACTTAGGAAGCACATAATAGATCATCATATTAATAAAATGTCTATGCTGTACTGCAGCATTCTGAATCATTCACCTCTGAAGAGACAATGGTTCGGTGTTTCTCTAATTCAGCTAGACAGCAAACCGTCCAATGTTCTGAAAATGCTCATACCTCGACAAATACATGTTGTATGGGCCTAAAACTGTTTGACAAACAACGCTTTAGCAGCATATACTAGTTCACCATTGTATTTAAACTGTCTGACACTGTCACACAGAGTAATGACTGAAGCGTTTAACCAATTCCCCTTTTCGACGTTTAAATCGGCTGAAAATGCGTTTTTTCCCACATGTGCACACTATGATGAAAATGATCCTAACTCCACAAATACATGTTAGATGGGCATAGAAATCTGAGAGAAAAACTTAGGAAGCACATAATAGTTCATCATATTAATAAAATTTCTATGCTGTACTGCAGCATTCTGAATCATTCACCTCTGAAGAGACAATGGTTCGGTGTTTCTCTAATTCAGCTAGACAGCAAACCGTCCAATGTTCTGAAAATGCTCATACCTCGACAAATACATGTTGTATGGGCCTAAAACTGGTTGACAAACAAGACTTTAGTAGCACATACTAGTTTATCATTGTATTTAAACTGTCTGACACTGTCACAGAGTAATGGCTGAAGCGTTTAACCGATCCGCCTTTTCGACGTTTAAATCGGCTGAAAATGCGTTTTTTCCCACATGTGTAGACTTTGATGAAAATTATCATAACTCGAAAAATACATTTTATATGGGCCTAAAACTGGTTGACAAACAACACTTTAGCAGCACATACTAGTTTATCATTGTATTTAAACTGTCTTTGCGAAAGACATAAGAAGCACATAATTGTTCCTCATATTAATTAAAGTTATATGGTGTACTGCAGCATTCAAAATCATGCACCTACAAAGAGGCAATGGTTCAGTGTTTCTCAAATTCAGCTAGACAGCAAATCGTCCAAATTTCTGAAAATGATCATAACTCGAAAAATACATTTTATATGGGCCTAAAACTGGTTGACAAACAACACTTTAGCAGCACATACTAGTTCATCATTGTATTTAAACTGTCTGACACTGTCACATGGAGTAATGACTTAAGCGTTTAACCGATTCGCCTTTTCGACGTTTAAATCGACTGAAAATGCGTTTTTTCCCACATGTGTAGACTTTGATGAAAATTATCAGAACTCGAAAAATACATTTTATATGGGCCTAAAACTGGTTGTCAAACAACACTTTAGCAGCACATACTAGTTCATCATTGTATTTAAACTGTCTGACACTGTCACATGGAGTAATGACTGAAGCGTTTAACCGATTCGCCTTTTCGACGTTTCAATCGACTGAAAATGCGTTTTTTCCCACATGTGTAGACTTTGATGAAAATTATCAGAACTCGAAAAATACATTTTATATGGGCCTAAAACTGGTTGACAAACAAGACTTTAGCAGCACATACTAGTTTATCATTGTATTTAAACTGTCTGACACTGTCACATAGAGTAATGACTGAAGCGTTTAACCGTTCCGCCAAATCGACGTTAAAATCGGCTGAAAATGCGTTTTTTCCCACGTGTAGACTTTGATGAAAATTATCAGAACTCGAAAAATACATTTTATATGGGCCTAAAACTGGTTGACAAACAAGACTTTAGTAGCACATACTAGTTTATCATTGTATTTAAACTGTCTGAAACTGTCACAGAGTAATGGCTGAAGCGTTTAACCGATCCGCCTTTTCGACGTTTAAATCGGCTGAAAATGCGTTTTTTCCCACATGTGTAGACTTTGATGAAAATTATCATAACTCGAAAAATACATTTTATATGGGCCTAAAACTGGTTGACAAACAACACTTTAGCAGCACATACTAGTTTATCATTGTATTTAAACTGTCTTTGCGAAAGACATAAGAAGCACATAATTGTTCCTCATATTAATTAAAGTTATATGGTGTACTGCAGCATTCAAAATCATGCACCTACAAAGAGGCAATGGTTCAGTGTTTCTCAAATTCAGCTAGACAGCAAATCGTCCAAATTTCTGAAAATGATCATAACTCGAAAAATACATTTTATATGGGCCTAAAACTGGTTGACAAACAACACTTTAGCAGCACATACTAGTTCATCATTGTATTTAAACTGTCTGACACTGTCACATGGAGTAATGACTTAAGCGTTTAACCGATTCGCCTTTTCGACGTTTAAATCGACTGAAAATGCGTTTTTTCCCACATGTGTAGACTTTGATGAAAATTATCAGAACTCGAAAAATACATTTTATATGGGCCTAAAACTGGTTGACAAACAAGACTTTAGCAGCACATACTAGTTTATCATTGTATTTAAACTGTCTTTGAGAAAGACATAAGAAGCACATAATAGTTCCTCATATTCATTAAAGTTATATGGTGTACTGCAGCATTCTAAATCATGCGCCTACAAAGAGACAATGGTTCGGTGTTTCTCTAATTCAGCTAGACAGCAAACGATCCAAAGTTCTGAAAATGATCATAACTCGAAAAATACATTTTATATGGGCCTAAAACTGGTTGACAAACAACACTTTAGCAGCACATACTAGTTTATCATTGTATTTAAACTGTCTTTGAGAAAGACTTAAGCACATAATTGTTCCTCATATTAATTAAAATTATATGGTGTACTGCAGCATTCTGAATCATTCACCTATAAAGAGACATTGGTTCGGTGTTTCTCTAATTCAGCAAGGCAGCAAACCGTCCAAAATTCTGAAAATACTCATAACTCGAAAAATACATTTTATATGAGCCTAAAACTCGTTGACAGACAACACTTTAGCAGCACATACTAGTTCATCATAGTATTTAAACTGTCTGACACTGTCGCACAGAGTAATGACTGTAGCGTTTAACCGATCCGCCTTTTCGGCGTTTAAATCGGCTGAAAATGCGTTTTTTCCCACATGTGCAGACGTTGATAAAAATAATCATTACTCGAAAAATAAATGTTAGAAGGACCTACAACTGTTTGACAAACAACACTTTAGCAGCACATACTAGTTCATCATAGTATTTAAACTGCCTGACACTGTCACACAGAGTAATGACTGTAGCGTTTAACCGATCCGCCTTTTCGACGTTTAAATGGGCTGAAAATGCGTTTTTTAACTCGACAAATACATGTTTGACCTTTTGTCTGATCCTGCCACACAGAGTAATTTTATTTTTTATTTATTTATTTTCAACCCATCCTGTCAGCATGCTGGGCATACAACAAAGAGTATTTGCATGCCATTGCATCTAGGACAGAGTTAGTCCGCAAGTGTAGCTCAAGTTCTCCACCTGCAATGCAACACTTTATTAATTCTTAAATCATCAAGAACTGCTGCAATAATTCTGTCCAGTGGATGACCTGTAGGATGACAAGAGCACAGTTTTTGGTCAAAGAGAACCACCACCAACCCCCCTCTTTGGAAAACTATTTATCATGTTTGGGTCTATAAACAACTGATCACTACCCCAAGAGGGAGAGAATCATGGCCGGTGAGACAATTAAACATAGAACCTGAAAACATTTACACAAAAAAATTAACATTGGACGACAACATGTAATGAAAAACAGTTGATTAGGTCCAGGAAAACTGGAATGACAAATGGTCACCTGGCCTCTTCCTGTCATAGTTATGGCAGTAAATGAGGGAGAAAAGGAGAGTAATGCAACCAGAAGGCTGCTGGGGTGCATTCAAAGAAGGTGTGGTGGTGTGTGCATGTGTGTGTGTGTGTGATAGGACCGCCTGTCTGTCCATCCCGGAAAACCCCGGTGCTAAATATGTACTGTTGCCTATTGCAGTCAAAATTGCGGGGTTGGGGATGCAAGTCCTTCAGGCAAGTCGACCCTGAATCACTCACACCCCTCCTGCCCCGCAGACCCTGGTCTGGTGGAGTGTTGCTTGGAGTAGGATTCGTGTGCGAGTGTATGCATTCTAAGCCAATATGAGTCGGATTAACATTTCGTAACGGACGAGAAGCACGCTGGGGCAGGAGCGTGACAGGCAAGATGGCAGCTGCCCGCTGCATCCCCACCTATATAGCTTGCACCCCACCCATCCCGCAAGCCCTAGGCCTATTGTGTGGTGTATTTGTGAATATAAGTTTTGGCACTGGGAGAGATAGGCGAATCGCGACCAGATCGATGCAGGGGCGCGGCGCCCAAACACACAACCACGCCCCACACCAACACAGTGTGGGGCGCACATACAAGCTTTTAACCTAACCGCCTTTTCAGCATTTTAAATCGTCTGACAATACGTTATCTTCTATCTTCTCTCTTCTATCCTCCTTTCCCTCATGAAAATGAGGGAGTGGATGAAGGTAGAGTGTACAGCTCGATCCGGCGTAGTAAGTTGAGTAAGTAAAGGACGTTTATGAAAATGAAAGATGAAGTTGGTTAAAACCCATCCCCCCATCCCCAATTGGTTAAAACCAATTAGGATTTTTATTGGAAGAAAACAAAGAAAATAAAAGGAGTTTATTCCAAAAAATGGGTGGAGCTATGCCCCATAAATTCAGATGTGCCGAGGAGCTAACTTCATTCTGAACCTACAGAAGACCCTGACACAAAGTAGGAACACAAGACACCTCTAAATACTTACCTATTAAACGTAACCTTTTATTTTTTTTTTATAATTTACCATACCAACCTTGACATGGCATAATTGCATGAAGCATTAGTAAATTGGTCATTCAAAATTAATGTTTAGCAAAACTCTTAACATAAATCATTCTAAATTAATGCTTAGCAAAACTCTTTGCCTACCCACAATCGAGCATAACCCAAATTGAACTCCAATTGGCTATGGGACACACTCCGAGGCTTGATCAACCACGGGAGGGCCTTCCTCAGGCGAGGGTGTCTAGTGATAATGGTCAAACACCCCATGGTCCTGGGGTCCACTACTGATGATGTGTCCCAAAAATTCAGACCCAATCCTGATACAGAAATACAGTTTCAAAACTGATTTAAAAGCCAGATTAAAAAAATCAGTTCCAATACAAACACAGAAATACAGTTAAAAACCAACTTAAAAGCCATACTAAAAAATTTAGATGCAACCAAAACACGGTTGTTCTGCCTCCCGGTGCGCCCCCCGCGCAGTCAGTATTGCAACATCATAGCATTTGGATGATAGTATAATAATATAATAGTAAAATCAGAACAGGCATAAACAGATCAAGGCACACTCAGCCAATCTGATCATGTCCCAGACCCGGATTAACATCTCTTCCATCAGCCTCTTCACTGCCCTTGAGAAAGCACAATTTGTGAGATAATTCATGTTATTGTTGTATGTATACAATGTGGGAGCTATGACAACGTATTAACACGTTATCTACATCTGCATAGAGATTGATCGTTTATCTGCATATTTCTCTACTGTTCCACAGTTTTACACCGCTTTCATTAACGATACCAAAAGTGCGCTCCTGTCTCTGGGTACTTATTGCAAGAGTGTTTAGCTCGCTGTATAGCCAAGTACAGCTACATGTGGTGAGGGCTTAAGAGTAAAAAGATTGGCCTTACCTCAAGGCATTGCTGAGAGCAATGATGTCAGAACACCCAGGGCCCACGGAACCCTCAGACCCCTCGGAAGGCTGAGGCTCCACAGAACTCGTGGGCCCAAACAGACAGCCAGGCTTGGAGGAACAGGCAAAAGGCCTGGACCGCAGTGGCAGTACAACTTTGAGTGCGCAAAGCGGGCTTGGCAACGCATCCAGCAGGTCCTTCAAGTCGGCCAACAAGGCCATTAAGTCGGGCCAATAAGACCCTTAAATTAGCCAGCAGGTCTATCAAGTCCAGAAGGTGAAACGTCAGTGCAATCACAGTGGCATGCGCTAGAGCCGCAGTTGCACGTATGTAGGCTGTGAGAGAAAAATGCACATGATCAACTATTTGAATGAGGTTTTACATGTTTTATACAGGACAACAGCCTTTTGTATGTTACTTAGTTATAAAACTCATTGTCTATGGGTTTTTATGAGTCACTCAGAGTTAATATAAAGAGACAAAAAAATTGTCTGTGTGTGTCTGTGTGTAAAAACTGTCTAAAACATTTCAGTTGTAGTATTGGAAAAACCAGACCACATTCCATCCTTCACTCAACCTTGTGTGGAGATAAGGATAAGGACAAGAGGGACTTAAAAGAGCGGTGTGTGTTTGTTTTATGGTACAGTAGGATTGTGTCTGTGACCGAAGTTTGACTGTTAAATCACTGTTTGGGGGAACACCCAGGGATATGACTGAGGATCAGAGTTGTAAATGACACCTGACACACAACCTCTCTTTGGTATAAAGCCCTCTTCGTCAGTAATAGGGGTAGACTGATCAGAACACTGCTTTGAAGCATGACGGTATCTTTCTCTTTACTTTCTTTTATTTTTATCTTTAATACTCTCAGTTTTGTTTTCCTGTAGCGGGCAGATTAACCTCACCGACCACCTAGGATAATTTATCCAACAATCTGGCGACGATGATGAGACTCTCTTCATGTCCAGGTTGTGTGCCCAGCGGCAGTCAGAGACCGGCCGTAAGATATCCAACAAGGAGTCGTCTGGACAGGTCCAGCAAAGGCAACACAAGATTCCCGAAAAGTGAAGGTGACGACTCACTGAGATATTGTTCCGATCAAGGAAGATCTGAGTAAGCTTAAAGATTGAATCAATCTAGAGCAGGGGTCGGGAACCTATGGCTCGCGAGCCAATTACGGCTCTTTTGATGACGGTATATGGCTCGCATACAATTTTGAGCTAAAATTGTTCATCACAATTAACAAGTAATAAATTATTATTCTGTGTCATTTTAAAGTAAAACAGGTAAGAGAAATTACAACTTGAAAATAAAATTCAAAATATAAATGTGGCGGACAAAGTAGTCAAGCACCGGCTGCGGACAACATAAAGACTCCGGGGCGCTTTTTACTCGGCGCCCTGCCCCTACCGGGTCTCTGCTCAGGCACAACTTGTGGAAGTCTCTGCCCACAGGTAAGGGCTTAGGGAAGGAGATGGCTGTGGTGCGCCGACATGGCGAAAGTTTTACTGTTCATTTCAACTTGCAGGCCACAATTATATGTATCACTGAGGATCATTATAATAATTGTGGATAATAATGATCCTCTTGGGAGCAGGAGGAATGGCGTTCCACTGCTGGACTGCTTACGAGCCCATGCGCCGATCCCCTCTGTAAGACAGACAAACATTAAGAAAACTCCCTGCCTCGAGTCGGACCAATCAGCTGAACAAAAGTGGACAGAAGTCGAAAAAACTTCAATATGTATGTGACAAATAATCTCTTGAACTTGAACTTGAACTTGAAACTGAAGACCAGCTGATTCTTAAAACTTGGAACGAGCGTCCCGTCACACAGCACACAATGCAGCGTGTGAGTAATGCCGTATTGACCATGTTTGGCTTTACAAATGCATGTGAGCAGTCTTTCTCGCATCTGAGAAACATTAAGACCATCCTACGCTTAAGTTTAACTGATGGAAGCCTCAACGCCTGCATTAAGCTTAACCTCACAACGTATGATCCAGACTAGAAGGCCATCAGCAAAACGAAGGAGCACCAGAAGTTGCATTAATGGTAAAAAGTATTTCATTTATTATTGGTTAGCTACAGTATAAGAACAATATTATGAAGAAGAATAAAGAGAAATGTATTATATAGAGGGCTTTTTTAAGTACTCAGAGATGTGTTGTACATTAAAAATGTATGCCTTACTTATGAAGTAGCCAATTTTGCATTGATCAAGAGAATCGTGGTTTTTGTCTGTTTATTTGCTTTATGTTATCCAATAATAAAATCGACATTATTAAATACATGATTATTATAGATTATTCTTGACCCATCCTAGCAAAAGCGTTGAATGAATGAATCCTTGGGTGATTGAAATGATGTTTGAGGCGTGTGACCGCCTGGCCGATGGATCACTCTGGAGCACGTATGGATGAGATGAGTTCGGAGACATTTTATCAGTGTCTCGGGGTATGTTTAGCTACATGGCTGATGAAAATCGCGATTAAAAACAAGCAAATGTATAAATGTGAGATACAGTAAGCATAGTATGTGTGTTGTACACAACATGTCAAACTAGTTTCCCACATGAGTCCTTGGTTTAAAAGTAGCGTTATAATCTAAATATCTGGTAGGATTTCTGGAAAGGATACTGTAAGGCTTTAAATTTATTTGAAAAAAATATAACAAGGCGAGAGAGCTGTAAAGTTAGTTGACAGGCTGAAATGATTATGGAAGTTGATGTGAAAGACAATGAAAGTGGGAAAGTTAGCAAATGATGCATTTGGGATTCTTTGTTAAGGATGGAAGTTGGAGCAAAGAGAGTTGTAAAAGTCATTTTAGTAAAATATTGGTTCAGCAGAGGAAGCTAGCTAACTTATGAGTTAACCCGGACTAACTTCCGGGTGCGCCGTAGTATGGACACACCGGCTCTGCATTCAACTCTTAGTTTTGTGTTTATTACTATTTGTATTGTTCTTATTTTTGCATGCAGTGCACTGTCGCTATTACAATATGAACGACAAGCACTCCTGGACGTCTGTTCGACACCTCATACGGACTTTTTCGCAACTTACCGGAGTACGTACTAAGATCTCTTTGTCCTGCCGCCACTGTGTTTACCAATACGCCGACGGAGGAGAAAGACAAGAGGAAAACCTGCCGGAATTCTATGCAGATCTCGGAGGAGATACTAAAAAAGTGAATAGGTTTGATCTTGAGTGTGTAAAGTTTTGTTATTTTTCGAGTTTCTTAAGGCCCCAAAAGTCAGGTTAACACTTCAATTCAACACAGTGCCATGCCCACATTGTGTGACGAAAACCCAATGTTTTAATAAATTTAATCCCCAAAGTGTCTTGTAGACACTCGCGAACTTTGAAGTCGATCTGATGAATCCCCTAGGAGTTTGCGCACATTAAATCCAATATGGCCACCTTCCTGTTGGTTGGGTGTCGGTCATGGCGGCAATATAATTTTTTTTGAGTCTAGTGATGTTACATTAATATACCCAATTTCATGTTAAAAAGTGAATAGGTTTGATGTTTTGAAATTTTCAACAGGGCGTGTCCGGTCATTTTGCCATGCCCAAGCACGGAACCCATAGAATATCAATTGCCACACTGGGACTGACGAGTGCACAAAGTTTCGTGAATTTCCAAGTATCTTTTGGAACATGAAATTTAACGTGTTGCCACGCCCACACCGTGTGCCAAAAAATATATATATTTTGATAATGTTAAGCTGTGAAGGTGTCTTGTAGACACTCGTCAAGTTTGAAGCCGATCCGATAAATCGCCAAGGAGGAGTTTCGCTAAAGTACAAAACATAAATATGACTAAAAAGTCAGGAAAATTAAAAATGGCCGACTTCCTGTTGGGTTTTGTGAGAAAAAAATATATATATATATATTTACGAAAGCCTGAACGGTTGCGATACTTCCATGGGTACCCGCTAAAAGGTGAGCAGAGCCATTTCATGAAGTCTGCATAGATTAGATAGGAATATTTTAGGTGGACGTGTTGTACTGTTTAAGGCTGGACGAACAACTTTGTGGTTTTGGGGATGTATTGTTGAATGATGCATGAATAATAATTGTTAAATATTGTGGAGAGGAGAAATTGGATTGTTTGATGAGAACGGTAGTAAGGTAAGTTAAGGGAACGGGTTAGGAAACCCCCCTTCGAAGCGGCTGTGTGTTTAACTTGCGTAGTAATTCCACGTAACGTTTGGGCCCGTGTGTAGAGAATACATCCAGTATGCCTAAACTGAGCGACGTTTTGGTGATGAACAATGTTTAACTCGTGAAGTAATTCCGAATCCCGTTTAGGCCCGGTTGTTGAAAAGACCTCCGAAATGCCTAAACTAAGTGATGTCTGGCGATGAAAAATGTTAAACTCAGCCTTCAGAAGGGTAGTCGATAGTCGGTAATTTCATTTAAGGGTGAAAGGCCCGGAATCATTTTTAAAGTAAAAAGGAAGCCAAGCATTTAGGGGTTAAAGGCCCGGTTCTTAGAGAAACCAAATATTAAAGGGTTAAAGGCCCAATTCACGTGACTTAGCGTAAAATTGTATTGCCGGCTGTGTGAGTGAGAGTGTGCGCAACGAGGTACCTTGTGTGTGTGGAAAGAGAGGTACCATGCGTGTGTGTGAATGTGAGAGAGACCACGGGCGTGTGTGTGTTTGAGACAGTCTTTGTGTTTAAGAGAGTGTGTGTTTGATAGAGTCTGTGCATGTGTGATAGAGGTTTTGTGTGTGTATGTGTATGAACAACCTCCTCAAATTGCCCTAGATAAAAGGGCAATATATAAAAAAAAAATACAAATAAAAAAAAAAAAGTTGACCTGTAATAACCTAAAAGACCACTAGTGGCGTAGCTGCACCAGAAACACATTGAGATCCGAACATTTGAGGTTTCCCCCTCCCACTTCTTCCCATGTCTTTTGTTCTCCTGCCATTCAAAAACATAATGGAAAAGACCCCATCCCCCAGACCCGGCACCAGTGAGATTCGTATTGAAGCTGTAGCTGAGCTCAAGAACAGAACAGAGCCAAAGTTCCATGCTTGAGAAACTTGGAAATTCCATAAATATGAACAAAAATGGATCAAAGCAGGGTGGTGGTCGAAAGACACTACCCCGACAGCAGAAAACCGCACCAAGGTGATAGAGGAAGAAAAAAGACTGCTGGCTGAAGCAGGAGTGGATGCAAAAAACAACCCTGGATTAATGGGGGCTTGAAAGCGCAAGTTAAACAAGCAGCGTGCACAATGGGCGCTGGTTCAGCACATAATGACGGCATGGATTCGAGCGGAAATGATTGTCGAACGTCGCAATAAAATCAGAAATGCCGCAACCAAGGCAGTGGTAGAAGCCCAGAAGGAACCCTACCCCCCACAAGAAGACAAGTTACCACCCCTCCCCGAACCCATCCCCCAAGGTCACACCCCACTCCAACCACACACCACCCCATCCCGCTACCCCTCCCTGCTGGCCGATGAAGAAACACATCGGCACCCCCCCTCTCCGTACAACCCTAAGACCGAGCACACACCTGAAGCAACAGCGCCCCCTGTGCTGAGCAACCAGAAAATAGCCACCCCACCCCCGCCAGAAATACAAGCACCCGTATTAGTAATGGAAGGCCCGATCCAAATCCATTTCCGAGTACAGCCCTCCCCAAAGCCATCTGACAGTGAGAACAAGGACAATGATCAGACATCGCCCCCTAACGATCAAACAGACACAAAGAGTTTCTCTCCTCTAATACAGAGGACGACGAATGCACTTGCCAGTCCTACAAACCACAAAAAGACATCAAGAAAGGAAAAAGAAATGTACCACAAGGGTTAGCCACGCAACTGTCACACTGACTGGACAATGTGGCCCACTACCAGAGGATGCCAACACAACCCATGTTCATCTCATAGCACCTCCTGCAGACGCTACAGCCAAACAACAACCCAAAGAAAAACAAAAGACCCGAAGCCAGCCCACACCTTCACCTACCCCTGTAGTCCCCAAATACACCTTTAAGAAAACAAAACAAAGACACCCCACCCCCCTCCGCTCCTGGGAAGAAGAACCCATGTCAGACCACGAGACTAAGACAAAAAAGTGGTCATTCAAAAACAGTGGCAGCTCCCGGGGAGAGTACACAAACGACAACAGAAGAAAAGGAACCCTTATAGCATCATCCAAAAGCCAGGCCAGAAGATCGTCAGCAATAGGGATAGTTACCCGCTCGAAAATTAGACAACGAGAGGAGGAACAAAAGCAGTCCGCCAAAAGAGAAACATTTGTTCCCTGGTACCACCGCGACATGCAGGCCCTCAAAGGCAACCTATCAGCGTTGGACAAAGGAGCTGCAGCATGGATCCGAATCTTCGAAAACCACACAGCGGCTGACACACTAGCCCTAAGAGATGTGCGAGCCATTCTCCGCGCCACAGCAGGAAACATCACCCTGACCTCCCTGGAAAGAGAAGTTAGAACCCTCACCATGGCACACGAGCACCCATTCGACCACATGCGGAATGACATATGGACAGCCATAGGAGAAACCTGGCCGACCAGACGCAACACAGTGGCCCTGGCAGGCCTGAGATTTAAAAATGGGGAAGAACCACACGCCTATCTCACATGAGCAAAGGAGCTCTGGAGTGATAGCACTGTAGAACGTCATGACCCCTGCCTAGTGGGTCTCCCCATGTACATGCAGATGCCAAATGCCAAAATGGCCTCCCAGGAGATGTCAGGCTGTAGCTCGCAGACACAGTTTGACTGTCAGACATGACCGAGAGACAGTGGGAGAGCCATCTCATCCATCACCTGGAAAGACACATCAAAAAGCAAGAAGACGAATTCCTGGAGAAAGATTCCATACAAACCAGACTACTAAAAATGCAGGTAAAAAAACTGGAAGATGAAGTCAATACGGACAAAAAGAAGAAAGCAACTGTGCAAGCAGTAGTCACCACCCCTGAAGCACAGGCCCCGCCCCAAACCGCGCCACTACAATGGACAGGACCACAGCCCCTAACTGTAACCCCCGCCTACCCACCAGCCCAGCACCTACCCCAATGGCAGCAGGCCTGGACTCCCTATGAATATCCCCAGCGGCAGTATCCAGGGGCCCCCGCACCCTCATACCCCCAAGGCCCCCCCCAATGGCAGCAACTGAGAGGGAGAGGACAATTCCAATCCTCTAGAGGATGGGGAGGACCCGAGAAAACTACAGGATGTTTCATCTGTGGCCAAAGTGACCACTGGGCAAGGGAATGCCCCCAGAACCAACAACCCCAGCAATTATATAGAGGATCCTACCGCCCCCCTCAGAGAGGAAGAGGAGCTTCTTCGAGAGGAAAGGGAGGACCCCGCATGGACACCCCACCATGGCATGGAGCATAGAGGTGCCCAGGGGACATGGAAGTGGTGGTACAGACAAAAATAAATGCCGAACCAGTAGTGCCATGTACAATCCAAGGAATCACTGTCAATCCAAGGAATTACTGTCACTGTCACTGTCACGTGTCTTGCTTGAAGAACCTGGCCGCCAACATACTACGTACTACATACAACTATCCACTCGGAAATTACGGACTGTTGGATTCTCTGGGACGACACAAGTCCAACCCTTCACCGCACCCCTCCCTACCAAGATAGGTCCTCACAAAGTCAGACACCAATACCTCTACTCACCAAGCTGCCCCACCAACCTAATGGGAAGGGACCTTCTCCGAAGAACAGGGGCATCTGTGATATGTAACCTCCACGGTCTGGAAGTTAGTTTCTCTGAGCCAAAAGAAGAGCTAATACCCCTCGAACGTATACTCGTCTTAGGTGGAACTCCTGATACCACCCCCGACCCCACACTCACCGGCTGGTGGCATTTTGTAAACCTACCAACTCTGGAAAAAGTCGATGCTGGACCCGTACACTGCACTCTCTGTTTCACACGCCACCGTGATGACATCTATGACGAAGGCTGGGAAGCGAAAAAGGAGGGACGACAAGAACGACTCCAGACAACAGACTTCTATCTGGGCCACGAAGGAGTTGCAGCAGCGGTCCGCCTGACACCAGACCAACAATCCTGGTATCTACTTCACGACACCGCAGTTCCACATGTGACCCTAGCCGTAGAAGCCAACCATGCAGCCAAACAATTGGGCCCCATGGTCAAAAGAGCCCTCGCCAACCCACCTGGGTCCCCACAACGAACCCCCTGTTGCAACACATGCCAGACAAATCGGTTTGGAGAATAGGACACAACAGCTACGAACAAGGCATATATGAAAGAAATGTCCTGGAAAGAACTTATCAAGGAAGCATCGAAGAACACCCCCTGGCAGCAGAAATGTTCGCCCAACTACCGCCAACCCTCTGGACCACCGGCCCCTATCACGTTGGCTGCACACCACACCACAATATACACATCAAAGTGAAAGCCCACGCTGTGCCCATTTGGCAAGGTCAGTACAAGGTCAAGCCCGAGGCAGCTGCTCGAATAGCCTCCACCATTGAAGGCCTCTTACAAGCAGGAGTTCTACGACCAGCGGATTCACCGTGGAACACACAAATTCTACCAGTACCCAAGGCTGGAGGACACTCATGGCGCCTGGTCCACGATCTGCGACGTATCAACCAGGTGGTCCAACCCATTACTGAAAAAGTGCCCAACCCCCATGTCGCCCTGCATGCAGGCTCCCCGAGTCATCAATTTTTCACCGTCATCGACCTGGCCAACGCATTTTTTTGCCTCCCCTTGGCCAAAGAAAGTCAAGATATGTTTGCATTCACATTTAAAAAATGCTCTTAGACCTACACAAGAATGCTACGAGGATTCACATGCACGCCAACCATATTCAACGCCTGCCTGAAGGCAGATCTCAAGGAACTCCTACTCATCCAGTATGTCGACGACATCCTCATGGACATCACCACAGTAGAAAATTGCCTCACGGCCACCAAATCCCTGCTACGGCGCATCGCAAAATGTGGCTACAAAATCAGGAAGGAAAAAGCACAGGTCTGCCGCACAGAAGTGGTATTCCTGGGAAAAAGGATCACGGGAGATAAGAGATACATCAACCCGGAAAGACAACAGAGAATGCTCCAGTACCCTAAACCCACCACCGTGCAGCAAATGCTAGCATTCCTGGGACTCACTGGCTATAGCAGACACCACATAGCTGATTATGTGGACCACACTGTTCCCCCACGCGAACCCATTGCGGAAGCTGGCCATCGGAACGTCAAGGCACCACTCAACTGGACCACAAGTGCGGAGGAAGCGTTCATAAGATTGAAACAACTCATGGGGAAGGCCGAACACCTATGCACCCCAGACATCTCTTCCTCGTTCCATTTGGACGTTACTGAAAAGCACGGAATTGTCAAGCTGTGCTCTGGCAGCCTCGACACGGTGAGCGCGCGATCCTGGCTCACCACAGTTGCAAACTCGACACAGTGGAACATGGACTCTCCGGATGTGGACGACACACGGCTGCCATCGCACACGCCCTACGAGAACCGACCACATTACTTTCTACCACCCCACCATCGTGCATACCACACATGGAGTCAAATCCTACCTCGATCAAACGGATTTCACCTTTACCACACCAAAACACAAGATGCGCTTGCATGTCACCCTGGAAAGAGACAATGTCTTGTACACAGCTGATGGAATCAACTTGGCCGGCGGACTACAGTATGCAGATGGCACCCATGACTGCGTACAGCTCATGAAACTGGAAGCAAAGGGCCGCACAGACTTGGATGGAACATCTGACCCCGATGCAGAAATTGTCCTGTTTATAGATGGTTGTTGTTTCAAAGAAGAAGAGGGAAATAGAGCATCATACGCAGCCATTCAACAAATTAATGGACACCACGTCACCCTAAGAAGTGGGATGATAGAACAACCAGCATCAACACAAAAAGCAGAACTCGACGCCTCGGTGAAAGCATTAAAAATCTCAAAAAACAAAAATGCAAACATATTCACCGACTCAGCATACAGCTCACGTGGATGTAGCCATATGGATGAAAAGAGGACTCCAAACGTCAGCAGGAGCCCCGGTAAAACACAAAGACCTCATACTCGCCCTCCTGGAAGCTATACATCTCCCCCGAAAAATCCAGATCATCAAATGCAAAGGACACTCCAAAGGAAATTCAAACGCAGCCGACACAGCAGCAAAAGAAGCAGGAGGGAACCTAAAAGAAAGCGCAGCAATGATGATTGTATTTACTGAAGACAACGCCCTCAATTTGTCAGAGGAACATCTGAAAGAAGTGCAGAAAGAAGCGAAATGGAACGAACACTCGCAGTGGCAGAAGAAAGGAGCCACATGCACCAGCGGCCTATGGAGAAGCCACAATGGGCGCCCAGTAGCACCAGCCGCACTCCTGGTCTACCTCATCAAGGATGCACATGGACAGACTCATGAAGGACCCAAAAGAACCACCAACAGGCTCAAACAGGACTGGTGGCATCCCTACCTGGAGGAAATGGTGGCCAACCATATTGCAGAATGCGTCGTCTGTCACGAGCTAAATAAGAAGACAGTCTACCAAAGACCTTTGGGAACATTCTCAGTGCCCCCCTACCCCTTCAGAGAAATATGCATAGATTACACCGGCATGGGCAGGGACAACAGAGTACAAGGGTACAGATACCTACTCGTGATGGTAGATCGATTCTCCAAATGGGTAGAAGCAGTCCCTTGCAAAAGAGAGGATGCAGTATCTGTGATTAAATGGTTATGGAAAAAACGCATTCCTCGGTGGGGTTACCCCACAGTTATCTGCTCGGACAATGGATCTTATTTTACCAGCGATAAAAAACTCAGCCAGGTAGAACAGGCATTAGGTATCTCCCATAGATCTGGTTCAGTCTATCACCCCCAGTCAAAAGGCCTAGTTGAAAGTGCAAACCAGACGTTGAAAGAAAAAATGGCCAAGGTGCTGATAGAGACAAAACAGCAACTCAGTATGTCTCTACAGAACATCACAAAAACGACTAAACTAACGTGGGTAGATGCCCTACCCCTAGCATTAATGTCCATGCGAGACCTCTCCCCATAGTCAAACACATCTTAGCCCACACGAGATATTAACAGGCCGCCCCATGCCAGGTCCTCACAACCTACCAGCTAAATCACCCGCTTTTGATGATTTCCAGGAAGGTTTACCTGAATATGTCAAAGCACTAACCGCAGTATCTCGAGTTTTGTATTCACAGGTCAAGAACACTGCCCCAGACTGCCCCACACCCTGGTGGTCAGCCCCGGAGACTGGGTCCACATCAAGGTCCACAAACAGAAGTGGCCTGAGCCAAGGTGGACTGGACCTTGGGAGGTAGTGTTGGCCACCTCACATGCAGTAAAGCTCAAAAATAAAACTGGTGCTCCCTGTCACCACCTCTCCCACTGCGCCCCTGTCACCCCACCCGCAAGAACTCTCACAGAAACAAGGATCCAGCTGAAAGACGTAAGCATTCTGTAATTAACCATGTAAAAAAAAAAAAATTTTTTTTGTTTACCCTAGGAGAAGTCCTGGACCCTACACAGTATACATATTCTTACCAAGTGGGACCCCAATTATCGTATGACCAGTATATGACAAAGGTCAAAGAGTGGGGCCGAATGAAAGAAACAGTTCTTGTCATTTATGCCTATGAAGGACAAATCCTGGCATTCAATGTTGATTTCTGTTCCATAATAAAGTGTGATTCCACAGGGTAGGAGCAGTACCAGTGGAATGAGAAATATGCGTGGTCCACCAACCCTAGACTAACAAGTGACTGGTGGCTGGACGAGGTTTAAGGTACCCATATTGATTGTGGGGCATGGAGTAATGTGCTTATAAACACAGGAACCAGTAGGAGGAATTGCTACTCCACTCACGGAGCGTAGAACTAAAAGAAAATGCAGGAATGGATGATCACATCACTGGTTGGTTGGACTCTATGTTTTCCAAATGAAAAGGCCTCATTTTATCATGCATAATCAACGTTGCTATCATTGCTGCTCTGTTAATTGTATGTGGATGTTGTTGTATACCATGCATTTGTACTCTAGTGAAAAATGCATCATGACTGCGTTGGGAAAACCAGAAATACAAGCGTACATGGCATTGAGACAGAAGGAATGTGGCGACACCTATGTTGCTATAGGTATGGGCCTCCTTTCCCCAGCACCAGGACCCCGACATCCTCATCCACGATAACTGCATCTAGTTGATCATTTTGACACGCCCATGTATAGGACCCATAGAATATTAAATGCTACACTGGGACTGAAGAGTGTGCAAAGTTTTGCAATAATTTTGTAGTTTCTCAAGGCCCCAAACGTCACGTAAACTGTTTTTTTGAACATAAAATTCAACGCGTTGCCACACCCGCATCGTGACGAAAAAAAAATGTTTTAATAACTTTTAATCCCCAATGAGTCTCAATCCAAAAAATCCCCCAGGAGAAGTTCACGAAAGTACAAAGCATAAAAAGTGGATAAAATATTACAAAAACACAGCTTTTTTTGGAACACGAAATCCAACGCTTTGCCACGGCCACATCGTGTGACAATTATTTTTTTTTTTAATATCTTTTAATCGTGAAGGTGTCTTGTAGACACTCGCCAAGTTTGAAGCCGGATAAATGGCCTCGGAGGAGTTTACGAAAGTACAAAGCGAGAAAATGAACGGAAAGTGACTAAAATTACACATTTAATCCAAGAAGTTACAAAAGTGTCCCGAATTTTGTGAATTTCATGGTAAAAAGTGAATAGGTTTGATGTTTTGAAATTTTCAACAGGGTGTGTCGGGCCATTTTGCCACGCCCATGCAGGCAACTCATACAATATCAATTGCCACACTGGGACTAACAAGTGCGCAAAGTTTTCGTGAATTAGTATCTTTGGAACATGAAATTTTACGTGTTGCCACGCCACCCTAGAAAATAAAATAATAATTTTCTGACCTATTCACCTTTTTCCACGTAAACTCCCAAAATTCGGTACACATTTGTAACCTCTCTAGACTTGGAAAAAATATATATTTCCGCCATGACGGAAACCCAACAGGAAGTCGGCCATTTTGAATTTTCCTGACTTTTTAGTCATATTTATGCTTTGTACTTTCGCGAAACTCCTCCTTGGCGATTTATCGGATCGACTTCAAACTTGACGAGTGTCTACAAGACACCTTCACAGCTAAAACTTATTAAAATACATATATATTTTGGCACACGGTGTGGGCGTGGCAACACGTACAATTTCATGTTCCAAAAGATACTTGGAAATTCACAAATCTTTGCACACTCGTCAGTCCCAGTGTGTCATTTGATATTCTAGTGGTGCCATGCATGGGCGTGTCAAAATGGCCGCCTATTATCTCCTACATATTAGACATTGTGATAATATTATTCTGTTGTTACACGAGTGTGCATACATTCATTTTTGTACTGAGCCTGTAGTCTGCTATTCAACTATTTAACGCCCATTTAACAATCTTGGACCTATACCAAACAATGTTGTCAAAATGGGTGTCTCTCACCCAAGTGTTTAAGTCTATGTGCCCAGGTCAAAGCAGCCCTACCCGTCCCACTTGAAGGACCTCTACACGGCCGCTGACCAGGTGAATGGGTGGTGATCGCGACTTACAGAGGAAAAGCTGGAACTCTGCCAGATTCCTAGGACCTTTCCAGCAGGGTTAGGGACCCGCACCACTGCAGCAGCAGTTAAGGTGGTAGAACGACCAATATGGATACACGTATCTCATCGCAAGAAAGTTCCTACTCCCCTCTAGGTACTCGTTGAGGAGACAACGTGAGTGTACGCTGAACGCTGCTCACCCTGCAACTGCGATGGAACCACTTCAACCATACCTACATAGGCTACTTGGGTTACTGCCATTCCCCTTACCACAGCCGAAGAAATGTGTGTTTTGGAAGCAGTTATCGAAGGGGCTTTCTACACCAACATTGGCGCCCCACAGACGGCTCCACCGCTGGACTTCTGCTCCACATTTGATTACACCTGGCCACTTCCCACCTTGTTATATGGTCATCATTTTCCTTGGCCCCTCCATCAAAAGGACACAGATAAAACAATATCTCTGTATAAATGTATTGTACTCAATTTATACATCATTTTCTGATCCCTTTGCCTCAATTATATTATACTTAAGCATTATTGCATTTTCCTTTTGTATCATTCCACTGGGAACAACAGAAGGGAGTGTGAGAGAAAAATGATGATCAATGTTAATGAATGATATAATTCTACCACCAAGTGATGTCTGAATGCTGAGGCATATGTTTGTTTGGTGACGCCCGACTCTTTCACAGGAGATCTTACATTCCTGTATATCACTGTCACGAAAGTTTTAGTCGTTATCTCAGTTTTTCTAGATCGTAAAAGGACCATTTGTGTAAACACTCAACGTATGCTTTCCCGGCACTGAAAGTGTTCTACGTTTTTCTTTGTTAAAAAATGTTCTCAGCTATCACCTGTTCCGCTGATAGAAGTGACATCAATTGTTCCCATGACAGAACTGCTAGCGTCAAGCTCTGCTGCAACATCAGAAAACACTGTAGCACTCTCCATATCAGGATAATAAGGAGCAGCATCACTCTGACCTTTGACAAATGTTTGAGAGCGCTGCTATTCCTTCACAAGAACTGGCACATCACTGGCAGGTGTGGCTTTGAAGACACCTCCACAACGGTTGGTGCTGCCTTCCCCTAAAAAAAAGCAAGAGAATGAAATGCATGGACAAAATAAAACTAAAATGAAGTACTACTATCAAAAATGTCATTGAAAAAAGAAGAAAAACAACGAACAAAGCAAACCTGCTCCGTTCCCAGTGTCCTCTTGGAGGCAGTAGCTTTCTGCCAATGTCCCACCGTGGCTTTCCCATGTAAGCAAAGCAAAATTTTCTTGATATAAAATTGATATACAATTGTTGATATAAAAACAATATAAAATTCTCCACACTGGACAGCGCTAGAAAGATGCGATGGAACAAGTTGATAACGGGATGGATCATTCCGGCGACGCTACTGGTGTTGTGTCCACCTGTGAAATCATAGAGCAAAATGTCGATTTAAGACAATGTCTTGACAAAAGGCCAACTACACACATAACAAACATATTAAAATTGTTTAATGAAAATCGGTACACTTTGAGTGAATATCAGAGACTATCACAGTTTCCAGAGGGTCTTACCCCAACAATAACAGTGTGCAACCGATTATCTTTCTGCCCCTTCCAACCAGTCTCCACTCAGAAGGGTTAGGTGAAGGATGAGGCACGATGAGCTCTCCCTTCACAACCACTTTTGGAGAGAATGTTGGAAGTGACCTGCCGGGAGAAACCTTTGACTTTCGTGCTGTTGGCGGCGCTGTTGTCTCCAGTTGGCGATAAGCAGCATTTCACAGCAATGTCACAGGGCCATGGTTTCACAACATAGCAAAGTTATTCATAAAATAGCCATCACGTGACATGACAACAAATTGTACAATTGTACTTACACCATCTCTGCTTCACAGCTCTGGGTGGTTCAATGGGAAGTGGTTGGCTGCAGAAAAGTACTTGATGCCTTAAAACAACGATTAGGACGAATAGAAATATGCATACATAGATGTCAACTTTGTTCATTAGAAATATTTATTGAATTGGTTTGTCTAAAAATATATACTCCGTTATACATTTAACTGTACTAAAATTAAAATATGCTTCCCATGCATGCCGCCACAGGATGGTATTCCTCACGGAGCAAATAGTCAGACGCGGAAGGAAGTCCAGGACAAACACCTATACAAACACACACAAAAAAAAAGGTGTTTATTACAGTACATTTGTTTTCAAAATGTAAAATATGTTCTGCAGAGCTCACAAAGCAAAAGTATTAATAGTACCAATACTACCAAAAATGTACTAAACATGAAGCGTAACTTTGGCCAGCGACTGCAGACACTGACCAGGAGGCTGCGAAAGTCTACTGCTGCCTCGTCGATGGTCCTGCTGGCCGTCAAGTCGCTGCTAGGGGCTACAACACAAACTGCGTCAGGTCTCCGAGACAAAAAAGCATTCAGTACCTCGGTCCCCTGGCATCTTCACAAATCCATCCACAATGCTCCGTAGATGGGAGTCACCAACAAGAAGTACAAACTAGAAACATAGAAAGTCTTTTTTTTTCATGAAAATCACAACTTTTGTCTTCAAGTATTGTTCATAAATAATCAAACAAAAATACCTTCTTATCTGGAGACTCTGCTGTAATGACCAGCTTGTGGCTTCGTCCAGTCACGGTGGAAATTGGCTACAGGCGCACTTTCTGGTGATCACCTGTTTCTTAACAGACAAAAACCCAAAATAAATACTACTGACTTTCCACGAGGCTTCTAAAAGTGTTGAGGCACAATAGATAAATAAGAACAGCACAAGACACTAATTCGACAATAACATTTTGAAATGGCTCCATAACTTAGAAACTGATCATTTTCTAGAACAAGTGTACTGCAATTTAAAGCATCCAAAAACCTTACTGCTGGCTGTAAAGGTGAAACTATTTTTTCTATTGATTGGTCTATAGACCATCATATCGGTTAGTCAATTAACTCTACAAGTACCAGCAGAATGTAGAGAAATAGCTGTAGCTTGAATGTTATTCTCCCTTGTAAGTCGCTTTGGATAAAAGCATCTGCTAAATGACTAAATGTAAATGTAAATGTAAATAACAAGAATATAAACAATTAACAAAATGCGGACAAATAATAGACAGGAATACGAAGGTACGCCCCCCATTGCATGCTGGGGTTTTCACGTGGCATAGCCCATGCTAACGCGTCCTTGTGTCTCGTAAAATGTTTAGTGTTGAGTACATAAATCACGGATCATTTTTTGATGATACAAAAACTACTTTAAAAAATGATAACCCTCAAAAAGATTTTAGACCTGAATTTTTGAGCCTCATGGGAACCCCACCTGACTTTTTGATTACACAGGGGACCCACCATGTTATGGTCTATTGACATGCAAACTTTGACACTGAACACTTTTTTTAATCAATAGGTCAGATTCTGATTGAAAAATATAAACCTTCCAAAAGTATAATTATTAATTTGAAAGGATATACAACCAATTTAAGAAATCAGGCCTCAGGCCAACACCACTTAAACATATCAAAAATTGGAAAGTAAAGATTATTTTTCTACCTAAGCACGCTGTAAGTAAATGTAGTAAATTTGAGCATATTATGCAGATCATTTTCGACTTAAATACCGGTTCATCAATTGATTTCCAGATAAGTATGACAAATACCACATATACTTTAAAAGAGAGCACAGAATCAATTGTTATTTAATTTGATGGTTTTGACAGTATAATATTTTCTTCCAAACTTAATCGAACGGGGAATAAACCTACACCCACTGTACAAAATGTAGATAAAAAATTACAATTATTTATTATAAAATAAAAAGGAGCAGATGGCACAAGAAAACAAACAAGGGCTCACACAGGGCTCAGTAAGTCTCCTGATATGCTTTGTAACAAAGAAAAAGTGCAATGTATTCACGCGGGGGAAGAGTAGTATGGTGGTAAACCCTGACCTTTGGCCTTTGCCTGCACCTAACTATCCATTTTCAATTAATCTGCTGATAAAAACCTACCCTACGGTGGTCGGCACGAAAACTCACTGCAAATAGACAAAACACAAGCAAATTCAGAAAACATCATCATCAATTTGACAACACAGGCAAGAGATGCAAAACAATGGAAACATTTGCACAGAAACAAACTTAAAAGCAATTCACCACGGACACTTCATTTGGGGAATATATCAGATATGATACACAAACATTTCTTGATGTTTTTATTTTAAGTTTGTTCCTTCGTGAACTTTTCCATTGTGTTGTTGCCTGTGTTGTCAAATTGATGATGACATTTTCTAAATTTGCTTGCGTTTTGTCTATTTACATGTATTTTCTTTAGTTGCAGAGTTTTCCCGTTGGCCACCGTAGAGTCAGTTGTTATCAGCAGATGAATTGACTTGCGGCCTTTGACTGCACCTAACTACTAATTATCAATGTTTTCGCCTGATAAAATCAATAACAAGTTGAACTCCAGTGTATACCTGGGTACTCAGGATGCCAACGAACAACACAAACATCATCAAAAATGAAGTTGCATCAAATGAACCAACATTTTTGAGCAACGTGAACCAACATGTTTGAGCAAATGCTTTAACAACTCTATTAATAAATTCTTCTCGCACTTTCGCATTGGATGGCAGTGATACGATTTTTTACATAGTACTTCAATGCAGTCCAGCTTCGCTGGTTTAGAGCTTCAGGTGAAGCTCTAATACATGCATCACACTCAGTCCTTCCCGGCACTTTACCACTTTCAATGAAAGCCTTCAGGTTCTTTTCCACCGCATGGACCTCCTCAGGTAACCACCTCCTTCTCTCAGAGATTTCTAAGATAGAAATAGAAATGTAAAAGGACAAATACAATTAGGAGTGTAGACCAGGTCTTTCAATCGCTGTATCTTTTGGTTACTCTATTCTCAATTCAGAATCAGAAATGGAAAAAATGGGGTATGAGTGGTTTTCAAATTTTGCTTTTTTGGAGATACAAAAATCAAAATTGAAAAATTATTTTTCCATTTCATGACCAAAGGATGAGTGAAATTTAAAATCAGGTTTGACTTTCATTTTTTTTTATTTCAATAGGAAAAAATAAAATCACAACAACATCATACAACAACATACACACCGATCAGCCACAACATTAGAACCAGTTACAACTATTTAGGACTCCAAAATTCAGTGGTACATTTCTCATGCTGCTAAATCACCTCCATACAGCAATGTGTATGAACCAGCAAAATGGGATGCTGTGATTGTTCCAGATGTCCCACATGATCGCGACTTTATAAATGTTATCTTTTACTGTTTATCCTTAAAGTCAGGCACTGCCCGAGGATAACAGATATCATTGCAGAAATTATTCTATTTCAGCAGGCAACCACTTGTACAGCCGGCCCACCCAAATGACAGAGAGCACATATTGCTTTCATAAGTTAAAAAACCAAAAAACATAATGCACAGCACAAACACAGTAAATATGAAAAAAAAATCGATAAGCCACGAACAACGTGCACACACGATGTAGTTCGCCCGCTGACTGACGCCGACGCGCCAACTACAAATTTCCACGGTCGTATCCTGGAGCAGTCAGTCGTAAGACGATGCTAATTTTCGCGACTATCGTATCTTGGATTAGTAAGTAGATGCAGTCATAAGTCGAGGTACCATTGTACCTTCAAATAAAGTCTAAACTGGCAAAAAACAGTCCGGACTCTCTCAGCACGCTTTGGTGGAGAACCGATCAAGAGAAACTTAGCTAGCGGGTCCGTCTGTCTGTTTGAAAACCGTCTCTCTCTCACAGTACCGTCTCCCTGCACCAACACACAGTAAACTAGATCTAAATGCTAGTTAACACTCCACTCCAACACACATTTAACTAAAGCTAGATACTGTGCATGTTAAAAACGGCTTTATAAAATAAAACAAAGTCATTAACTTTTGCATGCATAATCTCTCCGTGTTATATCGTGTTATAACACAAAACTGCTAGCATTTAACAGCAAAAACGTGTAACAATTGAAAAGTTAACTTTCTAAAACATATTTTTTTCGTGCACTTACTCTATATCCATTTTATTGCCCCCGTTCTTCTTCTGCTGTTTCAATATTGGGCACAGTCACGGCATAAGGAGATAGGGTAAATATAGTGTGCTTCTCTCAGACGATCTCCTCCCGCAATGCGGAAGCTTCTCCAAAAAATTACTCCATCCAAATAAATTATTTTAATATATTTTAATAATGCATTCCCAAAATTATTATTACATCATGCTAATGTGATCGTACAAAATATACCATTAAGATATTAAAAAAAACGTCTATAATGACGCATTTTGATAACCAAATTATTATTTATTATTATGAATACGTGGATTATTCTTTGTAAAGAAGAACGATTGGGCATTAATTTAATGAGATTAAGTTTATCGCTGTTCGGCATAATTATTAAAATTACTACTATTCATTGTAGGATAAGATAGTAATCTTTATTAATGAGGGCATCAGACTCCCTGGACTCCTGCCGAAACGCTGACGGAGGGAGAGCGAGGGGTAACGCAGGTAGCCGAGCTCGCTAATGATCCTTCCCCGTAAACACCCCGTGGAGGTGATTTAGCTACGTCGCCTTCAGCCGTGCGCCACATTTCCCGGCCCCGCTCCTTGTAAAGCTCTGAGTCTGCCTACCCCCACCACCCGACTCCACTACCGCCGCCAAGCTTGCACGTCAATGCCGGGCTTCGTCATCGTCGACAGGTGAACCCAACTTGGCCCCTGTAACCCGTGAGATTGTTCCGCCACACACACACTTTGTTTATCCCCCCTATTATAAAAAAAAAACAACACAACGGGCCGTGTCGGCCAGGGGATGTGTGCAGCGGTGGACTCTGGCCACACACAGAAGCAGGATGGCAAGCTCCCTGCTAAAGGGGGGGGGGGGGGGTCAGAAGGACCCTGGATGGCAGGGGAGCTCGGAGGGTGGGGGCAAACGAGCGTCCGCCCGCTGAACGTTGACAGCCTTTAGCAGCAGAACAACTGCACGGCAGCTCTGCTGGGACACGAGGAGCTGCTGGAGAGCTACTGGAGAGCTGAAGGCTGCGGCATGAGAGGAATTCATAACACAAGGCGGCTTCAGCTGTGTTGATATGACTTGCATCATTGTGTGTGTGTGTGTGTGTGTGTGTGTGCCGGGACGGTTTGTTATGTGAATGTGTGTGGTGGGAGAGGATATACACAGTGCTGTGAGTGCATATGGGTAGTACGTAGTCCTGTTTAAACCACAGTGTATAGGTTAACATGACTGTGTGTGTATACATACTGGATGTACTGTCACGACCAGAACAGGGAGGAACCCAAACGCACGACACAGGGACACGGGAGGCAGGCAAATAATAAAGTGATGTTTATTAACCGGGACGGTGGAGCTGGCCGGGGGGACCTGGTCGGGGGGGGATGGAGCAGGGCAGGACAGGGACGATGATGACCAGGAGATGGGCTCCAGGATCCGGGTGGAGAGACGGGGAACCAGGCTGGGTGGAGAGTCCTGGTCGACCAGCGGAGACAGACAGGTGAAGGGAAGGCGAGACAACAAGACATAAACTAGGAACTTGGAACTTGGAACTGGGAACTAGGAACTAGGAAGGGAGCCAATCGCTGACGCGGCTGACGCGGCTGACGCGGCTGACGCGGCGATGCAACTCGGGGAAAGCTAGTTGCTAACCTCCCGTTAATTAGGGCCTGGAAGACCGCTGGGGCATTTGACAGCCCAAAGGGCATAACAAGGTACTCAAAGTGTCCGAGCGGGGTGTTAAAGGCAGTCTTCCACTCGTCCCCTTTGCGGATGCGGACCAGGTGGTAAGCGTTGCGGAGGTCCAGCTTGGAAAAGTGGGTGGCCCCCTGGATGGGGACGAAGACTGAATCCATCAGGGGCAAGGGGTACTTGTCTTTGATCGTGATATCGTTCAGTCCCCTGAAATCGACGCAAGGACGGAGGGTCTTGTCCTTCTCCGCAACAAAGAAGAACCCTGCGCCTAGCGGAGAAAACGAGGGACGAGTAATCCTGGCAGCGAGAGAGTCGCGGATGTGAGTCTCCATGGCCTCCTGTTCAGACCGGGAGACGTTATACAGGCGACTGCAGGGGAGGGGGGCGCCTGGCAGGAGGTTGATTGCGCAGTCATAGGGGCGATGACGTGGTAAGGAGCGGCCGGAGCGTAGCCCTACCGAGGAGTCGCCCTCTCGTGGCCGGACCGGGCAGGTGGCTCAGAGGTGTCCCAGCCGACCGCAATACAGAGAGGCACCGGTCTGTAGGCGGCGTGCTCGCTCCTCTGGGTAGATCCGGGAGCGACCAAGCTGCATTGGCTCGGCATCGGAGAGAGTCGGGGGACTTGTGCGGCGCCCAAGAGTAGCGGGCGCTGGAGACTGGGGCGTGGCCGCCCAGGCGGGAGGCACGGACTGGAGGCTCGCCCCCTCCCTCTCGCGATGGCGCTCCCGTAGCCGGTTGTCCAGGCGGATTGAGGTCTCCACTAGTTGGTCCAGGTCCGTGGGCTCGTCCCGCCGTGCCAGCTCGTCCCGCAACTCGTCGTTCAGGGCACGCTGGAACACGTCCTGCAGGGCTCCGTCATTCCAGCCGCTTTCCGCGGCTAGAGTCCTGAACTCGACGACGAGGGAGGCGACGCTACGGGAACCCTGGCGGAGGGAGAGGAGTCTTCTGGCGGCCTCCTTGCCGCAAACTGGGTGGTCGAAGACTCTCCTCATTTCGCGGGTAAACAGATCGTAGGAGAGACTCACGGGACCCCCCTGACTCCAAACCGCGGAACCCCAGCCGAGAGCCGCCCCTCTCAGGCAGGAGATGAGGAACGCGATGTGGGCACTATCGGAGTCGTACGACGACAGCCGCTGTTGGAAAACCACCGCGCACTGCACAAGGAAGGCGCGGCAGGTGCCGAAATCGCCGTCGTAAGGCGCTGGAGCCGGAACGTGGGGCTCAGGGGGAACGAGAGAGGCGCTGGGAGCCCTGGTGGGGGAAGGAGGGCAGGTCGGAGGAGCAGGGGAGGCCACGGGGGCCGGAGGGCCCTGCAGGCTGCTGACGGCCGCAGAGATGGTCCGGAGGTGTTCCGCGATGTCCCGGAGGACCCGGTCATGTTGCCCAAGCAACACTCCTCTGTCCCGGAGTGCGCGGCGGAGCCCTTCTGTGTCGGCTGGGTCCATGTTTTCCTGGCCAGACCGTACTGTCACGACCCGAACAGGGAGGAACCCAAACGCACGACACAGGGACACGGGAGGCAGGCAAGGGATGTTTATTAACTGGGACGGTGGAGCTGGCCGGGGGGACCTGGTCGGGAGGGGATGGAGCAGGGCAGGGCAGGGACGATGATGACCAGGAGATGGGGTCCAGGATCCGGGTGGAGAGACGGGGAACCAGGCTGGGTGGAGAGTCCTGGTCGACAAGCGGAGACAGACAGGTGAAGGGAAGGCGAGACAACAAGACATAAACTAGGAACTTGGAACTGGGAACTGGGAACTAGGAACTAGGAACTAGGAAGGGAGCCAATCGCGATGCAACTCGGGGAAAGCTAGTTGACGGTCTGGCAAGGAATGGCTAGGAAGCTGGGGCTAAATACAGTGCGGGTAATTGATCCCAGGTGTGTGCAATTGGGTCTGAGTAGGGAGCTGCAGATGGGGCAAGGGCGGCCTCTAGTGGCGCTGGGAGGCCGTGGGCCTAACATGTACGGGTACATTTATTCCTGTGCTAGTGTGTGTGTGTGTGTGTGTGTGTGTGTGTGCATGTACGCATGTGTGTGTGGGTGTTGGGAGGATTGGTCATGTGAATGTGTGTGGGGTGGGAGGGGAGAGATGCAAGTGTGTATGGCATTTAATCCATAGGACAAATGATTTTTTAAAAGTGACTAGTACTCATTTTTTTTAAATCTTTCTTTCAATCTTTGTTTCTTTCAATCTTATTTTCAATCTTTCTTTCAATCTTATCATAGAACAATAAACACAATGGGGTTGTGCTGATGTTAATGGATCAACCTTTCTTTCGTTCTCCTTTATTTCAATCGTTCTTTCAATCTTTCTTTCAATCTTTCTTTCAATCTTTCTTTCATTCTTTCTTTCAGTCTTTCAATATTTCTTTCAATCTCTCTTTCAATCTATCTTTCAATCTTTCTTTCATTCTTTCTTTCAGTCGTTCAATCTTTCTTTCAATCTTTCTTTCAATCTTTCTTTTTTCAATCTTTCTTTCAATCTTTCAATCTTTCTTTCATTCTTTCTTTCAATCTTTCTTACTTTCAATCTTTCTTTCTTTCAATATTTCTTTCAATCTTTCTTTCAATCTTTCTTTCATTCTTTCTTTCATTCTTTCATTCCTTCTTTCAATCTTTCATTCTTTCTTTCAATCTTTCTTTCTTTCAATCTTTCTTTCAATCTTTCAATCATTCAATCTTTCCTTCAATATTTCTTTCTATCAATCTTTCTTTCAATCTTTCTTTCATTCTTTCCTTCAGTCGTTCAATCTTTCTTTCAATCTTTCTTTTTTTCAATCTTTCTTTCAATCTTTCTTTCATCCTTTCTTTCAATCTTTCGTTCAATATTTCTTTCAATCTTTCTTACTTTCAATCTTTCTTTGTTTAAATCTTTCTTTCAATCTTTCTTTCAAACTTTCAATCATTATTTCAATCTTTCATTCTTTCCATCTTTCTTGCAATCTTTCTTTCAATTGTTTAATCTTTCAATCTTTTTTTCAATCTTTCTTTCATTCTTTCTTTCAATCTTTCTGTCCGTCATTCTTTCTTTCAGTCTTTCTTTCAATCATTCAATCTTTCAATCTTTCTTTCTTTCAATCTTTCTTTCAATCTTTCTTTCATTCTTTATTTCAATCTTTGTTTCATTCTTTCTTTCAATCTTTCTTTCAATCTTTCTTTCAATCTTTCTTTCTTTCAAACTTTCAATCTTTATTTCAATCTTTCTTTCAATCTTTCTTTCAATCTTTCAATCTTTCTTTCAACTTTCAATCTTTTTTTCAATCTTTCAATCTTTCAATCTTTCTTTCAATCTTTCAATCTTTCTTTCATTCTTTCTTTCAATATTTCAATCTTTCAATATTTCTTTCATTCTTTCTTGCAATCTTTCAATCTTTCTTTCAATCTGCCTTTCATTTTTTCTTTCAGTCTTTCAATCTTTCTTTAAATCTTTCTTTCAATCTTTCTTTCAAACTTTCAATTTTTATTTCAATCTTTCAATCTTTCAATCTTTCTTTTAATCTTTCAATCTTTCTTTCATTCTTTCTTTCAATATTTCAATCTTTCAATCTTTCTTTCAATCTTTCTTTCATCCTTTCTTTCAATCTTTCGTTCAATATTTCTTTCAATCTTTCTTACTTTCAATCTTTCTTTGTTTAAATCATTCTTTCAATCTTTCTTTCAATCTTTCTTTCAATCTTTCTTTCAATTTTTCTTTCATCCTTTCTTCCAATCTTTCGTTCAATATTTCTTTCAATCTTTCTTACTTTCAATCTTTCTTTGTTTAAATCTTTCTTTCAATCTTTCTTTCAAACTTTCAATCATTATTTCAATCTTTCATTCTTTCCATCTTTCTTGCAATCTTTTTTTCAATTGTTTAATCTTTCAATCTTTTTTTCAATCTTTCTTTCATTCTTTCTTTCAATCTTTCTGTCCGTCATTCTTTCTTTCAGGCTTTCTTTCAATCATTCAATCATTCAATCTTTCTTTCTTTCAACCTTTCTTTCAATCTTTCTTTCAATATTTCTTTCTTTCTTTCAATCTTTCTTTCAATCTTTCTTTCAAACTTTCAATCTTTATTTCAATCTTTCAATCTTTCAATCTTTCTTTCAATCTTTCAATCTTTCATTCATTCTTTCTTTCAATATTTCAATCTTTCAATCTTTCTTTCATTCATTCTTTAAATCTTTCAATATTTCTTTCATTCTTTCTTTCAATCTATCTTACTTTCAATCTATCTTTCTTTCAATATTTCTTCCAATCGTTCAATCTTTCTTTCAATCTTTCTTTCAATCTTTCTTTTGTTAATTCTTTCAATCTTTCTTTCAATATTTCTTTCAATCTTTCTTTCTTTAAATCTTTCTTTCAATCTTTCTTTCAAACTTTCAATCTTTATTTCAATCTTTCAATCTTTCAATCTTTCTTACATTCGTTCTTTCAATCTTTCTTTAATTATTTCTTTCATTCTTTCTTTCAGTCTTTCAATCTTTCTTAAAATCTTTCTTTCAATCTTTCTTTCAATCTTTCAATCTTTCTTTCATTCTTTCATTCTTTCTTTCAATCGTTCTTTCATTCTTTCTTTCAATTTTTCATTCTTTCTTTCAATCTTTCAATCTTTCAATCTTTCTTTCAATCTTTCTTTCTTTCAATCTTTCTTTCAATCTTTCTTTCAATCTTTCTTTCATTCTTTCCTTCAGTCTTTCAATCTTTCTTTCAATCTTTCTTTTTTCAATCTTTCTTTCAATCTTTCTTTCATTCTTTCTTTCAATCTTTCTTTCAATCTTTCAATCTTTCTTTCAATATTTCTTTCAATCTTTCTTACTTTCAATCTTTCTTTCCTTAAATCTTTCTTTCAATCTTTCTTTCAAACTTTCAATCATTACTTCAATCTTTCAATCTTTCAATCTTTCTTTCAATCTTTCAATCTTTCTTTCAATATTTCTTTCAATCTTTCTTTCTTTAAATCTTTCTTTCAAACTTTCTTTCAAACATTCAATCTTTCTTTCAATCTTTCAATCTTTCAATCTTTCTTTCATTCTTTCTTTCAGTCTTTCAACCTTTTTTTCAATCATTCTGTCAATCTTTCAATCTTTCTTTCATTCTTTCTTTCAATCTTTCAATCTTGCTTTCATTCTTTCTTACTTTCAATTTTTCTATCTTTCAATATTGGTTCCAATCGTTCAATCTTTCTTTCATTATTTCTTTCAATCTTTCTTTCTTTCAATCTTTCTTTCCAACTTTCTTTCAATCTTTCTTTCATTCTTTCTTTCAATATTTCTTTTTTCAATCTTTCTTCCAATCTTTCTTTCAATTGTTTAATCTTTCATTCTTTCTTTCATTCATTCATTCTTTCTTTCAATCGTTCTTTCATTCTTTCTTTCAATCTTTCAATCTTTCTTTAAATATTTCTTTCGATCTTTAATACTTTCAATCTTTTTTCAAACATTCAATCTTTCTTTCAATATTTCAATTTTTCAATCTTTCTTTCATTCTTTCTTTCAATCTTTCTTACTTTCAATCTTTCTTTGTTTAAATCTCTCTTTCAAACTTTCTTTCAATCTTTCAATCTTTCTTTCATTCTTTCATTCTTTCTTTCAACCTTTCAATCTTTCTTTCATTCTTTTTTTTAGTCTTTCAATCTTTCTTTAAATCTTTCTTTCAATCTTTCTTTACAACTTTCAATCTTTCAATCTTTCTTTCATTCTATCTTTCAACCTTTCTTTCAATCTTTCTTTAATTCTTTAATTCAGTCTTAAACTCTTTCTTTCAATCTTTCTTTCTTTAAATATTTTGATCTCTCAAACATTCTTTCTTTTTATCAGTCTTTTTTTGTTTCTTTCATTCATTCTTTCAATTTTTCTTACTTTCAATCTTTCTTTTTTTCAATATTTCTTTCAATCTTTTAATCTTTCATTCATTCTTTCCTTCTTTCTTTCAATCTTTCATTCTTTCTTTCAATCTTTCAATCTTTCAATCTCTCTTGTAATCTTTCTTTCATTTTTTCTTTGTCTTTCAATCTTTCTTTCAATCTTTCTTTCAAACTTTCATTCTTTCTTTCAATCTTTCTTTCAATCTTTCTTTCAATCTTTCTTTCTTTTTTCAATCTTTCTTTCAATCTTTTTTTTCATTCTTACTTTTAGTCTTTCAATCTTTCTTTAAATCTTTTTTTCTTTAAATCTTTCTTTCTTCAATCTTTCTTTCAATCTTTCTTTCAATCTTTCAATCATTCAATCTTTCTTTAATTCTTTCTTTCAATCTTTCAATCTTTCAATTTTTCTTTCCATCTTTCTTACTTTCATTCTCTCTTTCTTTCAATATTTCTTTCAATCTTTCAATCTTTCAATCTTTCTTTCATTCTTTCATTCTTTCTTTCAATCGTTCTTTCATTCTTTCTTTCAATCTTTTTTTTCATTCTTACTTTTAGTCTTTCAATCTTTCTTTAAATCTTTCATTTTTTAAATCTTTCTTTCTTTCAATCATTCTTTTTTCAATCTTTCTTTCAATCTTTCAATCTTTCAATCTTTCAATCTTTCTTTAATTCTTTTATTCATTCTTTCTTCCAGTCTTTCAATCTTTCTTTCAATCTTTCTTTAAATCTTTCTTTCAATCTTTCAATCTTTCAATTTTTCTTTCATTCTTTCTTTCAATCTTTTTTACTTTCAATCTTTCTTTCAATCTTTCTTACTTTCATTCTCTCTTTCTTTCAATATTCTTTCAATCTTTCAATCTTTCTTTCATTCTTTCATTCTTTCTTTCAATCGTTCTTTTATTCTTTCTTTCAATCTTTCATTCTTTATTTCAATCTTTCAATCTTTCAATCTTTCTTTCATTCCTTCTTTCAATCTTTCTTTCAAGCTTTCTTTCAATCGTTCTTACTTTCAATCTTTCTTTCTTTCTTTCAGTATTTCTTTCAATCTTTCAATCTTTCTTTCATTCTTTCATTCTTTCTCTCAATCTTTCTTTCTTTCAATCTTTCAATCTTTCTTTCATTCATTCTTTCAGTCTTTCAAACTTTCAATTTTTCCTTCATTCCTTCTTTCAATCTTTATTACTTTCAATCTTTCTTTCAATCTTTCTTTCGTTCTTTCATTCTTTCTTTCAATCGTTCTTTCAATCTTTCCTTCAATCTTTCAATCTTTCTTTCATACTTTCATTCTTTCTTTCAATCTTTCTTTCTTTCTTTCAATCTTTCTTTCATTCTTTCATTATTTCTTTCAACCTTTCAATCTTTCTTTCATTCTTTTTTTTAGTCTTTCAATCTTTCTTTAAATCTTTCTTTCAATCGTTCTTTCAAAATTTCAATATTTCAATCTTTCTTTCATTCTATCTTTCAACCTTTCTTTCAATCTTTTAATCTTTCATTCATTCTTTCATTCTTTCTTTCAATCTTTCATTCTTTCTTTCAATCTTTCAATCTCTCTTTTAATCTTTCTTTCAATTTTTCTTTCCATCTTTATTACTTTCATTCTCTCTTTCTTTCAATATTTCTTTCAATCTTTCAATCTTTCTTTCATAATTTCATTCTTTCTTTCAATCGTTCTTTCATTCTTTCTTTCAATCTTTCATTCTTTCTTTCAATCTTTCAATCTTTCAATCTTTCTTTCATTCTTTTTTTTCATTCTTTCATTCTTTCTTTCAATCGTTCTTTCATTCTTTCTTTCAATCTTTCATTCTTTCTTTCAATCTTTCAATCTTTCAATCTTTCTTTCATTCTTTTTTTTCATTCTTACTTTTAGTCTTTCAATCTTTCTTCAAATCTTTCATTCTTTAAATCTTTCTTTCTTTCAATCATTCTTTTTTCAATCTTTCTTTCAATCTTTCAATCTTTCAATCTTTCTTTAATTCTTTTATTCATTCTTTCTTTCAGTCTTTCAATCTTTCTTTCAATCTTTCTTACTTTCATTCTCTCTTTCTTTCAATATTCTTTCAATCTTTCAATCTTTCTTTCATTCTTTCATTCTTTCTTTCAATCGTTCTTTTATTCTTTCTTTCAATCTTTCAATCTTTCTTTCAATCTTTCATTCTTTCAATCTTTCTTTCATTCTTTCTTTCAATCTTTCTTTCAAGCTTTCTTTCAATCGTTCTTACTTTCAATCTTTCTTTCTTTCTTTCAGTATTTCTTTCAATCTTTCAATCTTTCTTTCATTCTTTCATTCTTTCTTTCAATCTTTCTTTCTTTCAATCTTTCAATCTTTCTTTCATTCATTCTTTCAGTCTTTCAAACTTTCAATTTTTCCTTCATTCCTTCTTTCAATCTTTATTACTTTCAATCTTTCTTTCAATCTTTCAATCTTTCTTTCATTCTTTCATTCTTTCTTTCAATCGTTCTTTCAATCTTTCCTTCAATCTTTCAATCTTTCTTTCATACTTTCATTCTTTCTTTCATACTTTCATTCTTTCTTTCATTCTTTCATTCTTTCTTACAATCTTTCTTTCATTTTTTTCTTTCAATCTTTCATTCTTTCTTTCAATATTTCTTTCAATCTTTCTTTAATTCTTTCATTCTTTCTTTCAAACTTTCAATCTTTCTTTCATTCTTTCTTTCAGTCTTTCAATCTTTCTTTAAATCTTTCTTTCAATCTTTCTTTCAAACATTCAATCTTTCTTTCAATCTTTCTTTCAATCTTTCAATCTTTCTTTCATTCTTTCTTACAATCTTTTTTTCATTCTTTCTTTCAATCTTTCATTCTTTCTTTCAATATTTCTTTCAATCTTTCTTTAATTCTTTCATTCTTTCTTTCGCACTTTCAATCTTTCTTTCATTCTTTCTTTCAGTCTTTCAATCTTTATTTCATTCTTTCTTTCAATCTTTCAATCTTTCAATCTTTCTTTCATTCTATCTTTAATACTTTCAATCTTTTTTTCTTTTAATCTTTCTTTCAATCTTTCACTCATTCTTTCCTTCAGTCTTTCAATCTTTCTTTCAATTTTTCTTTCAATCTTTCTTTCAAACTTTCAATCTTACTTTCAATCTTTCTTTCAATCGTTCTTATATTCTTTCTTTCAATCTTTCATTCTTTCTTTCAATCTTTCAATCATTCTTTCTTTCAATCATTCTTTCTTTCATTCTTTCTTTCAGTCTTTCAACCTTTCTTAAAATCTTTCTTTCAATCTTTCCTTCAAGCTTTCTTTCATTCATTCTTTCAGTCTTTCAAACATTCAATTTTTCCTTCATTCCTTCTTTCAATCTTTATTACTTTCATTCTTTCTTTCAATCTTTCATTCTTTCTTTCATTCATTCTTTCAGTCTTTCAAACATTCAATTTTTCCTTCATTCCTTCTTTCAATCTTTATTACTTTCATTCTTTCTTTCAATCTTTCATTCTTTCTTTCAATATTTCTTTCAATCTTTCTTTAATTCTTTCATTCTTTCTTTCGCACTTTCAATCTTTCTTTCATTCTTTCTTTCAGTCTTTCAATCTTTCTTTCATTCTTTCTTTCAATCTTTCAATCTTTCAATCTTTCTTTCATTCTATCTTTCAATCTTTCAATCTTTCTTTCAATATTTTTTTCAGTCTTTCAATCTTTCTTTCATTCTTTCTTTCAATCTTTCAATCTTTCAATCTTTCTTTCATTCTATCTTTCAGTCTTTAAATCTTTCTTTCAATATTTTTTTCAGTCTTTAATACTTTCAATCTTTTTTCTTTTAATCTTTCTTTCAATCTTTCACTCATTCTTTCCTTCAGTCTTTCAATCTTTCTTTCAATTTTTCTTTCAATCTTTCTTTCAAACTTTCAATCTTACTTTCAATCTTTCTTTCAATCGTTCTTATATTCTTTCTTTCAATCTTTCATTCTTTCTTTCAATCTTTCAATCATTCTTACTTTCATTCTTTCTTTCAGTCTTTCAACCTTTCTTAAAATCTTTCTTTCAATCTTTCTTTCAAGCTTTCTTTCATTCATTCTTTCAGTCTTTCAAACATTCAATTTTTCCTTCATTCCTTCTTTCAATCTTTATTACTTTCAATCTTTCTTTCAATCTTTCAATCTTTCTTTCATTCTTTCATTCTTTCTTTCAATCGTTCTTTCAATCTTTCCTTCAATCTTTCAATCTTTCTTTCATACTTTCATTCTTTCTTCCAATCTTTTTTTCAATCTTTCAATCTTTCTTTCATTCTTTTTTTTAGTCTTTCAATCTTTCTTTAAATCTTTCTTTCAATCTTTCTTTACAACTTTCAATCTTTCAATCTTTCTTTCATTCTATCTTTCAACCTTTCTTTCAATCTTTCTTTAATTCTTTAATTCAGGCTTAAAATCTTTCTTTCAATCTTTCTTTCTTTAAATATTTTGATCTCTCAAACATTCTTTCTTTTTATCAGTCTTTTTTTGTTTCTTTCATTCATTCTTTCAATTTTTCTTACTTTCAATCTTTCTTTTTTTCAATATTTCTTTCAATCTTTTAATCTTTCATTCATTATTTCTTTCAATCTTTCTTTCAATCGTTCTTTCATTCTTTCTTTTAATCTTTCAATCTTTCTTTTAATCTTTCTTTCAATCTTTCTTTCATTCTTTCTTTCAATCTTTCAATCTTTCAATCTTTCAATCATTCTTTCATTCTTTTTTTCAATCTTTCAATCTTTCTTTCAATATTTCTTTCAATCTTTCCTTCTTTCAATCTTTCTTTCCATCTTTCTTTCCATCTTTCTTTCATTCTTTCCTTCAGTCTTTCAATCTTTCTTTCAATCTTTCTTTCAATCTTTCTTTTTTTCAAACTTTTTTTAAATCTTTCTTTCATTCTTTCTTTCAATCTTTCAATCTTTCTTTCAATCTATCTTTCTTTTTTCAATCTTTCTTTCATTCTTTCTATAAATCTTTCTTTCTTTCAATCTTTCTTTCAGTCTTTCAATCTTTCTTTAAATCAATCTTTCAATCTTTCTTTCAATCTTTCAATCTTTCAATTTTTCTTTCATTCTTTCTTTCAATCTTTCAATCTTTCTTTCATTCTTTCTTTCAATCTTTCTTACCTTCAATTTTTCTATCTTTCAATATTTCTTCCAATCGTTCAATCTTTCTATCATTATTTCTTTCAATCTTTCTTTCTTTCAATCTTTCTTTCCATCTTTCTTTCAATCTTTCTTTCATTCTTTCTTTCAATGTTTCTTTTTTCAATATTTCTTTCATTCAGTCAATTTTTCTTTCATTCTTTCATTCTTTCTTTCAATCGTTCTTTCATTCTTTCTTTCAATCTTTCAATCTTTCTTTAAATATTTCAATCTTTCAATCTTTCTTTCAATCTTTCTTTCAATCTTTCAATCTTTCTTTCATTCTTTCTTTAAATATTTCAATCTTTCAATCTTTCTTTAAATATTTCAATCTTTCAATCTTTCTTTCAATCTTTCAATCTTTCTTTCATTCTTTCTTTAAATATTTCAATCTTTCAATCTTTCTTTCATTCTTTCTTTCAGTCTTTCAATCTTTCTTTCATTCTTTCTTTCAATCTTTCTTACTTTCAATTTTTCTCTTTCAATATTTCTTCCAATCGTTCAATCTTTCTTTCATTATTTCTTTCAATCTTTCTTTTATTTCTTTCAATCTTTCTTCCTTTCAATCTTTCTTTCCATCTTTCTTTCAATCTTTCTTTCATTCTTTCTTTCAATCTTTCTTTTTTCAATCTTTCTTGCAATCTTTCTTTCAATTGTTTAATCTTTCAATCTTTCTTTCATTCTTTTCTTCAGTCTTTCAATCTTTTTTTCAATCTTTCTTTCATTCTTTCTTTCAATCGTTCTTTCTTTCTTTTAGTCTTTCTTTCAATCTTTCAATTTTTCAATCTTTCTTTCATTCTCTCTTTTAATCTTTCAATCTTTCTTTCATTGTTTCTTTCAATCTTTCTTTCATTCTTTCTTTCATTCTTTCTTTCAATCTTTCTTTCAATCGTTCTTTCTTTCTTTTAGTCTTTCTTTCAATCTTTCAATTTTTCAATCTTTCTTTCATTCTTTCTTTTAATCTTTCAATCTTTCTTTCATTGTTTCTTTCAATCTTTCTTTCCATCTTTCTTTCATTCTTTCCTTCAGTCTTTCATTCTTTCTTTCAATCTTTCTTTTTTCAATCTTTCTTGCAATCGTTCTTTCAATTGTTTAATCTTTCAATCTTTCTTTCATTCTTTCTTTCAGTCTTTCAATCTTTGTTTCAATCTTTCTTTCATTCTTTCTTTCAATCTTTCTGTCCGTCATTCATTCTTTCAGTCTTTCTTTCAATCATTCAATCTTTCAATCTTTCCTTCTATCTTTCTTTCAATCTTTCTTTCATTCTTTATTTCAATCTTTCTTTCATTCTTTCTTTCAATCTTTCATTCAATCTTTCTTTCAATCTTTCTTTCAATCTTTCTTTCAATCTTTCTTTCAATCGTTCTTTCATTCTTTCTTTTAATCTTTCAATCTTTCTTTCATTGTTTCTTTCAATCTTTCTGTCTTTCAATATTTCTTTCAATCTTTCAATCTTTCTTTTTTTTTCAATCTTTCTTTCAATCTTTCTTTTATTCTATCTTTAAATCTTTCTTTTTTTTCAATCTTTCTTGCAATCTTTCTTTCAGTCTTTCAATCTGTCTTTCAAACTTTCAATCTTTCTTTCAATCTTTCAATCTTTCAATTTTTCTTTAAATTTTTCTTTCAATCTTTCAGTCTTTCTTTCATTCTTTCTTTCAATCTTTCAATCTTTCAATCTTTCAATCATTCTTACATTCTTTCTTTCAATCTTTCAATCTTTCTTTTAATATTTCTTTCAATCTATCTTTCTGTCAATCTTTCTTTCCATCTTTCTTTCCATCTTTCTTTCATTCTTTCCTTCAGTCTTTCAATCTTTCTTTCAATCTTACTTTCAATTTTTCTTTCAATCTTTCTTTCATTCTTTCCTTCAATCTTTCAATCTTTCTTTCATTCTTTCTTTCAATCTTTCTTACTTTCAATTTTTCTCTTTCAATATTTCTTCCAATCGTTCAATCTTTCTTTCATCATTTCTTTCAATCTTTCTTTTATTTCTTTCAATCTTTCTTTCTTTCAATCTTTCTTTCCATCTTTCTTTCAATCTTTCTTTCATTCTTTCTTTCAATCTTTCTTTTTTCAATCTTTCTTGCAATCTTTCTTTCAATTGTTTAATCTTTCAATCTTTCTTTCATTCTTTCCTTCAGTCTTTCAATCTTTTTTTCAATCTTTCTTTCATTCTTTCTTTCAATCGTTCTTTCTTTCTTTTAGTCTTTCTTTCAATCTTTCAATTTTTCAATCTTTCTTTCATTCTCTCTTTTAATCTTTCAATCTTTCTTTCATTCTTTCTTTCAATCTTTCTTTCAATCGTTCTTTCTTTCTTTTAGTTTTTCTTTCAATCTTTCAATTTTTCAATCTTTCTTTCATTCTTTCTTTTAATCTTTCAATCTTTCTTTCATTGTTTCTTTCAATCTTTCTTTCCATCTTTCTTTCATTCTTTCCTTCAGTCTTTCATTCTTTCTTTCAATCTTTCTTTTTTCAATCTTTCTTGCAATCGTTCTTTCAATTGTTTAATCTTTCAATCTTTCTTTCATTCTTTCTTTCAGTCTTTCAATCTTTTTTTCAATCTTTCTTTCATTCTTTCTTTCAATCTTTCTGTCCGTCATTCTTTCTTTCAGTCTTTCTTTCAATCATTCAATCTTTCAATCTTTCCTTCTATCTTTCTTTCAATCTTTCTTTCATTCTTTATTTCAATCTTTGTTTCATTCTTTCTTTCAATCTTTCATTCAATCTTTCTTTCAATCTTTCTTTCAATCTTTCTTTCAATCTTTCTTTCAATCGTTCTTTCATTCTTTCTTTTAATCTTTCAATCTTTCTTTCATTGTTTCTTTCAATCTTTCTGTCTTTCAATATTTCTTTCAATCTTTCAATCTTTCTTTTTTTTTCAATCTTTCATTCAATCTTTCTTTTATTCTATCTTTATCTCTTTCTTTTTTTTCAATCTTTCTTTCAATCTTTCTTTTTTTCAATCTTTTTTTCAATCTTTCTTTCATTCTTTCTTTCAATCTTTCGATCTTTCTTTCAATATTTCTTTCAATCTTTCTTTCTTTCAATCTTTCTTTCAATCTTTCTTTCAATCTTTCATTCTTTTTTCAATCGTTCTTTCATTCTTTCTATAAATCTTTCTTTCAATCTTTCTTTTTTTCAATCTTTCTTTCATTCAATCTTTCAATCTATCTTTTAATATTTCTTTCAATCTTTCTTTAAGTTTTTCATTTTTTCTTTCAATCTTTCAATCTTTCTTTCATTCATTCTTTCAGTCTTTCAATCTTTCAGTTTTTCCTTCATTCTTTCTTTCAATCTTCATAACTTTCAATCTTTCTTTCAATCTTTTATTTTTTCAATCTCTCTTTCTTTCAATATATCTTTCAATCTGTCAATTTTTCTTTCATTCTTTCATTTTTTCTTTCAATCGTTCTTTCATTCTTTCTTTCAATCTTTCTTTAAATATTTCAATCTTTCAACCTTTCTTTCAAGCTTTCTTTCAATCTTTCAATCTTTCTTTCATTATTTCTTTCAATATATCAATCTTTCAATCTTTCTTTCATTCTTTCTTTCAATCTTTCTGTCTTTCAATATTTCTTTCAAACTTTCAATCTTTCTTTCCATCTTTCAATCTTTCAATCTTTCTTTCAATTTTTATTTCAATCTTTCAATCTTTCTTTCATTCTTTCTTTCAATCTTTCAATCTTTCTTTCAATATTTCTTTCAACCTTTCTTTCTTTCAATCTTTCTTTCTTTCAATTTTTCTTTCAATCTTTCAATCTTTCAATCTTTCTTTAAATCTTTTATTCATTCTTTCTTTCAGTCTGTCAATCTTTCTTTAAATCTTTCTTTCAATCTTTCTTTCAATCTTTCAATCTTTCAATTTTTCTTTTTTTCAATCTTTTTTTCAATCTTTCTTTCATTCTTTCTTTCAATCTTTCTTTAAATATTTCAATCTTTCAATCTTTCTTTCAATCTTTCTTTCAATCTTTCAATCTGTCTTTCATTCTTTCTTTCAATATTTCTATCTTTCAATATTTCTTCCAATCGTTCAATCTTTCTTTCATTATTTCTTTCAATCTTTCTTTTGTTATTTATTTCAATCTTTCTTTCTTTCAATCTTTCTTTCCATCTTTCTTTCAATCTTTATTTCATTCTTTCTTTCAATCTTTCTTTTTTCAATCTATCTTGCAATCTTTCTTTCAATTGTTTAATCTTTCAATCTTTCTTTCATTCTTTCTTTCAATATTTCTTTCAATCTTTCTTTAATAATTTCATTCTTTCTTTCAAACATTCAATCTTTCTTTCAATCTTTCAATCTTTCAATCTTTCTTTCATTCTTTCTTTCAATGTTTCTTACTTTCAATTTTTCTATCTTTCAAAATTTCTTCCAATCGTTCAATCTTTCTTTCATTATTTCTTTCAATCTTTCTTTCTTTCAATCTTTCTTTCCATCTTTCTTTCAATCTTTCTTTCATTCTTTCTTTCAATCTTTCAATCTTTCAATCTTTCAATCATTCTTTCATTCTTTTTTTCAATCTTTCAATCTTTCTTTCAATATTTCTTTCAATCTTTCCTTCTTTCAATCTTTTTTTCCATCTTTCTTTCCATCTTTCTTTCATTCTTTCCTTCAGTCTTTCAATCTTTCTTTCAATCTTTCTTTCAATCTTTCTTTTTTTCAAACTTTTTTTAAATCTTTCTTTCATTCTTTCTTTCAATCTTTCAATCTTTCTTTCAATCTATCTTTCTTTTTTCAATCTTTCTTTCATTCTTTCTATAAATCTTTCTTTCTTTCAATCTTTCTTTCAGTCTTTCAATCTTTCTTTAAATCAATCTTTCAATCTTTCTTTCAATCTTTCAATCTTTCAATTTTTCTTTCATTCTTTCTTTCAATCTTTCAATCTTTCTTTCATTCTTTCTTTCAATCTTTCTTACCTTCAATTTTTCTATCTTTCAATATTTCTTCCAATCGTTCAATCTTTCTTTCATTATTTCTTTCAATCTTTCTTTCTTTCTATCTTTATTTCCATCTTTCTTTCAATCTTTCTTTCATTCTTTCTTTCAATCTTTCTTTCTTTCAATATTTCTTTCAATCTTTCTTTCATTCTTTCTTTCATTCTTTCAATCATTATTTCAATCTTTCATTCTTTCCATCTTTCTTGCAATCTTTCTTTCAATTGTTTAATCTTTCAATGTTTCTTTCATTCTTTCTTTCAGTCTTTCTGTCCGTCATTCTTTCTTTCAGTCTTTCTTTCTTTCAATCTTTCTTTAAATCTTTCTTTCATTCTTTATTTCAATCTTTGTTTCATTCTTTCATTCAATCTTTCTTTCAATCTTTCTTTCAATCTTTCTTTCTTTCTTTAAATATTTCTTTCAATCTTTCTTTCAAACTTTCAATCTTTATTTCAATCTTTCAATCTTTCTTTCAATCTTTCTTTCAATCTTTCAATCTTTCTTTCATTCTTTCTTTCATTATTTCAATCTTTCAATATTTCTTTCATTCTTTCTTTCAATCTTTCTTACTTTCAATCTTTCTTTCAATCTGCCATTCATTCTTTCTTTCAGTTTTTCAATCTTTCTTTAAATCTTTTTTTCAATCTTTCTTTCAAACTTTCAATCTTTATTTCAATCTTTCAATCGTTCAATCTTTCAATCTTTCTTTCATTCTTTCTTTCAATATTTCAATCTTTCAATCTTTCTTTCATTCTTTCTTTAAATCTTTCAATCTTTCTTTCATTCTTTCTTTCAATCTATCTTACTTTCAATCTTTCTTTCTGTCAATATTTCTTCCAATCGTTCAATCTATCTTTCATTCTTTCTTTCAATCTTTCTTTTGTTATTTCTTTCAATCTTTCTTTCTTTCCATCTTTCTTTCAATCTTTCTTTAATTCTTTCTTTCAATCTTTCTTTTTTCAATCTTTCTTGCAATCTTTCTTTCAATTGTTTAATCTTTCAATCTTTCTTTCATTCTTTCTTTCAATCTTTCTTTCATTCTTTCTTTCAGTCTTTCTGTCCGTCATTCTTTCTTTCAGTCTTTCTTTCAATCATTCAATCTTTCAATCTTTCTTTCTTTCAATCTTTCTTTAAATCTTTCTTTCATTCTTTATTTCAATCTTTGTTTCATTCTTTCTTTCAATCTTTCTTTCAATCTTTCTTTCAATCTTTCTTTCTTTAAATCTTTCTTTCAATCTTTCTTTCAAACTTTCAATGTTTATTTCAATCTTTCAATCTTTCTTTCAATCTTTCTTTCAATCTTTCAATCTTTCTTTCATTCTTTCTTTCAATATTTCAATCTTTCAATATTTCTTTCATTCTTTCTTGCAATCTTTCAATCTTTCTTTTTATTCTTTCTTTCAATCTTTCTTACTTTCAATCTTTCTTTCAATCTGCCATTCATTCTTTCTTTCAGTCTTTCAATCTTTCTTTAAATCTTTCTTTCAATCTTTCTTTCAAACTTTCAATCTTTATTTCAATCTTTCAATCTTTCAATCTTTCTTTCAATCTTTCAATCTTTCTTTCATTCTTTCTTTCAGTATTTCTTTAAATCTTTTAAATTTTAAATTTCTTTAAAAAAGATTTAAATCTTTTTTTCTTTAAATCTTTCTTTCTTCAATCTTTCTTTCAATTTTTCTTTCAATCTTTCAATCATTCAATCTTTCTTTAATTCTTTCTTTCAATCTTTCAATCTTTCAATTTTTCTTTCCATCTTTCTTACTTTCATTCTCTCTTTCTTTCAATATTTCTTTCAATCTTTCAATCTTTCTTTCATTCTTTCTTTCAATCATTCTTTCATTCTTTCTTTCAATCTTTCATTCTTTCTTTCAATCTTTCAATCTTCCACGTTGGTGGAACGAGCTGCCAAAAATGACCAGAGCGGGGACCTCCCTCTCTGTCTTTAAGAAGCACCTGAAGACCCAGCTCTTCAGTGAGTACCTCCTGTCCTAATCTACAATTACTTAGCACCACCTTGCAGAATTTATTGTTACACCAATGTTGTTGTTACACTAATCTCTGTCGCAATGTAGCTGAATGTTATTCTCCCTTGTAAGTCGCTTTGGATAAAAGTGTCTGCTAAATGACTAAATGTAAATGTAAATGTAATCTTTCTTTGTTTAAATCTTTCTTTCAATCATTCTTTCAAACTTTCAATCATTATTTCAATCTTTCATTCTTTCCATCTTTCTTGCAATCTTTCTTTCAATTGTTTAATCTTTCAATGTTTCTTTCATTCTTTCTTTCAGTCTTTCAATCTTTTTTTCAATCTTTCTTTCATTCTTTCTTTCAATCTTTCCGTCCGTCATTCTTTCTTTCAGTCTTTCTATCAATCATTCAATCTTTCAATCTTTCTTTCTTTCAATCTTTCTTTCATTCTTTATTTCAATCTTTGTTTCATTCTTTCTTTCAATCTTTCTTTCAATCTTTCTTTCAACCTTTCTTTCAATCTTTCTTTCTTTCTTTAAATCTTTCTTTCAATCTTTCTTTCAATCTTTCTTTCTTACTTTCAATCTTTCTTTCAGTCTTTCTTTCAATATTTCAATCTTTCAATATTTCTTTCATTCTTTCTTGCAATCTTTCAATCTTTCTTTCATTCTTTCTTTCAATCTTTCTTACTTTCAATCTTTCTTTCAATCTGCCTTTCATTCTTTCTTTCAGTCTTTCAATCTTTCTTTAAATCTTTCTTTAAATCTTTCTTTCAATCATTCTTTCAAACTTTCAATCTTTATTTCAATCTTTCAATCTTTCATTCTTTCTTTCAATCTTTCAATCTTTCTTTCATTCTTTCTTTAAATCTTTCAATCTTTCTTTCATTTTTACTTTCAATCTATCTTACTTTCAATCTTTCTTTCTTTCAATATTTCTTCCAATCGTTCAATCTTTCTTTCATTCTTTCTTTCAATCTTTCTTTTGTTATTTCTTTCAATCTTTCTTTCTTTCCATCTTTCTTTCAATCTTTCTTTTATTCTTTCTTTCAATCTTTCTTTTTTCAATCTTTCTTGCAATCTTTGTTTCAATTGCTTAATCTTTCAATATTTCTTTTATTCTTTCTTTCAATCTTTCTTTCAGTCTTTCTTTCAATCATTCAATCTTTCAATCTTTCCTTCAATATTTCTTTCTTTCAATCTTTCTTTCAATCTTTCTTTCATTCTTTCCTTCAGTCGTTCAATCTTTCTTTCAATCTTTCTTTTTTTCAATCTTTCTTTCAATCTTTCTTTCATCCTTTCTTTCAATCTTTCGTTCAATATTTCTTTCAATCTTTCTTACTTTCAATCTTTCTTTGTTTAAATCTTTCTTTCAATCTTTCTTTCAAACTTTGAATCATTATTTCAATCTTTCATTCTTTCAATCTTTCTTTCAATCTTTCTTTCAATCTTTCAATCTTTCTTTCATTCTTTCTTTAAATCTTTCAATCTTTCTTTCATTTTTACTTTCAATCTATCTTACTTTCAATCTTTCTTTCTTTCAATATTTCTTCCAATCGTTCAATCTTTCTTTCATTCTTTCTTTCAATCTTTCTTTTGTTATTTCTTTCAATCTTTCTTTCTTTCCATCTTTCTTTCAATCTTTCTTTTATTCTTTCTTTCAATCTTTCTTTTTTCAATCTTTCTTGCAATCTTTCTTTCAATTGCTTAATCTTTCAATATTTCTTTTATTCTTTCTTTCAATCTTTCTTTCAGTCTTTCTTTCAATCATTCAATCTTTCAATCTTTCCTTCAATATTTCTTTCTTTCAATCTTTCTTTCAATCTTTCTTTCATTGTTTCCTTCAGTCGTTCAATCTTTCTTTCAATCTTTCTTTTTTTCAATCTTTCTTTCAATCTTTCTTTCATCCTTTCTTTCAATCTTTCGTTCAATATTTCTTTCAATCTTTCTTACTTTCAATCTTTCTTTGTTTAAATCTTTCTTTCAATCTTTCTTTCAAACTTTGAATCATTATTTCAATCTTTCATTCTTTCAATCTTTCTTTCAATCTTTCTTTCAATCTTTCAATCTTTCTTTCATTCTTTCTTTCAATATTTCAATCTTTCAATCTTTCTTTCAATCTTTCTTTCAATCTTTCTTTCAGTCTTTCTTTCAATCTTTCTTTCAAACTTTCAATCTTTATTTCAATCTTTCAATCTTTCAATCTTTCTTCCAATCTTTCTTTCATTCTTTCTTTCAATCTTTCAATCTTTCTTTCATTCTTTCTTTCAATATTTCAATCTTTCAATCTTTTTTCATTCTTTCTTGCAATCTTTCAATCTTTCTTTCATTCTTTCTTTCAAACCTTCTTACTTTCAATCTTTCTTTCAATCTGCCTTTCATTCTTTCTTTCAGTCTTTTAATCTTTCTTTAAATCTTTCTTTCAATCTTTCTTTCAAACTTTCAATCTTTATTTAAATCTTTCAATCTTTCAATCTTTCTTTCAATCTTTCAATCTTTCTTTCATTCTTTCTTTCAATCTTTCAATCTTTCTTTCATTCTTTCTTTCAATCTATCTTACTTTCAATCTTTCTTTCTTTCAATATTGTTTCCAATCGTTCAATCTTTCTTTCATTCTTTCTTTCAATCTTTCTTTTGTTATTTCTTTCAATCTTTCTTTCTTTCCATCTTTCTTTCAATCTTTCTTTTATTATTTCTTTCAATCTTTCTTTTTTCAATCTTTCTTGCAATCTTTCTTTCAATTGTTTAATCTTTCAATCTTTCTTTCATTCTTTCTTTCAATCTTTCTTTCATTCTTTCTTTCAATCTTTCTGTCCGTCAATCTTTCTTTCAGTCTTTCTTTCAATCATTCAATCTTTCAATCTTTCCTTCAATATTTCTTTCTTTCAATCTTTCTTTCAATCTTTATTTCATTCTTTCCATCAGTCTTTCAATCTTTCTTTCAATCTTTCTTTCAATCTTTCTTTTTTCAATCTTTCTTTCAATCTTTCTTTCATTCTTTCCTTCAGTCGTTCAATCTTTCTTTCAATCTTTCTTTTTTTCAATCTTTCTTTCAATCTTTCTTTCATCCTTTCTTTCAATCTTTCGTTCAATATTTCTTTCAATCTTTCTTACTTTCAATCTTTCTTTGTTTAAATCTTTCTTTCAATCTTTCTTTCAAACTTTGAATCATTATTTCAATCTTTCATTCTTTCAATCTTTCTTTCAATCTTTCTTTCAATCTTTCAATCTTTCTTTCATTCTTTCTTTCAATATTTCAATCTTTCAATCTTTCTTTCAATCTTTCTTTCAATCTTTCTTTCAGTCTTTCTTTCAATCTTTCTTTCAAACTTTCAATCTTTATTTCAATCTTTCAATCTTTCAATCTTTCTTCCAATCTTTCTTTCATTCTTTCTTTCAATCTTTCAATCTTTCTCTCATTCTTTCTTTCAATATTTCAATCTTTCAATCTTTCTTTCATTCTTTCTTGCAATCTTTCAATCTTTCTTTCATTCTTTCTTTCAAACCATCTTACTTTCAATCTTTCTTTCAATCTGCCTTTCATTCTTTCTTTCAGTCTTTTAATCTTTCTTTAAATCTTTCTTTCAATCTTTCTTTCAAACTTTCAATCTTTATTTAAATCTTTCAATCTTTCAATCTTTCTTTCAATCTTTCAATCTTTCTTTCATTCTTTCTTTCAATCTTTCAATCTTTCTTTCATTCTTTCTTTCAATCTATCTTACTTTCAATCTTTCTTTCTTTCAATATTGTTTCCAATCGTTCAATCTTTCTTTCATTCTTTCTTTCAATCTTTCTTTTGTTATTTCTTTCAATCTTTCTTTCTTTCCATCTTTCTTTCAATCTTTCTTTTATTATTTCTTTCAATCTTTCTTTTTTCAATCTTTTTTGCAATCTTTCTTTCAATTGTTTAATCTTTCAATCTTTCTTTCATTCTTTCTTTCAATCTTTCTTTCATTCTTTCTTTCAATCTTTCTGTCCGTCAATCTTTCTTTCAGTCTTTCTTTCAATCATTCAATCTTTCAATCTTTCCTTCAATATTTCTTTCTTTCAATCTTTCTTTCAATCTTTATTTCATTCTTTCCATCAGTCTTTCAATCTTTCTTTCAATCTTTCTTTCAATCTTTCTTTTTTTCAATCTTTCTTTCAATATTTCTTTCAATCTTTCTTACTTTCAATCTTTCTTTCTTTAAATCTTTCTTTCAATCTTTCTTTCAAACTTTTAATCTTTATTTCAACCTTTCAATCTTTCAATCTTTCAATCTTTCTTTCATCTTTCAATCTTTCTTTCATTCTTTCTTTCAATATTTCAATCTTTCAATCTTTCTTTCATTCTTTCTTACTTTAAATTTTTCTATCTTTATTTCTTTCAATCTTTCTTTCCATCTATCTTTCAATCTTTCTTTCATTCTTTCTTTCAATCTTTCTTTTGTTATTTCTTTCAATCTTTCTTTCTTTCAATATTTCTTTCATTCTTTCTTTCAATCCTTCTTTTTTCAATCTTTCTTGCAATCTTTCTTTCAATTTTTGAATCTTTCAATCTTTCTTTCTTTCAATCTTTCAATCTTTCTTTCATTCTTTCATTCTTTCTTTCAATCTTTCTTTTTTAAATCTTACTTGCAATCTTTCTTTCAATTGTTGAATCTTTCAATCTTTCTTTCATTCTTTCTTTCAATCTTTCTGTCTTTCAATTTTTCATTCAATCTTTCTTTCATTCCTTCTTCAATCATACTTTCAAATTTTCTTTCAATCTTTCTTTTTTTAATCTTTCTTGCAATCATTCTTTCATTTGTTGAATCTTTCAATCTTTCTTTCATTCTTTCTTCCAGTCTTCCAATCTTTTTTTCAATCTTTCTTTCAATATTTCAATTTTTCAATCTTTCTTTCATTCTTTCTTTTAATCTTTCAATCTTTCTTTCATTCTTTCTTCCAGTCTTCCAATCTTTTTTTCAATCTTTCTTTCAATATTTCAATTTTTCAATCTTTCTTTCATTCTTTCTTTTAATCTTTCAATCTTTCTTTCATTGTTTCTTTCAATCTTTCTGTCTTTCAATATTTCATTCAATCTTTCTTTCATTCCTTCTTTCAATCTTTCTTTCAAATTTTCTTTCAATCTTTCTTTTTTCAATCTTTCTTTCAATCTTTCTTTCATTCATTCTTTCAGTCTTTGAAAATTTGTTTCAAACTTTCAATCTTTCTTTCAATCTTTCAGTCGTTCAATCTTTCTTTCAATCTTTCTTTCAATCTTTCAATCTATCTTTCAGTCTTTCTTTCAATCATTCAATCTTTCAATCTTACTTTCAATATTTCTTTCTTTCAATCTTTCTTTCAATCTTTCTTTCATTCTTTCCTTCAGTCTTTCAATCTTTCTTTCAATCTTTCTTTCAATCTTTCTTTCAATCTTTCTTTCAATCTTTCTTTCATTCTTTCTTTCAATCTTTCTTTCAATCTTTCAATCTTTCTTTCAATATTTCTTTCAATCTTTCAATCTTTCAATCTTTCTTTCTTAAAATCTTTCTTTCAATCTTTCTTTCAAACTTTCATTCTTTATTTCAATCTTTCAATCTTTCAATCTTTCTTTCATTCTTTCTTTCAATCTTTCTTTCAATCTTTCAATCTTTCTTTCAATATTTCTTTCAATCTTTCTTTCTTTAAATCTTTCTTTCAATCTTTCTTTCAAACTTTCAATCTTTATTTCAATCTTTCAATCTTTCAATCTTTCTTTCAATCTTTCTTTCAATCTTTCAATCTTTCTTTCATTCTTTCTTTCAATATTTCAATCTTTCAACCTTTCTTTCATTCTTTCTTTCAATCTTTCAATCTTTCTTTAATTTTTTCTTTCAATCTTTCTTACTTTCAATTTTTCTATCTTTCAATATTTCTTCCAATCTTTCAATCTTTCTTTTGTTATTCTTTCAATCTTTCTTTCTTTCAATCTTTCTATCCATCTATCTATCAATCTTTTTTTCATTCTTTCTTTCAATCTTTCTTTTTTCAATCTTTCTTGCAAACTTTCTTTCAATTGTTTAATCTTTCAATCTTTCTTTCATTCTTTCTTTCTGTCTTTCAATCTTTTTTTCATTCTTTCTTTCAATATTTCAATCTTTCAATCTTTCTGTCATTCTTTCTGTCAATCTTTCAATCTTTCTTTCATTCTTTCTTTCAATCTTTCTTACTTTCAATTTTTCTATCTTTCAAAATTTCTTCCAATCGTTCAATCTTTCTTTCTTTCAATCTTTCTTTCCATCTTTCTTTCAATCTTTCTTTCATTCTTTCTTTCAATCTTTCAATCGTTCAATCTTTCAATCGTTCTTTCATTCTTTCTTTCAATCTTTCAATTTTTCTTTCATTCTTTCATTCTTTCTTTCAATTGTTCTTTCATTCTTTCTTTCAATCTTTCTTTAAATATTTCAATCTTTCAATCTTTCTTTCAATCTTTCTTTCAATCTTTCAGTCTTTCTTTCATTCTTTCTTTCAATATTTCAATCTTTCAATCTTTCTTTCATTCTTTCTTTCAATCTTTCAATCTTTCTTTCATTCTTTCTTTCAATCCTTTTTACTTTCAATTTTTCTATCTTTCAATATTTCTTCCAATCGTTCAATCTTTCTTTTATTATTTCTTTCAATCTTTCTTTCTTTCAATCTTTCTTTCCATCTTTCTTTCAATCTTTCTTTCATTCTTTCTTTCAATCTTTCAATCTTTCAATCTTTCAATCGTTCTTTCATTCTTTCTTTCAATCTTTCAATTTTTCTTTCAGTCTTTCATTCTTTCTTTCAATTGTTCTTTCATTCTTTCTTTCAATCTTTCTTTAAATATTTCAATCTTTCAATCTTTCTTTCAATCTTTCTTTCATTCTTTCTTTCAATATTTCCATCTTTCAATCTTTCTTTCATTCTTTCTTTCAATCTTTCAATCTTTCTTTCATTCTTTCTTTCAATCTTTCTTACTTTCAATTTTTCTATCTTTCAATATTTCTTCCAATCGTTCAATCTTTCTTTCATTATTTCTTTCAATCTTTGTTTTGTTATTTCTTTCAATCTTTCTTTCTTTCAATCTATCTATCCATCTTTCTTTCAATCTTTCTTTCATTCTTTCTTTCAATCTTTCTTTCATTATTTCTTTCAGTCTTTCAATCTTTCTTTCAAACTTTCAATCTTTAATTCAATCTTTCAGTCGTTCAATCTTTCTTTCAATCTTTCTTTCAATCTTTCAATCTTCAATCTTTCAATCTATCTTTCAGTCTTTCAATCTCTCTTTCAAACTTTCAATCTTTCTTTCAATCTTTCAGTCGTTCAATCTTTCTTTCAATCTTTCTTTCAATCTTTCTTTCAATCTTTCAATCATTCAATCTTTCAATCATTCATTCTTTCAATCTTTCTTTCTTTCAATCTTTCTTTCAATCTTTCTTTCATTCTTTCCTTCAGTCTTTCAATCTTTCTTTCAATCTTTCTTTCAATATTTCTTTCATTCTTTCTTTCAATCTTTCTTTCAATCTTTCAATCTTTCTTTCAATATGTCTTTCAATCTTTCTTACTTTCAATCTTTCTTTTTTTAAATCTTTCTTTCAATCTTTCTTTCAAACTTTCATTCTTTATTTCAATCTTTCAATCTTTCAATCTTTCTTTCAATCTTTATTTCAATCTTTCAATCTTTCTTTCATTCTTTCTTTCAATCTTTCTTTCAATCTTTCAATCTTTCTTTCAATATTTCTTTCAATCTTTCTTTCTTTGAATCGTTCTTTCAATCTTTCTTTCAAACTTTCAATCTTTATTTCAATCTTTCAATCGTTCAATCTTTCTTTCAATCTTTATTTCAATCTTTCAATCTTTCTTTCATTCTTTCTTTCAATATTTCAATCTTTCTTTCATTTTTTTTTTCAATCTTTCAATCTTTCTTTAATTCTTTCTTTCAATCTTTCTTACTTTCAATTTTTCTATCTTTCAATATTTCTTCCAATCTTTCAATCTTTCTTTTGTTATTCTTTCAATCTTTCTTTCTTTCAATCTTTCTATCCATCTATCTTTCAATCTTTCTTTCATTCTTTCTTTCAAACTTTCTTTTTTCAAACTTTCTTGCAAACTTTCTTTCAATTGTTTAATCTTTCAATCTTTCTTTCATTCTTTCTTTCAGTCTTTCAATCTTTTTTTCATTCTTTTTTTCAATATTTCAATCTTTCAATCTTTCTTTCATTCTTTCTTTCAATCTTTCAATCTTTCTTTCATTCTTTCTTTCAATCTTTCCTACTTTCAATTTTTCTATCTTTCAAAATTTCTTCCAATCGTTCAATCTTTCTTTCATTATTTCTTTCAATCTTTCTTTCTTTCAATCTTTCTTTCCATCTTTCTTTCAATCTTTCTTTCATTCTTTCTTTCAATCTTTCAATCTTTCTTTCATTCTTTCTTTCAATCTTTCAATCTTTCTTTCAATATTTCTTTCAATCTTTCTTTCTTTCAATCTTTCTTTCCATCTTTCTTTCCATCTTTCTTTCATTCTTACCTTCAGTCTTTCAATCTGTCTTTCAATCTTTCTTTCAATCTTTCTTTTTTTCAATCTTTTTTTAAATCTTTCTTTCATTCTTTCTTTCAATCTTTCAATCTTTCTTTCAATCTATCTTTCTTTTTTCAATCTTTCTTTCATTCTTTCTATAAATCTTTCTTTCAGTCTTTCAATCTTTCTTTAAATCTATCTTTCAATCTTTCTTTAAATCTTTCTTTCAATCTTTCTTTCAAACATTCAATCTTTCTTTCAATCTTTCTTTCAATCTTTCAATCTTTCTTTCATTCTTTCTTACAATCTTTTTTTCATTCTTTCTTTCAATCTTTCATTCTTTCTTTCAATATTTCTTTCAATCTTTCTTTAATTCTTTCATTCTTTCTTTCGCACTTTCAATCTTTCTTTCAATCTTTCTTTCAATCTTTCAAACTTTCTTTCATTCTTTCTTACAATCTTTTTTTCATTCTTTCTTTCAATCTTTCATTCTTTCTTTCAATATTTCTTTCAATCTTTCTTTAATTCTTTCATTCTTTCTTTCGCACTTTCAATCTTTCTTTCATTCTTTCTTTCAGTCTTTCAATCTTTCTTTCATTCTTTCTTTCAATCTTTCAATCTTTCAATCTTTCTTTCAATATTTTTTTCAGTCTTTCAATCTTTCTTTAATTCTTTCTTTCAATCTTTCAATCTTTCAATCTTTCTTTCATTCTATCTTTCAATCTTTCAATCTTTCTTTCAATATTTTTTTCAGTCTTTAATACTTTCAATCTTTTTTTCTTTTAATCTTTCTTTCAATCTTTCACTCATTCTTTCCTTCAGTCTTTCAATCTTTCTTTCAATTTTTCTTTCAATCTTTCTTTCAAACTTTCAATCTTTCTTTCAATCGTTCTTATATTCTTTCTTTCAATCTTTCATTCTTTCTTTCAATCTTTCTTTCTTTCAATCTTTCTTTCCATCTTTCTTTCAATCTTTCTTTCATTCTTTCTTTCAATCTTTCAATCTTTCAATCTTTCAATCGTTCTTTCATTCTTTCTTTCAATCTTTCAATTTTTCTTTCATTCTTTCATTCTTCCTTTCAATTGTTCTTTCATTCTTTCTTTCAATCTTTCTTTAAATATTTCAATCTTTCAATCTTTCTTTCAATCTTTCTTTCAATCTTTCAGTCTTTCTTTCATTCTTTCTTTCAATATTTCAATCTTTCAATCTTTCTTTCATTCTTTCTTTCAATCTTTCAATCTTTCTTTCATTCTTTCTTTCAATCTTTCTTACTTTCAATTTTTCTATCTTTCAATATTTCTTCCAATCGTTCAATCTTTCTCTCATTATTTCTTTAAATCTTTCTTTTGTTATTTCTTTCAATCTTTCTTTCTTTCAATCTTTCTATCCATCTTTCTTTCAATCTTTCTTTCATTCTTTCTTTCAATCTTTCTTTCATTATTTCTTTCAGTCTTTCAATCTTTCTTTCAAACTTTCAATCTTTCTTTCAATCTTTCAGTCGTTCAATCTTTCTTTCAATCTTTCTTTCAATCTTTCTTTCAATCTTTCAATCATTCAATCTTTCAATCATTCATTCTTTCAATCTTTCTTTCTTTCAATCTTTCTTTCAATCTTTCTTTCATTCTTTCCTTCAGTCTTTCAATCTTTCTTTCAATCTTTCTTTCATTCTTTCTTTCAATCTTTCTTTCAATCTTTCAATCTTTCTTTCAATATTTCTTTCAATCTTTCTTACTTTCAATTTTTCTATCTTTCAATATTTCTTCCAATCTTTCAATCTTTCTTTTGTTATTCTTTCAATCTTTCTTTCTTTGAATCTTTCTATCCATCTATCTTTCAATCTTTCTTTCATTCTTTCTTTCAATCTTTCTTTTTTCAAACTTTCTTGCAAACTTTCTTTCAATTGTTTAATCTTTCAATCTTTTTTTCATTCTTTCTTTCAATATTTCAATCTTTCAATCTTTCTTTCATTCTTTCTTTCAATCTTTCAATCTTTCTTTCATTCTTTCTTTCAATCTTTCCTACTTTCAATTTTTCTATCTTTCAAAATTTCTTCCAATCGTTCAATCTTTCTTTCATTATTTCTTTCAATCTTTCTTTCTTTCAATCTTTCTTTCCATCTTTCTTTCAATCTTTCTTTCATTCTTTCTTTCAATCTTTCAATCTTTCTTTCAATATTTCTTTCAATCTTTCTTTCTTTCAATCTTTCTTTCCATCTTTCTTTCCATCTTTCTTTCATTCTTTCCTTCAGTCTTTCAATCTGTCTTTCAATCTTTCTTTCAATCTTTCTTTTTTTCAATCTTTTTTTAAATCTTTCTTTCATTCTTTCTTTCAATCTTTCAATCTTTCTTTCAATCTATCTTTCTTTTTTCAATCTTTCTTTCATTCTTTCTATAAATCTTTCTTTCTTTCAATCTTTCTTTCAGTCTTTCAATCTTTCTTTAAATCTATCTTTCAATCTTTCTTTCAATCTTTCAATCTTTCTTTAAATCTTTCTTTCAATCTTTCTTTCAAACATTCAATCTTTCTTTCAATCTTTCTTTCAATCTTTCAATCTTTCTTTCATTCTTTCTTACAATCTTTTTTTCATTCTTTCTTTCAATCTTTCATTCTTTCTTTCAATATTTCTTTCAATCTTTCTTTAATTCTTTCATTCTTTCTTTCGCACTTTCAATCTTTCTTTCATTCTTTCTTTCAGTCTTTCAATCTTTCTTTCATTCTTTCTTTCAATCTTTCAATCTTTCTATCTTTCTTTCATTCTATCTTTCAATCTTTCAATCTTTCTTTCAATATTTTTTTCAGTCTTTCAATCTTTCTTTCATTCTTTCTTTCAATCTTTCAATCTTTCAATCTTTCTTTCATTCTATCTTTCAATCTTTCAATCTTTCTTTCAATATTTTTTTCAGTCTTTAATACTTTCAATCTTTTTTTCTTTTAATCTTTCTTTCAATCTTTCACTCATTCTTTCCTTCAGTCTTTCAATCTTTCTTTCAATTTTTCTTTCAATCTTTCTTTCAAACTTTCAATCTTACTTTCAATCTTTCTTTCAATCGTTCTTATATTCTTTCTTTCAATCTTTCATTCTTTCTTTCAATCTTTCAATCATTCTTTCTTTCATTCTTTCTTTCATTCTTTCAACCTTTCTTAAAATCTTTCTTTCAATCTTTCTTTCAAGCTTTCTTTCATTCATTCTTTCAGTCTTTCAAACATTCAATTTTTCCTTCATTCCTTCTTTTAATCTTTATTACTTTCATTCTTTCTTTCAATCTTTCATTCTTTCTTTCAATATTTCTTTCAATCTTTCTTTAATTCTTTCATTCTTTCTTTCGCACTTTCAATCTTTCTTTCATTCTTTCTTTCAGTCTTTCAATCTTTCTTTCATTCTTTCTTTCAATCTTTCAATCTTTCAATCTTTCTTTCATTCTATCTTTCAATCTTTCAATCTTTCTTTCAATATTTTTTTCAGTCTTTCAATCTTTCTTTAATTCTTTCTTTCAATCTTTCAATCTTTCAATCTTTCTTTCATTCTATCTTTCAATCTTTCAATCTTTCTTTCAATATTTTTTTCAGTCTTTAATACTTTCAATCTTTTTTTCTTTTAATCTTTCTTTCAATCTTTCACTCATTCTTTCCTTCAGTCTTTCAATCTTTCTTTCAATTTTTCTTTCAATCTTTCTTTCAAACTTTCAATCTTACTTTCAATCTTTCTTTCAATCGTTCTTATATTCTTTCTTTCAATCTTTCATTCTTTCTTTCAATCTTTCAATCATTCTTTCTTTCATTCTTTCTTTCAGTCTTTCAACCTTTCTTAAAATCTTTCTTTCAATCTTTCTTTCAAGCTTTCTTTCATTCATTCTTTCAGTCTTTCAAACATTCAATTTTTCCTTCATTCCTTCTTTCAATCTTTATTACTTTCAATCTTTCTTTCAATCTTTCAATCTTTCTTTCATTCTTTCATTCTTTCTTTCAATCGTTCTTTCAATCTTTCCTTCGATCTTTCAATCTTTCTTTCATACTTTCATTCTTTCTTCCAATCTTTCTTTCAATCTTTCAATCTTTCTTTCATTCTTTCATTCTTTCTTTCAACCTTTCAATCTTTCTTTCATTCTTTTTTTTAGTCTTTCAATCTTTCTTTAAATCTTTCTTTCAATCTTTCTTTACAACTTTCAATCTTTCAATCTTTCTTTCATTCTATCTTTCAACCTTTCTTTCAATCTTTCTTTCTTTAAATATTTTGATCTCTCAAACATTCTTTCTTTTTATCAGTCTTTTTTTGTTTCTTTCATTTTCTTTCAATTTTTCTTACTTTCAATCTTTCTTTTTTTCAATATTTCTTTCAATCTTTTAATCTTTCATTCATTCTTTCATTCTTTCTTTCAATCTTTCATTCTTTCTTTCAATCTTTCAATCTTTCAATCTCTCTTTTAATCTTTCTTTCATTTTTTCTTTCAGTCTTTCAATCTTTCTTTCAATCTTTCTTTCAATCTTTCTTTCAATCTTTCTTTCAATCTTTCTTTCAAACTTTCATTCTTTCTTTCAATCTTTCTTTCAATCTTTCTTTCAATCTTTCTTTCTTTTTTCAATCTTTCTTTCAATCTTTTTTTTCATTCTTACTTTTAGTCTTTCAATCTTTCTTTAAATCTTTTTTTCTTTAAATCTTTCTTTCTTCAATCTTTCTTTCAATCTTTCTTTCAATCTTTCAATCATTCAATCTTTCTTTAATTCTTTCTTTCAATCTTTCAATCTTTCAATTTTTCTTTCCATCTTTCTTACTTTCATTCTCTCTTTCTTTCAATATTTCTTTCAATCTTTCTTTCAATCTTTCATTCTTTCTTTCAATCTTTCAATCTTTCAATCTTTCTTTCATTCTTTTTTTTCATTCTTACTTTTAGTCTTTCAATCTTTCTTTAAATCTTTCATTCTTTAAATCTTTCTTTCTTTCAATCATTCTTTTTTCAATCTTTCTTTCAATCTTTCATTCTTTCTTTCAATCTTTCAATCTTTCAATCTTTCTTTCATTCTTTTTTTTCATTCTTACTTTTAGTCTTTCAATCTTTCTTTAAATCTTTCATTCTTTAAATCTTTCTTTCTTTCAATCATTCTTTTTTCAATCTTTCTTTCAATCTTTCAATCTTTCGATCTTTCAATCTTTCTTTAATTATTTTATTCATTCTTTCTTTCAGTCTTTCAATCTTTCTTTAAATCTTTCTTTAAATCTTTCTTTCAATCTTTCAATCTTTCAATTTTTCTTTCATTCTTTCTTTCAATCTTTTTTACTTTCAATCTTTCTTTCAATCTTTCTTACTTTCATTCTCTCTTTCTTTCAATATTCTTTCAATCTTTCAATCTTTCTTTCATTCTTTCATTCTTTCTTTCAATCGTTCTTTTATTCTATCTTTCAATCTTTCATTCTTTCTTTCAATCGTTCAATCTTTCAATCTTTCTTTCATTCTTTCTTTCAATCTTTCGTTTCAAGCTTTCTTTCAATCGTTCTTACTTTCAATCTTTCTTTCTTTCAGTATTTCTTTCAATCTTTCAATCTTTCTTTCATTCTTTCTTTCAATCTTTCAATCTTTCAATTTTTCATTCAATCTTTCTTACTTTCATTCTCTCCTTCTTTCAATATTTCTTTCAGTCTTTCAATCTATCTTTCATTCTTTCATTCTTTCTTTCAATCTTTCATTCTTTCTTTCAATCTTTCAATCTTTCAATCTTGCTTTCATTCTTTTTTTTCATTCTTACTTTTAGTCTTTCAATCTTTCTTTAAATCTTTCATTCTTTAAATCTTTCTTTCTTTCAATCATTCTTTTTTCAATCTTTCTTTCAATCTTTCAATCTTTCAATCTTTCAATCTTTCTTTAATTCTTTTATTCATTCTTTCTTCCAGTCTTTCAATCTTTCTTTAAATCTTTCTTTAAATCTTTCTTTCAATCTTTCAATCTTTCAATTTTTCTTTCATTCTTTCTTTCAATCTTTTTTACTTTCAATCTTTCTTTCAATCTTTCTTACTTTCATTCTCTCTTTCTTTCAATATTCTTTCAATCTTTCAATCTTTCTTTCATTCTTTCATTCTTTCTTTCAATCGTTCTTTTATTCTTTCTTTCAATCTTTCATTCTTTATTTCAATCTTTCAATCATTCAATCTTTCTTTCATTCCTTCTTTCAATCTTTCAATCTTTCAATCTCTCTTTTAATCTTTCTTTCATTTTTTCTTTCAGTCTTTCAATCTTTCTTTCAATCTTTCTTTCAATCTTTCTTTCAAACTTTCATTCTTTCTGTCAATCTTTCTTTCAATCTTTCTTTCAATCTTTCTTTCTTTTTTCAATCTTTCTTTCAATCTTTTTTTTCATTCTTACTTTTAGTCTTTCAATCTTTCTTTAAATCTTTTTTTCTTTAAATCTTTATTTCTTTCAATCTTTCTTTGTTTTTTTCAGTCTTTCTTTCATTTTTTCTTTCAATATTTCATTCTTTCTTACAATCTTTCTTTCATTCTTTCTTTCAATCTTTCTTTCTTTCAATCTTTCAATCTGTCTTTCAATATTTCTTTCAATCTTTCTTTAAGTTTTTCATTTTTTCTTTCAATCTTTCAATCTTTCTTTCATTCATTCTTTCAGTCTTTCAATCTTTCAGTTTTTCCTTCATTCTTTCTTTCAATCTTCATAACTTTCAATCTTTCTTTCAATCTTTTAATCTTTCAATCTCTCTTTCTTTCAATATTTCTTTCAATCTCTCAATTTTTCTTTCATTCTTTCATGCTTTCTTTCAATCGTTATTTCATTCTTTCTTTCAATCTTTCAATCTTTCTTTAAATATTTCTTTCGATCTTTAATACTTTCAATCTTTCTTTCAAACATTCAATCTTTCTTTCAATCTTTCAATCTTTCAATCTTTCTTTCATTCTTTCTTTCAATCTTTCTTACTTTAAATTTTTCTATCTTTCAAAATTTCTTCCAATCGTTCAATCTTTCTTTCATTCTTTCTTTCAATCTTTCTTTTGTTATTTCTTTCAATCTTTATTACTTTCAATCTTTCTTTCAATCTTTCTTATTTTCATTCTCTCTTTCTTTCAATATTTCTTTCAATCTTTCAATCTTTCTTTCATTCTTTCATTCTTTCTTTCAATCTTTCATTCTTTTTTTCAGTCTTTCAACCTTTCTTAAAATCTTTCTTTCAATCTTTCTTTCAAGCTTTCAATCTTTCTTTCAATCTTTCTTTCAATCGTTCTTAGTTTTAATCTTTCTTTCTTTCAATATTTCTTTCAATATTTCAATCTTTCTTTCTTACTTTCATTCTTTCTTACAATCTTTCTTTCATTCTTTCTTTCAATCTTTCTTTCTTTCAATCTTTCAATCTATCTTTCAATATTTCTTTCAATCTTCTTTAAGTTTTTCATTTTTTCATTCAATCTTTCAATCAATCTTTCATTCATTCTTTCAGTATTTCAATCTTTCAGTTTTTCCTTCATTCTTTCTTTCAAACTTCATCACTTTCAATCTTTCTTTCAATCTTTTAATCTTTCAATCTCTTTTTCTTTCAATATTTCTTTCAATCTTTCAATATTTCTTTCATTCTTTCATTCTTTCTTTCAATCGTTATTTCATTCTTTCTTTCAATCTTTCAATCTTTCTTTAAATATTTCTTTCGATCTTTAATACTTTCAATCTTTCTTTCAAACATTCAATCTTTCTTTCAATCTTTCAATCTTTCTATCATTCTTTCATTTTTTCTTTCAATCGTTCTTTCATCCTTTCTTTCAAACTTTCATTCTTTCTTTCAGTCTTTCAACCTTTCTTAAAATCTTTCTTTCATTCTTTCTTTCAAGCTTTCAGTCTTTCTTTCAATCTTTCTTTCAATCGTTCTTACTTTCAATCTTTCTTTCTTTCAATATTTCTTTCAATCTTTCAATATTTCTTTCTTACTTTCATTCTTTCTTACAATCTTTCTTTCATTCTTTCTTTCAATCTTTCTTTATTTCAATCTTTCAATCTTTCTTTCAATATTTCTTACAATCTTTCTTTAATTCTTTCATTTTTTCTTTCAATCTTTCAATTATTCCTCCATTCTTTCTTTTAATCTTTATTACTTTCAATCTTTCTTTCAATCTTTTAATCTTTCAATCTCTCTTTCTTTCAATATTTCTTTCAATCTTTCATTCTTTCTTTCAGTCTTTCAATCTTTCTATAAATCTTTCTTTTAATCGTTCTTACTTTCATTCTTTCTTTCTTTCAGTATTTCTTTCATTCTTTCATTCTTTCTTTCAATCTTTCATTCTTTCTTTCAATATTTCTTTCAATCTTTCTTTAATTCTTTCATTCTTTCTTTCAAACTTTCAATCTTTCTTTCATTCTTTCTTTCAATATTTCAATCTTTCAATCTTTCTTTCATTCTTTCTTTCAATCTTTCAATCTTTCAATCTTTCTTTCATTCTTTCTTTCAATCTTTCTTACTTTCAATTTTTCTATCTTTCAATATTTCTTCCAATCGTTCAATCTTTCTTTCATTATTTCTTTCAATCTTTCTTTTGTTATTTCTTTCAATCTTTCTTTCTTTCAAACTTTCTTTCCATCTTTCTTTCAATCTTTCTTTCATTTTTTCTTTCAATCTTTCTTTTATTCTTTATTTCAATCTTTGTTTCATTCTCTCTTACAATCTTTCTTTCTTTCAATCTTTCTTTCAATCTTTCTTTCAATCGTTCTTTCTTTCTTTTAGTCTTTCTTTCAATCTTTCAATTTTTCAATCTTTCTTTCATTCTTTCTTTTAATCTTTCAATATTTCTTTCATTGTTTCTTTCAATATTTCTGTCTTTCAATATTTCTTTCAATCTTTCTTTTATTCTATCTTTAAATCTTTCTTTTTTTTCCAATCTTTCTTGCAATCTTTCTTTCAGTCTTTCAATATTTCTTTCAAACTTTCAATTTTTCTTTCAATCTTTCAATCTTTCAATATTTCTTTCAATTTTTCTTTCAATCTTTCAGTCTTTCTTTCATTCTTTCTTTCAATCTTTCAATCTTTCAATCTTTCAATCTTTCTTTCAATCTTTCTTTCAATATTTCTTTCAATCTTTCTTACTTTCAATCTTTCTTTCTTTCAATCTTTCTTTCCATCTTTCTTTCATTCTTTCCTTCAGTCTTTCAATATTTCTTTCAATCTTTCTTTCAATTTTTCTTTTTTTCAATCTTTTTTTCAATCTTTCTTTCAATCTTTCTTTCAATCTTTCAAACCTTCAATCTTTCTTTAATTATTTTATTCATTCTTTCTTTCAGTCTTTCAATCTTTCTTTAAATCTTTCTTTCAATCTTTCTTTCAATCTATCAATCTTTCAATTTTTCGTTCATTCTTTCTTTCAATCTTTATTACTTTCAATCTTTCTTTCAATCTTTCTTATTTTCATTCTCTCTTTCTTTCAATATTTCTTTGAATCTTTCAATCTTTCTTTCATTCTTTCATTCTTTCTTTCAATCGTTCTTTCATTCTTTCTTTCAATCTTTCATTCTTTCTTTCAATCTTTCATTCTTTCTTTCAGTCTTTCAACCTTTCTTAAAATCTTTCTTTCAATCTTTCTTTCAAGCTTTCAATCTTTCTTTCAATCTTTCTTTCAATCGTTCTTAGTTTCAATCTTTCTTTCTTTCAATATTTCTTTGAATCTTTCAATCTTTCTTTCATTCTTTCATTCTTTCTTTCAATCGTTCTTTCATTCTTTCTTTCAATCTTTCATTCTTTCTTTCAGTCTTTCAATCTTTCAATCTTTCTTTCAATCTTTCAATCTTTCATTCATTCTTTCTTTCAATATTTCAATCTTTCAATCTTTCTTTCATTCATTCTTTAAATCTTTCAATCTTTCTTTCATTCTTTCTTTCAATCTATCTTACTTTCAATCTATCTTTCTTTCAATATTTCTTCCAATCGTTCAATCTTTCTTTCAATCTTTCTTTCAATCTTTCTTTTGTTAATTCTTTCAATCTTTCTTTCAATATTTCTTTCAATCTTTCTTTCTTTAAATCTTTCTTTCAATCTTTCTTTCAAACTTTCAATCTTTATTTCAATCTTTCAATCTTTCAATCTTTCTTACATTCGTTCTTTCAATCTTTCTTTAATTATTTCTTTCATTCTTTCTTTCAGTCTTTCAATCTTTCTTAAAATCTTTCTTTCAATCTTTCTTTCAATCTTTCAATCTTTCTTTCATTCTTTCATTCTTTCTTTCAATCGTTCTTTCATTCTTTCTTTCAATTTTTCATTCTTTCTTTCAATCTTTCAATCTTTCAATCTTTCTTTCAATCTTTCAGTCTTTCTTTCATTCTTTCTTTCAATCTTTCAATCTTTCAATCTTTCAATCTTTCTTTCAATCTTTCTTTCAATATTTCTTTCAATCTTTCTTACTTTCAATCTTTCTTTCTTTCAATCTTTCTTTCCATCTTTCTTTCATTCTTTCCTTCAGTCTTTCAATATTTCTTTCAATCTTTCTTTCAATTTTTCTTTTTTTCAATCTTTTTTTCAATCTTTCTTTCAATCTTTCTTTCAATCTTTCTTTCAATCTTTCAAACCTTCAATCTTTCTTTAATTATTTTATTCATTCTTTCTTTCAGTCTTTCAATCTTTCTTTAAATCTTTCTTTCAATCTTTCTTTCAATCTATCAATCTTTCAATTTTTCGTTCATTCTTTCTTTCAATCTTTATTACTTTCAATCTTTCTTTCAATCTTTCTTATTTTCATTCTCTCTTTCTTTCAATATTTCTTTGAATCTTTCAATCTTTCTTTCATTCTTTCATTCTTTCTTTCAATCGTTCTTTCATTCTTTCTTTCAATCTTTCATTCTTTCTTTCAGTCTTTCAACCTTTCTTAAAATCTTTCTTTCAATCTTTCTTTCAAGCTTTCAATCTTTCTTTCAATCTTTCTTTCAATCGTTCTTAGTTTCAATCTTTCTTTCTTTCAATATTTCTTTCAATCTTTCAATCTTTCTTTCTTACTTTCATTCTTTCTTACAATCTTTCTTTCATTCTTTCTTTCAATCTTTCTTTCTTTCAATCTTTTAATCTATCTTTCAATATTTCTTTCAATCTTTCTTTAAGTTTTTCATTTTTTCATTCAATCTTTCAATCTTTCTTTCATTCATTCTTACAGTCTTTCAATCTTTCAGTTTTTCCTTTATTCTTTCTTTCAAACTTCATCACTATCAATCTTTCTTTCAATCTTTTAATCTTTCAATCACTCTTTCTTTCAATATTTCTTTCAATCTTTCAATTTTTCTTTCATACTTTCATTCTTTCTTTCAATCGTTATTTCATTCTTTCTTTCGATCTTTCAATCTTTCTTTAAATATTTCTTTCGATATTTAATACTTTCAATCTTTCTTTCAAACATTCAATCTTTCTTTCAATCTTTCAATCTTTCAATCTTTCTTTCATTCTTTCTTTCAATCTTTCTTACTTTAAATTTTTCTATCTTTCAATATTTCTTCCAATCGTTCAATCTTTCTTTCATTCTTTCTTTCAATCGTTCTTTCATTCTTTCTTTCAATCTTTCATTCTTTCTTTCAGTCTTTCAACCTTTCTTAATATCTTTCTTTCAATCTTTCTTTCAAGCTTTCAATCTTTCTTTCAATCTTTCTTTCAATCGTTCTTAGTTTCAATCTTTCTTTCTTTCAATATTTCTTTCAATCTTTCAATCTTTCTTTTGTTATTTCTTTCAATCTTTATTACTTTCAATCTTTCTTTCAATCTTTCTTATTTTCATTCTCTCTTTCTTTCAATATTTCTTTCAATCTTTCAATCTTTCTTTCATTCTTTCATTCTTTCTTTCAATCGTTCTTTCATTCTTTCTTTCAATCTTTCATTCTTTCTTTCAGTCTTTCAACCTTTCTTAAAATCTTTCTTTCAATCTTTCTTTCAAGCTTTCAATCTTTCTTTCAATCTTTCTTTCAATCGTTCTTAGTTTCAATCTTTCTTTCTTTCAATATTTCTTTCAATCTTTCAATCTTTCTTTCTTACTTTCATTCTTTCTTACAATCTTTCTTTCATTCTTTCTTTCAATCTTTCTTTCTTTCAATCTTTCAATCTATCTTTCAGTATTTCTTTCAATCTTTCTTTAAGTTTTTCATTTTTTCATTCAATCTTTCAATCTTTCTTTCATTCATTCTTTCAGTCTTTCAATCTTTCAGTTTTTCCTTCATTCTTTCTTTCAATCTTTCAATCTTTCAATCTTTCAATCTTTCTTTCAATCTTTCTTTCAATATTTCTTTCAATCTTTCTTACTTTCAATCTTTCTTTCTTTCAATCTTTCTTTCCATCTTTCTTTCATTCTTTCCTTCAGTCTTTCAATATTTCTTTCAATCTTTCTTTCAATTTTTCTTTTTTTCAATCTTTTTTTCAATCTTTCTTTCAATCTTTCTTTCAATCTTTCAAACCTTCAATCTTTCTTTAATTATTTTATTCATTCTTTCTTTCAGTCTTTCAATCTTTCTTTAAATCTTTCTTTCAATCTTTCTTTCAATCTATCAATCTTTCAATTTTTCGTTCATTCTTTCTTTCAATCTTTATTACTTTCAATCTTTCTTTCAATCTTTCTTATTTTCATTCTCTCTTTCTTTCAATATTTCTTTGAATCTTTCAATCTTTCTTTCATTCTTTCATTCTTTCTTTCAATCGTTCTTTCATTCTTTCTTTCAATCTTTCATTCTTTCTTTCAATCTTTCATTCTTTCTTTCAGTCTTTCAACCTTTCTTAAAATCTTTCTTTCAATCTTTCTTTCAAGCTTTCAATCTTTCTTTCAATCTTTCTTTCAATCGTTCTTAGTTTCAATCTTTCTTTCTTTCAATATTTCTTTCAATCTTTCAATCTTTCTTTCTTACTTTCATTCTTTCTTACAATCTTTCTTTCATTCTTTCTTTCAATCTTTCTTTCTTGCAATCTTTTAATCTATCTTTCAATATTTCTTTCAATCTTTCTTTAAGTTTTTCATTTTTTCATTCAATCTTTCAATCTTTCTTTCATTCATTCTTTCAGTCTTTCAATCTTTCAGTTTTTCCTTTATTCTTTCTTTCAAACTTCATCACTATCAATCTTTCTTTCAATCTTTTAATCTTTCAATCACTCTTTCTTTCAATATTTCTTTCAATCTTTCAATTTTTCTTTCATACTTTCATTCTTTCTTTCAATCGTTATTTCATTCTTTCTTTCGATCTTTCAATCTTTCTTTAAATATTTCTTTCGATATTTAATACTTTCAATCTTTCTTTCAAACATTCAATCTTTCTTTCAATCTTTCAATCTTTCAATCTTTCTTTTATTCTTTCTTTCAATCTTTCTTACTTTAAATTTTTCTATCTTTCAATATTTCTTCCAATCGTTCAATCTTTCTTTCATTCTTTCATTCTTTCTTTCAATCGTTCTTTCATTCTTTCTTTCAATCTTTCATTCTTTCTTTCAGTCTTTCAACCTTTCTTAATATCTTTCTTTCAATCTTTCTTTCAAGCTTTCAATCTTTCTTTCAATCTTTCTTTCAATCGTTCTTAGTTTCAATCTTTCTTTCTTTCAATATTTCTTTCAATCTTTCAATCTTTCTTTTGTTATTTCTTTCAATCTTTATTACTTTCAATCTTTCTTTCAATCTTTCTTATTTTCATTCTCTCTTTCTTTCAATATTTCTTTCAATCTTTCAATCTTTCTTTCATTCTTTCATTCTTTCTTTCAATCGTTCTTTCATTCTTTCTTTCAATCTTTCATTCTTTCTTTCAGTCTTTCAACCTTTCTTAAAATCTTTCTTTCAATCTTTCTTTCAAGCTTTCAATCTTTCTTTCAATCTTTCTTTCAATCGTTCTTAGTTTCAATCTTTCTTTCTTTCAATATTTCTTTCAATCTTTCAATCTTTCTTTCTTACTTTCATTCTTTCTTACAATCTTTCTTTCATTCTTTCTTTCAATCTTTCTTTCTTTCAATCTTTCAATCTATCTTTCAGTATTTCTTTCAATCTTTCTTTAAGTTTTTCATTTTTTCATTCAATCTTTCTTTCATTCATTCTTTCAGTATTTCAATCTTTCAGTTTATCCTTCATTCTTTCTTTCAAACTTCATCACTTTCAATCTTTTAATCTTTCAATCTCTCTTTCTTTCAATATTTCTTTCAATCTTTCAATTTTTCTTTCATTCTTTCATTCTTTCTTGCAATCGTTATTTCATTCTTTCTTTCAATCTTTCAATCTTTCTTTAAATATTTCTTTCGATCTTTAATACTTTCAATCTTTCTTTCAAACATTCAATCTTTCTTTCAATCTTTCAATCTTTCTATCATTCTTTCATTTTTTCTTTCAATCGTTCTTTCATTCTTTCTTTCAATCTTTCATTCTTTCTTTCAGTCTTTCAACCTTTCTTAAAATCTTTCTTTCATTCTTTCTTTCAAGCTTTCAGTCTTTCTTTCAATCTTTCTTTCAATCGTTCTTACTTTCAATCTTTCTTTCTTTCAATATTTCTTTCAATCTTTCAATATTTCTTTCTTACTTTCATTCTTTCTTACAATCTTTCTTTCATTCTTTCTTTCAATCTTTCTTTCAATATTTCTTACAATCTTTCTTTAATTCTTTCATTTTTTCTTTCAATCTTTCAATTATTCCTCCATTCTTTCTTTCAATCTTTATTACTTTCAATCTTTCTTTCAATCTTTTAATCTTTCAATCTCTCTTTCTTTCAATATTTCTTTCAATCTTTCATTCTTTCTTTCAGTCTTTCAGTCTTTCTATAAATCTTTCTTTCAATCGTTCTTACTTTCAATCTTTCTTTCTTTCAGTATTTCTTTCATTCTTTCATTCTTTCTTTCAATCTTTCATTCTTTCTTTCAATATTTCTTTCAATCTTTCTTTAATTCTTTCATTCTTTCTTTCAAACTTTCAATCTTTCTTTCATTCTTACTTTCAGTCTTTCAATTTTCGTTAAATCTTTCTTTCAATCTTTCTTTCAATCTTTCAATCTTTCAATTTTTCTTTTATTCTTTCTTTCAATCTTTATTACTTTCAATCTTTCTTTCAATCTTTCTTACTTTCAAATTCTCTTTCTTTCAATATTTCTTTCAATCTTTCAATCTTTCTTTCAATCTTTCATTCTTTCTTTCAGTCTTTCAACCTTTCCTAAAATCTTTCTTTCAATATTTCATTCTTACTTCAAATCTTTCTTTCATTCTTTATTTCAATCTACATTTCTTTCAATCATTCAATCTTTCTTTCAATACCGAACCATTGTCTCATCAAAGGTGAATGGTTCAGAATGCTGCAGTACATAATATGATGATTAATATGATGAACTATTATGTGCTCCATAAGTGTTTCTCACAGAGTTTTAGGCCCATCTAACATGTATTTTTCGAGTTATGATCATTTTCAGACAGTCATTACTCTGTGTGACAGTGTCAGACAGTTTAAATACTATGATGAACAAGTATGTGCTGCTAAAGTGTTGCTTGTCAAACAGTTTTAGTCCCATACAACATGTATTTGTCGAGTTATGATCATTTTCATCATAGTGTGCACATGTGGGAAAAAACAAATTTTCAACCGATTTAAACGTCGAAAAGGCGAATAGGTTAAACGCTTCAGTCATTACTCTGTGTGACAGTGTCAGACAGTTTGAATACTATGACTAACTAGTCTGTGCTGCTAAAGTGTTGTTTGTCAAACAGTTTTAGTCCCATATAACATGTATTTGTGGAGTTACGATCATTTTCAGAACATTTGATGGTTTGCTGTCTAGCTGAATTAGAGAAACACCGAACCATTGTCTCTTCAGCGGTGAATGATTCAGAATGGTGAAGTACAGCATAGAAATTTGATTAATTTGATGAACTATTATGTGCTTCTTAAGTTTTTTCTCACAGAGTTCTAGAACCATCTAACATGTATCTGTGGAGTTATGATCATTTTCAGAACTGTGGACGGTTTGCTGTCTAACTGAATTAGAGAAACACCGAACCATTGTCTCTTCAGAGGTGAATGATTCAGAATGCTGCAGTACAGCATAGAAATGTAATTAATATGATGAACTAGTCTGTGCTGCTAAAGTGTTGTTTGTCAAACAGTTTTAGTCCCATACAACATCTATTTGTCGAGTTATGAGCAGTTTCAGAACTTTGAACGGTTTGCTTTCTAGCTGAATTAGAGAAACACTGAACCATTGTCTCATCAATGGTGAATGGTTCAGAATGCTGCAGTACAGCATAGAAATTTGATTAATATGATGAACTATTATGTGGTCCATAAGTGTTTCTCACAGAGTTTTAAGCCCATCTAACATGAATTTTTCGAGTTATGATAATTTTCAGAACTTTGGACGGTTTGCTGTCTAACTGAATTAGAGAAACACCGACCCATTGTCTCTTCAGAGGTGAATGATTCAGAATGCTGCAGTACAGCATAGAAATTTAATTAATATGAAGAACTATTATGTGCTTCTTAAGTGTTTCTCACAGACTTCTAGACCCATCTAACATTTTTTTGTGGAGTTATGATAATTTTCATCATAGTGGGCACATGTGGGGAAAAATGCATTTTCAGCCGATTTAAACGTCGAAAAGGCGAATTGGTTAAAAGCTTCAGTCATTACTCTCGGTGGCAGTGTCAGACAGTTTAAATACAATGATGAACTAGTATAAGCTGCTAAAGTGTTGTATGTCAAACAGTTTTAGGCCCATATAAAATGTATTTGTCGAGTTATGATCATTTTCATCATAGTGTGCACATGTGGGAAAAAACGCATTTTCAGCCGATTTAAACGTCGAAAAGGCGAATTGGTTAAACGCTTCAGTCATTACTCTGTGTGACAGTGTCAGACAGTTTAAATACTATGATGAACAAGTATGTGCTGCTAAAGTGTTGTTTGTCAAACAGTTTTAGTCCCATACAACATGTATTTGTAGAGTTATGAGCATTTTCAGAACTTTGGACGGTTTGCTGTCTAGCTGAATTAGAGAAACACCGAACCATTGTCTCTTCAGAGGTGAATGGTTCAGAATGGTGCAGTACAGCATAGAAATTTGATCAATTTGATCAATATGATGAACTATTATGTGCTCCATAAGTGTTTCTCACAGAGTTTTAGGCCCATCTAACATGTATTTGTCGAGCTATGAGCATTTTCAGAACTTGGGACGGTTTGCTGTCTAGCTGAATTAGAGAAACACCGAACCATTGTCTCTTCAGAGGTGAATGATTCAGAATGCTGCAGTACAGCATATGAATTTAATTAATTTGATGAACTTTTATGTGCTTCTTCAGTTTTTCTCACAGAGTTCTAGACCCATCTAACATGTATTTGTGGAGTTATGATCATTTTCAGAACTTTGGACGGTTTGCTGTCTAGCTGAATTAGAGAAACACCGAACCATTGTCTCTTCATAAGTGAATGATTCACCATGCTACAGTACAGCATAGAAATTTGATTAATATGATGAACTATTATGAGCCCCATAAGTGTTTCTCACAGAGTTTTAGGCCCATCTAACATGTATTTTTCGAGTTATGATCATTTTCAGAACTTTGGACGGTTTGGTATCTAGCTGAATTAGAGAAACACCGAACCATTGTCTCTTCAGAGGTGAATGATTCAGAATGCTGCAGTACAGCATAGAAATTTAATTAATATGATGAACTAGTCTGTGCTGCTAAAGTGTTGCTTGTCAAACAGTTTTAGTCCCATACAACATGTATTTGTCGAGTTATGAGCATTTTCAGAACTTTGAACGGTTTGCTGTCTAGCTGAATTAGAGAAACACCGAACCATTGTCTCTTCAGCGGTGAATGATTCAGAATGCTGCAGTACAGCATAGAAATGTAATTAATATGATGAACTATTATGTCCTTCTTAAGTGTTTCTCACAGAGTTCTAGGCCCATCTAACATGTATTTGTTGAGTTATGATCATTTTCATCATTGTGTGCACATGTGGGAAAAAATGCGTTTTCAGCCGATTTAAACGTCGAAAAGGCGATTTGGTTTAAAGCTTCAGTCATTACTCTGTGTGACAGTGTCAGACAGTTTAAATACAATGAATAACTAGTATGTGCTGCTAAAGTGTTGTATGTCAAACAGTTTTAGGCCCAAATAAAATGTATTTGTCGAGTTATGATCATTTTCATCATAGTGTGCACATGTGGGAAAAAACGCATTTTCAGCCGATTTAAACGTCGAAAAGGCGAATTGGTTATAAGCTACAGTCATTACTCTGTGTGACAGTGACAGACAGTTTAAATACAATGGTGAACTAGTATATGCTGCTAAAGTGTTGTTGGTCAAACAGTTTTAGGCCCATATAAAATGGATTTTTCGAGTTATGATCATTTTCAGAACTTTGGATGATTTGCGGTCTAGCTGAATTAGAGAAACACCGAACCTTTGTATCTTTATAGGTGAATGATTCAGAATGCTGCCGTACACCATTGAAATCTAATATGAGGAACTATTATGTGCTTCTTAAGTGTTTCTCACAGACCTCTAGGCCCATCTAACATGTATTTGTGGAGTTTTGATCACGTCATAACTTTGGACGGTTTGCTGTCTAGCTGAATTAGAGAAACACTGAACCATTGTCTCATCAAAGGTGAATGGTTCAGAATGCTGCAGTACAGCATAGAAATTTGATTAATATGATGAACTATTATGTGCTTCCTAAGTTTTTCTCTCAGATTTCTATGCCCATCTAACATGTATTTCTGGAGTTATGATCATTTTCAGAACTTGTGACGGTTTGCTGTCTAGCTGAATTAGAGAAACACCGAACCATTGTCTCTTCAGAAGTGAATGATTCAGAATGCTGCAGTACAGCATAGAAATTTGATTAATATGATGAACTATTATGTGGTCCATAAGTGTTTCTCACAGAGTTTTAAGCCCATCTAACATGAATTTTTCGAGTTATGATAATTTTCAGAACTTTGGACGGTTTGCTGTCTAACTGAATTAGAGAAACACCGACCCATTGTCTCTTCAGAGGTGAATGATTCAGAATGCTGCAGTACAGCATAGAAATTAAATTAATATGATGAACTATTATGTGCTTCTTAAATGTTTCTCACAGATTTCTATGCCCATCTAACATGTATTTGTGGAGTTATGATCATTTTCATCATAGTGTGCACATGTGGGAAAAAATGCATTTTCAGCCGATTTAAACGTCGAAAAAAGGCGAATTGGTTAAAAGCTACAGTCATTACTCTGTGTGACAGTGACAGATAGGAATTATGTAGTTTTTGGGATGTTTTTTGGTGTTGTATATTTTGACGTTCTTCGACCTAGTATTATGTAGTTTTTGGGATATTTTTTGGCGTTGTATTTTTTGACGTTTTTCGACATAGTAATAAATTGTTTTTGGGATATTTCTCAGGGTTGTATATTTTGACGTTTTAGGGACATATTTTGGCGTTGTATATTTTGACGTTTTTCGACATAGTATTATGTAGTTTTTGGGATATTTTTTGGTGTTGTATATTTTGACTTTTTTCGACGTAACAAGTATGTCGTTCTTGGGATTTTTATCTGGGTTGTATATTTTGACGTCTTTGGACATATTTTGGCGTTGTATATTTTGACTTTTTTCGACGTAACAAGTATGTCGTTTTTGGAATATTTATCTGGGTTGTATACTTTGAAGTATTTGTGACATTTTTCGGCGTTGTATATTTTGACATTTTTCGACATAGTATTCTCTAGTTTTTGGGATATTTTTCGGCGTTTTATATTTTGACGTTTTTCGACATGGTATTATGTCATTTTTGGGATATTTTTTGGCGTTGTATATATAGACGTTTTTCGACATAGTGTAATAGGTCGTTTTTGGGATATTTTTTGGCCTTGTATATTTTGACTTTTTTTCGACTTTTTTTGGATGTCGTTTTTGGCTTATTTATCTGAGTTGTATATTTTGAAGTATTTGTGATATTTTTCAGCGTTGTATATTTTTACGTTTTTTGACATAGTATTATGTAGTTTTTGGGATATTTATCTGGGTTGTATATTTTGACGTTTTTCGATATAGTATTATGTCGATTTTGGGATATTTTTTGGCGTTGTATGTTTTGACTTTTTTCTACTTTTTCCGTATGTCGTTTTTGGGATATTTATCTGGGTTGTAAATTTTGAAGTATTTGTGATATTTTTCGGCATGGTATATTTTTTTACGTTTTTTGACATAGTATTTGTAGTTTTTGGGATATTTTTTGGTGTTGTGTATGTTGACTTTTTTCGACATAGTATATTATGTCCTTTTTTGGGATATTTATCTGGGTTGTATATTTTGACGTTTTTGAACATATTTTGGCGCTGTATATTTTGGCTTTTTTCGACATAGTTTAATATGTCATTTTTGGAATATTTATCTGGGTTGTATATTTTTACGTTATTGTGATATTTTTCGACGTGGTATATTTTGACGTTTTTCGACATAGTATTATGCAGTTTTTGGGATATTTTTTGGCGTTGTATATTTTGACGTTTTTCGACATGGTAATAAATCGTTTTTGGGATATTTCTCAGGGTTGTATATTTTGACGTTTTAGGGACATATTTTGGCGTTGTATATTTTGACGTTTTTCGACATAGTATTATGTAGTTTTTGGGATATTTTTTGGTGTTGTATATTTTGACTTTTTTCGACGTAACAAGTATGTCGTTCTTGGGATTTTTATCTGGGTTGTATATTTTGACGTCTTTGGACATATTTTGGCGTTGTATATTTTGACTTTTTTCGACGTAACAAGTATGTCGTTTTTGGAATATTTATCTGGGTTGTATACTTTGAAGTATTTGTGACATTTTTCGGCGTTGTATATTTTGACATTTTTCGACATAGTATTCTCTAGTTTTTGGGATATTTTTCGGCGTTTTATATTTTGACGTTTTTCGACATGGTATTATGTCATTTTTGGGATATTTTTTGGCGTTGTATATATAGACGTTTTTCGACATAGTGTAATAGGTCGTTTTTGGGATATTTTTTGGCCTTGTATATTTTGACTTTTTTTCGACTTTTTTTGGATGTCGTTTTTGGCTTATTTATCTGAGTTGTATATTTTGAAGTATTTGTGATATTTTTCAGCGTTGTATATTTTTACGTTTTTTGACATAGTATTATGTAGTTTTTGGGATATTTATCTGGGTTGTATATTTTGACGTTTTTCGATATAGTATTATGTCGATTTTGGGATATTTTTTGGCGTTGTATGTTTTGACTTTTTTCTACTTTTTCCGTATGTCGTTTTTGGGATATTTATCTGGGTTGTAAATTTTGAAGTATTTGTGATATTTTTCGGCATGGTATATTTTTTTACGTTTTTTGACATAGTATTTGTAGTTTTTGGGATATTTTTTGGTGTTGTGTATGTTGACTTTTTTCGACATAGTATATTATGTCCTTTTTTGGGATATTTATCTGGGTTGTATATTTTGACGTTTTTGGACATATTTTGGCGCTGTATATTTTGGCTTTTTTCGACATAGTTTAATATGTCATTTTTGGAATATTTATCTGGGTTGTATATTTTTACGTTATTGTGATATTTTTCGACGTGGTATATTTTGACGTTTTTCGACATAGTATTATGCAGTTTTTGGGATATTTTTTGGCGTTGTATATTTTGACGTTTTTCGACATGGTAATAAATCGTTTTTGGGATTTTTATCTGGGTTGTATATTTTGACGTTTTTGGGACATTTTTTGGCGCTGTATATTTTGACTTTTTTTGACAAATATAGTATGTCGTTTTTGGGATATTTTTCGGCGTTGTATATTTTGACGTTTTTCGGCATAGTATTATGTCATTTTTGGGATATTTATCTGGGTTGTAAAGTTTGACGTTTTTGGGACATATTTTGGCGTTGTATATTTTGACTTTTTTCGACATAGTATAATATGTAGTTTTTGGGATATTTTTCGGCATTTTATATTTTGATGTTTTTCGACATGGTATTATGTCATTTTTGGGATATTTTTTGGCGTTGTATATATAGAAGTTTTTTGACATAGTGTCGTACTTTGGGATACATATGACATACTGGTCGTTTTTGGGATATTTTTTGTTCTTGTATATTTGGACTTTTTTCGACTTTTTTTGGATGTCGTTTTTGGATTATTTATCTGAGTTGTATATTTTGAAGTATTTGTGATATTTTTCAGCGTTGTATATTTTGACGTTTTTCGACATAGTATTATGTAGTTTTTGGGATATTTATCTGGGTTGTATATTTTGACGTTTTTCGATATAGTATTATGTCGTTTTTGGGATATTTTTTGGCGTTGTATATTTTGACGTTTTTCGGCATAGTATTATGTCGTTTTTGGGATATTTTTTGGCGTTGTATATTTTGACGTTTTTCGGCATAGTATTATGTCATTTTTGGGATATTAATCTGGGTTGTAAAGTTTGACGTTTTTGGGACATATTTTGGCGTTGTATATTTTGGCTTTTTTCGACATAGTTTAGTAAGTCATTTTTGGAATATTTATCTGGGTTGTATATTTTGAAGTTTTTGTGATATTTTTCGACGTGGTATATTTTGACGTTTTTCGACATAGTATTATGTAGTTTTTGGGATAATTTTTGGCGTTGTATATTTTGACGTTTTTCGACATAGTAATATATCGTTTTTGGGATTTTTATCTGGGTTGTATATTTTGACGTTTTTGGGACATTTTTTGGCGCTGTATATTTTGACTTTTTTCGACATAGTACATTATGTCGTTTTTTGGGATATTTATCTGGGTTGTATATTTTTACGTTATTGTGAAATTTTTCGACGTGGTATATTTTGATGTTTTTCGACATAGTATTATGTAGTTTTTGGGATATTTTATGGTGTTGTATATTTTGACTTTTTTTGACATAGTATAGTATGTCGTTTTTGGGATATTTTTCGGCGTTGTATATTTTGACGTTTTTCGGCATAGTATCATGTCATTTTTGGAATATTTATCTGGGTTGTAAATTTTGAAGTATTTGTGATATTTTTCGGCGTTGTATATTTTGACGTTTTTCGACAGAGTATTATGTAGTTTTTGGGATATTTTTTGGTGTTGTATATTTTGACGTTCTTCGACATAGTATTATGTAGTTTTTGGGATATTTTTTGGCGTTGTATTTTTTGACGTTTTTCGACATAGTAATATATTGTTTTTGGGATATTTATCTGGGTTGTATATTTTGACGTTTTTGGGACATATTTTGGCGTTGTATATTTTGGCTTTTTTCGACATAGTTTAGTAAGTCATTTTTGGAATATTTATCTGGGTTGTATATTTTGAAGTTTTTGTGATATTTTTCGACGTGGTATATTTTGACGTTTTTCGACATAGTATTATGTAGTTTTTGGGATAATTTTTGGCGTTGTATATTTTGACGTTTTTCGACATAGTAATATATCGTTTTTGGGATTTTTATCTGGGTTGTATATTTTGACGTTTTTGGGACATTTTTTGGCGCTGTATATTTTGACTTTTTTCGACATAGTACATTATGTCGTTTTTTGGGATATTTATCTGGGTTGTATATTTTTACGTTATTGTGAAATTTTTCGACGTGGTATATTTTGATGTTTTTCGACATAGTATTATGTAGTTTTTGGGATATTTTTTGGTGTTGTATATTTTGACTTTTTTCGACATAGTATTATGTAGTTTTTGGGATATTTTTTGGTGTTGTATATTTTGCCTTTTTTCGACGTAACAAGTATGTCGTTCTTGGGATATTTATCTGGGTTGTATATTTTGACATCTTTGGACATATTTTGGCATTGTATATTTTGACTTTTTTCGACGTAACAAGTATGTCGTTTTTGGAATATTTATCTGGGTTGTATATTTTTACGTTATTGTGATATTTTTCGACGTGGTATATTTTGACGTTTTTCAACATAGTATTATGTCGTTTTTGGGAAATTTTTTCGTGTTGTATATTTGGACGTTTTTTGACATAGTATTATGTCGTTTTTGGGATATTTCTCTGGGTTGTATATTTTGACGTTTTTGGGACATATTTGGCGTTGTATATTTTGACTTTTTTCGACATAGTATAATGTAGTTTCTGGGATATTTTTTGGCGTTGTATATTTTGACGTTTTTCGACATAGTAATATATCGTTTTTGGGATTTTTTTCTGGGTTGTATATTTTGACGTTTTTGGGACATTTTTTGGTGTTGTATATGTTGACTTTTTTCGACATCGTATATTATGTCGTTTTTTGGGATATTTATCTGGGTTGTATATTTTTACGTTATTGTGATATTTTTCGACGTGGTATATTTTGATGTTGTTCGACATAGTATTATGTAGTGGTGGGATATTTTTTGGCGTTGTATATTTTGACGTTTTTCGACATAGTTTTATATCGTTTTTGGGATATTACCTGGGTTGTATATTTTGACGTTTTTGGGACATTTTTTGGCGTTGTGTATTTTGACGTTTTTCGACATTTTCCGTAAGTCGTTTTTGGGATATTTATCTGGGTTGTAAATTTTGAAGTATTTGTGATATTTTTCGGCGTTGTATATTTTGAAGTTTTTCGACTCGACAAATACATGTTGTATGGGACTAAAACTGTTTGACAAACAACACTTTAGCAGCATATACTAGTTCACCATGTATTTAAACTGTCTGACACTGTCACACAGAGTAATGACTGAAGCGTTTAACCAATTCCCCTTTTCGACGTTAAAATCGGCTGAAAATGCGTTTTTTCCCACATGTGCACACATTGATGAAAATGATCCTAACTCCACAAATACATGTGAGATGGGCATAGAAATCTGAGAGAAAAACATAGGAAGCACATAATAGTTCATCATATTAATTAAATTTCTATGCTGTACTGCAGCATTCTCAATCATTCACCTCTGAAGAGACAATGGTTCGGTGTTTCTCTAATTCAGCTAGACAGCAAACCGTCACAAGTTCTGAAAATGATCATAACTCCAGAAATACATGTTCGATGGGCATAGAAATCTGAGAGAAAAACTTAGGAAGCACATAATAGTTCATCATATTAATTAAATTTCAATGCTGTACTGCAGCATTCTGAATCATTCACCTCTGAAGAGACAATGGTTCGGTGTTTCTCTAATTCAGCTAGACAGCAAACCGTCCAATGTTCTGAAAATGCTCATACCTCGACAAATACATGTTGTATGGGCCTAAAACTGTTTGACAAACAACGCTTTAGCAGCATATACTAGTTCACCATTTTATTTAAACTGTCTGACACTGTCACACAGAGTAATGACTGAAGCGTTTAAGCAATTCCCCTTTTCGACGTTTAAATCGGCTGAAAATGCGTTTTTTCCCACATGTACACATAATGATGAAAATGATCATAACTCGACAAATACATGTTAGATGGGCCTAAACCTGGTTGACAAACAACACTTTAGCAGCATATACTAGTTCACCATTGTATTTAAACTGTCTGACACTGTCACACAGAGTAATGACTGAAGCGTTTAACCAATTCCCCTTTTCGACGTTTAAATCGGCTGAAAATGCGTTTTTTCCCACATGTGCACACAATGATGAAAATAATCATAACTCGACAAATACATGTTAGATGGGCCGAAAACTGTTTGACAAACAACACTTTAGCAGCATATACTAGTTCACCATTGTATTTAAACTGTCTGACACTGTCACACAGAGTAATGACTGAAGCGTTTAACCAATTCCCCTTTTCGACGTTTAAATCGGCTGAAAATGCGTTTTTTCCCACATGTGCACACAATGATGAAAATGATCATAACTCCACAAATACATGTTAGATGGGCCTAGAAATCTGTGAGAAACACTTAAGAAGCACATAATAGTTCATCATATTAATTAAATTTCTATGCTGTACTGCAGCATTCTGAATCATTCACCTCTGAAGAGACAATGGTTCGGTGTTTCTCTAATTCAGCTAGACAGCAAACCGTCACAAGTTCTGAAAATGATCATAACTCCAGAAATACATGTTAGATGGGCATAGAAATCTGAGAGAAAAACTTAGGAAGCACATAATAGTTCATCATATTAATAAAATTTCTATGCTGTACTGCAGCATTCTGAATCATTCACCTCTGAAGAGACAATGGTTCGGTGTTTCTCTAATTCAGCTAGACAGCAAACCGTCACAAGTTCTGAAAATGATCATAACTCCAGAAATACATGTTAGATGGGCATAGAAATCTGAGAGAAAAACTTAGGAAGCACATAATAGTTCATCATATTAATAAAATTTCTATGCTGTACTGCAGCATTCTGAATCATTCACCTCTGAAGAGACAATGGTTCGGTGTTTCTCTAATTCAGCTAGACAGCAAACCGTCCAATGTTCTGAAAATGCTCATACCTCGTCAAATACATGTTGTATGGGCCTAAAACTGTTTGACAAACAACGCTTTAGCAGCATATACTAGTTCACCATTGTATTTAAACTGTCTGACACTGTCACACAGAGTAATGACTGAAGCGTTTAACCAATTCCCCTTTTCGACGTTTAAATTGGCTGAAAATGCGTTTTTTCCCACATGTGCACACAATGATGAAAATAATCATAACTCGACAAATACATTGTATATGGGCCTAAAACTGTTTGACAAACAACACTTTAGCAGCATATACTAGTTCACCATTGTATTTAAACTGTCTGACACTGTCACACAGAGTAATGACTGAAGCGTTTAACCAATTCCCCTTTTCGACGTTTAAATCGGCTGAAAATGCGTTTTTTCCCACATGTGCACACAATGATGAAAATGATCATAACTCCACAAATACATGTTAGATGGGCCTAGAAATCTGTGAGAAACACTTAAGAAGCACATAATAGTTCATCATATTAATTAAATTTCTATGCTGTACTGCAGCATTCTGAATCATTCACCTCTGAAGAGACAATGGTTCGGTGTTTCTCTAATTCAGCTAGACAGCAAACCGTCCAATGTTCTGAAAATGCTCATACCTCGACAAATACATGTTAGATGGGCCTAAAACTGTTTGACAAACAACACTTTAGCAGCATATACTAGTTCACCATTGTATTTAAACTGTCTGACACTGTCACACAGAGTAATGACTGAAGCGTTTAACCAATTCTCCTTTTCGACGTTTAAATCGGCTGAAAATGCGTTTTTTCCCACATGTGCACATAATGATGAAAATGATCATAACTCGACAAATACATGTTAGATGGGCCGAAAACTGTTTGACAAACAACACTTTAGCAGCATATACTAGTTCACCATTGTATTTAAACTGTCTGACACTGTCACACAGAGTAGTGACTGAAGCGTTTAACCAATTCCCCTTTTCGACGTTTAAATCGGCTGAAAATGCGTTTTTTCCCACATGTGCACACAATGATGAAAATGATCATAACTCCACAAATACATGTTAGATGGGCCTAGAAATCTGTGAGAAACACTTAAGAAGCACATAATAGTTCATCATATTAATTAAATTTCTATGCTGTACTGCAGCATTCTGAATCATTCACCTCTGAAGAGACAATGGTTCGGTGTTTCTCTAATTCAGCTAGACAGCAAACCGTCCAATGTTCTGAAAATGCTCATACCTCGACAAATACATGTTAGATGGGCCTAAAACTGTTTGACAAACAACACTTTAGCAGCATATACTAGTTCACCATTGTATTTAAACTGTCTGACACTGTCAAACAGAGTAATGACTGAAGCGTTTAACCAATTCCCCTTTTCGACGTTTAAATCGGCTGAAAATGCGTTTTTTCCTACATGTGCACACAATGATGAAAATGAAATAACTCCACAAATACATGTTAGATGGGCCTAGAAATCTGTGAGAAACACTTAAGAAGCACATAATAGTTCATCATATTAATTAAATTTCTATGCTGTACTGCAGCATTCTGAATCATTCACCTCTGAAGAGACAATGGTTCGGTGTTTCTCTAATTCAGCTAGACAGCAAACCGTCCAATGTTCTGAAAATGCTCATACCTCGTCAAATACATGTTGTATGGGCCTAAAACTGTTTGACAAACAACGCTTTAGCAGCATATACTAGTTCACCATTGTATTTAAACTGTCTGACACTGTCACACAGAGTACTGACTGAAGCGTTTAACCAATTCCCCTTTTCGACGTTTAAATCGGCTGAAAATGCGTTTTTTCCCACATGTGCACACTATGATGAAAATGATCCTAACTCCACAAATACATGTTAGATGGGCCTAAAACTTGTTGACAAACCACACTTTAGCAGCATATACTAGTTCACCATTGTATTTAAACTGTCTGACACTGTCACACAGAGTAATGACTGAAGCGTTTAAGCAATTCCCCTTTTCGACGTTTAAATCGGCTGAAAATGCGTTTTTTCCCACATGTACACATAATGATGAAAATGATCATAACTCGACAAATACATGTTAGATGGGCCTAAAACTGGTTGACAAACAACACTTTAGCAGCATATACTAGTTCACCATTGTATTTAAACTGTCTGACACTGTCACACAGAGTAATGACTGAAGCGTTTAACCAATTCCCCTTTTCGACGTTTAAATCGGCTGAAAATGCGTTTTTTCCCACATGTGCACACAATGATGAAAATGATCATAACTCCACAAATACATGTTAGATGGGCCTAGAAATCTGTGAGAAACACTTAAGAAGCACATAATAGTTCATCATATTAATAAAATTTCTATGCTGTACTGCAGCATTCTGAATCATTCACCTCTGAAGAGACAATGGTTCGGTGTTTCTCTAATTCAGCTAGACAGCAAACCGTCCAATGTTCTGAAAATGCTCATACCTCGTCAAATACATGTTGTATGGGCCTAAAACTGTTTGACAAACAACGCTTTAGCAGCATATACTAGTTCACCATTGTATTTAAACTGTCTGACACTGTCACACAGAGTTATGACTGAAGCGTTTAACCAATTCCCCTTTTCGACGTTTAAATCGGCTGAAAATGCGTTTTTTCCCACATGTGCACACAATGATGAAAATGATCATAACTCGACAAATACATGTTGTTTGGGCCTAAAACTGTTTTACAAACAACGCTTTAGCAGCATATACTAGTTCACCATTGTCTTTAAACTGTCTGACACTGTCACACAGAGTAATGACTGAAGCGTTTAACCAATTCCCCTTTTCGACGTTTAAATCGGCTGAAAATGCGTTTTTTCCCACATGTGCACACAATGATGAAAATAATCATAACTCGACAAATACATTTTACATGGGCCTAAATCTGTTTGACAAACAACAATTTAGCAGCATATACTAGTTCACCATTGTATTTAAACTGTCTGACACTGTCACACAGAGTAATGACTGAAGCGTTTAAGCAATTCTCCTTTTCGACGTTTAAATCGGCTGAAAATGCGTTTTTTCCCACATGTACACATCATGATGAAAATGATCATAACTCGACAAATACATGTTAGATGGGCCTAAAACTGGTTGACAAACAACACTTTAGCAGCATATACTAGTTCACCAATGTATTTAAACTGTCTGACACTGTCACACAGAGTAATGACTGAAGCGTTTAACCAATTCCCCTTTTCGACGTTTAAATCGGCTGAAAATGCGTTTTTTCCCACATGTGCACACAATGATGAAAATGATCATAACTCCACAAATACATGTTAGATGGGCCTAGAAATCTGTGAGAAACACTTAAGAAGCACATAATAGTTCATCATATTAATTAAATTTCTATGCTGTACTGCAGCATTCTGAATCATTCACCTCTGAAGAGACAATGGTTCGGTGTTTCTCTAATTCAGTTAGACAGCAAACCGTCACAAGTTCTGAAAATGATCATAACTCCAGAAATACATGTTAGGTGGGCATAGAAATCTGAGAGACAAACTTAGGAAGCACATAATAGTTCATCATATTAATAAAATTTCTATGCTGTACTGCAGCATTCTGAATCATTCACCTCTGAAGAGACAATGGTTCGGTGTTTCTCTAATTCAGCTAGACAGCAAACCGTCCAATGTTCTGAAAATGCTCATACCTCGTCAAATACATGTTGTATGGGCCTAAAACTGTTTGACAAACAACGCTTTAGCAGCATATACTAGTTCACCATTGTATTTAAACTGTCTGACACTGTCACACAGAGTTATGACTGAAGCGTTTAAGCAATTCCCCTTTTCGACGTTTAAATCGGCTGAAAATGCGTTTTTTCCCACATGTGCACACAATGATGAGAATGATCATAACTCCACAAATACATGTTAGATGGGCCTAGAAATCTGTGAGAAACACTTAAGAAGCACATAATAGTTCATCATATTAATTAAATTTCTATGCTGTACTGCAGCATTCTGAATCATTCACCTCTGAAGAGACAATGGTTCGGTGTTTCTCTAATTCAGTTAGACAGCAAACCGTCACAAGTTCTGAAAATGATCATAACTCCAGAAATACATGTTAGGTGGGCATAGAAATCTGAGAGACAAACTTAGGAAGCACATAATAGTTCATCATATTAATAAAATTTCTATGCTGTACTGCAGCATTCTGAATCATTCACCTCTGAAGAGACAATGGTTCGGTGTTTCTCTAATTCAGCTAGACAGCAAACCGTCCAATGTTCTGAAAATGCTCATACCTCGTCAAATACATGTTGTATGGGCCTAAAACTGTTTGACAAACAACGCTTTAGCAGCATATACTAGTTCACCATTGTATTTAAACTGTCTGACACTGTCACACAGAGTTATGACTGAAGCGTTTAAGCAATTCCCCTTTTCGACGTTTAAATCGGCTGAAAATGCGTTTTTTCCCACATGTGCACACAATGATGAGAATGATCATAACTCCACAAATACATGTTAGATGGGCCTAGAAATCTGAGAGAAAAACTTAGGAAGCACATAATAGTTCATCATATTAATAAATTTTCTATGCTGTACTGCAGCATTCTGAATCATTCACCTCTGAATAGACAATGGTTCGGTGTTTCTCTAATTCAGCTAGACAGCAAACCGTCCAATGTTCTGAAAATGCTCATAACTCGACAAAAACATGTTAGATGGGCCTAAAACTGGTTGACAAACAACACTTTAGCAGCATATACTAGTTCACCATTGTATTTAAACTGTCTGACACTGTCACACAGAGTAATGACTGAAGCGTTTAACCAATTCCCCTTTTCGACGTTTAAATCGGCTGAAAATGCGTTTTTTCCCACATGTGCACACAATGATGAAAATGATCATAACTCCACAAATACATGTTAGATGGGCCTAGAAATCTGTGAGAAACACTTAAGAAGCACATAATAGTTCATCATATTAATTAAATTTCTATGCTGTACTGCAGCTTTCTGAATCATTCACCTCTGAAGAGACAATGGTTCGGTGTTTCTCTAATTCAGCTAGACAGCAAACCGTCCAATGTTCTGAAAATGCTCATACCTCCACAAATACATGTTGTTTGGGCCTAAAACTGTTTGACAAACAACGCTTTAGCAGCATATACTAGTTCACCATTGTATTTAAACTGTCTGACACTGTCACACAGAGTTATGACTGAAGCGTTTAACCAATTCCCCTTTTCGACGTTTAAATCGGCTGAAAATGCGTTTTTTCCCACATGTGCACACAATGATGAAAATGATTATAACTCGACAAATACATTTTACATGGGCCTAAAACTGTTTGACAAACAACACTTTAGCAGCATATACTAGTTCACCATTGTATTTAAACTGTCTGACACTGTCACACAGAGTAATGACTGAAGCGTTTAACCAATTCCCCTTTTCGACGTTTAAATCGGCTGAAAATGCGTTTTTTCCCACATGTGCACACAATGATGAAAATGATCATAACTCCACAAATACATGTTAGATGGGCCTAGAAATCTGTGAGAAACACTTAAGAAGCACATAATAGTTCATCATATTAATTAAATTTCTATGCTGTACTGCAGCATTCTGAATCATTCACCTCTGAAGAGACAATGGTTCGGTGTTTCTCTAATTCAGTTAGACAGCAAACCGTCACAAGTTCTGAAAATGATCATAACTCCAGAAATACATGTTAGATGGGCATAGAAATCTGAGAGAAAAACTTAGGAAGCACATAATAGTTCATCATATTAATAAAATGTCTATGCTGTACTGCAGCATTCTGAATCATTCACCTCTGAAGAGACAATGGTTCGGTGTTTCTCTAATTCAGCTAGACAGCAAACCGTCCAATGTTCTGAAAATGCTCATACCTCAACAAATACATGTTGTATGGGCCTAAAACTGTTTGACAAACAACGCTTTAGCAGCATATACTAGTTCACCATTGTATTTAAACTGTCTGACACTGTCACACAGAGTAATGACTGAAGCGTTTAACCAATTCCCCTTTTCGACGTTTAAATCGGCTGAAAATGCGTTTTTTCCCACATGTGCACACTATGATGAAAATGATCCTAACTCCACAAATACATGTTAGATGGGCATAGAAATCTGAGAGAAAAACTTAGGAAGCACATAATAGTTCATCATATTAATTAAATTTCTATGCTGTACTGCAGCATTCTGAATCATTCACCTCTGAAGAGACAATGGTTCGGTGTTTCTCTAATTCAGCTAGACAGCAAACCGTCCAATGTTCTGAAAATGCTCATACCTCGTCAAATACATGTTGTATGGGCCTAAAACTGTTTGACAAACAACGCTTTAGCAGCATATACTAGTTCACCATTGTATTTAAACTGTCTGACACTGTCACACAGAGAAATGACTGAAGCGTTTAAGCAATTCCCCTTTTCGACGTTTAAATCGGCTGAAAATGCGTTTTTTCCCACATGTACACATAATGATGAAAATGATCATAACTCGACAAATACATGTTAGATGGGCCTAAAACTGGTTGACAAACAACACTTTAGCAGCATATACTAGTTCACCAATGTATTTAAACTGTCTGACACTGTCACACAGAGTAATGACTGAAGCGTTTAACCAATTCCCCTTTTCGACGTTTAAATCGGCTGAAAATGCGTTTTTTCCCACATGTGCACACAATGATGAAAATGATCATAACTCCACAAATACATGTTAGATGGGCCTAGAAATCTGTGAGAAACACTTAAGAAGCACATAATAGTTCATCATATTAATTAAATTTCTATGCTGTACTGCAGCATTCTGAATCATTCACCTCTGAAGAGACAATGGTTCGGTGTTTCTCTAATTCAGCTAGACAGCAAACCGTCCAATGTTCTGAAAATGCTCATAACTCGACAAAAACATGTTAGATGGGCCTAAAACTGGTTGACAAACAACACTTTAGCAGCATATACTAGTTCACCATTGTATTTAAACTGTCTGACACTGTCACACAGAGTAATGACTGAAGCGTTTAACCAATTCCCCTTTTCGACGTTTAAATCGGCTGAAAATGCGTTTTTTCCCACGTGCACACAATGATGAAAATGATCATAACTCCACAAATACATGTTAGATGGGCCTAGAAATCTGTGAGAAACACTTAAGAAGCACATAATAGTTCATCATATTAATTAAATTTCTATGCTGTACTGCAGCATTCTGAATCATTCACCTCTGAAGAGACAATGGTTCGGTGTTTCTCTAATTCAGCTAGACAGCAAACCGTCCAATGTTCTGAAAATGCTCATACCTCCACAAATACATGTTGTTTGGGCCTAAAACTGTTTGACAAACAACGCTTTAGCAGCATATACTAGTTCACCATTGTATTTAAACTGTCTGACACTGTCACACAGAGTAATGACTGAAGCGTTTAACCAATTCCCCTTTTCGACGTTTAAATCGGCTGAAAATGCGTTTTTTCCCACATGTGCACACAATGATGAAAATGATCATAACTCCACAAATACATGTTAGATGGGCCTAGAAATCTGTGAGAAACACTTAAGAAGCACATAATAGTTCATCATATTAATTAAATTTCTATGCTGTACTGCAGCATTCTGAATCATTCACCTCTGAAGAGACAATGGTTCGGTGTTTCTCTAATTCAGTTAGACAGCAAACCGTCACAAGTTCTGAAAATGATCATAACTCCAGAAATACATGTTAGATGGGCATAGAAATCTGAGAGAAAAACTTAGGAAGCACATAATAGTTCATCACATTAATTAAATTTCAATGCTGTACTGCAGCATTCTGAATCATTCACCTCTGAAGAGACAATGGTTCGGTGTTTCTCTAATTCAGCTAGACAGCAAACCGTCCAATGTTCTGAAAATGCTCATACCTCGACAAATACATGTTGTATGGGCCTAAAACTGTTTGACAAACAACGCTTTAGCAGCATATACTAGTTCACCATTGTATTTAAACTGTCTGACACTGTCACACAGAGTAATGACTGAAGCGTTTAACCAATTCCCCTTTTCGACGTTTAAATCGGCTGAAAATGCGTTTTTTCCCACATGTGCACACTATGATGAAAATGATCCTAACTCCACAAATACATGTTAGATGGGCATAGAAATCTGAGAGAAAAACTTAGGAAGCACATAATAGTTCATCATATTAATAAATTTTCTATGCTGTACTGCAGCATTCTGAATCATTCACCTCTGAAGAGACAATGGTTCGGTGTTTCTCTAATTCAGCTAGACAGCAAACCGTCCAATGTTCTGAAAATGCTCATACCTCGACAAATACATGTTGTATGGGCCTAAAACTGTTTGACAAACAACGCTTTAGCAGCATATACTAGTTCACCATTGTATTTAAACTGTCTGACACTGTCACACAGAGTAATGACTGAAGCGTTTAACCAATTCCCCTTTTCGACGTTTAAATCGGCTGAAAATGCGTTTTTTCCCACATGTACACATAATGATGAAAATGATCATAACTCGACAAATACATGTTAGATGGGCCTAAAACTGGTTGACAAACAACACTTTAGCAGCATATACTAGTTCACCAATGTATTTAAACTGTCTGACACTGTCACACAGAGTAATGACTGAAGCGTTTAACCAATTCCCCTTTTCGACGTTTAAATCGGCTGAAAATGCGTTTTTTCCCACATGTGCACACAATGATGAAAATGATCATAACTCCACAAATACATGTTAGATGGGCCTAGAAATCTGTGAGAAACACTTAAGAAGCACATAATAGTTCATCATATTAATTAAATTTCTATGCTGTACTGCAGCATTCTGAATCATTCACCTCTGAAGAGACAATGGTTCGGTGTTTCTCTAATTCAGTTAGACAGCAAACCGTCACAAGTTCTGAAAATGATCATAACTCCAGAAATACATGTTAGATGGGCATAGAAATCTGAGAGAAAAACTTAGGAAGCACATAATAGTTCATCACATTAATTAAATTTCAATGCTGTACTGCAGCATTCTGAATCATTCACCTCTGAAGAGACAATGGTTCGGTGTTTCTCTAATTCAGCTAGACAGCAAACCGTCCAATGTTCTGAAAATGCTCATACCTCGTCAAATACATGTTGTATGGGCCTAAAACTGTTTGACAAACAACGCTTTAGCAGCATATACTAGTTCACCATTGTATTTAAACTGTCTGACACTGTCACACAGAGAAATGACTGAAGCGTTTAAGCAATTCCCCTTTTCGACGTTTAAATCGGCTGAAAATGCGTTTTTTCCCACATGTACACATAATGATGAAAATGATCATAACTCGACAAATACATGTTAGATGGGCCTAAAACTGGTTGACAAACAACACTTTAGCAGCATATACTAGTTCACCAATGTATTTAAACTGTCTGACACTGTCACACAGAGTAATGACTGAAGTGTTTAACCAATTCCCCTTTTCGACGTTTAAATCGGCTGAAAATGCGTTTTTTCCCACATGTGCACACAATGATGAAAATGATCATAACTCCACAAATACATGTTAGATGGGCCTAGAAATCTGTGAGAAACACTTAAGAAGCACATAATAGTTCATCATATTAATTAAATTTCTATGCTGTACTGCAGCATTCTGAATCATTCACCTCTGAAGAGACAATGGTTCGGTGTTTCTCTAATTCAGCTAGACAGCAAACCGTCCAATGTTCTGAAAATACTCATACCTCCACAAATACATGTTGTTTGGGCCTAAAACTGTTTGACAAACAACGCTTTAGCAGCATATACTAGTTCACCATTGTATTTAAACTGTCTGACACTGTCACACAGAGTTATGACTGAAGCGTTTAACCAATTCCCCTTTTCGACGTTTAAATCGGCTGAAAATGCGTTTTTTCCCACATGTGCACACAATGATGAAAATGATCATAACTCGACAAATACATTTTACATGGGCCTAAAACTGTTTGACAAACAACACTTTAGCAGCATATACTAGTTCACCATTGTATTTAAACTGTCTGACACTGTCACACAGAGTTATGACTGAAGCGTTTAACCAATTCCCCTTTTCGACGTTTAAATCGGCTGAAAATGCGTTTTTTCCCACATGTGCACACAATGATGAAAATGATCATAACTCCACAAATACATGTTAGATGGGCCTAGAAATCTGTGAGAAACACTTAAGAAGCACATAATAGTTCATCATATTAATTAAATTTCTATGCTGTACTGCAGCATTCTGAATCATTCACCTCTGAAGAGACAATGGTTCGGTGTTTCTCTAATTCAGTTAGACAGCAAACCGTCACAAGTTCTGAAAATGATCATAACTCCAGAAATACATGTTAGATGGGCATAGAAATCTGAGAGAAAAACTTAGGAAGCACATAATAGTTCATCATATTAATAAAATTTCTATGCTGTACTGCAGCATTCTGAATCATTCACCTCTGAAGAGACAATGGTTCGGTGTTTCTCTAATTCAGCTAGACAGCAAACCGTCCAATGTTCTGAAAATGCTCATACCTCGACAAATACATGTTGTATGGGCCTAAAACTGTTTGACAAACAACGCTTTAGCAGCATATACTAGTTCACCATTGTATTTAAACTGTCTGACACTGTCACACAGAGTAATGACTGAAGCGTTTAACCAATTCCCCTTTTCGACGTTTAAATCGGCTGAAAATGCGTTTTTTCCCACATGTGCACACAATGATGAAAATGATCATAACTCGACAAATACATTTTACATGGGCCTAAAACTGTTTGACAAACAACACTTTAGCAGCATATACTAGTTCACCATTGTATTTAAACTGTCTGACACTGTCACACAGAGTAATGACTGAAGCGTTTAACCAATTCCCCTTTTCGACGTTTAAATCGGCTGAAAATGCGTTTTTTCCCACATGTGCACACTATGATGAAAATGATCCTAACTCCACAAATACATGTTAGATGGGCATAGAAATCTGAGAGAAAAACTTAGGAAGCACATAATAGTTCATCATATTAATAAATTTTCTATGCTGTACTGCAGCATTCTGAATCATTCACCTCTGAATAGACAATGGTTCGGTGTTTCTCTAATTCAGCTAGACAGCAAACCGTCCAATGTTCTGAAAATGCTCATAACTCGACAAAAACATGTTAGATGGGCCTAAAACTGGTTGACAAACAACACTTTAGCAGCATATACTAGTTCACCATTGTATTTAAACTGTCTGACACTGTCACACAGAGTAATGACTGAAGCGTTTAACCAATTCCCCTTTTCGACGTTTAAATCGGCTGAAAATGCGTTTTTTCCCACATGTGCACACAATGATGAAAATGATCATAACTCCACAAATACATGTTAGATGGGCCTAGAAATCTGTGAGAAACACTTAAGAAGCACATAATAGTTCATCATATTAATTAAATTTCTATGCTGTACTGCAGCATTCTGAATCATTCACCTCTGAAGAGACAATGGTTCGGTGTTTCTCTAATTCAGCTAGACAGCAAACCGTCCAATGTTCTGAAAATGCTCATACCTCCACAAATACATGTTGTTTGGGCCTAAAACTGTTTGACAAACAACGCTTTAGCAGCATATACTAGTTCACCATTGTATTTAAACTGTCTGACACTGTCACACAGAGTTATGACTGAAGCGTTTAACCAATTCCCCTTTTCGACGTTTAAATCGGCTGAAAATGCGTTTTTTCCCACATGTGCACACAATGATGAAAATGATCATAACTCGACAAATACATTTTACATGGGCCTAAAACTGTTTGACAAACAACACTTTAGCAGCATATACTAGTTCACCATTGTATTTAAACTGTCTGACACTGTCACACAGAGTAATGACTGAAGCGTTTAACCAATTCCCCTTTTCGACGTTTAAATCGGCTGAAAATGCGTTTTTTCCCACATGTGCACACAATGATGAAAATGATCATAACTCCACAAATACATGTTAGATGGGCCTAGAAATCTGTGAGAAACACTTAAGAAGCACATAATAGTTCATCATATTAATTAAATTTCTATGCTGTACTGCAGCATTCTGAATCATTCACCTCTGAAGAGACAATGGTTCGGTGTTTCTCTAATTCAGCTAGACAGCAAACCGTCCAATGTTCTGAAAATGCTCATACCTCGTCAAATACATGTTGTATGGGCCTAAAACTGTTTGACAAACAACGCTTTAGCAGCATATACTAGTTCACCATTGTATTTAAACTGTCTGACACTGTCACACAGAGTAATGACTGAAGCGTTTAACCAATTCCCCTTTTCGACGTTTAAATCGGCTGAAAATGCGTTTTTTCCCACATGTGCACACAATGATGAAAATGATCATAACTCCACAAATACATGTTAGATGGGCCTAGAAATCTGTGAGAAACACTTAAGAAGCACATAATAGTTCATCATATTAATTAAATTTCTATGCTGTACTGCAGCATTCTGAATCATTCACCTCTGAAGAGACAATGGTTCGGTGTTTCTCTAATTCAGCTAGACAGCAAACCGTCCAATGTTCTGAAAATGCTCATACCTCGTCAAATACATGTTGTATGGGCCTAAAACTGTTTGACAAACAACGCTTTAGCAGCATATACTAGTTCACCATTGTATTTAAACTGTCTGACACTGTCACACAGAGTTATGACTGAAGCGTTTAAGCAATTCCCCTTTTCGACGTTTAAATCGGCTGAAAATGCGTTTTTTCCCACATGTGCACACAATGATGAGAATGATCATAACTCCACAAATACATGTTAGATGGGCCTAGAAATCTGAGAGAAAAACTTAGGAAGCACATAATAGTTCATCATATTAATAAATTTTCTATGCTGTACTGCAGCATTCTGAATCATTCACCTCTGAATAGACAATGGTTCGGTGTTTCTCTAATTCAGCTAGACAGCAAACCGTCCAATGTTCTGAAAATGCTCATAACTCGACAAAAACATGTTAGATGGGCCTAAAACTGGTTGACAAACAACACTTTAGCAGCATATACTAGTTCACCATTGTATTTAAACTGTCTGACACTGTCACACAGAGTAATGACTGAAGCGTTTAACCAATTCCCCTTTTCGACGTTTAAATCGGCTGAAAATGCGTTTTTTCCCACATGTGCACACAATGATGAAAATGATCATAACTCCACAAATACATGTTAGATGGGCCTAGAAATCTGTGAGAAACACTTAAGAAGCACATAATAGTTCATCATATTAATTAAATTTCTATGCTGTACTGCAGCTTTCTGAATCATTCACCTCTGAAGAGACAATGGTTCGGTGTTTCTCTAATTCAGCTAGACAGCAAACCGTCCAATGTTCTGAAAATGCTCATACCTCCACAAATACATGTTGTTTGGGCCTAAAACTGTTTGACAAACAACGCTTTAGCAGCATATACTAGTTCACCATTGTATTTAAACTGTCTGACACTGTCACACAGAGTTATGACTGAAGCGTTTAACCAATTCCCCTTTTCGACGTTTAAATCGGCTGAAAATGCGTTTTTTCCCACATGTGCACACAATGATGAAAATGATTATAACTCGACAAATACATTTTACATGGGCCTAAAACTGTTTGACAAACAACACTTTAGCAGCATATACTAGTTCACCATTGTATTTAAACTGTCTGACACTGTCACACAGAGTAATGACTGAAGCGTTTAACCAATTCCCCTTTTCGACGTTTAAATCGGCTGAAAATGCGTTTTTTCCCACATGTGCACACAATGATGAAAATGATCATAACTCCACAAATACATGTTAGATGGGCCTAGAAATCTGTGAGAAACACTTAAGAAGCACATAATAGTTCATCATATTAATTAAATTTCTATGCTGTACTGCAGCATTCTGAATCATTCACCTCTGAAGAGACAATGGTTCGGTGTTTCTCTAATTCAGTTAGACAGCAAACCGTCACAAGTTCTGAAAATGATCATAACTCCAGAAATACATGTTAGATGGGCATAGAAATCTGAGAGAAAAACTTAGGAAGCACATAATAGTTCATCATATTAATAAAATGTCTATGCTGTACTGCAGCATTCTGAATCATTCACCTCTGAAGAGACAATGGTTCGGTGTTTCTCTAATTCAGCTAGACAGCAAACCGTCCAATGTTCTGAAAATGCTCATACCTCAACAAATACATGTTGTATGGGCCTAAAACTGTTTGACAAACAACGCTTTAGCAGCATATACTAGTTCACCATTGTATTTAAACTGTCTGACACTGTCACACAGAGTAATGACTGAAGCGTTTAACCAATTCCCCTTTTCGACGTTTAAATCGGCTGAAAATGCGTTTTTTCCCACATGTGCACACTATGATGAAAATGATCCTAACTCCACAAATACATGTTAGATGGGCATAGAAATCTGAGAGAAAAACTTAGGAAGCACATAATAGTTCATCATATTAATTAAATTTCTATGCTGTACTGCAGCATTCTGAATCATTCACCTCTGAAGAGACAATGGTTCGGTGTTTCTCTAATTCAGCTAGACAGCAAACCGTCCAATGTTCTGAAAATGCTCATACCTCGTCAAATACATGTTGTATGGGCCTAAAACTGTTTGACAAACAACGCTTTAGCAGCATATACTAGTTCACCATTGTATTTAAACTGTCTGACACTGTCACACAGAGAAATGACTGAAGCGTTTAAGCAATTCCCCTTTTCGACGTTTAAATCGGCTGAAAATGCGTTTTTTCCCACATGTACACATAATGATGAAAATGATCATAACTCGACAAATACATGTTAGATGGGCCTAAAACTGGTTGACAAACAACACTTTAGCAGCATATACTAGTTCACCAATGTATTTAAACTGTCTGACACTGTCACACAGAGTAATGACTGAAGCGTTTAACCAATTCCCCTTTTCGACGTTTAAATCGGCTGAAAATGCGTTTTTTCCCACATGTGCACACAATGATGAAAATGATCATAACTCCACAAATACATGTTAGATGGGCCTAGAAATCTGTGAGAAACACTTAAGAAGCACATAATAGTTCATCATATTAATTAAATTTCTATGCTGTACTGCAGCATTCTGAATCATTCACCTCTGAAGAGACAATGGTTCGGTGTTTCTCTAATTCAGCTAGACAGCAAACCGTCCAATGTTCTGAAAATGCTCATAACTCGACAAAAACATGTTAGATGGGCCTAAAACTGGTTGACAAACAACACTTTAGCAGCATATACTAGTTCACCATTGTATTTAAACTGTCTGACACTGTCACACAGAGTAATGACTGAAGCGTTTAACCAATTCCCCTTTTCGACGTTTAAATCGGCTGAAAATGCGTTTTTTCCCACGTGCACACAATGATGAAAATGATCATAACTCCACAAATACATGTTAGATGGGCCTAGAAATCTGTGAGAAACACTTAAGAAGCACATAATAGTTCATCATATTAATTAAATTTCTATGCTGTACTGCAGCATTCTGAATCATTCACCTCTGAAGAGACAATGGTTCGGTGTTTCTCTAATTCAGCTAGACAGCAAACCGTCCAATGTTCTGAAAATGCTCATACCTCCACAAATACATGTTGTTTGGGCCTAAAACTGTTTGACAAACAACGCTTTAGCAGCATATACTAGTTCACCATTGTATTTAAACTGTCTGACACTGTCACACAGAGTAATGACTGAAGCGTTTAACCAATTCCCCTTTTCGACGTTTAAATCGGCTGAAAATGCGTTTTTTCCCACATGTGCACACAATGATGAAAATGATCATAACTCCACAAATACATGTTAGATGGGCCTAGAAATCTGTGAGAAACACTTAAGAAGCACATAATAGTTCATCATATTAATTAAATTTCTATGCTGTACTGCAGCATTCTGAATCATTCACCTCTGAAGAGACAATGGTTCGGTGTTTCTCTAATTCAGTTAGACAGCAAACCGTCACAAGTTCTGAAAATGATCATAACTCCAGAAATACATGTTAGATGGGCATAGAAATCTGAGAGAAAAACTTAGGAAGCACATAATAGTTCATCATATTAATAAAATGTCTATGCTGTACTGCAGCATTCTGAATCATTCACCTCTGAAGAGACAATGGTTCGGTGTTTCTCTAATTCAGCTAGACAGCAAACCGTCCAATGTTCTGAAAATGCTCATACCTCGACAAATACATGTTGTATGGGCCTAAAACTGTTTGACAAACAACGCTTTAGCAGCATATACTAGTTCACCATTGTATTTAAACTGTCTGACACTGTCACACAGAGTAATGACTGAAGCGTTTAACCAATTCCCCTTTTCGACGTTTAAATCGGCTGAAAATGCGTTTTTTCCCACATGTGCACACTATGATGAAAATGATCCTAACTCCACAAATACATGTTAGATGGGCATAGAAATCTGAGAGAAAAACTTAGGAAGCACATAATAGTTCATCATATTAATAAATTTTCTATGCTGTACTGCAGCATTCTGAATCATTCACCTCTGAAGAGACAATGGTTCGGTGTTTCTCTAATTCAGCTAGACAGCAAACCGTCCAATGTTCTGAAAATGCTCATACCTCGACAAATACATGTTGTATGGGCCTAAAACTGTTTGACAAACAACGCTTTAGCAGCATATACTAGTTCACCATTGTATTTAAACTGTCTGACACTGTCACACAGAGTAATGACTGAAGCGTTTAACCAATTCCCCTTTTCGACGTTTAAATCGGCTGAAAATGCGTTTTTTCCCACATGTACACATAATGATGAAAATGATCATAACTCGACAAATACATGTTAGATGGGCCTAAAACTGGTTGACAAACAACACTTTAGCAGCATATACTAGTTCACCAATGTATTTAAACTGTCTGACACTGTCACACAGAGTAATGACTGAAGCGTTTAACCAATTCCCCTTTTCGACGTTTAAATCGGCTGAAAATGCGTTTTTTCCCACATGTGCACACAATGATGAAAATGATCATAACTCCACAAATACATGTTAGATGGGCCTAGAAATCTGTGAGAAACACTTAAGAAGCACATAATAGTTCATCATATTAATTAAATTTCTATGCTGTACTGCAGCATTCTGAATCATTCACCTCTGAAGAGACAATGGTTCGGTGTTTCTCTAATTCAGTTAGACAGCAAACCGTCACAAGTTCTGAAAATGATCATAACTCCAGAAATACATGTTAGATGGGCATAGAAATCTGAGAGAAAAACTTAGGAAGCACATAATAGTTCATCACATTAATTAAATTTCAATGCTGTACTGCAGCATTCTGAATCATTCACCTCTGAAGAGACAATGGTTCGGTGTTTCTCTAATTCAGCTAGACAGCAAACCGTCCAATGTTCTGAAAATGCTCATACCTCGTCAAATACATGTTGTATGGGCCTAAAACTGTTTGACAAACAACGCTTTAGCAGCATATACTAGTTCACCATTGTATTTAAACTGTCTGACACTGTCACACAGAGAAATGACTGAAGCGTTTAAGCAATTCCCCTTTTCGACGTTTAAATCGGCTGAAAATGCGTTTTTTCCCACATGTACACATAATGATGAAAATGATCATAACTCGACAAATACATGTTAGATGGGCCTAAAACTGGTTGACAAACAACACTTTAGCAGCATATACTAGTTCACCAATGTATTTAAACTGTCTGACACTGTCACACAGAGTAATGACTGAAGCGTTTAACCAATTCCCCTTTTCGACGTTTAAATCGGCTGAAAATGCGTTTTTTCCCACATGTGCACACAATGATGAAAATGATCATAACTCCACAAATACATGTTAGATGGGCCTAGAAATCTGTGAGAAACACTTAAGAAGCACATAATAGTTCATCATATTAATTAAATTTCTATGCTGTACTGCAGCATTCTGAATCATTCACCTCTGAAGAGACAATGGTTCGGTGTTTCTCTAATTCAGCTAGACAGCAAACCGTCCAATGTTCTGAAAATACTCATACCTCCACAAATACATGTTGTTTGGGCCTAAAACTGTTTGACAAACAACGCTTTAGCAGCATATACTAGTTCACCATTGTATTTAAACTGTCTGACACTGTCACACAGAGTTATGACTGAAGCGTTTAACCAATTCCCCTTTTCGACGTTTAAATCGGCTGAAAATGCGTTTTTTCCCACATGTGCACACAATGATGAAAATGATCATAACTCCACAAATACATGTTAGATGGGCCTAGAAATCTGTGAGAAACACTTAAGAAGCACATAATAGTTCATCATATTAATTAAATTTCTATGCTGTACTGCAGCATTCTGAATCATTCACCTCTGAAGAGACAATGGTTCGGTGTTTCTCTAATTCAGTTAGACAGCAAACCGTCACAAGTTCTGAAAATGATCATAACTCCAGAAATACATGTTAGATGGGCATAGAAATCTGAGAGAAAAACTTAGGAAGCACATAATAGTTCATCATATTAATAAAATTTCTATGCTGTACTGCAGCATTCTGAATCATTCACCTCTGAAGAGACAATGGTTCGGTGTTTCTCTAATTCAGCTAGACAGCAAACCGTCCAATGTTCTGAAAATGCTCATACCTCGACAAATACATGTTGTATGGGCCTAAAACTGTTTGACAAACAACGCTTTAGCAGCATATACTAGTTCACCATTGTATTTAAACTGTCTGACACTGTCACACAGAGTAATGACTGAAGCGTTTAACCAATTCCCCTTTTCGACGTTTAAATCGGCTGAAAATGCGTTTTTTCCCACATGTGCACACAATGATGAAAATGATCATAACTCGACAAATACATTTTACATGGGCCTAAAACTGTTTGACAAACAACACTTTAGCAGCATATACTAGTTCACCATTGTATTTAAACTGTCTGACACTGTCACACAGAGTAATGACTGAAGCGTTTAACCAATTCCCCTTTTCGACGTTTAAATCGGCTGAAAATGCGTTTTTTCCCACATGTGCACACTATGATGAAAATGATCCTAACTCCACAAATACATGTTAGATGGGCATAGAAATCTGAGAGAAAAACTTAGGAAGCACATAATAGTTCATCATATTAATAAATTTTCTATGCTGTACTGCAGCATTCTGAATCATTCACCTCTGAATAGACAATGGTTCGGTGTTTCTCTAATTCAGCTAGACAGCAAACCGTCCAATGTTCTGAAAATGCTCATAACTCGACAAAAACATGTTAGATGGGCCTAAAACTGGTTGACAAACAACACTTTAGCAGCATATACTAGTTCACCATTGTATTTAAACTGTCTGACACTGTCACACAGAGTAATGACTGAAGCGTTTAACCAATTCCCCTTTTCGACGTTTAAATCGGCTGAAAATGCGTTTTTTCCCACATGTGCACACAATGATGAAAATGATCATAACTCCACAAATACATGTTAGATGGGCCTAGAAATCTGTGAGAAACACTTAAGAAGCACATAATAGTTCATCATATTAATTAAATTTCTATGCTGTACTGCAGCATTCTGAATCATTCACCTCTGAAGAGACAATGGTTCGGTGTTTCTCTAATTCAGCTAGACAGCAAACCGTCCAATGTTCTGAAAATGCTCATACCTCCACAAATACATGTTGTTTGGGCCTAAAACTGTTTGACAAACAACGCTTTAGCAGCATATACTAGTTCACCATTGTATTTAAACTGTCTGACACTGTCACACAGAGTTATGACTGAAGCGTTTAACCAATTCCCCTTTTCGACGTTTAAATCGGCTGAAAATGCGTTTTTTCCCACATGTGCACACAATGATGAAAATGATCATAACTCGACAAATACATTTTACATGGGCCTAAAACTGTTTGACAAACAACACTTTAGCAGCATATACTAGTTCACCATTGTATTTAAACTGTCTGACACTGTCACACAGAGTAATGACTGAAGCGTTTAACCAATTCCCCTTTTCGACGTTTAAATCGGCTGAAAATGCGTTTTTTCCCACATGTGCACACAATGATGAAAATGATCATAACTCCACAAATACATGTTAGATGGGCCTAGAAATCTGTGAGAAACACTTAAGAAGCACATAATAGTTCATCATATTAATTAAATTTCTATGCTGTACTGCAGCATTCTGAATCATTCACCTCTGAAGAGACAATGGTTCGGTGTTTCTCTAATTCAGTTAGACAGCAAACCGTCACAAGTTCTGAAAATGATCATAACTCCAGAAATACATGTTAGATGGGCATAGAAATCTGAGAGAAAAACTTAGGAAGCACATAATAGTTCATCATATTAATAAAATGTCTATGCTGTACTGCAGCATTCTGAATCATTCACCTCTGAAGAGACAATGGTTCGGTGTTTCTCTAATTCAGCTAGACAGCAAACCGTCCAATGTTCTGAAAATGCTCATACCTCGACAAATACATGTTGTATGGGCCTAAAACTGTTTGACAAACAACGCTTTAGCAGCATATACTAGTTCACCATTGTATTTAAACTGTCTGACACTGTCACACAGAGTAATGACTGAAGCGTTTAACCAATTCCCCTTTTCGACGTTTAAATCGGCTGAAAATGCGTTTTTTCCCACATGTGCACACTATGATGAAAATGATCCTAACTCCACAAATACATGTTAGATGGGCATAGAAATCTGAGAGAAAAACTTAGGAAGCACATAATAGTTCATCATATTAATAAAATTTCTATGCTGTACTGCAGCATTCTGAATCATTCACCTCTGAAGAGACAATGGTTCGGTGTTTCTCTAATTCAGCTAGACAGCAAACCGTCCAATGTTCTGAAAATGCTCATACCTCGACAAATACATGTTGTATGGGCCTAAAACTGTTTGACAAACAACGCTTCAGCAGCATATACTAGTTCACCATTGTATTTAAACTGTCTGACACTGTCACACAGAGAAATGACTGAAGCGTTTAAGCAATTCCCCTTTTCGACGTTTAAATCGGCTGAAAATGCGTTTTTTCCCACATGTACACATAATGATGAAAATGATCATAACTCGACAAATACATGTTAGATGGGCCTAAAACTGGTTGACAAACAACACTTTAGCAGCATATACTAGTTCACCAATGTATTTAAACTGTCTGACACTGTCACACAGAGTAATGACTGAAGCGTTTAACCAATTCCCCTTTTCGACGTTTAAATCGGCTGAAAATGCGTTTTTTCCCACATGTGCACACAATGATGAAAATGATCATAACTCCACAAATACATGTTAGATGGGCCTAGAAATCTGTGAGAAACACTTAAGAAGCACATAATAGTTCATCATATTAATTAAATTTCTATGCTGTACTGCAGCATTCTGAATCATTCACCTCTGAAGAGACAATGGTTCGGTGTTTCTCTAATTCAGCTAGACAGCAAACCGTCCAATGTTCTGAAAATACTCATACCTCCACAAATACATGTTGTTTGGGCCTAAAACTGTTTGACAAACAACGCTTTAGCAGCATATACTAGTTCACCATTGTATTTAAACTGTCTGACACTGTCACACAGAGTTATGACTGAAGCGTTTAACCAATTCCCCTTTTCGACGTTTAAATCGGCTGAAAATGCGTTTTTTCCCACATGTGCACACAATGATGAAAATGATCATAACTCGACAAATACATTTTACATGGGCCTAAAACTGTTTGACAAACAACACTTTAGCAGCATATACTAGTTCACCATTGTATTTAAACTGTCTGACACTGTCACACAGAGTTATGACTGAAGCGTTTAACCAATTCCCCTTTTCGACGTTTAAATCGGCTGAAAATGCGTTTTTTCCCACATGTGCACACAATGATGAAAATGATCATAACTCCACAAATACATGTTAGATGGGCCTAGAAATCTGTGAGAAACACTTAAGAAGCACATAATAGTTCATCATATTAATTAAATTTCTATGCTGTACTGCAGCATTCTGAATCATTCACCTCTGAAGAGACAATGGTTCGGTGTTTCTCTAATTCAGTTAGACAGCAAACCGTCACAAGTTCTGAAAATGATCATAACTCCAGAAATACATGTTAGATGGGCATAGAAATCTGAGAGAAAAACTTAGGAAGCACATAATAGTTCATCATATTAATAAAATTTCTATGCTGTACTGCAGCATTCTGAATCATTCACCTCTGAAGAGACAATGGTTCGGTGTTTCTCTAATTCAGCTAGACAGCAAACCGTCCAATGTTTTGAAAATGCTCATACCTCGACAAATACATGTTGTATGGGCCTAAAACTGTTTGACAAACAACGCTTTAGCAGCATATACTAGTTCACCATTGTATTTAAACTGTCTGACACTGTCACACAGAGTAATGACTGAAGCGTTTAACCAATTCCCCTTTTCGACGTTTAAATCGGCTGAAAATGCGTTTTTTCCCACATGTGCACACAATGATGAAAATGATCATAACTCGACAAATACATTTTACATGGGCCTAAAACTGTTTGACAAACAACACTTTAGCAGCATATACTAGTTCACCATTGTATTTAAACTGTCTGACACTGTCACACAGAGTAATGACTGAAGCGTTTAACCAATTCCCCTTTTCGACGTTTAAATCGGCTGAAAATGCGTTTTTTCCCACATGTGCACACAATGATGAAAATGATCATAACTCGACAAATACATTTTACATGGGCCTAAAACTGTTTGACAAACAACACTTTAGCAGCATATACTAGTTCACCATTGTATTTAAACTGTCTGACACTGTCACACAGAGTTATGACTGAAGCGTTTAACCAATTCCCCTTTTCGACGTTTAAATCGGCTGAAAATGCGTTTTTTCCCACATGTGCACACAATGATGAAAATGATCATAACTCCACAAATACATGTTAGATGGGCCTAGAAATCTGTGAGAAACACTTAAGAAGCACATAATAGTTCATCATATTAATTAAATTTCTATGCTGTACTGCAGCATTCTGAATCATTCACCTCTGAAGAGACAATGGTTCGGTGTTTCTCTAATTCAGTTAGACAGCAAACCGTCACAAGTTCTGAAAATGATCATAACTCCAGAAATACATGTTAGATGGGCATAGAAATCTGAGAGAAAAACTTAGGAAGCACATAATAGTTCATCATATTAATAAAATTTCTATGCTGTACTGCAGCATTCTGAATCATTCACCTCTGAAGAGACAATGGTTCGGTGTTTCTCTAATTCAGCTAGACAGCAAACCGTCCAATGTTTTGAAAATGCTCATACCTCGACAAATACATGTTGTATGGGCCTAAAACTGTTTGACAAACAACGCTTTAGCAGCATATACTAGTTCACCATTGTATTTAAACTGTCTGACACTGTCACACAGAGTAATGACTGAAGCGTTTAACCAATTCCCCTTTTCGACGTTTAAATCGGCTGAAAATGCGTTTTTTCCCACATGTGCACACAATGATGAAAATGATCATAACTCGACAAATACATTTTACATGGGCCTAAAACTGTTTGACAAACAACACTTTAGCAGCATATACTAGTTCACCATTGTATTTAAACTGTCTGACACTGTCACACAGAGTAATGACTGAAGCGTTTAACCAATTCCCCTTTTCGACGTTTAAATCGGCTGAAAATGCGTTTTTTCCCACATGTGCACACTATGATGAAAATGATCCTAACTCCACAAATACATGTTAGATGGGCATAGAAATCTGAGAGAAAAACTTAGGAAGCACATAATAGTTCATCATATTAATAAATTTTCTATGCTGTACTGCAGCATTCTGAATCATTCACCTCTGAATAGACAAAGGTTCGGTGTTTCTCTAATTCAGCTAGACAGCAAACCGTCCAATGTTCTGAAAATGCTCATAACTCGACAAAAACATGTTAGATGGGCCTAAAACTGGTTGACAAACAACACTTTAGCAGCATATACTAGTTCACCATTGTATTTAAACTGTCTGACACTGTCACACAGAGTAATGACTGAAGCGTTTAACCAATTCCCCTTTTCGACGTTTAAATCGGCTGAAAATGCGTTTTTTCCCACATGTGCACACAATGATGAAAATGATCATAACTCCACAAATACATGTTAGATGGGCCTAGAAATCTGTGAGAAACACTTAAGAAGCACATAATAGTTCATCATATTAATTAAATTTCTATGCTGTACTGCAGCATTCTGAATCATTCACCTCTGAAGAGACAATGGTTCGGTGTTTCTCTAATTCAGCTAGACAGCAAACCGTCCAATGTTCTGAAAATGCTCATACCTCCACAAATACATGTTGTTTGGGCCTAAAACTGTTTGACAAACAACGCTTTAGCAGCATATACTAGTTCACCATTGTATTTAAACTGTCTGACACTGTCACACAGAGTTATGACTGAAGCGTTTAACCAATTCCCCTTTTCGACGTTTAAATCGGCTGAAAATGCGTTTTTTCCCACATGTGCACACAATGATGAAAATGATCATAACTCGACAAATACATTTTACATGGGCCTAAAACTGTTTGACAAACAACACTTTAGCAGCATATACTAGTTCACCATTGTATTTAAACTGTCTGACACTGTCACACAGAGTAATGACTGAAGCGTTTAACCAATTCCCCTTTTCGACGTTTAAATCGGCTGAAAATGCGTTTTTTCCCACATGTGCACACAATGATGAAAATGATCATAACTCCACAAATACATGTTAGATGGGCCTAGAAATCTGTGAGAAACACTTAAGAAGCACATAATAGTTCATCATATTAATTAAATTTCTATGCTGTACTGCAGCATTCTGAATCATTCACCTCTGAAGAGACAATGGTTCGGTGTTTCTCTAATTCAGTTAGACAGCAAACCGTCACAAGTTCTGAAAATGATCATAACTCCAGAAATACATGTTAGATGGGCATAGAAATCTGAGAGAAAAACTTAGGAAGCACATAATAGTTCATCATATTAATAAAATGTCTATGCTGTACTGCAGCATTCTGAATCATTCACCTCTGAAGAGACAATGGTTCGGTGTTTCTCTAATTCAGCTAGACAGCAAAACCGTCCAATGTTCTGAAAATGCTCATACCTCGACAAATACATGTTGTATGGGCCTAAAACTGTTTGACAAACAACGCTTTAGCAGCATATACTAGTTCACCATTGTATTTAAACTGTCTGACACTGTCACACAGAGTAATGACTGAAGCGTTTAACCAATTCCCCTTTTCGACGTTTAAATCGGCTGAAAATGCGTTTTTTCCCACATGTGCACACTATGATGAAAATGATCCTAACTCCACAAATACATGTTAGATGGGCATAGAAATCTGAGAGAAAAACTTAGGAAGCACATAATAGTTCATCATATTAATAAAATTTCTATGCTGTACTGCAGCATTCTGAATCATTCACCTCTGAAGAGACAATGGTTCGGTGTTTCTCTAATTCAGCTAGACAGCAAACCGTCCAATGTTCTGAAAATGCTCATACCTCGACAAATACATGTTGTATGGGCCTAAAACTGTTTGACAAACAACGCTTCAGCAGCATATACTAGTTCACCATTGTATTTAAACTGTCTGACACTGTCACACAGAGAAATGACTGAAGCGTTTAAGCAATTCCCCTTTTCGACGTTTAAATCGGCTGAAAATGCGTTTTTTCCCACATGTACACATAATGATGAAAATGATCATAACTCGACAAATACATGTTAGATGGGCCTAAAACTGGTTGACAAACAACACTTTAGCAGCATATACTAGTTCACCATTGTATTTAAACTGTCTGACACTGTCACACAGAGTTATGACTGAAGCGTTTAACCAATTCCCCTTTTCGACGTTTAAATCGGCTGAAAATGCGTTTTTTCCCACATGTGCACACAATGATGAAAATGATCATAACTCCACAAATACATGTTAGATGGGCCTAGAAATCTGTGAGAAACACTTAAGAAGCACATAATAGTTCATCATATTAATTAAATTTCTATGCTGTACTGCAGCATTCTGAATCATTCACCTCTGAAGAGACAATGGTTCGGTGTTTCTCTAATTCAGTTAGACAGCAAACCGTCACAAGTTCTGAAAATGATCATAACTCCAGAAATACATGTTAGATGGGCATAGAAATCTGAGAGAAAAACTTAGGAAGCACATAATAGTTCATCATATTAATAAAATGTCTATGCTGTACTGCAGCATTCTGAATCATTCACCTCTGAAGAGACAATGGTTCGGTGTTTCTCTAATTCAGCTAGACAGCAAACCGTCCAATGTTCTGAAAATGCTCATACCTCGACAAATACATGTTGTATGGGCCTAAAACTGTTTGACAAACAACGCTTTAGCAGCATATACTAGTTCACCATTGTATTTAAACTGTCTGACACTGTCACACAGAGTAATGACTGAAGCGTTTAACCAATTCCCCTTTTCGACGTTTAAATCGGCTGAAAATGCGTTTTTTCCCACATGTGCACACAATGATGAAAATGATCATAACTCCACAAATACATGTTAGATGGGCCTAGAAATCTGTGAGAAACACTTAAGAAGCACATAATAGTTCATCATATTAATTAAATTTCTATGCTGTACTGCAGCATTCTGAATCATTCACCTCTGAAGAGACAATGGTTCGGTGTTTCTCTAATTCAGCTAGACAGCAAACCGTCCAATGTTCTGAAAATACTCATACCTCCACAAATACATGTTGTTTGGGCCTAAAACTGTTTGACAAACAACGCTTTAGCAGCATATACTAGTTCACCATTGTATTTAAACTGTCTGACACTGTCACACAGAGTTATGACTGAAGCGTTTAACCAATTCCCCTTTTCGAAGTTTAAATCGGCTGAAAATGCGCTTTTTCCCACATGTGCACACAATGATGAAAATGATCATAACTCGACAAATACATTTTACATGGGCCTAAAACTGTTTGACAAACAACACTTTAGCAGCATATACTAGTTCACCATTGTATTTAAACTGTCTGACACTGTCACACAGAGTTATGACTGAAGCGTTTAACCAATTCCCCTTTTCGACGTTTAAATCGGCTGAAAATGCTTTTTTTCCCACATGTGCACACAATGATGAAAATGATCATAACTCCACAAATACATGTTAGATGGGCATAGAAATCTGAGAGAAAAACTTAGGAAGCACATAATAGTTCATCATATTAATAAAATTTCTATGCTGTACTGCAGCATTCTGAATCATTCACCTCTGAAGAGACAATGGTTCGGTGTTTCTCTAATTCAGCTAGACAGCAAACCGTCCAATGTTCTGAAAATGCTCATACCTCGACAAATACATGTTGTATGGGCCTAAAACTGTTTGACAAACAACGCTTTAGCAGCATATACTAGTTCACCATTGTATTTAAACTGTCTGACACTGTCACACAGAGTAATGACTGAAGCGTTTAACCAATTCCCCTTTTCGACGTTTAAATCGGCTGAAAATGCGTTTTTTCCCACATGTGCACACAATGATGAAAATGATCATAACTCGACAAATACATTTTACATGGGCCTAAAACTGTTTGACAAACAACACTTTAGCAGCATATACTAGTTCACCATTGTATTTAAACTGTCTGACACTGTCACACAGAGTAATGACTGAAGCGTTTAACCAATTCCCCTTTTCGACGTTTAAATCGGCTGAAAATGCGTTTTTTCCCACATGTGCACACTATGATGAAAATGATCCTAACTCCACAAATACATGTTAGATGGGCATAGAAATCTGAGAGAAAAACTTAGGAAGCACATAATAGTTCATCATATTAATAAATTTTCTATGCTGTACTGCAGCATTCTGAATCATTCACCTCTGAATAGACAATGGTTCGGTGTTTCTCTAATTCAGCTAGACAGCAAACCGTCCAATGTTCTGAAAATGCTCATAACTCGACAAAAACATGTTAGATGGGCCTAAAACTGGTTGACAAACAACACTTTAGCAGCATATACTAGTTCACCATTGTATTTAAACTGTCTGACACTGTCACACAGAGTAATGACTGAAGCGTTTAACCAATTCCCCTTTTCGACGTTTAAATCGGCTGAAAATGCGTTTTTTCCCACATGTACACATAATGATGAAAATGATCATAACTCGACAAATACATGTTAGATGGGCCTAAAACTGGTTGACAAACAACACTTTAGCAGCATATACTAGTTCACCATTGTATTTAAACTGTCTGACACTGTCACACAGAGTAATGACTGAAGCGTTTAACCAATTCCCCTTTTCGACGTTTAAATCGGCTGAAAATGCGTTTTTTCCCACATGTGCACACAATGATGAAAATAATCATAACTCGACAAATACATTGTACATGGGCCTAAAACTGTTTGACAAACAACACTTTAGCAGCATATACTAGTTCACCATTGAATTTAAACTGTCTTTGAGAAAGACTTAAGAAGTACATAATTGTTCCTCATATTAATTAAAGTTATATGGTGTACTGCAGCATTCAAAATCATGCACCTACAAAGAGACAATTGTTCGGTGTTTCTCTAATTCAGCTAGACAGCAAATCGTCCAAAGTTCTGAAAATGATCATAACTCGAAAAATACATTTTATATGGGCCTAAAACTGTTTGACAAACAACACTTTAGCAGCACATACTAGTTTATCATTGTATTTAAACTGTCTGACACTGTCACATAGAGTAATGACTGAAGCGTTTAACCGTTCCGCCAAATCGACGTCAAAATCGGCTGAAAATGCGTTTTTTCCCACGTGTGTAGACTTTGATGAAAATTATCAGAACTCGAAAAATACATTTTATATGGGCCTAAAACTGGTTGACGAACAACACTTTAGCAGCACATACTAGTTTATCATTGTATTTAAACTGTCTTTGAGAAAGACTTAAGAAGCAAAATAATTGTTCCTCATATTAATTAAAGTTATATGGTGTACTGCAGCATTCTGAATCATTCACCTACAAAGAGACAATGGTTCGGTGTTTCTCTAATTCAGCTCGACAGCAAATCGTCCAAAGTTCTGAAAATGATCATAACTCGAAAAATACATTTTATATGGGCCTAAAACTGGTTGACAAACAACACACAGCAAATCGTCCAAAGTTCTGAAAATGATCATAACTCGAAAAATACATTTTATATGGGCCTAAAACTGTTTGACAAACAACACTTTAGCAGCACATACTAGTTTATCATTGTATTTAAACTGTCTGACACTGTCACATAGAGTAATGACTGAAGCGTTTAAGCAATTCCCCTTTTCGACGTTTAAATCGGCTGAAAATGCGTTTTTTCCCACACGTACACATAATGATGAAAATGATCATAACTCCACAAATACATGTTAGATGGGCCTAAAACTGGTTGACAAACAAGACATTAGCAGCACATACTAGTTCATCATTGTATTTAAACTGTCTTTGAGAAAGACTTAAGAAGCAAAATAATTGTTCCTCATATTAATTAAAGTTATATGGTGTACGGTAGCATCCTGAATCATTCACCTACAAAGAGACAATGGTTCGGTGTCTCTCTAATTCAGCTCGACAGCAAATCGTCCAAAGTTCTGAAAATGATCATAACTCGAAAAATACATTTTATAAGGGCCTAAAACTGGCTGACAAACAACACTTTAGCAGCACATACTAGTTTATCATTGTATTTAAACTGTCTGACACTGTCACATGGAGTAATGACTGAAGCGTTTAACCGTTCCACCAAATCGACGTTAAAATCGGCTGAAAATGCATTTTTTCCCACATGTGTAGACTTTGATGAAAATTATCAGAACTCGAAAAATACATTTTATATGGGCCTAAAACTGGTTGACAGACAAGACATAAGCAGCACATACTAGTTCATCATTGTATTTAAAATGTCTTTGAGAAAGACTTAAGAAGCAAAATAATTGTTCCTCATATTAATTAAAGTTATATGGTGTACTGCAGCATTCTGAATCATTCACCTACAAAGAGACAATGGTTCGGTGTTTCTCTAATTCAGCTCGACAGCAAATCGTCCAAAGTTCTGAAAATGATCAGAACTCGAAAAATACATTTTATATGGGCCTAAAACTGGTTGACAAACAACACTTTAGCAGCACATACTAGTTCATCATTGTATTTAAACTGTCTGACACTGTCACATGGAGTAATGACTGAAGCGTTTAACCGATTCGCCTTTTCGACGTTTAAATCGACTGAAAATGCGTTTTTTCCCACATGTGTAGAATTTGATGAAAATGATCAGAACTCGAAAAATACATTTTATATGGGCCTAAAACTGCTTGACAAACAAGACTTTAGCAGCACATACTAGTTTATCATTGTATTTAAACTGTCTTTGAGAAAGACTTAAGAAGCACATAATAGTTCCTCATATTCATTAAAGTTATATGGTGTACTGCAGCATTCTAAATCATGCGCCTACGAAGAGACAATGGTTCGGTGTTTCTCTAATTCAGCTAGACAGCAAACGGTCCAAAGTTCGGAAAATGATCATAACTCAAAAAATACATTTTATATGGGCCTAAAACTGGTTGGCAAACAACACATTAGCAGCACATACTAGTTTATCATTGTATTTACACTTTCTGACACTGTCACATAGAGTAATGACTGAAGCGTTCAACCGATTCGCCTTTTCGACGTTTAAATCGGCTGAAAATGCGTTTTTTCTCACGTGTAGACTTTGATGAAAATTATCAGAACTCGAAAAATACATTTTATTTGGGCCTAAAACTGGTTGACAAACAAGACTTTAGCAGCACATACTAGTTTATCATTGTATTTAAACTGTCTGACACTGTCACATAGAGTAATGACTGAAGTGTTTAACCGTTCCGCCAAATCGACGTTTAAATCGACTGAAAATGCGTTTTTTCCCACGTGTAGACTGATGAAAATTATCTGAACTCGAAAAATACATTTTATATGGGCCTAAAACTGGTTGACAAACAAGATTTTAGCAGCACATACTAGTTCATCATTGTATTTAAACTGACTGACACTGTCACATAGAGTAATGACTGAAGCGTTTAACCGTTCCGCCAAATCGACGTTGAAATCGACTGAAAATGCGTTTTTTCCCACGTGTAGACATTGATGAAAATTATCATAACTCGAAAAATACATTTTATATGGGCCTAAAACTGGTTGACAAACAAGACTTTAGCAGCACATACTAGTTTATCATTGTATTTAAACTGTCTGACACTGTCACATAGAGTAATGACTGAAGTGTTTAACCGTTCCGCCAAATCGACGTTTAAATCGACTGAAAATGCGTTTTTTCCCACGTGTAGACTGATGAAAATTATCTGAACTCGAAAAATACATTTTATATGGGCCTAAAACTGGTTGACAAACAAGACTTTAGCAGCACATACTAGTTCATCATTGTATTTAAACTGACTGACACTGTCACATAGAGTAATGACTGAAGCGTTTAACCGTTCCGCCAAATCGACTTTTAAATCGACTGAAAATGCGTTTTTTCCCACGTGTAGACATTGATGAAAATTATCATAACTCGAAAAATACATTTTATATGGGCCTAAAACTGGTTGACAAACAAGACTTTAGCTGCACATACTAGTTTATCATTGTATTTAAACTGTCTTTGAGAAAGACTTAAGAAGCACATAATTGTTCCTCATATTAATTAAAGTTATATGGTGTACTGCAGCATTCAAAATCATGCACCTACAAAGAGACAATTGTTCGGTGTTTCTCTAATTCAGCTACACAGCAAATCGTCCAAAGTTCTGAAAATGATCATAACTCGAAAAATACATTTTATATGGACCTAAAACTGTTTGACAAACAACACTTTAGCAGCACATACTAGTTTATCATTGTATTTAAACTGTCTGACACTGTCACATAGAGTAATGACTGAAGCGTTTAACCGTTCCGCCAAATCGACGTTAAAATCGGCTGAAAATGCGTTTTTTCCCACGTGTAGACTTTGATGAAAATTATCAGAACTCGAAAAATACATTTTATATGGGCCTAAAACTGGTTGTCAAACAACACTTTAGCAGCACATACTAGTTCATCATTGTATTTAAACTGTCTGACACTGTCACATGGAGTAATGACTGAAGCGTTTAACCGATTCGCCTTTTCGACGTTTCAATCGACTGAAAATGCGTTTTTTCCCACATGTGTAGACTTTGATGAAAATTATCAGAACTCGAAAAATACATTTTATATGGGCCTAAAACTGGTTGACAAACAAGACTTTAGCAGCACATACTAGTTTATCATTGTATTTAAACTGTCTGACACTGTCACATAGAGTAATGACTGAAGCGTTTAACCGTTCCGCCAAATCGACGTTAAAATCGGCTGAAAATGCGTTTTTTCCCACGTGTAGACTTTGATGAAAATTATCAGAACTCGAAAAATACATTTTATATGGGCCTAAAACTGGTTGACAAACAAGACTTTAGTAGCACATTCTAGTTTATCATTGTATTTAAACTGTCTGACACTGTCACAGAGTAATGGCTGAAGCGTTTAACCGATCCGCCTTTTCGACGTTTAAATCGGCTGAAAATGCGTTTTTTCCCACATGTGTAGACTTTGATGAAAATTATCAGAACTCGAAAAATACATTTTATATGGGCCTAAAACTGGTTGACAAACAAGACTTTAGCAGCACATACTAGTTTATCATTGTATTTAAACTGTCTTTGAGAAAGACTTAAGAAGCACATAATAGTTCCTCATATTCATTAAAGTTATATGGTGTACTGCAGCATTCTAAATCATGCGCCTACGAAGAGACAATGGTTCGGTGTTTCTCTAATTCAGCTAGACAGCAAACGGTCCAAAGTTCGGAAAATGATCATAACTCAAAAAATACATTTTATATGGGCCTAAAACTGGTTGGCAAACAACACATTAGCAGCACATACTAGTTTATCATTGTATTTACACTTTCTGACACTGTCACATAGAGTAATGACTGAAGCGTTCAACCGATTCGCCTTTTCGACGTTTAAATCGGCTGAAAATGCGTTTTTTCTCACGTGTAGACTTTGATGAAAATTATCAGAACTCGAAAAATACATTTTATTTGGGCCTAAAACTGGTTGACAAACAAGACTTTAGCAGCACATACTAGTTTATCATTGTATTTAAACTGTCTGACACTGTCACATAGAGTAATGACTGAAGTGTTTAACCGTTCCGCCAAATCGACGTTTAAATCGACTGAAAATGCGTTTTTTCCCACGTGTAGACTGATGAAAATTATCTGAACTCGAAAAATACATTTTATATGGGCCTAAAACTGGTTGACAAACAAGACTTTAGCAGCACATACTAGTTCATCATTGTATTTAAACTGACTGACACTGTCACATAGAGTAATGACTGAAGCGTTTAACCGTTCCGCCAAATCGACGTTGAAATCGACTGAAAATGCGTTTTTTCCCACGTGTAGACATTGATGAAAATTATCATAACTCGAAAAATACATTTTATATGGGCCTAAAACTGGTTGACAAACAAGACTTTAGCAGCACATACTAGTTTATCATTGTATTTAAACTGTCTGACACTGTCACATAGAGTAATGACTGAAGTGTTTAACCGTTCCGCCAAATCGACGTTTAAATCGACTGAAAATGCGTTTTTTCCCACGTGTAGACTGATGAAAATTATCTGAACTCGAAAAATACATTTTATATGGGCCTAAAACTGGTTGACAAACAAGACTTTAGCAGCACATACTAGTTCATCATTGTATTTAAACTGACTGACACTGTCACATAGAGTAATGACTGAAGCGTTTAACCGTTCCGCCAAATCGACTTTTAAATCGACTGAAAATGCGTTTTTTCCCACGTGTAGACATTGATGAAAATTATCATAACTCGAAAAATACATTTTATATGGGCCTAAAACTGGTTGACAAACAAGACTTTAGCTGCACATACTAGTTTATCATTGTATTTAAACTGTCTTTGAGAAAGACTTAAGAAGCACATAATTGTTCCTCATATTAATTAAAGTTATATGGTGTACTGCAGCATTCAAAATCATGCACCTACAAAGAGACAATTGTTCGGTGTTTCTCTAATTCAGCTACACAGCAAATCGTCCAAAGTTCTGAAAATGATCATAACTCGAAAAATACATTTTATATGGACCTAAAACTGTTTGACAAACAACACTTTAGCAGCACATACTAGTTTATCATTGTATTTAAACTGTCTGACACTGTCACATAGAGTAATGACTGAAGCGTTTAACCGTTCCGCCAAATCGACGTTAAAATCGGCTGAAAATGCGTTTTTTCCCACGTGTAGACTTTGATGAAAATTATCAGAACTCGAAAAATACATTTTATATGGGCCTAAAACTGGTTGTCAAACAACACTTTAGCAGCACATACTAGTTCATCATTGTATTTAAACTGTCTGACACTGTCACATGGAGTAATGACTGAAGCGTTTAACCGATTCGCCTTTTCGACGTTTCAATCGACTGAAAATGCGTTTTTTCCCACATGTGTAGACTTTGATGAAAATTATCAGAACTCGAAAAATACATTTTATATGGGCCTAAAACTGGTTGACAAACAAGACTTTAGCAGCACATACTAGTTTATCATTGTATTTAAACTGTCTGACACTGTCACATAGAGTAATGACTGAAGCGTTTAACCGTTCCGCCAAATCGACGTTAAAATCGGCTGAAAATGCGTTTTTTCCCACGTGTAGACTTTGATGAAAATTATCAGAACTCGAAAAATACATTTTATATGGGCCTAAAACTGGTTGACAAACAAGACTTTAGTAGCACATTCTAGTTTATCATTGTATTTAAACTGTCTGACACTGTCACAGAGTAATGGCTGAAGCGTTTAACCGATCCGCCTTTTCGACGTTTAAATCGGCTGAAAATGCGTTTTTTCCCACATGTGTAGACTTTGATGAAAATTATCATAACTCGAAAAATACATTTTATATGGGCCTAAAACTGGTTGACAAACAACACTTTAGCAGCACATACTAGTTTATCATTGTATTTAAACTGTCTTTGCGAAAGACATAAGAAGCACATAATTGTTCCTCATATTAATTAAAGTTATATGGTGTACTGCAGCATTCTAAATCATGCACCTACAAAGAGGCAATGGTTCAGTGTTTCTCAAATTCAGCTAGACAGCAAATCGTCCAAATTTCTGAAAATGATCATAACTCGAAAAATACATTTTATATGGGCCTAAAACTGGTTGACAAACAACACTTTAGCAGCACATACTAGTTCATCATTGTATTTAAACTGTCTGACACTGTCACATGGAGTAATGACTTAAGCGTTTAACCGATTCGCCTTTTCGACGTTTAAATCGACTGAAAATGCGTTTTTTCCCACATGTGTAGACTTTGATGAAAATTATCAGAACTCGAAAAATACATTTTATATGGGCCTAAAACTGGTTGACAAACAAGACTTTAGCAGCACATACTAGTTTATCATTGTATTTAAACTGTCTTTGAGAAAGACATAAGAAGCACATAATAGTTCCTCATATTCATTAAAGTTATATGGTGTACTGCAGCATTCTAAATCATGCGCCTACAAAGAGACAATGGTTCGGTGTTTCTCTAATTCAGCTAGACAGCAAACGATCCAAAGTTCTGAAAATGATCATAACTCAAAAAATACATTTTATATGGGCCTAAAACTGGTTGACAAACAACACTTTAGCAGCACATACTAGTTTATCATTGTATTTAAACTGTCTTTGAGAAAGACTTAAGCACATAATTGTTCCTCATATTAATTAAAATTATATGGTGTACTGCAGCATTCTGAATCATTCACCTATAAAGAGACATTGGTTCGGTGTTTCTCTAATTCAGCAAGGCAGCAAACCGTCCAAAATTCTGAAAATACTCATAACTCGAAAAATACATTTTATATGAGCCTAAAACTCGTTGACAGACAACACTTTAGCAGCACATACTAGTTCATCATAGTATTTAAACTGTCTGACACTGTCGCACAGAGTAATGACTGTAGCGTTTAACCGATCCGCCTTTTCGGCGTTTAAATCGGCTGAAAATGCGTTTTTTCCCACAAGTGCAGACGTTGATAAAAATAATCATTACTCGAAAAATAAATGTTAGAAGGACCTACAACTGTTTGACAAACAACACTTTAGCAGCACATACTAGTTCATCATAGTATTTAAACTGCCTGACACTGTCACACAGAGTAATGACTGTAGCGTTTAACCGATCCGCCTTTTCGACGTTTAAATGGGCTGAAAATGCGTTTTTTAACTCGACAAATACATGTTTGACCTTTTGTCTGATCCTGCCACACAGAGTAATTTTATTTTTTATTTATTTATTTTCAACCCATCCTGTCAGCATGCTGGGCATACAACAAAGAGTATTTGCATGCCATTGCATCTAGGACAGAGTTAGTCCGCAAGTGTAGCTCAAGTTCTCCACCTGCAATGCAACACTTTATTAATTCTTAAATCATCAAGAACTGCTGCAATAATTCTGTCCAGTGGATGACCTGTAGGATGACAAGAGCACAGTTTTTGGTCAAAGAGAACCACCACCAACCCCCCTCTTTGGAAAACTATTTATCATGTTTGGGTCTATAAACAACTGATCACTACCCCAAGAGGGAGAGAATCATGGCCGGTGAGACAATTAAACATAGAACCTGAAAACATTTACACAAAAAAATTAACATTGGACGACAACATGTAATGAAAAACAGTTGATTAGGTCCAGGAAAACTGGAATGACAAATGGTCACCTGGCCTCTTCCTGTCATAGTTATGGCAGTAAATGAGGGAGAAAAGGAGAGTAATGCAACCAGAAGGCTGCTGGGGTGCATTCAAAGAAGGTGTGGTGGTGTGTGCATGTGTGTGTGTGTGTGATAGGACCGCCTGTCTGTCCATCCCGGAAAACCCCAGTGCTAAATGTGTACTGTTGCCTATTGCAGTCAAAATTGCGGGGTTGGGGATGCAAGTCCTTCAGGCAAGTCGACCCTGAATCACTCACACCCCTCCTGCCCCGCAGACCCTGGTCTGGTGGAGTGTTGCTTGGAGTAGGATTCGTGTGCGAGTGTATGCATTCTAAGCCAATATGAGTCGGATTAACATTTCGTAACGGACGAGAAGCACGCTGGGGCAGGAGCGTGACAGGCAAGATGGCAGCTGCCCGCTGCATCCCCACCTATATAGCTTGCACCCCACCCATCCCGCAAGCCCTAGGCCTATTGTGTGGTGTATTTGTGAATATAAGTTTTGGCACTGGGAGAGATAGGCGAATCGCGACCAGATCGATGCAGGGGCGCGGCGCCCAAACACACAACCACGCCCCACACCAACACAGTGTGGGGCGCACATACAAGCTTTTAACCTAACCGCCTTTTCAGCATTTTAAATCGTCTGACAATACGTTATCTTCTATCTTCTCTCTTCTATCCTCCTTTCCCTCATGAAAATGAGGGAGTGGATGAAGGTAGAGTGTACAGCTCGATCCGGCGTAGTAAGTTGAGTAAGTAAAGGACGTTTATGAAAATGAAAGATGAAGTTGGTTAAAACCCATCCCCCCATCCCCAATTGGTTAAAACCAATTAGGATTTTTATTGGAAGAAAACAAAGAAAATAAAAGGAGTTTATTCCAAAAAATGGGTGGAGCTATGCCCCATAAATTCAGATGTGCCGAGGAGCTAACTTCATTCTGAACCTACAGAAGACCCTGACACAAAGTAGGAACACAAGACACCTCTAAATACTTACCTATTAAACGTAACCTTTTATTTTTTTTTTATAATTTACCATACCAACCTTGACATGGCATAATTGCATGAAGCATTAGTAAATTGGTCATTCAAAATTAATGTTTAGCAAAACTCTTAACATAAATCATTCTAAATTAATGCTTAGCAAAACTCTTTGCCTACCCACAATCGAGCATAACCCAAATTGAACTCCAATTGGCTATGGGACACACTCCGAGGCTTGATCAACCACGGGAGGGCCTTCCTCAGGCGAGGGTGTCTAGTGATAATGGTCAAACACCCCATGGTCCTGGGGTCCACTACTGATGATGTGTCCCAAAAATTCAGACCCAATCCTGATACAGAAATACAGTTTCAAAACTGATTTAAAAGCCAGATTAAAAAAATCAGTTCCAATACAAACACAGAAATACAGTTAAAAACCAACTTAAAAGCCATACTAAAAAATTTAGATGCAACCAAAACACGGTTGTTCTGCCTCCCGGTGCGCCCCCCGCGCAGTCAGTATTGCAACATCATAGCATTTGGATGATAGTATAATAATATAATAGTAAAATCAGAACAGGCATAAACAGATCAAGGCACACTCAGCCAATCTGATCATGTCCCAGACCCGGATTAACATCTCTTCCATCAGCCTCTTCACTGCCCTTGAGAAAGCACAATTTGTGAGATAATTCATGTTATTGTTGTATGTATACAATGTGGGAGCTATGACAACGTATTAACACGTTATCTACATCTGCATAGAGATTGATCGTTTATCTGCATATTTCTCTACTGTTCCACAGTTTTACACCGCTTTCATTAACGATACCAAAAGTGCGCTCCTGTCTCTGGGTACTTATTGCAAGAGTGTTTAGCTCGCTGTATAGCCAAGTACAGCTACATGTGGTGAGGGCTTAAGAGTAAAAAGATTGGCCTCACCTCAAGGCATTGCTGAGAGCAATGATGTCAGAACACCCAGGGCCCACGGAACCCTCAGACCCCTCGGAAGGCTGAGGCTCCACAGAACTCGTGGGCCCAAACAGACAGCCAGGCTTGGAGGAACAGGCAAAAGGCCTGGACCGCAGTGGCAGTACAACTTTGAGTGCGCAAAGCGGGCTTGGCAACGCATCCAGCAGGTCCTTCAAGTCGGCCAACAAGGCCATTAAGTCGGGCCAATAAGACCCTTAAATTAGCCAGCAGGTCTATCAAGTCCAGAAGGTGAAACGTCAGTGCAATCACAGTGGCATGCGCTAGAGCCGCAGTTGCACGTATGTAGGCTGTGAGAGAAAAATGCACATGATCAACTATTTGAATGAGGTTTTACATGTTTTATACAGGACAATAGCCTTTTGTATGTTACTTAGTTATAAAACTCATTGTCTATGGGTTTTTATGAGTCACTCAGAGTTAATATAAAGAGACAAAAAAATTGTCTGTATGTGTCTGTGTGTAAAAACTGTCTAAAACATTTCAGTTGTAGTATTGGAAAAACCAGACCACATTCCATCCTTCACTTAACCTTGTGTGGAGATAAGGATAAGGACAAGAGGGACTTAAAAGAGCGTTGTGTGTTTGTTTTATGGTACAGTAGGATTGTGTCTGTGACCGAAGTTTGACTGTTAAATCACTGTTTGGGGGAACACCCAGGGATATGACTGAGGATCAGAGTTGTAAATGACACCTGACACACAACCTCTCTTTGGTATAAAGCCCTCTTCGTCAGTAATAGGGGTAGACTGATCAGAACACTGCTTTGAAGCATGACGGTATCTTTCTCTTTATTTTGCAGAATAAATATCTTTAATACTCTCAGTTTTGTTTTCCTGTAGCGGGCAGATTAACCTCACCGACCACCTAGGATAATTTATCCAACAATCTGGCGACGATGATGAGACTCTCTTCATGTCCAGGTTGTGTGCCCAGCGGCAGTCAGAGACCGGCCGTAAGATATCCAACAAGGAGTCGTCTGGACAGGTCCAGCAAAGGCAACACAAGATTCCCGAAAAGTGAAGGTGACGACTCACTGAGATATTGTTCCGATCAAGGAAGATCTGAGTAAGCTTAAAGATTGAATCAATCTAGAGCAGGGGTCGGGAACCTATGGCTCGCGAGCCAATTACGGCTCTTTTGATGACGGTATATGGCTCGCATACAATTTTGAGCTAAAATTGTTCATCACAATTAACAAGTAATAAATTATTATTCTGTGTCATTTTAAAGTAAAACAGGTAAGAGAAATTACAACTTGAAAATAAAATTCAAAATATAAATGTGGCGGACAAAGTAGTCAAGCACCGGCTGCGGACAACATAAAGACTCCGGGGCGCCATTTACTCGGCGCCCTGCCCCTACCGGGTCTCTGCTCAGGCGCAACTTGTGGAAGTCTCTGCCCACAGGTAAGGGCTTAGGGAAGGAGATGGCTGTGGTGCGCCGACATGGCGAAAGTTTTACTGTTCATTTCAACTTGCAGGCCACAATTATATGTATCACTGAGGATCATTATAATAATTGTGGATAATAATGATCCTCTTGGGAGCAGGAGGAATGGCGTTCCACTGCTGGACTGCTTACGAGCCCATGCGCCGATCCCCTCTGTAAGACAGACAAACATTAAGAAAACTCCCTGCCTCGAGTCGGACCAATCAGCTGAACAAAAGTGGACAGAAGTCGAAAAAACTTCAATATGTATGTGACAAATAATCTCTTGAACTTGAACTTGAACTTGAAACTGAAGACCAGCTGATTCTTAAAACTTGGAACGAGCGTCCCGTCACACAGCACACAATGCAGCGTGTGAGTAATGCCGTATTGACCATGTTTGGCTTTACAAATGCATGTGAGCAGTCTTTCTCGCATCTGAGAAACATTAAGACCATCCTACGCTTAAGTTTAACTGATGGAAGCCTCAACGCCTGCATTAAGCTTAACCTCACAACGTATGATCCAGACTAGAAGGCCATCAGCAAAACGAAGGAGCACCAGAAGTTGCATTAATGGTAAAAAGTATTTCATTTATTATTGGTTAGCTACAGTATAAGAACAATATTATGAAGAAGAATAAAGAGAAATGTATTATATAGAGGGCTTTTTTAAGTACTCAGAGATGTGTTGTACATTAAAAATGTATGCCTTACTTATGAAGTAGCCAATTTTGCATTGATCAAGAGAATCGTGGTTTTTGTCTGTTTATTTGCTTTATGTTATCCAATAATAAAATCGACATTATTAAATACATGATTATTATAGATTATTCTTGACCCATCCTAGCAAAAGCGTTGAATGAATGAATCCTTGGGTGATTGAAATGATGTTTGAGGCGTGTGACCGCCTGGCCGATGGATCACTCTGGAGCACGTATGGATGAGATGAGTTCGGAGACATTTTATCAGTGTCTCGGGGTATGTTTAGCTACATGGCTGATGAAAATCGCGATTAAAAACAAGCAAATGTATAAATGTGAGATACAGTAAGCATAGTATGTGTGTTGTACACAACATGTCAAACTAGTTTCCCACATGAGTCCTTGGTTTAAAAGTAGCGTTATAATCTAAATATCTGGTAGGATTTCTGGAAAGGATACTGTAAGGCTTTAAATTTATTTGAAAAAAATATAACAAGGCGAGAGAGCTGTAAAGTTAGTTGACAGGCTGAAATGATTATGGAAGTTGATGTGAAAGACAATGAAAGTGGGAAAGTTAGCAAATGATGCATTTGGGATTCTTTGTTAAGGATGGAAGTTGGAGCAAAGAGAGTTGTAAAAGTCATTTTAGTAAAATATTGGTTCAGCAGAGGAAGCTAGCTAACTTATGAGTTAACCCGGACTAACTTCCGGGTGCGCCGTAGTATGGACACACCGGCTCTGCATTCAACTCTTAGTTTTGTGTTTATTACTATTTGTATTGTTCTTATTTTTGCATGCAGTGCACTGTCGCTATTACAATATGAACGACAAGCACTCCTGGACGTCTGTTCGACACCTCATACGGACTTTTTCGCAACTTACCGGAGTACGTACTAAGATCTCTTTGTCCTGCCGCCACTGTGTTTACCAATACGCCGACGGAGGAGAAAGACAAGAGGAAAACCTGCCGGAATTCTATGCAGATCTCGGAGGAGATACTAAAAAAGTGAATAGGTTTGATCTTGAGTGTGTAAAGTTTTGTTATTTTTCGAGTTTCTTAAGGCCCCAAAAGTCAGGTTAACACTTCAATTCAACACAGTGCCATGCCCACATTGTGTGACGAAAACCCAATGTTTTAATAAATTTAATCCCCAAAGTGTCTTGTAGACACTCGCGAACTTTGAAGTCGATCTGATGAATCCCCTAGGAGTTTGCGCACATTAAATCCAATATGGCCACCTTCCTGTTGGTTGGGTGTCGGTCATGGCGGCAATATAATTTTTTTTGAGTCTAGTGATGTTACATTAATATACCCAATTTCATGTTAAAAAGTGAATAGGTTTGATGTTTTGAAATTTTCAACAGGGCGTGTCCGGTCATTTTGCCATGCCCAAGCACGGAACCCATAGAATATCAATTGCCACACTGGGACTGACGAGTGCACAAAGTTTCGTGAATTTCCAAGTATCTTTTGGAACATGAAATTTAACGTGTTGCCACGCCCACACCGTGTGCCAAAAAATATATATATTTTGATAATGTTAAGCTGTGAAGGTGTCTTGTAGACACTCGTCAAGTTTGAAGCCGATCCGATAAATCGCCAAGGAGGAGTTTCGCTAAAGTACAAAACATAAATATGACTAAAAAGTCAGGAAAATTAAAAATGGCCGACTTCCTGTTGGGTTTTGTGAGAAAAAAAAAAATATATATATATTTACGAAAGCCTGAACGGTTGCGATACTTCCATGGGTACCCGCTAAAAGGTGAGCAGAGCCATTTCATGAAGTCTGCATAGATTAGATAGGAATATTTTAGGTGGACGTGTTGTACTGTTTAAGGCTGGACGAACAACTTTGTGGTTTTGGGGATGTATTGTTGAATGATGCATGAATAATAATTGTTAAATATTGTGGAGAGGAGAAATTGGATTGTTTGATGAGAACGGTAGTAAGGTAAGTTAAGGGAACGGGTTAGGAAACCCCCCTTCGAAGCGGCTGTGTGTTTAACTTGCGTAGTAATTCCACGTAACGTTTGGGCCCGTGTGTAGAGAATACATCCAGTATGCCTAAACTGAGCGACGTTTTGGTGATGAACAATGTTTAACTCGTGAAGTAATTCCGAATCCCGTTTAGGCCCGGTTGTTGAAAAGACCTCCGAAATGCCTAAACTAAGTGATGTCTGGCGATGAAAAATGTTAAACTCAGCCTTCAGAAGGGTAGTCGATAGTCGGTAATTTCATTTAAGGGTGAAAGGCCCGGAATCATTTTTAAAGTAAAAAGGAAGCCAAGCATTTAGGGGTTAAAGGCCCGGTTCTTAGAGAAACCAAATATTAAAGGGTTAAAGGCCCAATTCACGTGACTTAGCGTAAAATTGTATTGCCGGCTGTGTGAGTGAGAGTGTGCGCAACGAGGTACCTTGTGTGTGTGGAAAGAGAGGTACCATGCGTGTGTGTGAATGTGAGAGAGACCACGGGCGTGTGTGTGTTTGAGACAGTCTTTGTGTTTAAGAGAGTGTGTGTTTGATAGAGTCTGTGCATGTGTGATAGAGGTTTTGTGTGTGTATGTGTATGAACAACCTCCTCAAATTGCCCTAGATAAAAGGGCAATATATAAAAAAAAAATACAAATAAAAAAAAAAAAGTTGACCTGTAATAACCTAAAAGACCACTAGTGGCGTAGCTGCACCAGAAACACATTGAGATCCGAACATTTGAGGTTTCCCCCTCCCACTTCTTCCCATGTCTTTTGTTCTCCTGCCATTCAAAAACATAATGGAAAAGACCCCATCCCCCAGACCCGGCACCAGTGAGATTCGTATTGAAGCTGTAGCTGAGCTCAAGAACAGAACAGAGCCAAAGTTCCATGCTTGAGAAACTTGGAAATTCCATAAATATGAACAAAAATGGATCAAAGCAGGGTGGTGGTCGAAAGACACTACCCCGACAGCAGAAAACCGCACCAAGGTGATAGAGGAAGAAAAAAGACTGCTGGCTGAAGCAGGAGTGGATGCAAAAAACAACCCTGGATTAATGGGGGCTTGAAAGCGCAAGTTAAACAAGCAGCGTGCACAATGGGCGCTGGTTCAGCACATAATGACGGCATGGATTCGAGCGGAAATGATTGTCGAACGTCGCAATAAAATCAGAAATGCCGCAACCAAGGCAGTGGTAGAAGCCCAGAAGGAACCCTACCCCCCACAAGAAGACAAGTTACCACCCCTCCCCGAACCCATCCCCCAAGGTCACACCCCACTCCAACCACACACCACCCCATCCCGCTACCCCTCCCTGCTGGCCGATGAAGAAACACATCGGCACCCCCCCTCTCCGTACAACCCTAAGACCGAGCACACACCTGAAGCAACAGCGCCCCCTGTGCTGAGCAACCAGAAAATAGCCACCCCACCCCCGCCAGAAATACAAGCACCCGTATTAGTAATGGAAGGCCCAATCCAAATCCATTTCCGAGTACAGCCCTCCCCAAAGCCATCTGACAGTGAGAACAAGGACAATGATCAGACATCGCCCCCTAACGATCAAACAGACACAAAGAGTTTCTCTCCTCTAATACAGAGGACGACGAATGCACTTGCCAGTCCTACAAACCACAAAAAGACATCAAGAAAGGAAAAAGAAATGTACCACAAGGGTTAGCCACGCAACTGTCACACTGACTGGACAATGTGGCCCACTACCAGAGGATGCCAACACAACCCATGTTCATCTCATAGCACCTCCTGCAGACGCTACAGCCAAACAACAACCCAAAGAAAAACAAAAGACCCGAAGCCAGCCCACACCTTCACCTACCCCTGTAGTCCCCAAATACACCTTTAAGAAAACAAAACAAAGACACCCCACCCCCCTCCGCTCCTGGGAAGAAGAACCCATGTCAGACCACGAGACTAAGACAAAAAAGTGGTCATTCAAAAACAGTGGCAGCTCCCGGGGAGAGTACACAAACGACAACAGAAGAAAAGGAACCCTTATAGCATCATCCAAAAGCCAGGCCAGAAGATCGTCAGCAATAGGGATAGTTACCCGCTCGAAAATTAGACAACGAGAGGAGGAACAAAAGCAGTCCGCCAAAAGAGAAACATTTGTTCCCTGGTACCACCGCGACATGCAGGCCCTCAAAGGCAACCTATCAGCGTTGGACAAAGGAGCTGCAGCATGGATCCGAATCTTCGAAAACCACACAGCGGCTGACACACTAGCCCTAAGAGATGTGCGAGCCATTCTCCGCGCCACAGCAGGAAACATCACCCTGACCTCCCTGGAAAGAGAAGTTAGAACCCTCACCATGGCACACGAGCACCCATTCGACCACATGCGGAATGACATATGGACAGCCATAGGAGAAACCTGGCCGACCAGACGCAACACAGTGGCCCTGGCAGGCCTGAGATTTAAAAATGGGGAAGAACCACACGCCTATCTCACATGAGCAAAGGAGCTCTGGAGTGATAGCACTGTAGAACGTCATGACCCCTGCCTAGTGGGTCTCCCCTTGTACATGCAGATGCCAAATGCCAAAATGGCCTCCCAGGAGATGTCAGGCTGTAGCTCGCAGACACAGTTTGACTGTCAGACATGACCGAGAGACAGTGGGAGAGCCATCTCATCCATCACCTGGAAAGACACATCAAAAAGCAAGAAGACGAATTCCTGGAGAAAGATTCCATACAAACCAGACTACTAAAAATGCAGGTAAAAAAACTGGAAGATGAAGTCAATACGGACAAAAAGAAGAAAGCAACTGTGCAAGCAGTAGTCACCACCCCTGAAGCACAGGCCCCGCCCCAAACCGCGCCACTACAATGGACAGGACCACAGCCCCTAACTGTAACCCCCGCCTACCCACCAGCCCAGCACCTACCCCAATGGCAGCAGGCCTGGACTCCCTATGAATATCCCCAGCGGCAGTATCCAGGGGCCCCCGCACCCTCATACCCCCAAGGCCCCCCCCAATGGCAGCAACTGAGAGGGAGAGGACAATTCCAATCCTCTAGAGGATGGGGAGGACCCGAGAAAACTACAGGATGTTTCATCTGTGGCCAAAGTGACCACTGGGCAAGGGAATGCCCCCAGAACCAACAACCCCAGCAATTATATAGAGGATCCTACCGCCCCCCTCAGAGAGGAAGAGGAGCTTCCTCGAGAGGAAAGGGAGGACCCCGCATGGACACCCCGCCATGGCATGGAGCATAGAGGCGCCCAGGGGACATGGAAGTGGTGGTACAGACAAAAATAAATGCCGAACCAGTAGTGCCATGTACAATCCAAGGAATCACTGTCAATCCAAGGAATTACTGTCACTGTCACTGTCACGTGTCTTGCTTGAAGAACCTGGCCGCCAACATACTACGTACTACATACAACTATCCACTCGGAAATTACGGACTGTTGGATTCTCTGGGATGACACAAGTCCAACCCTTCACCGCACCCCTCCCTACCAAGATAGGTCCTCACAAAGTCAGACACCAATACCTCTACTCACCAAGCTGCCCCACCAACCTAATGGGAAGGGACCTTCTCCGAAGAACAGGGGCATCTGTGATATGTAACCTCCACGGTCTGGAAGTTAGTTTCTCTGAGCCAAAAGAAGAGCTAATACCCCTCGAACGTATACTCGTCTTAGGTGGAACTCCTGATACCACCCCCGACCCCACACTCACCGGCTGGTGGCATTTTGTAAACCTACCAACTCTGGAAAAAGTCGATGCTGGACCCGTACACTGCACTCTCTGTTTCACACGCCACCGTGATGACATCTATGACGAAGGCTGGGAAGCGAAAAAGGAGGGACGACAAGAACGACTCCAGACAACAGACTTCTATCTGGGCCACGAAGGAGTTGCAGCAGCGGTCCGCCTGACACCAGACCAACAATCCTGGTATCTACTTCACGACACCGCAGTTCCACATGTGACCCTAGCCGTAGAAGCCAACCATGCAGCCAAACAATTGGGCCCCATGGTCAAAAGAGCCCTCGCCAACCCACCTGGGTCCCCACAACGAACCCCCTGTTGCAACACATGCCAGACAAATCGGTTTGGAGAATAGGACACAACAGCTACGAACAAGGCATATATGAAAGAAATGTCCTGGAAAGAACTTATCAAGGAAGCATCGAAGAACACCCCCTGGCAGCAGAAATGTTCGCCCAACTACCGCCAACCCTCTGGACCACCGGCCCCTATCACGTTGGCTGCACACCACACCACAATATACACATCAAAGTGAAAGCCCACGCTGTGCCCATTTGGCAAGGTCAGTACAAGGTCAAGCCCGAGGCAGCTGCTCGAATAGCCTCCACCATTGAAGGCCTCTTACAAGCAGGAGTTCTACGACCAGCGGATTCACCGTGGAACACACAAATTCTACCAGTACCCAAGGCTGGAGGACACTCATGGCGCCTGGTCCACGATCTGCGACGTATCAACCAGGTGGTCCAACCCATTACTGAAAAAGTGCCCAACCCCCATGTCGCCCTGCATGCAGGCTCCCCGAGTCATCAATTTTTCACCGTCATAGACCTGGCCAACGCATTTTTTTGCCTCCCCTTGGCCAAAGAAAGTCAAGATATGTTTGCATTCACATTTAAAAAATGCTCTTAGACCTACACAAGAATGCTACGAGGATTCACATGCACGCCAACCATATTCAACGCCTGCCTGAAGGCAGATCTCAAGGAACTCCTACTCATCCAGTATGTCGACGACATCCTCATGGACATCACCACAGTAGAAAATTGCCTCACGGCCACCAAATCCCTGCTACGGCGCATCGCAAAATGTGGCTACAAAATCAGGAAGGAAAAAGCACAGGTCTGCCGCACAGAAGTGGTATTCCTGGGAAAAAGGATCACGGGAGATAAGAGATACATCAACCCGGAAAGACAACAGAGAATGCTCCAGTACCCTAAACCCACCACCGTGCAGCAAATGCTAGCATTCCTGGGACTCACTGGCTATAGCAGACACCACATAGCTGATTATGTGGACCACACTGTTCCCCCACGCGAACCCATTGCGGAAGCTGGCCATCGGAACGTCAAGGCACCACTCAACTGGACCACAAGTGCGGAGGAAGCGTTCATAAGATTGAAACAACTCATGGGGAAGGCCGAACACCTATGCACCCCAGACATCTCTTCCTCGTTCCATTTGGACGTTACTGAAAAGCACGGAATTGTCAAGCTGTGCTCTGGCAGCCTCGACACGGTGAGCGCGCGATCCTGGCTCACCACAGTTGCAAACTCGACACAGTGGAACATGGACTCTCCGGATGTGGACGACACACGGCTGCCATCGCACACGCCCTACGAGAACCGACCACATTACTTTCTACCACCCCACCATCGTGCATACCACACATGGAGTCAAATCCTACCTCGATCAAACGGATTTCACCTTTACCACACCAAAACACAAGATGCGCTTGCATGTCACCCTGGAAAGAGACAATGTCTTGTACACAGCTGATGGAATCAACTTGGCCGGCGGACTACAGTATGCAGATGGCACCCATGACTGCGTACAGCTCATGAAACTGGAAGCAAAGGGCCGCACAGACATGGATGGAACATCTGACCCCGATGCAGAAATTGTCCTGTTTATAGATGGTTGTTGTTTCAAAGAAGAAGAGGGAAATAGAGCATCATACGCAGCCATTCAACAAATTAATGGACACCACGTCACCCTAAGAAGTGGGATGATAGAACAACCAGCATCAACACAAAAAGCAGAACTCGACGCCTCGGTGAAAGCATTAAAAATCTCAAAAAACAAAAATGCAAACATATTCACCGACTCAGCATACAGCTCACGTGGATGTAGCCATATGGATGAAAAGAGGACTCCAAACGTCAGCAGGAGCCCCGGTAAAACACAAAGACCTCATACTCGCCCTCCTGGAAGCTATACATCTCCCCCGAAAAATCCAGATCATCAAATGCAAAGGACACTCCAAAGGAAATTCAAACGCAGCCGACACAGCAGCAAAAGAAGCAGGAGGGAACCTAAAAGAAAGCGCAGCAATGATGATTGTATTTACTGAAGACAACGCCCTCAATTTGTCAGAGGAACATCTGAAAGAAGTGCAGAAAGAAGCGAAATGGAACGAACACTCGCAGTGGCAGAAGAAAGGAGCCACATGCACCAGCGGCCTATGGAGAAGCCACGATGGGCGCCCAGTAGCACCAGCCGCACTCCTGGTCTACCTCATCAAGGATGCACATGGACAGACTCATGAAGGACCCAAAAGAACCACCAACAGGCTCAAACAGGACTGGTGGCATCCCTACCTGGAGGAAATGGTGGCCAACCATATTGCAGAATGCGTCGTCTGTCACGAGCTAAATAAGAAGACAGTCTACCAAAGACCTTTGGGAACATTCTCAGTGCCCCCCTACCCCTTCAGAGAAATATGCATAGATTACACCGGCATGGGCAGGGACAACAGAGTACAAGGGTACAGATACCTACTCGTGATGGTAGATCGATTCTCCAAATGGGTAGAAGCAGTCCCTTGCAAAAGAGAGGATTCAGTATCTGTGATTAAATGGTTATGGAAAAAACGCATTCCTCGGTGGGGTTACCCCACAGTTATCTGCTCGGACAATGGATCTCATTTTACCAGCGATAAAAAACTCAGCCAGGTAGAACAGGCATTAGGTATCTCCCATAGATCTGGTTCAGTCTATCACCCCCAGTCAAAAGGCCTAGTTGAAAGTGCAAACCAGACGTTGAAAGAAAAAATGGCCAAGGTGCTGATAGAGACAAAACAGCAACTCAGTATGTCTCTACAGAACATCACAAAAACGACTAAACTAACGTGGGTAGATGCCCTACCCTAGCATTAATGTCCATGCGAGACCTCTCCCCATAGTCAAACACATCTTAGCCCACACGAGATATTAACAGGCCGCCCCATGCCAGGTCCTCACAACCTACCAGCTAAATCACCCGCTTTTGATGATTTCCAGGAAGGTTTACCTGAATATGTCAAAGCACTAACCGCAGTATCTCGAGTTTTGTATTCACAGGTCAAGAACACTGCCCCAGACTGCCCCACACCCTGGTGGTCAGCCCCGGAGACTGGGTCCACATCAAGGTCCACAAACAGAAGTGGCCTGAGCCAAGGTGGACTGGACCTTGGGAGGTAGTGTTGGCCACCTCACATGCAGTAAAGCTCAAAAATAAAACTGGTGCTCCCTGTCACCACCTCTCCCACTGCGCCCCTGTCACCCCACCCGCAAGAACTCTCACAGAAACAAGGATCCAGCTGAAAGACGTAAGCATTCTGTAATTAACCATGTAAAAAAAAAATAATATTTTTTTTGTTTACCCTAGGAGAAGTCCTGGACCCTACACAGTATACATATTCTTACCAAGTGGGACCCCAATTATCGTATGACCAGTATATGACAAAGGTCAAAGAGTGGGGCCGAATGAAAGAAACAGTTCTTGTCATTTATGCCTATGAAGGACAAATCCTGGCATTCAATGTTGATTTCTGTTCCATAATAAAGTGTGATTCCACAGGGTAGGAGCAGTACCAGTGGAATGAGAAATATGCGTGGTCCACCAACCCTAGACTAACAAGTGACTGGTGGCTGGACGAGGTTTAAGGTACCCATATTGATTGTGGGGCATGGAGTAATGTGCTTATAAACACAGGAACCAGTAGGAGGAATTGCTACTCCACTCACGGAGCGTAGAACTAAAAGAAAATGCAGGAATGGATGATCACATCACTGGTTGGTTGGACTCTATGTTTTCCAAATGAAAAGGCCTCATTTTATCATGCATAATCAACGTTGCTATCATTGCTGCTCTGTTAATTGTATGTGGATGTTGTTGTATACCATGCATTTGTACTCTAGTGAAAAATGCATCATGACTGCGTTGGGAAAACCAGAAATACAAGCGTACATGGCATTGAGACAGAAGGAATGTGGCGACACCTATGTTGCTATAGGTATGGGCCTCCTTTCCCCAGCACCAGGACCCCGACATCCTCATCCACGATAACTGCATCTAGTTGATCATTTTGACACGCCCATGTATAGGACCCATAGAATATTAAATGCCACACTGGGACTGAAGAGTGTGCAAAGTTTTGCAATAATTTTGTAGTTTCTCAAGGCCCCAAAAGTCACGTAAACTGTTTTTTTGAACATAAAATTCAACGCGTTGCCACACCCGCATCGTGACGAAAAAAAAATGTTTTAATAACTTTTAATCCCCAATGAGTCTCAATCCAAAAAATCCCCCAGGAGAAGTTCACGAAAGTACAAAGCATAAAAAGTGGATAAAATATTACAAAAACACAGCTTTTTTTGGAACACGAAATCCAACGCTTTGCCACGGCCACATCGTGTGACAATTATTATTTTTTTTAATATCTTTTAATCGTGAAGGTGTCTTGTAGACACTCGCCAAGTTTGAAGCCGGATAAATGGCCTCGGAGGAGTTTACGAAAGTACAAAGCGAGAAAATGAACGGAAAGTGACTAAAATTACACATTTAATCCAAGAAGTTACAAAAGTGTCCCGAATTTTGTGAATTTCATGGTAAAAAGTGAATAGGTTTGATGTTTTGAAATTTTCAACAGGGTGTGTCGGGCCATTTTGCCACGCCCATGCAGGCAACTCATACAATATCAATTGCCACACTGGGACTAACAAGTGCGCAAAGTTTTCGTGAATTAGTATCTTTGGAACATGAAATTTTACGTGTTGCCACGCCACCCTAGAAAATAAAATAATAATTTTCTGACCTATTCACCTTTTTCCACGTAAACTCCCAAAATTCGGTACACATTTGTAACCTCTCTAGACTTGGAAAAAATATATATTTCCGCCATGACGGAAACCCAACAGGAAGTCGGCCATTTTGAATTTTCCTGACTTTTTAGTCATATTTATGCTTTGTACTTTCGCGAAACTCCTCCTTGGCGATTTATCGGATCGACTTCAAACTTGACGAGTGTCTACAAGACACCTTCACAGCTAAAACTTATTAAAATACATATATATTTTGGCACACGGTGTGGGCGTGGCAACACGTACAATTTCATGTTCCAAAAGATACTTGGAAATTCACAAATCTTTGCACACTCGTCAGTCCCAGTGTGTCATTTGATATTCTAGTGGTGCCATGCATGGGCGTGTCAAAATGGCCGCCTATTATCTCCTACATATTAGACATTGTGATAATATTATTCTGTTGTTACACGAGTGTGCATACATTCATTTTTGTACTGAGCCTGTAGTCTGCTATTCAACTATTTAACGCCCATTTAACAATCTTGGACCTATACCAAACAATGTTGTCAAAATGTGTGTCTCTCACCCAAGTGTTTAAGTCTATGTGCCCAGGTCAAAGCAGCCCTACCCGTCCCACTTGAAGGACCTCTACACGGCCGCTGACCAGGTGAATGGGTGGTGATCGCGACTTACAGAGGAAAAGCTGGAACTCTGCCAGATTCCTAGGACCTTTCCAGCAGGGTTAGGGACCCGCACCACTGCAGCAGCAGTTAAGGTGGTAGAACGACCAATATGGATACACGTATCTCATCGCAAGAAAGTTCCTACTCCCCTCTAGGTACTCGTTGAGGAGACAACGTGAGTGTACGCTGAACGCTGCTCACCCTGCAACTGCGATGGAACCACTTCAACCATACCTACATAGGCTACTTGGGTTACTGCCATTCCCCTTACCACAGCCGAAGAAATGTGTGTTTTGGAAGCAGTTATCGAAGGGGCTTTCTACACCAACATTGGCGCCCCACAGACGGCTCCACCGCTGGACTTCTGCTCCACATTTGATTACACCTGGCCACTTCCCACCTTGTTATATGGTCATCATTTTCCTTGGCCCCTCCATCAAAAGGACACAGATAAAACAATATCTCTGTATAAATGTATTGTACTCAATTTATACATCATTTTCTGATCCCTTTGCCTCAATTATATTATACTTAAGCATTATTGCATTTTCCTTTTGTATCATTCCACTGGGAACAACAGAAGGGAGTGTGAGAGAAAAATGATGATCAATGTTAATGAATGATATAATTCTACCACCAAGTGATGTCTGAATGCTGAGGCATATGTTTGTTTGGTGACGCCCGACTCTTTCACAGGAGATCTTACATTCCTGTATATCACTGTCACGAAAGTTTTAGTCGTTATCTCAGTTTTTCTAGATCGTAAAAGGACCATTTGTGTAAACACTCAACGTATGCTTTCCCGGCACTGAAAGTGTTCTACGTTTTTCTTTGTTAAAAAATGTTCTCAGCTATCACCTGTTCCGCTGATAGAAGTGACATCAATTGTTCCCATGACAGAACTGCTAGCGTCAAGCTCTGCTGCAACATCAGAAAACACTGTAGCACTCTCCATATCAGGATAATAAGGAGCAGCATCACTCTGACCTTTGACAAATGTTTGAGAGCGCTGCTATTCCTTCACAAGAACTGGCACATCACTGGCAGGTGTGGCTTTGAAGACACCTCCACAACGGTTGGTGCTGCCTTCCCCTAAAAAAAAGCAAGAGAATGAAATGCATGGACAAAATAAAACTAAAATGAAGTACTACTATCAAAAATGTCATTGAAAAAAGAAGAAAAACAACGAACAAAGCAAACCTGCTCCGTTCCCAGTGTCCTCTTGGAGGCAGTAGCTTTCTGCCAATGTCCCACCGTGGCTTTCCCATGTAAGCAAAGCAAAATTTTCTTGATATAAAATTGATATACAATTGTTGATATAAAAACAATATAAAATTCTCCACACTGGACAGCGCTAGAAAGATGCGATGGAACAAGTTGATAACGGGATGGATCATTCCGGCGACGCTACTGGTGTTGTGTCCACCTGTGAAATCATAGAGCAAAATGTCGATTTAAGACAATGTCTTGACAAAAGGCCAACTACACACATAACAAACATATTAAAATTGTTTAATGAAAATCGGTACACTTTGAGTGAATATCAGAGACTATCACAGTTTCCAGAGGGTCTTACCCCAACAATAACAGTGTGCAACCGATTATCTTTCTGCCCCTTCCAACCAGTCTCCACTCAAAAGGGTTAGGTGAAGGATGAGGCACGATGAGCTCTCCCTTCACAACCACTTTTGGAGAGAATGTTGGAAGTGACCTGCCGGGAGAAACCTTTGACTTTCGTGCTGTTGGCGGCGCTGTTGTCTCCAGTTGGCGATAAGCAGCATTTCACAGCAATGTCACAGGGCCATGGTTTCACAACATAGCAAAGTTATTCATAAAATAGCCATCACGTGACATGACAACAAATTGTACAATTGTACTTACACCATCTCTGCTTCACAGCTCTGGGTGGTTCAATGGGAAGTGGTTGGCTGCAGAAAAGTACTTGATGCCTTAAAACAACGATTAGGACGAATAGAAATATGCATACATAGATGTCAACTTTGTTCATTAGAAATATTTATTGAATTGGTTTGTCTAAAAATATATACTCCGTTATACATTTAACTGTACTAAAATTAAAATATGCTTCCCATGCATGCCGCCACAGGATGGTATTCCTCACGGAGCAAATAGTCAGACGCGGAAGGAAGTCCAGGACAAACACCTATACAAACACACACAAAAAAAAAGGTGTTTATTACAGTACATTTGTTTTCAAAATGTAAAATATGTTCTGCAGAGCTCACAAAGCAAAAGTATTAATAGTACCAATACTACCAAAAATGTACTAAACATGAAGCGTAACTTTGGCCAGCGACTGCAGACACTGACCAGGAGGCTGCGAAAGTCTACTGCTGCCTCGTCGATGGTCCTGCTGGCCGTCAAGTCGCTGCTAGGGGCTACAACACAAACTGCGTCAGGTCTCCGAGACAAAAAAGCATTCAGTACCTCGGTCCCCTGGCATCTTCACAAATCCATCCACAATGCTCCGTAGATGGGAGTCACCAACAAGAAGTACAAACTAGAAACATAGAAAGTCTTTTTTTTTCATGAAAATCACAACTTTTGTCTTCAAGTATTGTTCATAAATAATCAAACAAAAATACCTTCTTATCTGGAGACTCTGCTGTAATGACCAGCTTGTGGCTTCGTCCAGTCACGGTGGAAATTGGCTACAGGCGCACTTTCTGGTGATCACCTGTTTCTTAACAGACAAAAACCCAAAATAAATACTACTGACTTTCCACGAGGCTTCTAAAAGTGTTGAGGCACAATAGATAAATAAGAACAGCACAAGACACTAATTCGACAATAACATTTTGAAATGGCTCCATAACTTAGAAACTGATCATTTTCTAGAACAAGTGTACTGCAATTTAAAGCATCCAAAAACCTTACTGCTGGCCGTAAAGGTGAAACTATTTTTTCTATTGATTGGTCTATAGACCATCATATCGGTTAGTCAATTAACTCTACAAGTACCAGCAGAATGTAGAGAAATAGCTGTAGCTTGAATGTTATTCTCCCTTGTAAGTCGCTTTGGATAAAAGCATCTGCTAAATGACTAAATGTAAATGTAAATGTAAATAACAAGAATATAAACAATTAACAAAATGCGGACAAATAATAGACAGGAATACGAAGGTACGCCCCCCATTGCATGCTGGGGTTTTCACGTGGCATAGCCCATGCTAACGCGTCCTTGTGTCTCGTAAAATGTTTAGTGTTGAGTACATAAATCACGGATCATTTTTTGATGATACAAAAACTACTTTAAAAAATGATAAACCTCAAAAAGATTTTAGACCTGAATTTTTGAGCCTCATGGGAACCCCACCTGACTTTTTGATTACACAGGGGACCCACCATGTTATGGTCTATTGACATGCAAACTTTGACACTGAACACTTTTTTTAATCAATAGGTCAGATTCTGATTGAAAAATATAAACCTTCCAAAAGTATAATTATTAATTTGAAAGGATATACAACCAATTTAAGAAATCAGGCCTCAGGCCAACACCACTTAAACATATCAAAAATTGGAAAGTAAAGATTATTTTTCTACCTAAGCACGCTGTAAGTAAATGTAGTAAATTTGAGCATATTATGCAGATCATTTTCGACTTAAATACCGGTTCATCAATTGATTTCCAGATAAGTATGACAAATACCACATATACTTTAAAAGAGAGCACAGAATCAATTGTTATTGAATTTGATGGTTTTGACAGTATAATATTTTCTTCCAAACTTAATCGAACGGGGAATAAACCTACACCCACTGTACAAAAGGTAGATAAAAAATTACAATTATTTATTATAAAATAAAAAGGAGCAGATGGCACAAGAAAACAAACAAGGGCTCACACAGGGCTTAGTAAGTCTCCTGATATGCTTTGTAACAAAGAAAAAGTGCAATGTATTCACGCGGGGGAAGAGTAGTATGGTGGTAAACCCTGACCTTTGGCCTTTGCCTGCACCTAACTATCCATTTTCAATTAATCTGCTGATAAAAACCTACCCTACGGTGGTCGGCACGAAAACTCACTGCAAATAGACAAAACACAAGCAAATTCAGAAAACATCATCATCAATTTGACAACACAGGCAAGAGATGCAAAACAATGGAAACATTTGCACAGAAACAAACTTAAAAGCAATTCACCACGGACACTTCATTTGGGGAATATATCAGATATGATACACAAACATTTCTTGATGTTTTTATTTTAAGTTTGTTCCTTCGTGAACTTTTCCATTGTGTTGTTGCCTGTGTTGTCAAATTGATGATGAAATTTTCTAAATTTGCTTGCGTTTTGTCTATTTACATGTATTTTCTTTAGTTGCAGAGTTTTCCCGTTGGCCACCGTAGAGTCAGTTGTTATCAGCAGATGAATTGACTTGCGGCCTTTGACTGCACCTAACTACTAATTATCAATGTTTTCGCCTGATAAAATCAATAACTAGTTGAACTCCAGTGTATACCTGGGTACTCAGGATGCCAACGAACAACACAAACATCATCAAAAATGAAGTTGCATCAAATGAACCAACATTTTTGAGCAACGTGAACCAACATGTTTGAGCAAATGCTTTAACAACTCTATTAATAAATTCTTCTCGCACTTTCGCATTGGATGGCAGTGATACGATTTTTTACATAGTACTTCAATGCAGTCCAGCTTCGCTGGTTTAGAGCTTCAGGTGAAGCTCTAATACATGCATCACACTCAGTCCTTCCCGGCACTTTACCACTTTCAATGAAAGCCTTCAGGTTCTTTTCCACCGCATGGACCTCCTCAGGTAACCACCTCCTTCTCTCAGAGATTTCTAAGATAGAAATAGAAATGTAAAAGGACAAATACAATTAGGAGTGTAGACCAGGTCTTTCAATCGCTGTATCTTTTGGTTACTCTATTCTCAATTCAGAATCAGAAATGGAAAAAATGGGGTATGAGTGGTTTTCAAATTTTGCTTTTTTGGAGATACAAAAATCAAAATTGAAAAATTATTTTTCCATTTCATGACCAAAGGATGAGTGAAATTTAAAATCAGGTTTGACTTTCATTTTTTTTTATTTCAATAGGAAAAAATAAAATCACAACAACATCATACAACAACATACACACCGATCAGCCACAACATTAGAACCAGTTACAACTATTTAGGACTCCAAAATTCAGTGGTACATTTCTCATGCTGCTAAATCACCTCCATACAGCAATGTGTATGAACCAGCAAAATGGGATGCTGTGATTGTTCCAGATGTCCCACATGATCGCGACTTTATAAATGTTATCTTTTACTGTTTATCCTTAAAGTCAGGCACTGCCCGAGGATAACAGATATCATTGCAGAAAATATTCTATTTCAGCAGGCAACCACTTGTACAGCCGGCCCACCCAAATGACAGAGAGCACATATTGCTTTCATAAGTTAAAAAACAAAAAAACAAAATGCACAGCACAAACACAGTAAATATGAAAAAAAAATCGATAAGCCACGAACAACGTGCACACACGATGTAGGTCGCCCGCTGACTGACGCCGACGCGCCAACTACAAATTTCCACGGTCGTATCTTGGAGCAGTCAGTCGTAAGACGATGCTAATTTTCGCGACTATCGTATCTTGGATTAGTAAGTAGATGCAGTCATAAGTCGAGGTACCATTGTACCTTCAAATAAAGTCTAAACTGGCAAAAAACAGTCCGGACTCTCTCAGCACGCTTTGGTGGAGAACCGATCAAGTGAAACTTAGCTAGCGGGTCCGTCTGTCTGTTTGAAAACCGTCTCTCTCTCACAGTACCGTCTCCCTGCCCCAACACACAGTAAACTAAATCTAAATGCTAGTTAACACTCCACTCCAACACACATTTAACTAAAGCTAGATACTGTGCATGTTAAAAACGGCTTTATAAAATAAAACAAAGTCATTAACTTTTGCATGCATAATCTCTCCGTGTTATATCGTGTTATAACACAAAACTGCTAGCATTTAACAGCAAAAACGTGTAACAATTGAAAAGTTAACTTTCTAAAACATTTTTTTTTCGTACACTTACTCTATATCCATTTTATTGCCCCCGTTCTTCTTCTGCTGTTTCAATATTGGGCACAGTCACGGCATGAGGAGATAGGGTAAATATAGTGTGCTTCTCTCAGACGTTCTCCTCCCGCAATGCGGAAGCTTCTCCAAAAAATTACTCCATCCAAATAAATTATTTTAATATATTTTAATAATGCATTCCCAAAATTATTATTACATCATGCTAATGTGATCGTACAAAATATACCATTAAGATATTAAAAAAAACGTCTATAATGACGCATTTTGATAACCAAATTATTATTTATTATTATGAATACGTGGATTATTCTTTGTAAAGAAGAACGATTGGGCATTAATTTAATGAGATTAAGTTTATCGCTGTTCGGCATAATTATTAAAATTACTACTATTCATTGTAGGATAAGATAGTAATCGTTATTAATGAGGGCATCAGACTCCCTGGACTCCTGCCGAAACGCTGACGGAGGGAGAGCGAGGGGTAACGCAGGTAGCCGAGCTCGCTAATGATCCTTCCCCGTAAACACCCCGTGGAGGTGATTTAGCTACGTCGCCTTCAGCCGTGCGCCACATTTCCCGGCCCCGCTCCTTGTAAAGCTCTGAGTCTGCCTACCCCCACCACCCGACTCCACTACCGCCGCCAAGCTTGCACGTCAATGCCGGGCTTCGTCATCGTCGACAGGTGAACCCAACTTGGCCCCTGTAACCCGTGAGATTGTTCCGCCACACACACACTTTGTTTATCCCCCCTATTATAAAAAAAAAACAACACAACGGGCCGTGTCGGCCAGGGGATGTGTGCAGCGGTGGACTCTGGCCACACACAGAAGCAGGATGGCAAGCTCCCTGCTAAAGGGGGGGGGGGGGGGTCAGAAGGACCCTGGATGGCAGGGGAGCTCGGAGGGTGGGGGCAAACGAGCGTCCGCCCGCTGAACGTTGACAGCCTTTAGCAGCAGAACAACTGCACGGCAGCTCTGCTGGGACACGAGGAGCTGCTGGAGAGCTACTGGAGAGCTGAAGGCTGCGGCATGAGAGGAATTCATAACACAAGGCGGCTTCAGCTGTGTTGATATGACTTGCATCATTGTGTGTGTGTGTGTGTGTGTGTGTGTGTGCCGGGACGGTTTGTTATGTGAATGTGTGTGGTGGGAGAGGATATACACAGTGCTGTGAGTGCATATGGGTAGTACGTAGTCCTGTTTAAACCACAGTGTATAGGTTAACATGACTGTGTGTGTATACATACTGGATGTACTGTCACGACCAGAACAGGGAGGAACCCAAACGCACGACACAGGGACACGGGAGGCAGGCAAATAATAAAGTGATGTTTATTAACCGGGACGGTGGAGCTGGCCGGGGGGACCTGGTCGGGGGGGGATGGAGCAGGGCAGGACAGGGACGATGATGACCAGGAGATGGGGTCCAGGATCCGGGTGGAGAGACGGGGAACCAGGCTGGGTGGAGAGTCCTGGTCGACCAGCGGAGACAGACAGGTGAAGGGAAGGCGAGACAACAAGACATAAACTAGGAACTTGGAACTTGGAACTGGGAACTAGGAACTAGGAAGGGAGCCAATCGCTGACGCGGCTGACGCGGCTGACGCGGCGATGCAACTAGGGGAAAGCTAGTTGATAACCTCCCGTTAATTAGGGCCTGGAAGACCGCTGGGGCATTTGACAGCCCAAAGGGCATAACAAGGTACTCAAAGTGACCGAGCGGGGTGTTAAAGGCAGTCTTCCACTCGTCCCCTTTGCGGATGCGGACCAGGTGGTAAGCGTTGCGGAGGTCCAGCTTGGAAAAGTGGGTGGCCCCCTGGATGGGGACGAAGACTGAATCCATCAGGGGCAAGGGGTACTTGTCTTTGATCGTGATATCGTTCAGTCCCCTGAAATCGACGCAAGGACGGAGGGTCTTGTCCTTCTCCGCAACAAAGAAGAACCCTGCGCCTAGCGGAGAAAACGAGGGACGAGTAATCCTGGCAGCGAGAGAGTCGCGGATGTGAGTCTCCATGGCCTCCTGTTCAGACCGGGAGACGTTATACAGGCGACTGCAGGGGAGGGGGGCGCCTGGCAGGAGGTTGATTGCGCAGTCATAGGGGCGATGACGTGGTAAGGACCGGCCGGAGTGTAGCCCTACCGAGGAGTCGCCCTCTCGTGGCCGGACCGGGCAGGTGGCTCAGAGGTGTCCCAGCCGACCGCAATACAGAGAGGCACCGGTCTGTAGGCGGCGTGCTCGCTCCTCTGGGTAGATCCGGGAGCGACCAAGCTGCATTGGCTCGGCATCGGAGAGAGTCGGGGGACTTGTGCGGCGCCCAAGAGTAGCGGGCGCTGGAGACTGGGGCGTGGCCGCCCAGGCGGGAGGCACGGACTGGAGGCTCGCCCCCTCCCTCTCGCGATGGCGCTCCCGTAGCCGGTTGTCCAGGCGGATTGAGGTCTCCACTAGTTGGTCCAGGTCCGTGGGCTCGTCCCGCCGTGCCAGCTCGTCCCGCAACTCGTCGTTCAGGGCACCCTGGAACACGTCCTGCAGGGCTCCGTCATTCCAGCCGCTTTCCGCGGCTAGAGTCCGGAACTCGACGACGAGGGAGGCGACGCTACGGGAACCCTGGCGGAGGGAGAGGAGTCTTCTGGCGGCCTCCTTGACGCAAACTGGGTGGTCGAAGACTCTCCTCATTTCGCGGGTAAACAGATCGTAGGAGAGACTCACGGGACCCCCCTGACTCCAAACCGCGGAACCCCAGCCGAGAGCCGCCCCTCTCAGGCAGGAGATGAGGAACGCGATGTGGGCACTATCGGAGTCGTACGACGACAGCCGCTGTTGGAAAACCACCGCGCACTGCACAAGGAAGGCGCGGCAGGTGCCGAAATCGCCGTCGTAAGGCGCTGGAGCTGGAACGTGGGGCTCAGGGGGAACGAGAGAGGCGCTGGGAGCCCTGGTGGGGGAAGGAGGGCAGGTCGGAGGAGCAGGGGAGGCCACGGGGGCCGGAGGGCCCTGCAGGCTGCTGACGGCCGCAGAGATGGTCCGGAGGTGTTCCGCGATGTCCCGGAGGACCCGGTCATGTTGCCCAAGCAACACTCCTCTGTCCCGGAGTGCGCGGCGGAGCCCTTCTGTGTCGGCTGGGTCCATGTTTTCCTGGCCAGACCGTACTGTCACGACCCGAACAGGGAGGAACCCAAACGCACGACACAGGGACACGGGAGGCAGGCAAGGGATGTTTATTAACTGGGACGGTGGAGCTGGCCGGGGGGACCTGGTCGGGAGGGGATGGAGCAGGGCAGGGCAGGGACGATGATGACCAGGAGATGGGGTCCAGGATCCGGGTGGAGAGACGGGGAACCAGGCTGGGTGGAGAGTCCTGGTCGACAAGCGGAGACAGACAGGTGAAGGGAAGGCGAGACAACAAGACATAAACTAGGAACTTGGAACTGGGAACTGGGAACTAGGAACTAGGAACTAGGAACTAGGAAGGGAGCCAATCGCGATGCAACTCGGGGAAAGCTAGTTGACGGTCTGGCAAGGAATGGCTAGGAAGCTGGGGCTAAATACAGTGCGGGTAATTGATCCCAGGTGTGTGCAATTGGGTCTGAGTAGGGAGCTGCAGATGGGGCAAGGGCGGCCTCTAGTGGCGCTGGGAGGCCGTGGGCCTAACATGTACGGGTACATTTATTCCTGTGCTAGTGTGTGTGTGTGTGTGTGTGTGTGTGTGTGTGCATGTACGCATGTGTGTGTGGGTGTTGGGAGGATTGGTCATGTGAATGTGTGTGGGGTGGGAGGGGAGAGATGCAAGTGTGTATGGCATTTAATCCATAGGACAAATGATTTTTTAAAAGTGACTAGTACTCATTTTTTTTAAATCTTTCTTTCAATCTTTGTTTCTTTCAATCTTATTTTCAATCTTTCTTTCAATCTTATCATAGAACAATAAACACAATGGGGTTGTGCTGATGTTAATGGATCAACCTTTCTTTCGTTCTCCTTTATTTCAATCGTTCTTTCAATCTTTCTTTCAATCTTTCAATCTTTCTTTCAATTTTTCTTTCTTTCTTTCAATCTTTCTTTCAATCTTTCTTTCATTCTTTCTTTCAGTCTTTCAATATTTCTTTCAATCTCTCTTTCAATCTATCTTTCAATCTTTCTTTCAATCTTTCTTTTTTCAATCTTTCTTTCAATCTTTCAATCTTTCTTTCATTCTTTCTTTCAATCTTTCTTACTTTCAATCTTTCTTTCTTTCAATATTTCTTTCAATCTTTCTTTCAATCTTTCTTTCATTCTTTCTTTCATTCTTTCATTCCTTCTTTCAATCTTTCATTCTTTCTTTCAATCTTTCTTTCTTTCAATCTTTCTTTCAATCTTTCAATCATTCAATCTTTCTTTCATTCTTTCTTTCAATCTTTCTTACTTTTAATCTTTCTCTCTTTCAATTTTTCTTTCAATATTTCAATCTTTCTTTAAATCTTTCTTTCAAACTTTCAATCTTTCTTTCAATCTTTCTTTCAATCTTTCAATCTTTCAATCGATCTTTCAATCTTTCATTCAATCTTTCAATCTCTCTTTCATTCTTTCTTTCAATCTTTCAATCTTTCTTTCAATGTTTCTTTAAATCTTTAATTCTTTCTTTCAATCTTTCAATCGTTCTTTCAATCTTTCTTTTATTCTTTCTTTCAATCTTTCATTTTTTCAATCTTTCTTTCAATCTTTCAATCTTTCTTTCAATCTTTCATTCTTTCTTTCAATCTTTCAATCGTTCTTTCTTTCAATATTTCTTTCAATCTTTCAATCTTTCTTTCATGCTTTCATTCCTTCCTTTAATCTTTCTTTCATTCTTTCTTTCAATCTTTCAATCGTTCTTTCAATCTTTCTTTTATTCTTTCTTTCAATCTTTCATTTTTTTAATCTTTCTTTCAATCTTTCAATCTTTCTTTCAATCTTTCATTCTTTCTTTCAATCTTTCAATTGTTCTTTCTTTCAATATTTCTTTCAATCTTTCAATCTTTCTTTCATTCTTTCATTCCTTCTTTCAATCTTTCTTTCATTATTTATTTCAATCTTTCTTTCATTCTTTCAATCTTTCTTTTATTCTTTTTTTCAATCTTTCAATCTTTCTTTCAATATTTCTTTCAATCTTTTTTACTTTCAATCTTTCTTTCTTTAAAACTTTCTTTCAATCTTTCTTTCAAACTTTCATTCTTTATTTCAATATTTCAATCGTTCAATCTTTCTTTCATTCTTTCTTTCAATCTTTCTTTCAATCTTTCAATCTTTCTTTCAATATTTCTTTCAATCTTTCTTTCTTTAAATCTTTCTTTCAATATTTCTTTCAATCTTTCAATCTTTCTTTCATTCTTTCTTTCAATATTTCAATCTTTCAATCTTTCAATCTTTCTTTCATTCTTTCTTTCAATCTTTCAATCTTTCTTTAATTCTTTTTTTCAATCTTTCTTTCTTTCAATTTTTCTATCTTTCAATATTTCTTCCAATCTTTCAATCTTTCTTTCATTCTTTCTTTCAATCTTTCAATCTTTCTTTCATTATTTCTTTCAATCTTTCTTACTTTCAATTTTTCTATCTTTCAATATTTCTTCCAATCGTTCAATCTTTCTTTCATTATTTCTTTCAATCTTTCTTTTTTCAATCTTTCTTGCAATCTTTCTTTCAATTGTTTAATCTTTCAATCTTTCTTTCATTCTTTCTTTCAATATTTCTTTCAATCTTTCTTTAATTCTTTTATTCTTTCTTTCAAACTTTCAATCTTTCTTTCATTCTTTCTTTCAGTCTTTCAATCTTTCTTTCAATCTTTCTTTCAAACTTTCAATCTTTCTTTCAATCTCTCTTTCTTTCAATATTTCTTTCAATCTTTCAATCTTTCTTTCATTCTTTCTTTCAATATTTCAATCTTTCAATCTTTCAATCTTTCAATCTTTATTTCATTCTTTCTTTCAATCTTTCAATCTTTCTTTAATTCTTTTTTTCAATCTTTCTTTCTTTCAATGTTTCTATCTTTCAATATTTCTTCCAATCTTTCAAACTTTCTTTCATTCTTTCTTTCAATCTTTCAATCTTTCTTTCATTATTCTTTCAATCTTTCTTACTTTCAATTTTTCTATCTTTCAATATTTCTTCCAATCGTTCAATCTATCTTTCATTATTTCTTTCAATCTTTCTTTTTTCAATCTTTCTTGCAATCTTTCTTTCAATTGTTTAATCTTTCAATCTTTCTTTCATTCTTTCTTTCAATATTTCTTTCAATCTTTCTTTAATTCTTTTATTCTTTCTTTCAAACTTTCAATCTTTCTTTCATTCTTTCTTTCAGTCTTTCAATCTTTCTTTCAATCTTTCTTTCAATCTTTCTTTCTTTCTTTATTTCAATCTTTGTTTTATTCTTTCTTACAATCTTTCTTTCTTTCAATCTTTCTTTCAATCTTTCTTTCAATCGTTCTTTCTTTCTTTTAGTCTTTCTTTCAATCTTTCAATTTTTCAATCTTTCTTTCATCCTTTCTTTTAATCTTTCAATCTTTCTTTCATTGAATCTTTCAATCTTTCTTTCTTTTTTCAATCTTTCTTGCAATCTTTCTTTCAGTCTTTCAATATTTCTTTCAAACTTTCAATCTTTCTTTCAATCTTTCAATCTTTCAATCTTTCTTTCAATTTTTCTTTCAATCTTTCACTCTTTCTTTCATTCTTTCTTTCAATCTTTCAATCTTTCAATCTTTCTTTCATTCTTTCTTTCAATCTTTCAATCTTTCTTTCAATATTTCTTTCAATCTTTCTTACTTTCAATCTTTCTTTCATTCAATCTTTCTTTCCATCTTTCTTTCATTCTTTCCTTCAGTCTTTCAATATTTCTTTCAATCTTTCTTTCAATTTTTCTTTTTTTCAATCTTTTTTCAATCTTTCTTTCATTCTTTCTTTCAATCTTTCAATATTTCTTTCAATCTTTCTTTCTTTTTTCAATCTTTTTTTCATTCTTTCTATAAATCTTTCTTTCTTTCAACCTTTCTTTCAATCTTTCAATCTTTCAATCTTTCTTTAATTCTTTTATTCATTCTTTCTTTCAGTCTTTCAATCTTTCTTTCAATCTTTCTTTCAATCTTTCTTTCAATCTATCAATCTTTCAATTTTTCTTTCATTCTTTCTTTCAATCTTTATTACTTTCAATCTTTCTTTCAATCTTTCTTAATTTCATTCTCTCTTTCTTTCAATATTTCTTTCAATCTTTCAATCTTTCTTTCATTCTTTCTTTCAGTCTTTCAATCTTTTTTTCAATCTTTCTTTTATTCTTTCTTTCAATCTTTCATTTTTTCAATCTTTCTTTCAATCTTTCAATCTTTCTTTCAATCTTTCATTCTTTCTTTCAATCTTTCAATCGTTCTTTCTTTCAATATTTCTTTCAATCTTTCAATCTTTCTTTCATTCTTTCATTCCTTCCTTTAATCTTTCTTTCATTCTTTCTTTCAATCTTTCAATCGTTCTTTCAATCTTTCTTTTATTCTTTCTTTCAATCTTTCATTTTTTCAATCTTTCTTTCAATCTTTCAATCTTTCTTTCAATCTTTCATTCTTTCTTTCAATCTTTCAATCGTTCTTTCTTTCAATATTTCTTTCAATCTTTCAATCTTTCTTTCATTCTTTCATTCCTTCTTTCAATCTTTCTTTCATTATTTATTTCAATCTTTCTTTCATTCTTTCAATCTCTCTTTTATTCTTTTTTTCAATCTTTGAATCTTTCTTTCAATATTTCTTTCAATCTTTTTTACTTTTAATCTTTCTTTCTTTAAAACTTTCTTTCAATCTTTCTTTCAAACTTTCATTCTTTATTTCAATATTTCAATCGTTCAATCTTTCTTTCATTCTTTCTTTCAATCTTTCTTTCAATCTTTCAATCTTTCTTTCAATATTTCTTTCAATCTTTCTATCTTTAAATCTTTCTTTCAATCTTTCTTTCAAACTTTCAATCTTTATTTCAATCTTTCAATCTTTCAATCTTTCTTTCATTCTTTCTTTCAATATTTCAATCTTTCAATCTTTCAATTTTTCTTTCATTCTTTCTTTCAATCTTTCAATCTTTCTTTAATTCTTTTTTTCAATCTTTCTTTCTTTCAATTTTTCTATCTTTCAATATTTCTTCCAATCTTTCAATCTTTCTTTTGTTATTCTTTCAATCTTTCTTTCTTTCAATCTTTCTTTCCATCTATCTTTCAATCTTTCTTTCATTTTTTCTTTCAACCTTTCTTTCTTTAAATCTTTCTTTCAATCTTTCTTTCAAACATTCAATCTTTCTTTTAATCTTTCAATCTTTCAATCTTTCTTTCAATCTTTCTTTCAATCTTTCAATCTTTCTTTCATTCTATCTTTCAATATTTCAATCTTTCAATCTTTCTTTCATTCTTTCTTTCAATCTTTCAATCTTTCTTTCATTATTTCTTTCAATCTTTCTTACTTTCAATTTTTCTATCTTTCAATATTTCTTCCAATCGTTCAATCTTTCTTTCATTATTTCTTTCAATCTTTCTTTTTTCAATCTTCTTGCAATCTTTCTTTCAATTGTTCAATCTTTCAATCTTTCTTTCATTCTTTCTTTCAATATTTCTTTCAATCTTTCTTTAATTCTTTCATTCTTTCTTTCAAACTTTCAATCTTTCTTTCATTCTTTCTTTCAGTCTTTCAATCTTTCTTTCAATCTTTCTTTCAATCTTTCTTTCTTTCTTTATTTCAATCTTTGTTTTATTCTTTCTTACAATCTTTCTTTCTTTCAATCTTTCTTTCAATCTTTCTTTCAATCGTTCTTTCTTTCTTTTAGTCTTTCTTTCAATCTTTCAATTTTTCAATCTTTCTTTCATTCTTTCTTTTAATCTTTCAATCTTTCTTTCATTGAATCTTTCAATCTTTCTTTCTTTTTTCAATCTTTCTTGCAATCTTTCTTTCAGTCTTTCAATATTTCTTTCAAACTTTCAATCTTTCTTTCAATCTTTCAATCTTTCAATCTTTCTTTCAATTTTTCTTTCAATCTTTCACTCTTTCTTTCATTCTTTCTTTCAATCTTTCAATCTTTCAATCTTTCAATCTTTCCTTCAATCTTTCTTACTTTCAATCTTTCTTTCTTTAAATCTTTCTTTCAAACTTTCAATCATTATTTCAATCTTTCAATCTTTCAATCTTTCTTTCAATCTTTCAATCTTTCTTTCAATATTTCTTTCAATCTTTCTTTCTTTAAATCTTTCTTTCAATCTTTCTTTCAAACATTCAATCTTTCTTTCAATCTTTCAATCTTTCAATCTTTCTTTCAATCTTTCTTTCAATCTTTCAATCTTTCTTTCATTCTTTCTTTCAATCGTTCTTTCATTCTTTCTTTCAATATTTCAATCTTTCAATCTTTCTTTCATTCTTTCTTCCAATCTTTCAATCTTTCTTTTGTTATTCTTTCAATCTTTCTTTCTTTCAATCTTTCTTTCCATCTATCTTTCAATCTTTCTTTCATTCTTTCTTTCAATCTTTCTTTCTTTAAATCTTTCTTTCAATCTTTCTTTCAAACATTCAATCTTTCTTTCAATCTTTCAATCTTTCAATCTTTTTTTCAATCTTTCTTTCAATCTTTCAATCTTTCTTTCATTCTATCTTTCAATATTTCAATCTTTCAATCTTTCTTTCATTCTTTCTTTCAATCTTTTAATCTTTCTTTCATTATTTCTTTCAATCTTTCTTACTTTTAATTTTTCTATCTTTCAATATTTCTTCCAATCGTTCAATCTTTCTTTCATTATTTCTTTCAATCTTTCTTTTTTCAATTTTTCTTGCAATCTTTCTTTCAATTGTTTAATATTTCAATCTTTCTTTCATTCTTTCTTTCAATATTTCTTTCAATATTTCTTTCAATCTTTCTTTAATTCTTTCATTCTTTCTTTCAAACTTTCAATCTTTCTTTCATTCTTTCTTTCAGTCTTTCAATCTTTCTTTCAATCTTTCTTTCAATCTTTCAATCTTTCTTTAATTCTTTCTTTCAATCTTTCTTTCTTTCAATTTTTCTATCTTTCAATATTTCTTCCAATCTTTCTATCTTTCTTTTGTTATTCTTTCAATCTTTCTTTCTTTCAATCTTTCTTTCCATCTATCTTTCAATCTTTCTTTCATTCTTTCTTTCAATCTTTCTTTTTTCAATATTTCTTGCAAACGTTCTTTCAATTGCTTAATCTTTCAATCTTTCTTTCATTCTTTCTTTCAGTCTTTCAATCTTTTTTTCAATCTTTCTTTCAATCTTTCAATCTTTCTTTCTATCTTTCTTTCAATCTTTCTTTCATTCTTTATTTCAATCTTTGTTTCATTCTTTCTTTCAATCTTTCTTTCTTTCAATCTTTCTTTCTATCTTTCTTTCAATCTTTCTTTCATTCTTTATTTCAATCTTTGTTTAATTCTTTCTTTCAATCTTTCTTTCTTTCAATCTTTCTTTCAATCTTTCTTTCAATCTTTCTTTCAATCTTTCTTTCAATCTTTCAATCTTTCTTTAATTCTTTCTTTCAATCTTTCTTTCTTTCAATTTTTCTATCTTTCAATATTTCTTCCAATCTTTCAATCTTTCTTTTGTTATTCTTTCAATCTTTCTTTCTTTCAATCTTTCTTTCCATCTATCTTTCAATCTTTCTTTCATTCTTTCTTTCAATCTTTCTTTTTTCAATATTTCTTGCAAACTTTCTTTCAATTGCTTAATCTTTCAATCTTTCTTTCATTCTTTCTTTCAGTCTTTCAATCTTTTTTTCAATCTTTCTTTCAATCTTTCAATCTTTCTTTCTATCTTTCTTTCAATCTTTCTTTCATTCTTTATTTCATTCTTTGTTTCATTCTTTCTTTCAATCTTTCAATCTTTCAATCTTTCTTTCAATCTTTCAATCTTTCTTTCAATATTTCTTTCAATCTTTCTTTCTATAAATCTTTCTTTCAATCTTTCTTTCAAACATTCAATCTTTCTTTCAATCTTTCAATCTTTCAATCTTTCTTTCAATCTTTCTTTCAATCTTTCAATCTTTCTTTCATTCTTTCTATCAATCGTTCTTTCATTCTTTCTTTCAATATTTCAATCTTTCAATCTTTCTTTCAATCTTTCTTACTTTCATTCTCTCTTTCTTTCAATATTTCTTTCAATCTTTCAATCTTTCTTTCATTCTTTCATTCTTTCTTTCAATCGTTCTTTCATTCTTTCTTTCAATTTTTCATTCTTTCTTTCAATCTTTCAATCTTTCAATCTTTCTTTCAATCTTTATTTCTTTCAATCTTTCTTTCAATCTTTCTTTCAATCTTTCTTTCATTCTTTCCTTCAGTCTTTCAATCCTTCTTTCAATCTTTCTTTTTTTCAATCTTTCTTTCAATCTTTCTTTCATTCTTTCTTTCAATCTTTCTTTCAATCTTTCAATCTTTCTTTCAATATTTCTTTCAATCTTTCTTACTTTCAATCTTTCTTTCTTTAAATCTTTCTTTCAAACTTTCAATCATTATTTCAATCTTTCAATCTTTCAATCTTTCTTTCAATCTTTCAATCTTTCTTTCAATATTTCTTTCAATCTTTCTTTCAATCTTTCTTTCTTTAAATCTTTCTTTCAATCTTTCTTTCAAACATTCAATCTTTCTTTCAATATGTCTTTCAATCTTTCTTACTTTCAATCTTTCTTTCTTTAAATCTTTCTTTCAAACTTTCAATCATTATTTCAATCTTTCAATCTTTCAATCTTTCTTTCAATCTTTCAATCTTTCTTTCAATATTTCTTTCAATCTTTCTTTCTTTAAATCTTTCTTTCAATCTTTCTTTCAAACATTCAATCTTTCTTTCAATCTTTCAATCTTTCAATCTTTCTTTCAATCTTTCTTTCAATCTTTCAATCTTTCTTTCATTCTTTCTTTCAATCGTTCTTTCATTCTTTCTTTCAATATTTCAATCTTTCAATCTTTCTTTCATTCTTTCTTCCAATCTTTCAATCTTTCTTTTGTTATTCTTTCAATCTTTCTTTCTTTCAATCTTTCTTTCCATCTATCTTTCAATCTTTCTTTCATTCTTTCTTTCAAACTTTCTTTCTTTAAATCTTTCTTTCAATCTTTCTTTCAAACATTCAATCTTTCTTTCAATCTTTCAATCTTTCAATCTTTTTTTCAATCTTTCTTTCAATCTTTCAATCTTTCTTTCATTCTATCTTTCAATATTTCAATCTTTCAATCTTTCTTTCATTCTTTCTTTCAATCTTTTAATCTTTCTTTCATTATTTCTTTCAATCTTTCTTACTTTTAATTTTTCTATCTTTCAATATTTCTTCCAATCGTTCAATCTTTCTTTCATTATTTCTTTCAATCTTTCTTTTTTCAATTTTTCTTGCAATCTTTCTTTCAATTGTTTAATATTTCAATCTTTCTTTCATTCTTTCTTTCAATATTTCTTTCAATATTTCTTTCAATCTTTCTTTAATTCTTTCATTCTTTCTTTCAAACTTTCAATCTTACTTTCATTCTTTCTTTCAGTCTTTCAATCTTTCTTTCAATCTTTCTTTCAATCTTTCAATCTTTCTTTAATTCTTTCTTTCAATCTTTCTTTCTTTCAATTTTTCTATCTTTCAATATTTCTTCCAATCTTTCTATCTTTCTTTTGTTATTCTTTCAATCTTTCTTTCTTTCAATCTTTCTTTCCATCTATCTTTCAATCTTTCTTTCATTCTTTCTTTCAATCTTTCTTTTTTCAATATTTCTTGCAAACTTTCTTTCAATTGCTTAATCTTTCAATCTTTCTTTCATTCTTTCTTTCAGTCTTTCAATCTTTTTTTCAATCTTTCTTTCAATCTTTCAATCTTTCTTTCTATCTTTCTTTCAATCTTTCTTTCATTCTTTATTTCAATCTTTGTTTCATTCTTTCTTTCAATCTTTCTTTCTTTCAATCTTTCTTTCTATCTTTCTTTCAATCTTTCTTTCATTCTTTATTTCAATCTTTGTTTAATTCTTTCATTCAATCTTTCTTTCTTTCAATCTTTCTTTCAATCTTTCTTTCAATCTTTCTTTCAATCTTTCTTTCAATCTTTCAATCTTTCTTTAATTCTTTCTTTCAATCTTTCTTTCTTTCAATTTTTCTATCTTTCAATATTTCTTCCAATCTTTCAATCTTTCTTTTGTTATTCTTTCAATCTTTCTTTCTTTCAATCTTTCTTTCCATCTATCTTTCAATCTTTCTTTCATTCTTTCTTTCAATCTTTCTTTTTTCAATATTTCTTGCAAACTTTCTTTCAATTGCTTAATCTTTCAATCTTTCTTTCATTCTTTCTTTCAGTCTTTCAATCTTTTTTTCAATCTTTCTTTCAATCTTTCAATCTTTCTTTCTATCTTTCTTTCAATCTTTCTTTTATTCTTTATTTCAATCTTTGTTTCATTCTTTCTTTCAATCTTTCTTTCTTTCAATCTTTCTTTCAATCTTTCAATCTTTCAATCTTTCTTTAATTCTTTTATTCATTCTTTCTTTCAGTCTTTCAATCTTTCTTTATATCTTTCTTTCAATCTTTCTTTCAATCTATCAATCTTTCAATTTTTCTTTCATTCTTTCTTTCAATCTTTATTACTTTCAATCTTTCTTTCAATCTTTCTTACTTTCATTCTCTCTTTCTTTCAATATTTCTTTCAATCTTTCAATCTTTCTTTCATTCTTTCATTCTTTCTTTCAATCGTTCTTTCATTCTTTCTTTCAATTTTTCATTCTTTCTTTCAATCTTTCAATCTTTCAATCTTTCTTTCAATCTTTATTTCTTTCAATCTTTCTTTCAATCTTTCTTTCAATCTTTCTTTCAATCTTTCTTTCATTCTTTCCTTCAGTCTTTCAATCCTTCTTTCAATCTTTCTTTTTTTCAATCTTTCTTTCAATCTTTCTTTCATTCTTTCTTTCAATCTTTCTTTCAATCTTTCAATCTTTCTTTCAATATTTCTTTCAATCTTTCTTACTTTCAATCTTTCTTTCTTTAAATCTTTCTTTCAAACTTTCAATCATTATTTCAATCTTTCAATCTTTCAATCTTTCTTTCAATCTTTCAATCTTTCTTTCAATATTTCTTTCAATCTTTCTTTCAATCTTTCTTTCTTTAAATCTTTCTTTCAATCTTTCAATCTTTCTTTCATTCTTTCTTTCAATCGTTCTTTCATTCTTTCTTTCAATATTTCAATCTTTCAATCTTTCTTTCATTCTTTCTTTCAATCTTTCAATCTTTCTTTAATTCTTTTTTTCAATCTTTCTTTCTTTCAATTTTTTTATCTTTCAATATTTCTTCCAATCTTTCAATCTTTCTTTTGTTATTCTTTCAATCTTTCTTACTTTCAATCTTTCTTTCCATCTATCTTTCAATCTTTCTTTCATTCTTTCTTTCAATCTTTCTTTCTTTAAATCTTTCTTTCAATCTTTCTTTCAAACATTCAATCTTTCTTTCAATCTTTCAATCTTTCAATCTTTTTTTCAATCTTTCTTTCAATCTTTCAATCTTTCTTTCATTCTATCTTTCAATATTTCAATCTTTCAATCTTTCTTTCATTCTTTCTTTCAATCTTTTAATCTTTCTTTCATTATTTCTTTCAATCTTTCTTACTTTTAATTTTTCTATCTTTCAATATTTCTTCCAATCGTTCAATCTTTCTTTCATTATTTCTTTCAATCTTTCTTTTTTCAATCTTTCTTGCAATCTTTCTTTCAATTGTTTAATCTTTCAATCTTTCTTTCATTCTTTCTTTCAATATTTCTTTCAATATTTCTTTCAATCTTTCTTTAATTCTTTAATTCTTTCTTTCAAACTTTCAATCTTTCTTTCATTCTTTCTTTCAGTCTTTCAATCTTTCTTTCAATCTTTCTTTCAATTTTTCTATCTTTCAATATTTCTTCCAATCTTTCAATCTTTCTTTTGTTATTCTTTCAATCTTTCTTTCTTTCAATCTTTCTTTCCATCTATCTTTCAATCTTTCTTTCATTCTTTCTTTCAATCTTTCTTTTTTCAATATTTCTTGCAAACTTTCTTTCAATTGCTTAATCTTTCAATCTTTCTTTTATTCTTTCTTTCAGTCTTTCAATCTTTTTTTCAATCTTTCTTTCAATCTTTCAATCTTTCTTTCTATCTTTCTTTCAATCTTTCTTTCATTCTTTATTTCAATCTTTGTTTCATTCTTTCTTTCAATCTTTCTTTCTTTCAATCTTTCTTTCTATCTTTCTTTCAATCTTTCTTTCATTCTTTATTTCAATCTTTCTTTCATTCTTTATTTCAATCTTTGTTTAATTCTTTCTTTCAATCTTTCTTTCTTTCAATCTTTCTTTCAATCTTTCTTTCAATCTTTCTTTCAATCTTTCTTTCAATCTTTCTTTTATTCTATCTTTAAATATTTCTTTTTTTTCAATCTTTCTTGCAATCTTTCTTTCAGTCTTTCAATCTGTCTTTCAAACTTTCAATCGTTCTTTCAATCTTTCAATCTTTCAATCTTTCTTTCAATTTTTCTTTCAATCTTTCAGTCTTTCTTTCATTCTTTCTTTCAATCTTTCAATCTTTCAATCTTTCAATCTTTCTTTCATTCTTTCTTTCAATCTTTCAATCTTTCTTTCAATATTTCTTTCAATCTTTCTTTCTGTCAATCTTTCTTTCCATCTTTCTTTCCATCTTTCTTTCATTCTTTCCTTCAGTCTTTCAATCTTTCTTTCAATCTTTCTTTCAATTTTTATTTCAATCTTTCTTTCATTCTTTCCTTCAGTGTTTCAATCTTTCTTTCAATCTTTTTTACTTTCAATCTTTCTTTCTTTAAATCTTTCTTTCAATCTTTCTTTCAATCTTTCTTTCAAACTTTCATTCTTTATTTCAATATTTCAATCGTTCAATCTTTCTTTCATTCTTTCTTTCAATCTTTCTTTCAATCTTTCAATCTTTCTTTCAATATTTCTTTCAATCTTTCTTTCTTTAAATCTTTCTTTCAATCTTTCTTTCAAACTTTCAATCTTTATTTCAATCTTTCAATCTTTCAATCTTTCTTTCATTCTTTCTTTCAATATTTCAATCTTTCTTTTATTCTTTCTTTCAATATTTCTTTCATTCTTTCTTTCAATCTTTCTTACTTTCAATTTTTCTATCTTTCAATATTTCTTCCAATCGTTCAATCTTTCTTTCATTATTTCTTTCAAACTTTCTTTCTTTCAATCTTTCTTTCCATCTTTCTTTCAATCTTTCTTTCATTCTTTCTTTCAATCTTTCTTTTTTCAATCTTTCTTGCAATCTTTCTTTCAATTGTTTAATCTTTCATACTTTCTTTCATTCTTTCTTTTAATCTTTCAATCTTTCTTTCATTATTTCTTTCAATCTTTCTCTCTTTCAATATTTCTTTCAATCTTTCTCTTTTCAATCTTTCTTTCTTTTTTCAATCTTTCTTTCAATCTTTCTTTTTTCAATCTTTTTTTCAATCTTTCTTTCATTCTTTCTTTCAATCTTTCAATCTTTCTTTCATTCTTTCTTTCAATCTTTCAATCTTTCTTTCAATCTTTCTTTCAATCTTTCTTTTTTTCAATCTTTTTTTCAATCTTTCTTTCATTCTTTCTTTCAATCTTTCAATCTTTCTTTCAATATTTCTTTCAATCTTTCTTTCTTTCAATCTGTCTTTCAAACTTTCAATCTTACTTTCAATCTTTCTTTCAATCGTTCTTATATTCTTTCTTTCAATCTTTCATTCTTTCTTTCAATCTTTCAATCATTCTTTCTTTCATTCTTTCTTTCAGTCTTTCAACCTTTCTTAAAATCTTTCTTTCAATCTTTCTTTCAAGCTTTCTTTCATTCATTCTTTCAGTCTTTCAAACATTCAATTTTTCCTTCATTCCTTCTTTCAATCTTTATTACTTTCATTCTTTCTTTCAATCTTTCATTCTTTCTTTCAATATTTCTTTCAATCTTTCTTTAATTCTTTCATTCTTTCTTTCGCACTTTCAATCTTTCTTTCATTCTTTCTTTCAGTCTTTCAATCTTTCTTTCATTCTTTCTTTCAATCTTTCAATCTTTCAATCTTTCTTTCATTCTATCTTTCAATCTTTCAATCTTTCTTTCAATATTTTTTTCAGTCTTTCAATCTTTCTTTCATTCTTTCTTTCAATCTTTCAATCTTTCAATCTTTCTTTCATTCTATCTTTCAGTCTTTAAATCTTTCTTTCAATATTTTTTTCAGTCTTTAATACTTTCAATCTTTTTTTCTTTTAATCTTTCTTTCAATCTTTCACTCATTCTTTCCTTCAGTCTTTCAATCTTTCTTTTAATTTTTCTTTCAATCTTTCTTTCAAACTTTCAATCTTACTTTCAATCTTTCTTTCAATCGTTCTTATATTCTTTCTTTCAATCTTTCATTCTTTCTTTCAATCTTTCAATCATTCTTTCTTTCATTCTTTCTTTCAGTCTTTCAACCTTTCTTAAAATCTTTCTTTCAATCCTTTATTCATTCTTTCAGTCTTTCAAACATTAAATTTTTCCTTCATTCCTTCTTTCAATCTTTATTACTTTCAATCTTTCTTTCAATCTTTCAATCTTTCTTTCATTCTTTCATTCTTTCTTTCAATCGTTCTTTCAATCTTTCCTTCAATCTTTCAATCTTTCTCTCATACTTTCATTCTTTCTTCCAATCTTTCTTTCAATCTTTCAATCTTTCTTTCATTCTTTCATTTTTTCTTTCAACCTTTCAATCTTTCTTTCATTCTTTTTTTTAGTCTTTCAATCTTTCTTTAAATCTTTCTTTCAATCTTTCTTTACAACTTTCAATCTTTCAATCTTTCTTTCATTCTATCTTTCAACCTTTCTTTCAATCTTTCTTTAATTCTTTAATTCAGTCTTAAAATCTTTCTTTCAATCTTTCTTTCTTTAAATATTTTGATCTCTCAAACATTCTTTCTTTTTATCAGTCTTTTTTTGTTTCTTTCATTCATTCTTTCAATTTTTCTTACTTTCAATCTTTCTTTTTTTCAATATTTCTTTCAATCTTTTAATCTTTCATTCATTCTTTCATTCTTTCTTTCAATCTTTCATTCTTTCTTTCAATCTTTCAATCTTTCAATCTCTCTTTTAATCTTTCTTTCATTTTTTCTTTCAGTCTTTCTATCTTTCTTTCAATCTTTCTTTCAATCTTTCTTTCAAACTTTCATTCTTTCTTTCAATCTTTCTTTCAATCTTTCTTTCAATCTTTCTTTCTTTTTTCAATCTTTCTTTCAATCTTTTTTTTCATTCTTACTTTTAGTCTTTCAATCTTTCTTTAAATCTTTCTTTCTTCAATCTTTCTTTCAATCTTTCTTTCAATCTTTCAATCATTCAATCTTTCTTTAATTCTTTCTTTCAATCTTTCAATCTTTCAATTTTTCTTTCCATCTTTCTTACTTTCATTCTCTCTTTCTTTCAATATTTCTTTCAATCTTTCAATCTTTCTTTCATTCTTTCATTCTTTCTTTCAATCGTTCTTTCATTCTTTCTTTCAATCTTTCATTCTTTCTTTCAATCTTTCAATCTTTCAATCTTTCTTTCATTCTTTTTTTTCATTCTTACTTTCATTCTTTAAATCTTTCTTTCTTTCAATCATTCTTTTTTCAATCTTTCTTTCAATCTTTCAATCTTTCGATCTTTCAATCTTTCTTTAATTCTTTTATTCATTCTTTCTTTCAGTCTTTCAATCTTTCTTTAAATCTTTCTTTAAATCTTTCTTTCAATCTTTCAATCTTTCAATTTTTCTTTCATTCTTTCTTTCAATCTTTTTTACTTTCAATCTTTCTTTCAATCTTTCTTACTTTCATTCTCTCTTTCTTTCAATATTCTTTCAATCTTTCAATCTTTCTTTCATTCTTTCATTCTTTCTTTCAATCGTTCTTTTATTCTTTCTTTCAATCTTTCATTCTTTCTTTCAATCTTTCAATCTTTCAATCTTTCTTTCATTCTTTCTTTCAATCTTTCTTTCAAGCTTTCTTTCAATCGTTCTTACTTTCAATCTTTCTTTCTTTCTTTCAGTATTTCTTTCAATCTTTCAATCTTTCTTTCATTCTTTCTTTCAATATTTCAATCTTTCAATTTTTCTTTCAATCTTTCTTACTTTCATTCTCTCTTTCTTTCAATATTTCTTTCAGTCTTTCAATCTTTCTTTCATTCTTTCATTCTTTCTTTCAATCTTTCATTCTTTCTTTCAATCTTTCAATCTTTCAATCTTGCTTTCATTCTTTTTTTTCATTCTTACTTTTAGTCTTTCAATCTTTCTTTAAATATTTCATTCTTTAAATCTTTCTTTCTTTCAATCATTCTTTTTTCAATCTTTCTTTCAATCTTTCAATCTTTCAATCTTTCTTTAATTCTTTTATTCATTCTTTCTTCCAGTCTTTCAATCTTTCTTTCAATCTTTCTTTAAATCTTTCTTTCAATCTTTCAATCTTTCAATTTTTCTTTCATTCTTTCTTTCAATCTTTTTTACTTTCAATCTTTCTTTCAATCTTTCTTACTTTCATTCTCTCTTTCTTTCAATATTCTTTCAATCTTTCTTTCATTCTTTCATTCTTTCTTTCAATCGTTCTTTTATTCTTTCTTTCAATCTTTCATTCTTTATTTCAATCTTTCAATCTTTCAATCTTTCTTTCATTCCTTCTTTCAATCTTTCTTTCAAGCTTTCTTTCAATCGTTCTTACTTTCAATCTTTCTTTCTTTCTTTCAGTATTTCTTTCAATCTTTCAATCTTTCTTTCATTCTTTCATTCTTTCTCTCAATCTTTCTTTCTTTCAATCTTTCAATCTTTCTTTCATTCATTCTTTCAGTCTTTCAAACTTTCAATTTTTCCTTCATTCCTTCTTTCAATCTTTATTACTTTCAATCTTTCTTTCAATCTTTCTTTCGTTCTTTCATTCTTTCTTTCAATCGTTCTTTCAATCTTTCCTTCAATCTTTCAATCTTTCTTTCATACTTTCATTCTTTCTTTCAATCTTTCTTTCTATCTTTCAATCTTTCTTTCATTCTTTCATTCTTTCTTTCAACCTTTCAATCTTTCTTTCATTCTTTTTTTTAGTCTTTCAATCTTTCTTTAAATCTTTCTTTCAATCTTTCTTTCAAACTTTCAATATTTCAATCTTTCTTTCATTCTATCTTTCAACCTTTCTTTCAATCTTTTAATCTTTCATTCATTCTTTCATTCTTTCTTTCAATCTTTCATTCTTTCTTTCAATCTTTCAATCTTTCAATCTCTCTTTTAATCTTTCTTTCAATTTTTCTTTCCATCTTTATTACTTTCATTCTCTCTTTCTTTCAATATTTCTTTCAATCTTTCAATCTTTCTTTCATTCTTTCATTCTTTCTTTCAATCGTTCTTTCATTCTTTCTTTCAATCTTTCATTCTTTCTTTCAATCTTTCAATCTTTCAATCTTTCTTTCATTCTTTTTTTTCATTCTTTCATTCTTTCTTTCAATCGTTCTTTCATTCTTTCTTTCAATCTTTCATTCTTTCTTTCAATCTTTCAATCTTTCAATCTTTCTTTCATTCTTTTTTTTCATTCTTACTTTTAGTCTTTCAATCTTTCTTTAAATCTTTCATTCTTTAAATCTTTCTTTCTTTCAATCATTCTTTTTTCAATCTTTCTTTCAATCTTTCAATCTTTCAATCTTTCTTTAATTCTTTTATTCATTCTTTCTTTCAGTCTTTCAATCTTTCTTTCAATCTTTCTTACTTTCATTCTCTCTTTCTTTCAATATTCTTTCAATCTTTCAATCTTTCTTTCATTCTTTCATTCTTTCTTTCAATCGTTCTTTTATTCTTTCTTTCAATCTTTCAATCTTTCTTTCAATCTTTCATTCTTTCAATCTTTCTTTCATTCTTTCTTTCAATCTTTCTTTCAAGCTTTCTTTCAATCGTTCTTACTTTCAATCTTTCTTTCTTTCTTTCAGTATTTCTTTCAATCTTTCAATCTTTCTTTCATTCTTTCATTCTTTCTTTCAATCTTTCTTTCTTTCAATCTTTCAATCTGTCTTTCATTCATTCTTTCAGTCTTTCAAACTTTCAATTTTTCCTTCATTCCTTCTTTCAATCTTTATTACTTTCAATCTTTCTTTCAATCTTTCAATCTTTCTTTCATTCTTTCATTCTTTCTTTCAATCGTTCTTTCAATCTTTCCTTCAATCTTTCAATCTTTCTTTCGTACTTTCATTCTTTCTTTCATACTTTCATTCTTTCTTTCATTCTTTCATTCTTTCTTACAATCTTTCTTTCATTTTTTTCTTTCAATCTTTCATTCTTTCTTTCAATATTTCTTTCAATCTTTCTTTAATTCTTTCATTCTTTCTTTCAAACTTTCAATCTTTCTTTCATTCTTTCTTTCAGTCTTTCAATCTTTCTATAAATCTTTCTTTCAATCGTTCTTTCAATCTTTCTTTCAATCTTTCAATCTTTCTTTCATACTTTCATTCTTTCTTTCATTCTTTCATTCTTTCTTACAATCTTTCTTTCATTTTTTTCTTTCAATCTTTCATTCTTTCTTTCAATATTTCTTTCAATCTTTCTTTAATTCTTTCATTCTTTCTTTCAAACTTTCAATCTTTCTTTCATTCTTTCTTTCAGTCTTTCAATCTTTCTTTAAATCTTTCTTTCAATCTTTCTTTCAAACATTCAATCTTTCTTTCAATCTTTCTTTCAATCTTTCAATCTTTCTTTCATTCTTTCTTTCAGTCTTTCAATCTTTCTTTAAATCTTTCTTTCAATCTTTCTTTCAAACATTCAATCTTTCTTTCAATCTTTCTTTCAATCTTTCAATCTTTCTTTCATTCTTTCTTACAATCTTTTTTTCATTCTTTCTTTCAATCTTTCATTCTTTCTTTCAATATTTCTTTCAATCTTTCTTTAATTCTTTCATTCTTTCTTTCGCACTTTCAATCTTTCTTTCATTCTTTCTTTCAGTCTTTCAATCTTTATTTCATTCTTTCTTTCAATCTTTCAATCTTTCAATCTTTCTTTCATTCTATCTTTCAATCTTTCAATCTTTCTTTCAATATTTTTTTCAGTCTTTCAATCTATCTTTCATTCTTTCATTCAATCTTTCAATCTTTCAATCTTTCTTTCATTCTATCTTTCAATCTTTCAATCTTTCTTTCAATATTTTTTTCAGTCTTTAATACTTTCAATCTTTTTTTCTTTTAATCTTTCTTTCAATCTTTCACTCATTCTTTCCTTCAGTCTTTCAATCTTTCTTTTAATTTTTCTTTCAATCTTTCTTTCAAACTTTCAATCTTACTTTCAATCTTTCTTTCAATCGTTCTTATATTCTTTCTTTCAATCTTTCATTCTTTCTTTCAATCTTTCAATCATTCTTTCTTTCATTCTTTCTTTCAGTCTTTCAACCTTTCTTAAAATCTTTCTTTCAATCTTTCTTTCAAGCTTTCTTTCATTCATTCTTTCAGTCTTTCAAACATTCAATTTTTCCTTCATTCCTTCTTTCAATCTTTATTACTTTCATTCTTTCTTTCAATCTTTCATTCTTTCTTTCAATATTTCTTTCAATCTTTCTTTAATTCTTTCATTCTTTCTTTCGCACTTTCAATCTTTCTTTCATTCTTTCTTTCAGTCTTTCAATCTTTCTTTCATTCTTTCTTTCAATCTTTCAATCTTTCAATCTTTCTTTCATTCTATCTTTCAATCTTTCAATCTTTCTTTCAATATTTTTTTCAGTCTTTCAATCTTTCTTTCATTCTTTCTTTCAATCTTTCAATCTTTCAATCTTTCTTTCATTCTATCTTTCAGTCTTTAAATCTTTCTTTCAATATTTTTTTCAGTCTTTAATACTTTCAATCTTTTTTTCTTTTAATCTTTCTTTCAATCTTTCACTCATTCTTTCCTTCAGTCTTTCAATCTTTCTTTCAATTTTTCTTTCAATCTTTCTTTCAAACTTTCAATCTTACTTTCAATCTTTCTTTCAATCGTTCTTATATTCTTTCTTTCAATCTTTCATTCTTTCTTTCAATCTTTCAATCATTCTTACTTTCATTCTTTCTTTCAGTCTTTCAACCTTTCTTAAAATCTTTCTTTCAATCTTTCTTTCAAGCTTTCTTTCATTCATTCTTTCAGTCTTTCAAACATTCAATTTTTCCTACATTCCTTCTTTCAATCTTTATTACTTTCAATCTTTCTTTCAATCTTTCAATCTTTCTTTCATTCTTTCATTCTTTCTTTCAATCGTTCTTTCAATCTTTCCTTCAATCTTTCAATCTTTCTTTCATACTTTCATTCTTTCTTCCAATCTTTCTTTCAATCTTTCAATCTTTCTTTCATTCTTTCATTTTTTCTTTCAACCTTTCAATCTTTCTTTCATTCTTTTTTTTAGTCTTTCAATCTTTCTTTAAATCTTTCTTTCAATCTTTCTTTACAACTTTCAATCTTTCAATCTTTCTTTCATTCTATCTTTCAACCTTTCTTTCAATCTTTCTTTAATTCTTTAATTCAGTCTTAAAATCTTTCTTTCAATCTTTCTTTCTTTAAATATTTTGATCTCTCAAACATTCTTTCTTTTTATCAGTCTTTTTTTGTTTCTTTCATTCATTCTTTCAATTTTTCTTACTTTCAATCTTTCTTTTTTTCAATATTTCTTTCAATCTTTTAATATTTCATTCATTCTTTCATACTTTCTTTCAATCGTTCATTCTTTCTTTCAATCTTTCAATCTTTCAATCTCTCTTTTAATCTTTCTTCAATTTTTTCTTTCAGTCTTTCAATCTTTCTTTCAATCTTTCTTTCAATCTTTCTTTCAATCTTTCTTTCAAACTTTCATTCTTTTTTTCAATCTTTCTTTCAATCTTTCTTTCAATCTTTCTTTCTTTTTTCAATCTTTCTTTCAATCTTTTTTTTCATTCTTACTTTTAGTCTTTCAATCTTTCTTTAAATCTTTTTTTCTTTAAATCTTTCTTTCTTCAATCTTTCTTTCAATCTTTCTTTCAATCTTTCAATCATTCAATCTTTCTTTAATTCTTTCTTTCAATCTTTCAATCTTTCAATTTTTCTTTCCATCTTTCTTACTTTCATTCTCGCTTTCTTTCAATATTTCTTTCAATCTTTCTTTCATTCTTTCATTCTTTCTTTCAATCGTTCTTTCATTCTTTCTTTCAATCTTTCATTCTTTCTTTCAATCTTTCAATCTTTCAATCTTTCTTTCATTCTTTTTTTTCATTCTTACTTTTAGTCTTTCAATCTTTCTTTAAATCTTTCATTCTTTAAATCTTTCTTTCTTTCAATCATTCTTTTTTCAATCTTTCTTTCAATCTTTCAATCTTTCGATCTTTCAATCTTTCTTTAATTCTTTTATTCATTCTTTCTTTCAGTCTTTCAATCTTTCTTTAAATCTTTCTTTAAATCTTTCTTTCAATCTTTCAATCTTTCAATTTTTCTTTCATTCTTTCTTTCAATCTTTTTTACTTTCAATCTTTCTTTCAATCTTTCTTACTTTCATTCTCTCTTTCTTTCAATATTCTTTCAATCTTTCAATCTTTCTTTCATTCTTTCATTCTTTCTTTCAATCGTTCTTTTATTCTTTCTTTCAATCTTTCATTCTTTCTTTCAATCTTTCAATCTTTCAATCTTTCTTTCATTCTTTCTTTCAATCTTTCTTTCAAGCTTTCTTTCAATCGTTCTTACTTTCAATCTTTCTTTCTTTCTTTCAGTATTTGTTTCAATCTTTCAATCTTTCTTTCATTCTTTCTTTCAATCTTTCAATCTTTCAATTTTTCTTTCAATCTTTCTTACTTTCATTCTCTCTTTCTTTCAATATTTCTTTCAGTCTTTCAATCTTTCTTTCATTCTTTCATTCTTTCTTTCAATCTTTCATTCTTTCTTTCAATCTTTCAATCTTTCAATCTTGCTTTCATTCTTTTTTTTCATTCTTACTTTTAGTCTTTCAATCTTTCTTTAAATCTTTCATTCTTTAAATCTTTCTTTCTTTCAATCATTCTTTTTTCAATCTTTCTTTCAATCTTTCAATCTTTCAATCTTTCAATCTTTCTTTAATTCTTTTATTCATTCTTTCTTCCTGTCTTTCAATCTTTCTTTCAATCTTTCTTTAAATCTTTCTTTCAATCTTTCAATCTTTCAATTTTTCTTTCATTCTTTCTTTCAATCTTTTTTACTTTCAATCTTTCTTTCAATCTTTCTTACTTTCATTCTCTCTTTCTTTCAATATTCTTTCAATCTTTCAATCTTTCTTTCATTCTTTCATTCTTTCTTTCAATCGTTCTTTTATTCTTTCTTTCAATCTTTCATTCTTTATTTCAATCTTTCAATCTTTCAATCTTTCTTTCATTCCTTCTTTCAATCTTTCTTTCAAGCTTTCTTTCAATTGTTCTTACTTTCAATCTTTCTTTCTTTCTTTCAGTATTTCTTTCAATCTTTCAATCTTTCTTTCATTCTTTCATTCTTTCTCTCAATCTTTCTTTCTTTCAATCTTTTAATCTTTCTTTCATTCATTCTTTCAGTCTTTCAAACTTTCAATTTTTCCTTCATTCCTTCTTTCAATCTTTATTACTTTCAATCTTTCTTTCAATCTTTCTTTCGTTCTTTCATTCTTTCTTTCAATCGTTCTTTCAATCTTTCCTTCAATCTTTCAATCTTTCTTTCATACTTTCATTCTTTCTTTCAATCTTTCTTTCAATCTTTCAATCTTTCTTTCATTCTTTTTTTTAGTGTTTCAATCTTTCTTTAAATCTTTCTTTCAATCTTTCTTTCAAACTTTAAATATTTCAATCTTTCTTTCATTCTATCTTTCAACCTTTCTTTCAATCTTTCTTTCATTCTTTATTTCAGTCTTAAAATCTTTCTTTCAATCTTTCTTTAAATATTTTGATCTCTCAAACATTCTTTCTTTTTATCAGTCTTTTTTTGTTTCTTTCATTCATTCTTTCAATTTTTCTTACTTTCAATCTTTCTTTTTTTCAATATTTCTTTCAATCTTTTAATCTTTCATTCATTCTTTCATTCTTTCTTTCAATCTTTCATTCTTTCTTTCAATCTTTCAATCTTTCAATCTCTCTTTTAATCTTTCTTTCATTTTTTCTTTCAGTCTTTCAATCTTTCTTTCAATCTTTCTTTCAAACTTTCATTCTTTCTTTCAATCTTTCTTTCAATCTTTCTTTCAATCTTTCTTTCTTTTTTCAATCTTTCTTTCAATCTTTTTTTTCATTCTTACTTTTAGTCTTTCAATCTTTCTTTAAATCTTTTTTTCTTTAAATCTTTCTTCAATCTTTCTTTCAATCTTTCTTTCAATCTTTCAATCATTCAATCTTTCTTTAATTCTTTCTTTCAATCTTTCAATCTTTCAATTTTTCTTTCCATCTTTCTTACTTTCATTCTCTCTTTCTTTCAATATTTCTTTCAATCTTTCAATCTTTCTTTCATTCTTTCATTCTTTCTTTCAATCGTTCTTTCATTCTTTCTTTCAATCTTTCATTCTTTCTTTCAATCTTTCAATCTTTCAATCTTTCTTTCATTCTTTTTTTTCATTCTTACTTTTAGTCTTTCAATCTTTCTTTAAATCTTTCATTCTTTAAATATTTCTTTCTTTCAATCATTCTTTTTTCAATCTTTCTTTCAATCTTTCAATCTTTCGATCTTTCAATCTTTCTTTAATTCTTTTATTCATTCTTTCTTTCAGTCTTTCAATCTATCTTTAAATCTTTCTTTAAATCTTTCTTTCAGTCTTTCAATCTTTCAATTTTTCTTTCATTCTTTCTTTCAATCTTTTTTACTTTCAATCTTTCTTTCAATCTTTCTTACTTTCATTCTCTCTTTCTTTCAATATTCTTTCAATCTTTCAATCTTTCTTTCATTCTTTCATTCTTTCTTTCAATCGTTCTTTTATTCTTTCTATCAATCTTTCATTCTTTCTTTCAATCTTTCAATCTTTCAATCTTTCTTTCATTCTTTCTTTAAATCTTTCTTTCAAGCTTTCTTTCAATCGTTCTTACTTTCAATCTTTCTTTCTTTCTTTCAGTATTTCTTTCAATCTTTCAATCTTTCTTTCATTCTTTCAGTCTTTCAATCTTTCTTTCAATCTTTCTTACTTTCATTCTCTCTTTCTTTCAATATTTCTTTCAGTCTTTCAATCTTTCTTTCATTCTTTCATTCTTTCTTTCAATCTTTCATTCTTTCTTTCAATCTTTCAATCTTTCAATCTTGCTTTCATTCTTTTTGTTCATTCTTACTTTTAGTCTTTCAATCTTTCTTTAAATCTTTCATTCTTTAAATCTTTCTTTCTTTCAATCATTCTTTTTTCAATCTTTCTTTCAATCTTTCAATCTTTCAATCTTTCTTTAATTCTTTTATTAATTCTTTCTTCCAGTCTTTCAATCTTTCTTTAAATCTTTCTTTCAATCCTTTAATCTTTCAATTTTTCTTTCATTCTTTCTTTCAATCTTTTTTACTTTCAATCTTTCTTTCAATCTTTCTTACTTTCATTCTCTCTTTCTTTCAATATTCTTTCAATCTTTCAATCTTTCTTTCATTCTTTCATTCTTTCTTTCAATCGTTCTTTTATTCTTTCTTTCAATCTTTCATTCTTTATTTCAATCTTTCAATCTTTCAATCTTTCTTTCATTCCTTCTTTCAATCTTTCTTTCAAGCTTTCTTTCAATCGTTCTTACTTTCAATCTTTCTTTCATTCTTTCAGTATTTCTTTCAATCTTTCAATCTTTCTTTCATTCTTTCATTCTTTCTCTCAATCTTTCTTTCTTTCAATCTTTCAATCAATCTTTCATTCATTCTTTCAGTCTTTCAAACTTTCAATTTTTCCTTCATTCCTTCTTTCAATCTTTATTACTTTCAATCTTTCTTTCAATCTTTATTTCGTTCTTTCATTCTTTCTTTCAATCGTTCTTTCAATCTTTCCTTCAATCTTTCAATCTTTCTTTCATACTTTCATTCTTTCTTTCAATCTTTCTTTCAATCTTTCAATCTTTCTTTCATTCTTTCATTCTTTCTTTCAACCTTTCAATCTTTCTTTCATTCCTTCTTTCAATCTTTCTTTCAAGCTTTCTTTCAATCGTTCTTACTTTCAATCTTTCTTTCTTTCTTTCAGTATTTCTTTCAATCTTTCAATCGTTCTTTCATTCTTTCATTCTTTCTCTCAATCTTTCTTTCTTTCAATCTTTTAATCTTTCTTTCATTCATTCTTTCAGTCTTTCAAACTTTCAATTTTTCCTTCATTCCTTCTTTCAATCTTTATTACTTTCAATCTTTCTTTCAATCTTTCTTTCGTTCTTTCATTCTTTCTTTCTTTCGTTCTTTCAATCTTTCCTTCAATCTTTCAATCTTTCTTTCATACTTTCATTCTTTCTTTCAATCTTTCTTTCAATCTTTCAATCTTTCTTTCATTCTTTCATTCTTCCTTTCAACCTTTCAATCTTTCTTTCATTCTTTTTTTTAGTCTTTCAATCTTTCTTTAAATCTTTCTTTCAATCTTTCTTTCAAACTTTCAATATTTCAATCTTTCTTTCATTCTATCTTTCAACCTTTCTTTCAATCTTTCTTTCATTCTTTATTTCAGTCTTAAAATCTTTCTTTCAATCTTTCTTTCTTTAAATATTTTGATCTCTCAAACATTCTTTCTTTTTATCAGTCTTTTTTTGTTTCTTTCATTCATTCTTTCAATTTTTCTTACTTTCAATCTTTCTTTTTTTCAATATTTCTTTCAATCTTTTAATCTTTCATTCATTCTTTCATTCTTTCTTTCAATCTTTCATTCTTTCTTTCAATCTTTCAATCTTTCAATCTCTCTTTTAATCTTTCTTTCATTTTTTCTTTCAGTCTTTCAATCTTTCTTTCAATCTTTCTTTCAAACTTTCATTCTTTCTTTCAATCTTTCTTTCAATCTTTCTTTCAATCTTTCTTTCTTTTTTCAATCTTTCTTTCAATCTTTTTTTTCATTCTTACTTTTAGTCTTTCAATCTTTCTTTAAATCTTTTTTTCTTTAAATCTTTCTTTCTTCAATCTTTCTTTCAATCTTTCTTTCAATCTTTCAATCATTCAATCTTTCTTTAATTCTTTCTTTCAATCTTTCAATCTTTCAATTTTTCTTTCCATCTTTCTTACTTTCATTCTCTCTTTCTTTCAATATTTCTTTCAATCTTTCAATCTTTCTTTCATTTTTTCATTCTTTCTTTCAATCGTTCTTTCATTCTTTCTTTCAATCTTTCATTCTTTCTTTCAATCTTTCAATCTTTCAATCTTTCTTTCATTCTTTTTTTTCATTCTTACTTTTAGTCTTTCAATCATTCTTTAAATCTTTCATTCTTTAAATATTTCTTTCTTTCAATCATTCTTTTTTCAATCTTTCTTTCAATCTTTCAATCTTTCGATCTTTCAATCTTTCTTTAATTCTTTTATTCATTCTTTCTTTCAGTCTTTCAATCTATCTTTAAATCTTTCTTTAAATCTTTCTTTCAGTCTTTCAATCATTCAATTTTTCTTTCATTCTTTCTTTCAATCTTTTTTACTTTCAATCTTTCTCTCAATCTTTCTTACTTTCATTCTCTCTTTCTTTCAATATTCTTTCAATCTTTCAATCTTTCTTTCATTCTTTCATTCTTTCTTTCAATCGTTCTTTTATTCTTTCTATCAATCTTTCATTCTTTCTTTCAATCTTTCAATCTTTCAATCTTTCTTTCATTCTTTCTTTAAATCTTTCTTTCAAGCTTTCTTTCAATCGTTCTTACTTTCAATCTTTCTTTCTTTCTTTCAGTATTTCTTTCAATCTTTCAATCTTTCTTTCATTCTTTCAGTCTTTCAATCTTTCTTTCAATCTTTCTTACTTTCATTCTCTCTTTCTTTCAATATTTCTTTCAGTCTTTCAATCTTTCTTTCATTCTTTCATTCTTTCTTTCAATCTTTCATTCTTTCTTTCAATCTTTCAATCTTTCAATCTTGCTTTCATTCTTTTTGTTCATTCTTACTTTTAGTCTTTCAATCTTTCTTTAAATCTTTCATTCTTTAAATCTTTCTTTCTTTCAATCATTCTTTTTTCAATCTTTCTTTCAATCTTTCAATCTTTCAATCTTTCTTTAATTCTTTCTTTCATTCTTTCTTCCAGTCTTTCAATCTTTCTTTCAATCTTTCTTTAAATCTTTCTTTCAATCCTTTAATCTTTCAATTTTTCTTTCATTCTTTCTTTCAATCTTTTTTACTTTCAATCTTTCTTTCAATCTTTCTTACTTTCATTCTCTCTTTCTTTCAATATTCTTTCAATCTTTCAATCTTTCTTTCATTCTTTCATTCTTTCTTTCAATCGTTCTTTTATTCTTTCTTTCAATCTTTCATTCTTTATTTCAATCTTTCAATCTTTCAATCTTTCTTTCATTCCTTCTTTCAATCTTTCTTTCAAGCTTTCTTTCAATCGTTCTTACTTTCAATCTTTCTTTCTTTCTTTCAGTATTTCTTTCAATCTTTCAATCTTTCTTTCATTCTTTCATTCTTTCTCTCAATCTTTCTTTCTTTCAATCTTTCAATCTTTCTTTCATTCATTCTTTCAGTCTTTCAAACTTTCAATTTTTCCTTCATTCCTTCTTTCAATCTTTATTACTTTCAATCTTTCTTTCAATCTTTATTTCGTTCTTTCATTCTTTCTTTCAATCGTTCTTTCAATCTTTCCTTCAATCTTTCAATCTTTCTTTCATACTTTCATTCTTTCTTTCAATCTTTCTTTCAATCTTTCAATCTTTCTTTCATTCTTTCATTCTTTCTTTCAACCTTTCAATCTTTCTTTCATTCTTTTTTTTAGTCTTTCAATCTTTCTTTAAATCTTTCTTTCAATCTTTCTTTCAAACTTTCAATATTTCAATCTTTCTTTCAATCTTTCTTTCATTCTTTATTTCAGTCTTAAAATCTTTCTTTCAATCTTTCTTTCTTTAAATATTTTGATCTCTCAAACATTCTTTCTTTTTAACAGTCTGTTTTTGTTTCTTTCATTCATTCTTTCAATTTTTCTTACTTTCAATCTTTCTTTTTTCAATATTTCTTTCAATCTTTTAATCTTTCATTCATTCTTTCATTCTTTCTTTCAATCTTTCATTCTTTCTTTCAATCTTTCAATCTTTCAATCTCTCTTTTAATCTTTCTTTCATTTTTTCTTTCAGTCTTTCAATCTTTCTTTCAATCTTTCTTTCAATCTTTCTTTCAAACTTTCATTCTTTCTTTCAATCTTTCTTTCAATCTTTCTTTCAATCTTTCTTTCAATCTTTCTTTCTTTTTTCAATCTTTCTTTCAATCTTTTTTTTCATTCTTACTTTTAGTCTTTCAATCTTTCTTTAAATCTTTTTTTCTTTAAATCTTTATTTCTTTCAATCTTTCTTTTTTTTTTTCAGTCTTTCTTTCATTTTTTTTTTCATTCTTACTTTTAGTCTTTCAATCTTTCTTTAAATCTTTCTTTCTTCAATCTTTCTTTCAATCTTTCTTTCAATCTTTCAATCATTCAATCTTTCTTTAATTATTTCTTTCAATCTTTCAATCTTTCAATTTTTCTTTCCATCTTTATTACTTTCATTCTCTCTTTCTTTCAATATTTCTTTCAATCTTTCAATCTTTCTTTCATTCTTTCATTCTTTCTTTCAATCGTTCTTTCATTCTTTCTTTCAATCTTTCATTCTTTCTTTCAATCTTTCAATCTTTCAATCTTTCTTTCATTCCTTCTTTCAATCTTTCTTTCAAGCTTTCTTTCAATCGTTCTTACTTTCAATCTTTCTTTCTTTCTTTCAGTATTTCTTTCAATCTTTCAATTTTTCTTTCATTCTTTCATTCTTTCTCTCAATCTTTCTTTCTTTCAATCTTTCAATCTTTCTTTCATTCATTCTTTCAGTCTTTCAAACTTTCAATTTTTCCTTCATTCCTTCTTTCAATCTTTATTACTTTCAATCTTTCTTTCAACCTTTCTTTCGTTCTTTCATTCTTTCTTTCAATCGTTCTTTCAATCTTTCCTTCAATCTTTCAATCTTTCTTTCATACTTTCATTCTTTCTTTCAATCTTTCTTTCAATCTTTCAATCTTTCTTTCATTCTTTCATTCTTTCTTTCAACCTTTCAATCTTTCTTTCATTCTTTTTTTTAGTCTTTCAATCTTTCTTTAAATCTTTCTTTCAATCTTTCTTTCAAACTTTCAATATTTCAATCTTTCTTTCATTCTATCTTTCAACCTTTCTTTCAATCTTTCTTTCATTCTTTATTTCAGTCTTAAAATCTTTCTTTCAATCTTTCTTTCTTTAAATATTTTGATCTATCAAACATTCTTTCTTTTTATCAGTCTTTTTTTGTTTCTTTCATTCATTCTTTCAATTTTTCTTACTTTCAATCTTTCTTTTTTTCAATATTTCTTTCAATCTTTTAATCTTTCATTCATTCTTTCATTCTTTCTTTCAATCTTTCATTCTTTCTTTCAATCTTTCAATCTTTCAATCTCTCTTTTAATCTTTCTTTCATTTTTTCTTTCAGTCTTTCAATCTTTCTTTCAATCTTTCTTTCAATCGTTCTTTCAATCTTTCCTTCAATCTTTCAATCTTTCTTTCAATCTTTCTTTCAATCTTTCTTTCTTTTTTCAATCTTTCTTTCAATCTTTTTTTTCATTCTTACTTTTAGTATTTCAATCTTTCAATCTCTCTTTTAATCTTTCTTTCATTTTTTCTTTCAGTCTTTCAATCTTTCTTTCAATCTTTCTTTCAATCTTTCTTTCAAACTTTCATTCTTTCTTTCAATCTTTCTTTCAATCTTTCTTTCAATCTTTCTTTCTTTTTTCAATCTTTCTTTCAATCTTTTTTTTCATTCTTACTTTTAGTCTTTCAATCTTTCTTTAAATCTTTTTTTCTTTAAATCTTTATTTCTTTCAATCTTTCTTTGTTTTTTTCAGTTTTTCTTTCATTTTTTTTTTCATTCTTACTTTTAGTCTTTCAATCTTTCTTTAAATCTTTCTTTCTTCAATCTTTCTTTCAATCTTTCTTTCAATCTTTCAATCATTCAATCTTTCTTTAATTCTTTCTTTCAATCTTTCAATCTTTCAATTTTTCTTTCCATCTTTATTACTTTCATTCTCTCTTTCTTTCAATATTTCTTTCAATCTTTCAATCTTTCTTTCATTCTTTCATTCTTTCTTTCAATCGTTCTTTCATTCTTTCTTTCAATCTTTCATTCTTTCTTTCAATCTTTCAATCTTTCAATCTTTCTTTCATTCTTTTTTTTCACTCTTACTTTTAGTCTTTCAATCTTTCTTTAAATCTTTCATTCTTTAAATCTTTCTTTCAATCATTCTTTTTTCAATCTTTCTTTCAATCTTTCAATCTTTCAATCTTTCTTTAATTATTTTATTCATTGTTTCTTTCAGTCTTTCAATCTTTCTTTCAATCTTTCTTTCTTTCATTCTCTCTTTCTTTCAATATTCTTTCAATCTTTCAATCTTTCTTTCATTCTTTCATTCTTTCTTTCAATCGTTCTTTTATTCTTTCTTTCAATCTTTCAATCTTTCTTTAATTCTTTCTTTCAATCTTTCTTACTTTCAATTTTTCTATCTTTCAATATTTCTTCCAATCTTTCAATCTTTCTTTTGTTATTCTTTCAATCTTTCTTTCTTTCAATCTTTCTATCCATCTATCTTTCAATCTTTCTTTCATTCTTTCTTTCAATCTTTCTTTTTTCAATCTTTCTTGCAAACTTTCTTTCAATTTTTAATCTTTCAATCTTTCTTTCATTCTTTCTTTCAATGTTTCTTACTTTCAATTTTTCTATCTTTCAAAATTTCTTCCAATCGTTCAATCTTTCTTTCATTATTTCTTTCAATCTTTCTTTCTTTCAATCTTTCTTTCCATCTTTCTTTCAATCTTTCTTTCATTCTTTCTTTCAATCTTTCAATCTTTCAATCTTTCAATCATTCTTTCATTCTTTTTTTCAATCTTTCAATCTTTCTTTCAATATTTCTTTCAATCTTTCCTTCTTTCAATCTTTCTTTCCATCTTTCTTTCCATCTTTCTTTCATTCTTTCCTTCAGTCTTTCAATCTTTCTTTCAATCTTTCTTTCAATCTTTCTTTTTTTCAAACTTTTTTTAAATCTTTCTTTCATTCTTTCTTTCAATCTTTCAATCTTTCTTTCAATCTATCTTTCTTTTTTCAATCTTTCTTTCATTCTTTCTATAAATCTTTCTTTCTTTCAATCTTTCTTTCAGTCTTTCAATCTTTCTTTGAATCAATCTTTCAATCTTTCTTTCAATCTTTCAATCTTTCAATTTTTCTTTCATTCTTTCTTTCAATCTTTCAATCTTTCTTTCATTCTTTCTTTCAATCTTTCTTACTTTCAATTTTTCTATCTTTCAATATTTCTTCCAATCGTTCAATCTTTCTTTCATTATTTCTTTCAATCTTTCTTTCTTTCAATCTTTCTTTCCATCTTTCTTTCAATCTTTCTTTCATTCTTTCAATGTTTCTTTTTTCAATATTTCTTTCAATCAGTCAATTTTTCTTTCATTCTTTCATTCTTTCTTTCAATCGTTCTTTAATTCTTTCTTTCAATCTTTCAATCTTTCTTTAAATATTTCAATCTTTCAATCTTTCTTTCAATCTTTCTTTCAATCTTTCAATCTTTCTTTCATTCTTTCTTTAAATATTTCAATCTTTCAATCTTTCTTTAAATATTTCAATCTTTCAATCTTTCTTTCAATCTTTCTTTCAATCTTTCAATCTTTCTTTCATTCTTTCTTTCAATCTTTCAATCTTTCTTTCATTGTTTCTTTCAATCTTTCTTTCATTCTTTCTTTCATTCTTTCTTTCAATCTTTCTTTCAATCGTTCTTTCTTTCTTTTAGTCTTTCTTTCAATCTTTCAATTTTTCAATCTTTCTTTCATTCTTTCTTTTAATCTTTCAATCTTTCTTTCATTGTTTGTTTCAATCTTTCTTTCCATCTTTCTTTCATTCTTTCCTTCAGTCTTTCATTCTTTCTTTCAATCTTTCTTTTTTCAATCTTTCTTGCAATCGTTCTTTCAATTGTTTAATCTTTCAATCTTTCTTTCATTCTTTCTTTCAGTCTTTCAATCTTTGTTTCAATCTTTCTTTCATTCTTTCTTTCTATCTTTCTTTCATTCTTTCTTTCAATCTTTCAATCTTTGTTTCAATCCTACTTTCATTCTTTCTTTCAATCTTTCTGTCCGTCATTCATTCTTTCAGTCTTTCTTTCAATCATTCAATCTTTCAATCTTTCCTTCTATCTTTCTTTCAATCTTTCTTTCATTCTTTATTTCAATCTTTCTTTCATTCTTTCTTTCAATCTTTCATTCAATCTTTCTTTTAATCTTTCAATCTTTCTTTCATTGTTTCTTTCAATCTTTCTGTCTTTCAATATTTCTTTCAATCTTTCAATCTTTCTTTTTTTTTCAATCTTTCTTTCAATCTTTCTTTTATTCTATCTTTAAATCTTTCTTTTTTTTCAATCTTTCTTGCAATCTTTCTTTCAGTCTTTCAATCTGTCTTTCAAACTTTCAATCTTTCTTTCAATCTTTCAATCTTTCAATCTTTCTTTCAATTTTTCTTTCAATCTTTCAGTCTTTCTTTCATTCTTTCTTTCAATCTTTCAATCTTTCAATCTTTCAATCATTCTTACATTCTTTCTTTCAATCTTTCAATCTTTCTTTTAATATTTCTTTCAATCTTTCTTTCTGTCAATCTTTCTTTCCATCTTTCTTTCCATCTTTCTTTCATTCTTTCCTTTAGTCTTTCAATCTTTCTTTCAATCTTTCTTTCAATTTTTCTTTCAATCTTTCTTTCATTCTTTCCTTCAATCTTTCAATCTTTCTTTCATTCTTTCTTTCAATCTTTCTTACTTTCAATTTTTCTCTTTCAATATTTCTTCCAATCGTTCAATCTTTCTTTCATTATTTCTTTCAATCTTTCTTTTATTTCTTTCAATCTTTCTTTCTTTCAATCTTTCTTTCCATCTTTCTTTCAATCTTTCTTTCATTCTTTCTTTCAATCTTTCTTTTTTCAATCTTTCTTGCAATCTTTCTTTCAATTGTTTAATCTTTCAATCTTTCTTTCATTCTTTCCTTCAGTCTTTCAATCTTTTTTTCAATCTTTCTTTCATTCTTTCTTTCAATCGTTCTTTCTTTCTTTTAGTCTTTCTTTCAATCTTTCAAATTTTCAATCTTTCTTTCATTCTCTCTTTTAATCTTTCAATCTTTCTTTCATTCTTTCTTTTAATCTTTCAATCTTTCTTTCATTGTTTCTTTCAATCTTTCTTTCCATCTTTCTTTCATTCTTTCCTTCAGTCTTTCATTCTTTCTTTCAATCTTTCTTTTTTCAATCTTTCTTGCAATCGTCATTTCAATTGTTTAATTTTTCAATCTTTCTTTCATTCTTTCTTTCAGTCTTTCAATCTTTTTTTCAATCTTTCTTTCATTCTTTCTTTCAATCTTTCTGTCCGTCATTCTTTCTTTCAGTCTTTCTTTCAATCATTCAATCTTTCAATCTTTCCTTCTATCTTTCTTTCAATCTTTCTTTCATTCTTTATTTCAATCTTTGTTTCATTCTTTCTTTCAATCTTTCATTCAATCTTTCTTTCAATCTTTCTTTCAATCTTTCTTTCAATCGTTCTTTCATTCTTTCTTTTAATCTTTCAATCTTTCTTTCATTGTTTCTTTCAATCTTTCTGTCTTTCAATATTTCTTTCAATCTTTCAATCTTTCTTTTTTTTTCTCAATCTTTCATTCAATCTTTCTTTTATTCTATCTTTAAATCTTTCTTTTTTTTCAATCTTTCTTTCAATCTTTCTTTTTTTCAATCTTTTTTTCAATCTTTCTTTCATTCTTTCTTTCAATCTTTCGATCTTTCTTTCAATATTTCTTTCAATCTTTCTTTCTTTCAATCTTTCTTTCAATCTTTCTTTCAATCTTTCATTCTTTTTTCAATCGTTCTTTCATTCTTTCTATAAATCTTTCTTTCAATCTTTCTTTTTTTCAATCTTTCTTTCAATCTTTTATTTTTTCAATCCCTCTTTCTTTCAATATATCTTTCAATCTGTCAATTTTTCTTTCATTCTTTCATTTTTTCTTTCAATCGTTCTTTCATTCTTTCTTTCAATCTTTCTTTAAATATTTCAATCTTTCAATCTTTCTTTCAAGCTTTCTTTCAATCTTTCAATCTTTCTTTCATTATTTCTTTCAATATATCAATCTTTCAATCTTTCTTTCATTCTTTCTTTCAATCTTTCTGTCTTTCAATATTTCTTTCAAACTTTCAATCTTTCTTTCAATCTTTCAATCTTTCAATATTTCTTTCAATTTTTATTTCAATCTTTCAATCTTTCTTTCATTCTTTCTTTCAATCTTTCAATCTTTCTTTCACTATTTCTTTCAACCTTTCTTTCTTTCAATCTTTCTTTCTTTCAATTTTTCTTTCAATCTTTCAATCTTTCAATCTTTCTTTAAATCTTTTATTCATTCTTTCTTTCAGTCCGTCAATCTTTCTTTAAATCTTTCTTTCAATCTTTCTTTCAATCTTTCAATCTTTCAATTTTTCTTTTTTTCAGTCTTTTTTTCAATCTTTCTTTCATTCTTTCTTTCAATCTTTCTTTAAATATTTCAATCTTTCAATTTTTCTTTCAATCTTTCTTTCAATCTTTCAATCTGTCTTTCATTCTTTCTTTCAATATTTCAATCTTTCAATCTTTCTTTCATTCTTTCTTTCAATCTTTCAATCTTTCTTTCATTCTTTCTTTCAATCTTTCTTACTTTCAATTTTTCTATCTTTCAATATTTCTTCCAATCGTTCAATCTTTCTTTCATTATTTCTTTCAATCTTTCTTTTGTTATTTCTTTCAATCTTTCTTTCTTTCAATCTTTCTTTCCATCTTTCTTTCAATCTTTATTTCATTCTTTCTTTCAATCTTTCTTTTTTCAATCTATCTTGCAATCTTTCTATAATTGTTTAATCTTTCAATCTTTCTTTCACTATTTCTTTCAACCTTTCTTTCTTTCAATCTTTCTTTCTTTCAATTTTTCTTTCAATCTTTCAATCTTTCAATCTTTCTTTAAATCTTTTATTCATTCTTTCTTTCAGTCCGTCAATCTTTCTTTAAATCTTTCTTTCAATCTTTCTTTCAATCTTTCAATCTTTCAATTTTTCTTTTTTTCAGTCTTTTTTTCAATCTTTCTTTCATTCTTTCTTTCAATCTTTCTTTAAATATTTCAATCTTTCAATTTTTCTTTCAATCTTTCTTTCAATCTTTCAATCTGTCTTTCATTCTTTCTTTCAATATTTCAATCTTTCAATCTTTCTTTCATTCTTTCTTTCAATCTTTCAATCTTTCTTTCATTCTTTCTTTCAATCTTTCTTACTTTCAATTTTTCTATCTTTCAATATTTCTTCCAATCGTTCAATCTTTCTTTCATTATTTCTTTCAATCTTTCTTTTGTTATTTCTTTCAATCTTTCTTTCTTTCAATCTTTCTTTCCATCTTTCTTTCAATCTTTATTTCATTCTTTCTTTCAATCTTTCTTTTTTCAATCTATCTTGCAATCTTTCTTTCAATTGTTTAATCTTTCAATCTTTCTTTCATTCTTTCTTTCAATATTTCTTTCAATCTTTCTTTAATAATTTCATTCTTTCTTTCAAACGGTCAATCTTTCTTTCATTCTTACTTTCAGTCTTTCAATTTTTTCTTTAAATCTTTCTTTCAATCTTTCAATCTTTCAATCTTTCAATTTTTCTTTTATTCTTTCTTTCAATCTTTATTACTTTCAATCTTTCTTTCAATCTTTCTACCTTTCAAATTATCTTTCTTTCAATATTTCTTTCAATCTTTCAATCTTTCTTTCAATCTTTCAATCTTTCTTTCAATCTTTCATTCTTTCTTTCAATCTTTCAATCTTTCAATCTTTCTTTCATTCTTTCTTTCATTCATTCTTTCAGTCTTTCAACCTTTCCTAAAATCTTTCTTTCAATATTTAATTCTTACTTCAGATCTTTCTTTCTTTCTTTTTTCAATCTTTCTTTCATCCTTTCTATAATTCTTTCTTTCTTTCAATCTTTCTTTCAATCTTTAAATCTATCAATCTTTCTTTAAATCTTTTATTCATTCTTTCTTTCAGTCTTTCAATCTTTCTATAAATCTTTCTTTCAATCTTTCTTTCAATCTTTCAATCTTTCAATTTTTCTTTCATTCTTTCTTTTAATCTTTCAATCTTTCTTTCATTGTTTGTTTCAATCTTTCTTTCCATCTTTCTTTCATTCTTTCCTTCAGTCTTTCATTCTTTCTTTCAATCTTTCTTTTTTCAATCTTTCTTGCAATCGTTCTTTCAATTGTTTAATCTTTCAATCTTTCTTTCATTCTTTCTTTCAGTCTTTCAATCTTTGTTTCAATCTTTCTTTCATTCTTTCTTTCTATCTTTCTTTCATTCTTTCTTTCAATCTTTCAATCTTTGTTTCAATCCTACTTTCATTCTTTCTTTCAATCTTTCTGTCCGTCATTCATTCTTTCAGTCTTTCTTTCAATCATTCAATCTTTCAATCTTTCCTTCTATCTTTCTTTCAATCTTTCTTTCATTCTTTATTTCAATCTTTCTTTCATTCTTTCTTTCAATCTTTCATTCAATCTTTCTTTTAATCTTTCAATCTTTCTTTCATTGTTTCTTTCAATCTTTCTGTCTTTCAATATTTCTTTCAATCTTTCAATCTTTCTTTTTTTTCAATCTTTCTTTCAATCTTTCTTTTATTCTATCTTTAAATCTTTCTTTTTTTTCAATCTTTCTTGCAATCTTTCTTTCAGTCTTTCAATCTGTCTTTCAAACTTTCAATCTTTCTTTCAATCTTTCAATCTTTCAATCTTTCTTTCAATTTTTCTTTCAATCTTTCAGTCTTTCTTTCATTCTTTCTTTCAATCTTTCAATCTTTCAATCTTTCAATCATTCTTACATTCTTTCTTTCAATCTTTCAATCTTTCTTTTAATATTTCTTTCAATCTTTCTTTCTGTCAATCTTTCTTTCCATCTTTCTTTCCATCTTTCTTTCATTCTTTCCTTTAGTCTTTCAATCTTTCTTTCAATCTTTCTTTCAATTTTTCTTTCAATCTTTCTTTCATTCTTTCCTTCAATCTTTCAATCTTTCTTTCATTCTTTCTTTCAATCTTTCTTACTTTCAATTTTTCTCTTTCAATATTTCTTCCAATCGTTCAATCTTTCTTTCATTATTTCTTTCAATCTTTCTTTTATTTCTTTCAATCTTTCTTTCTTTCAATCTTTCTTTCCATCTTTCTTTCAATCTTTCTTTCATTCTTTCTTTCAATCTTTCTTTTTTCAATCTTTCTTGCAATCTTTCTTTCAATTGTTTAATCTTTCAATCTTTCTTTCATTCTTTCCTTCAGTCTTTCAATCTTTTTTTCAATCTTTCTTTCATTCTTTCTTTCAATCGTTCTTTCTTTCTTTTAGTCTTTCTTTCAATCTTTCAAATTTTCAATCTTTCTTTCATTCTCTCTTTTAATCTTTCAATCTTTCTTTCATTCTTTCTTTTAATCTTTCAATCTTTCTTTCATTGTTTCTTTCAATCTTTCTTTCCATCTTTCTTTCATTCTTTCCTTCAGTCTTTCATTCTTTCTTTCAATCTTTCTTTTTTCAATCTTTCTTGCAATCGTCATTTCAATTGTTTAATTTTTCAATCTTTCTTTCATTCTTTCTTTCAGTCTTTCAATCTTTTTTTCAATCTTTCTTTCATTCTTTCTTTCAATCTTTCTGTCCGTCATTCTTTCTTTCAGTCTTTCTTTCAATCATTCAATCTTTCAATCTTTCCTTCTATCTTTCTTTCAATCTTTCTTTCATTCTTTATTTCAATCTTTGTTTCATTCTTTCTTTCAATCTTTCATTCAATCTTTCTTTCAATCTTTCTTTCAATCTTTCTTTCAATCGTTCTTTCATTCTTTCTTTTAATCTTTCAATCTTTCTTTCATTGTTTCTTTCAATCTTTCTGTCTTTCAATATTTCTTTCAATCTTTCAATCTTTCTTTTTTTTTCTCAATCTTTCATTCAATCTTTCTTTTATTCTATCTTTAAATCTTTCTTTTTTTTCAATCTTTCTTTCAATCTTTCTTTTTTTCAATCTTTTTTTCAATCTTTCTTTCATTCTTTCTTTCAATCTTTCGATCTTTCTTTCAATATTTCTTTCAATCTTTCTTTCTTTCAATCTTTCTTTCAATCTTTCTTTCAATCTTTCATTCTTTTTTCAATCGTTCTTTCATTCTTTCTATAAATCTTTCTTTCAATCTTTCTTTTTTTCAATCTTTCTTTCAATCTTTTATTTTTTCAATCCCTCTTTCTTTCAATATATCTTTCAATCTGTCAATTTTTCTTTCATTCTTTCATTTTTTCTTTCAATCGTTCTTTCATTCTTTCTTTCAATCTTTCTTTAAATATTTCAATCTTTCAATCTTTCTTTCAAGCTTTCTTTCAATCTTTCAATCTTTCTTTCATTATTTCTTTCAATATATCAATCTTTCAATCTTTCTTTCATTCTTTCTTTCAATCTTTCTGTCTTTCAATATTTCTTTCAAACTTTCAATCTTTCTTTCAATCTTTCAATCTTTCAATATTTCTTTCAATTTTTATTTCAATCTTTCAATCTTTCTTTCATTCTTTCTTTCAATCTTTCAATCTTTCTTTCACTATTTCTTTCAACCTTTCTTTCTTTCAATCTTTCTTTCTTTCAATTTTTCTTTCAATCTTTCAATCTTTCAATCTTTCTTTAAATCTTTTATTCATTCTTTCTTTCAGTCCGTCAATCTTTCTTTAAATCTTTCTTTCAATCTTTCTTTCAATCTTTCAATCTTTCAATTTTTCTTTTTTTCAGTCTTTTTTTCAATCTTTCTTTCATTCTTTCTTTCAATCTTTCTTTAAATATTTCAATCTTTCAATTTTTCTTTCAATCTTTCTTTCAATCTTTCAATCTGTCTTTCATTCTTTCTTTCAATATTTCAATCTTTCAATCTTTCTTTCATTCTTTCTTTCAATCTTTCAATCTTTCTTTCATTCTTTCTTTCAATCTTTCTTACTTTCAATTTTTCTATCTTTCAATATTTCTTCCAATCGTTCAATCTTTCTTTCATTATTTCTTTCAATCTTTCTTTTGTTATTTCTTTCAATCTTTCTTTCTTTCAATCTTTCTTTCCATCTTTCTTTCAATCTTTATTTCATTCTTTCTTTCAATCTTTCTTTTTTCAATCTATCTTGCAATCTTTCTATAATTGTTTAATCTTTCAATCTTTCTTTCACTATTTCTTTCAACCTTTCTTTCTTTCAATCTTTCTTTCTTTCAATTTTTCTTTCAATCTTTCAATCTTTCAATCTTTCTTTAAATCTTTTATTCATTCTTTCTTTCAGTCCGTCAATCTTTCTTTAAATCTTTCTTTCAATCTTTCTTTCAATCTTTCAATCTTTCAATTTTTCTTTTTTTCAGTCTTTTTTTCAATCTTTCTTTCATTCTTTCTTTCAATCTTTCTTTAAATATTTCAATCTTTCAATTTTTCTTTCAATCTTTCTTTCAATCTTTCAATCTGTCTTTCATTCTTTCTTTCAATATTTCAATCTTTCAATCTTTCTTTCATTCTTTCTTTCAATCTTTCAATCTTTCTTTCATTCTTTCTTTCAATCTTTCTTACTTTCAATTTTTCTATCTTTCAATATTTCTTCCAATCGTTCAATCTTTCTTTCATTATTTCTTTCAATCTTTCTTTTGTTATTTCTTTCAATCTTTCTTTCTTTCAATCTTTCTTTCCATCTTTCTTTCAATCTTTATTTCATTCTTTCTTTCAATCTTTCTTTTTTCAATCTATCTTGCAATCTTTCTTTCAATTGTTTAATCTTTCAATCTTTCTTTCATTCTTTCTTTCAATATTTCTTTCAATCTTTCTTTAATAATTTCATTCTTTCTTTCAAACGGTCAATCTTTCTTTCATTCTTACTTTCAGTCTTTCAATTTTTTCTTTAAATCTTTCTTTCAATCTTTCAATCTTTCAATCTTTCAATTTTTCTTTTATTCTTTCTTTCAATCTTTATTACTTTCAATCTTTCTTTCAATCTTTCTACCTTTCAAATTATCTTTCTTTCAATATTTCTTTCAATCTTTCAATCTTTCTTTCAATCTTTCAATCTTTCTTTCAATCTTTCATTCTTTCTTTCAATCTTTCAATCTTTCAATCTTTCTTTCATTCTTTCTTTCATTCATTCTTTCAGTCTTTCAACCTTTCCTAAAATCTTTCTTTCAATATTTAATTCTTACTTCAGATCTTTCTTTCTTTCTTTTTTCAATCTTTCTTTCATCCTTTCTATAATTCTTTCTTTCTTTCAATCTTTCTTTCAATCTTTAAATCTATCAATCTTTCTTTAAATCTTTTATTCATTCTTTCTTTCAGTCTTTCAATCTTTCTATAAATCTTTCTTTCAATCTTTCTTTCAATCTTTCAATCTTTCAATTTTTCTATTTTTCTATCTTTTTTAAATCTTTCTTTCATTCTTTCTTTCAATCTTTCAATCTTTCTTTCAATCTTTCTTTCTTTTTTCAATCTTTCTTTCATTCTTTCTATAAATCTTTCTTTCTTTCAATCTTTCTTTCAATCTTTCAATCTTTCAATCTTTCTTTAATTATTTTATTCATTCTTTCTTTCAGTCTTTCAATCTTTCTTTAAATCTTTCTTTCAATCTTTCTTTCAATCTATCAATCTTTCAATTTTTCTTTCATTCTTTCTTTCAATCTTTATTACTTTCAATCTTTCTTTCAATCTTTCTTACTTTCATTCTCTCTTTCTTTCAATATTTCTTTCAATCTTTCAATCTTTCTTTCATTCTTTCATTCTTTCTTTCAATCGTTCTTTCATTCTTTCTTTCAATCTTTCTTTCATTCTTTCTTTCAGTCTTTCAATCTTTTTTTCAATCTTTCTTTTATTCTTTCTTTCAATCTTTCATTTTTTCAATCTTTCTTTCAATCTTTCAATCTTTCTTTCAATCTTTCATTCTTTCTTTCAATCTTTCAATCGTTCTTTCTTTCAATATTTCTTTCAATCTTTCAATCTTTCTTTCATTCTTTCATTCCTTCCTTTAATCTTTCTTTCATTCTTTTTTTCAATCTTTCAATCGTTCTTTCAATCTTTCTTTTATTCTTTCTTTCAATCTTTCATTTTTTCAATCTTTCTTTCAATCTTTCAATCTTTCTTTCATTCCTTCTTTTAATCTTTCAATCTTTCTTTCATTCTTTCTTTCAATATGTCAATCTTAAAATCTTTCTTTCAATCTTTCTTTCTTTCAATCTTTCAATCTTTCTTTCAATATTTCTTTCAATCTTTCTTACTTTCATTCCTTCTTTCAATCTTTCTTTCAATTTTTCTTTCAATCTTTCTTTTTTCAATCTTTCGTTCAATCTTTCTTTCATTCTTTCTTTCAATCTTTCTTACTTTCAATCTTTCTTTCTTTCATTATTTCTTTCAATCTTTCAATCTTTTTTTCAATCTTTCTTCCATTCTTTCTTTCAGTCTTTCAATCTTTCTTTCAAACTTTCAATCTTTCTTTCAATCTTTCAGTCGTTCATTCTTTCTTTCAATCTTTCTTTCAATCTTTCAATCTTCCATCTTTCAATCTATCTTTCAGTCTTTCTTTCAATCATTCAATCTTTCAATCTTTCTTTCAATCTTTCTTTCTTTCAATTGTTCTTTCAATCTTTCTTTCATTCTTTCCTTCAGTCTTTCAATCTTTGTTTCAATCTTTCTTTCAAACTTTCTTTTTTTCAATCCTTCTTTCAATATTTCTTTCATTCTTTCTTTCAATCTTTCTTTCAATCTTTCTTTCAATCTTTCAATCTTTCTTTCAATATTTCTTTCAATCTTTCTTACTTTCAATCTTTCTTTCTTTAAATCTTTCTTTCAATCTTTCTTTCAAACTTTCAATCTTTATTTCAATCTTTCAATCTTTCAATCTTTCTTTCATTCTTTCCATCAATCTTTTTTTCAATCTTTCAATCTTTCTTTCAATATTTCTTTCAATCTTTCTTTCAAACTTTCAATCTTTATTTCAATCTTTCAATCTTTCTTTCAAACTTTCAATCTTTATTTCAATCTTTCAATATTTTCAATCTTTCTTTCAATCTTTCTTTCAATCTTTCAATCTTTCTTTCATTATTTCTTTCAATATGTCAATCTTTCAATCTTTCTTTCATTCGTTCTTTCAAACTTTCAATCTTTCTTTCAATCTTTCTTTCTTTCAATCTTTCTTTCAATCTTTCTTTTATTCTTTGCTTCAGTCTTTCAATCTTTATTTCAATCTTTCAATCTTTCAATCTTTCTTTCATTCTTTCCATCAATCTTTTTTTCAATCTTTTAATCTTTCTTTCAATATTTCTTTCAATCTTTCTTTCAAACTTTCAATCTTTATTTCAATCTTTCAATCATTCAATCTTTCTTTCAATCTTTCTTTCAATCTTTCAATCTTTCTTTCATTATTTCTTTCAATATGTCAATCATTCAATCTTTCTTTCATTCGTTCTTTCAATCTTTCAATCTTTCTTTCAATCTTTCAATCTTTCATTCTCTCTTTCTTTCAATATTTCTTTCAATCTTTCAATCTTTCTTTCATTCTTTCATTCTTTCTTTCAATCGTTCTTTCATTCTTTCTTTCAATTTTTCATTCTTTCTTTCAATCTTTCAATCTTTCTTTCATTCTTTCTTTCTTTCAATCTTTCTTTCAATCTTTCTTTTATTCTTTGCTTCAGTCTTTCAATCTTTCTTTCAATCTTTCCTTTTTTCAATCTTTCTTTCAATCTTTCTTTCATTCTTTCTTTCAATCTTTCTTTCAATCTTTCAATCTTTCTTTCAATATTTCTTCTAATCTTTCTTACTTTCAATCTTTCTCTCTTCAAATCTTTCTTTCAATCTTTCTTTCAAACTTTCAATCAATATTTCAATCTTTCAATCTTTCAATCTTTCTTTCATTCTTTCTATCAATCTTTCTTTCAATCTTTCAATCATTCTTTCAATATTTCTTTCAATTTTTCTTTCTTTAAATCTTTCTTTCAATCTTTCTTTCAAACATTCAATCATTCTTTCAATCTTTCAATTTTTCTTTCATTCTTTCTTTCAATCTTTCAATCTTTCTTTCATTCTTTCTTTCAATCTTTCTAACTTTCAATTTTTCTATCTTTCAATATTTCTTCCAATCTTTCAATCTTTCTTTTGTTATTTCTTTCAATCTTTCTTTCTTTCAATCTTTCTTTCATCTATCTTTCAATCTTTCTTTCATTCTTTCTTTCAATCTTTCTTATTTCAATCTTTCTTGCAATCTTTCTTTCAATTGTTTAATCTATCAATCTTTCTTTCATTCTTTCTTTCAATATTTCAATCTTTCAATCTTTCTTTCATTCTTGCTTTCAATCTTTCTTACTTTCAATTTTTCTATCTTTCAATATTTCTTCCAATCGTTCAATCTTTCTTTCATTATTTCTTTCAATCTTTCTTTCTTTCAATCTTTCTTTCCAACTTTCTTTCGATCTTTCTTTCATTCTTTCTTTCAATATTTCTTTTTTCAATCTTTCTTTCATTCTTTCTTTCAATCTTTCTTTCATTCTTTCTTTCAATCTTTCTGTCTGTCAATCTTTCTTTCAATATTTCTTTCTTTCAATCTTTCTTTCAATCTTTCTTTCATTCTTTCCTTCAGTCGTTCAATCTTTCTTTCAATCTTTCTTTTTTTCAATCTTTCTTTCAATCTTTCTTTCATCCTTTCTTTCAATCTTTCGTTCAATATTTCTTTCAATCTTTCTTACTTTCAATCTTTCTTTGTTTAAATCTTTCTTTCAATCTTTCTTTCAAACTTTCAATCATTATTTCAATCTTTCATTCTTTCCATCTTTCTTGCAATCTTTCTTTCAATTGTTTAATCTTTCAATGTTTCTTTCATTCTTTCTTTCAGTCTATCAATCTTTTTTTCAATCTTTCTTTCATTCTTTCTTTAAATCTTTCTGTCCGTCATTCTTTCTTTCAGTCTTTCTTTCAATCATTCAATCTTTCAATCTTTCTTTCTTTCAATCTTTTTTTCAATCTTTCTTTCATTCTTTATTTCAATCTTTGTTTAATTTTTTCTTTCAATCTTTCTTTCAATCTTTCTTTCAATCTTTCTTTCTTTCTTTAAATCTTTCTTTCAATCTTTCTTTCAAATTTTCAATCTTTATTTCAATCTTTCAATCTTTCTTTCAATCTTTCTTTCAATCTTTCAATCTTTCTTTCATTCTTTCTTTCAATATTTCAATCATTCAATATTTCTTTCATTTTCTTGCAATCTTTCAATCTTTCTTTCATTCTTTCTTTCAATCTTTCTTACTTTCAATCTTTCTTTCAATCTGCCTTTCATTCTTTCTTTCAGTCTTTCAATCTTTCTTTAAATCTTTCTTTCAATCTTTCTTTCAAACTTTCAATCTTTATTTCAAACTTTCAATCTTTATTTCAATCTTTCAATCTTTCAATCTTTCTTTCAATCTTTCAATCTTTCTTTCATTCTTTCTTTCAATATTTCAATCTTTCATTCTTTCTTTCATTCTTTCTTTAAATCTTTCAATCTTTCTTTCATTCTATCTTTCAATCTATCTTACTTTCAATCTTTCTTTCTTTCAATATTTCTTCCAATCGTTCAATCTTTCTTTCATTCTTTCTTTCAATCTTTATTTTGTTATTTCTTTCAATCTTTCTTTCTTTCCATCTTTCTTTCAATCTTTCTTTTATTCTTTCTTTCAATCTTTCTTTTTTCAATCTTTCTTGCAATCTTTCTTTCAATTGTTTAATCGTTCAATCTTTCTTTCATTCTTTCTTTCAATCTTTCTTTCATTCTTTCTTTCAATCTTTCTGTCTGTCAATCTGTCTTTCAGTCTTTCTTTCAATCATTCAATCTTTCAATCTTTCCTTCAATATTTCTTTCTTTCAATCTTTCTTTCAATCTTTCTTTCATTCTTTCCTTCAGTCATTCAATCTTTCTTTCAATCTTTCTTTTTTTCAATCTTTCTTTCATCCTTTCTTTCAATCTTTCGTTCAATATTTCTTTCAATCTTTCTTACTTTCAATCTTTCTTTGTTTAAATCTTTCTTTCAATCTTTCTTTCAAACTTTCAATCATTATTTCAATCTTTCATTCTTTCAATCTTTCTTTCAATCTTTCTTTCAATCTTTCAATCTTTTTTTCAATCTTTCTTTCATCCTTTCTTTCAATCTTTCGTTCAATATTTCTTTCAATCTTTCTTACTTTCAATCTTTCTTTGTTTAAATCTTTCTTTCAATCTTTCTTTCAAACTTTCAATCATTATTTCAATCTTTCATTCTTTCCATCTTTCTTGCGATCTTTCTTTCAATTGTTTAATCTTTCAATGTTTCTTTCATTCTTTCTTTCAGTCTTTCAATCTTTTTATCAATCTTTCTTTCAATCTTTCTTTCAATCTTTCTGTCCGTCATTCTTTCTTTCAGTCTTTCTTTCAATCATTCAATCTTTTAATCTTTCTTTCTTTCAATCTTTCTTTCAATCTTTCTTTCATTCTTTATTTCAATCTTTGTTTCATTCTTTCTTTCAATCTTTCTTTCAATCTATCTTTCAATCTTTCTTTCTTTCTTTAAATCTTTCTTTCAATCTTTCTTTCAAACTTTCAATCATTATTTCAATCTTTCTTTCAATCTTACTTTCAATCTTTCAATCTTTCTTTCATTCTTTCTTTCAATATTTCAATCTTTCAATATTTCTTTCATTCTTTCTTGCAATCTTTCAATCTTTCTTTCATTCTTTCTTTCAATCTTTCTTACTTTCAATCTTTCTTTCAATCTGCCTTTCATTCTTTCTTTCAGTCTTTCAATATTTCTTTAAATCTTTCTTTCAATCTTTCTTTCAAACTTTCAATCTTTATTTCAATATTTCAATCTTTCAATCTTTCGTTCAATCTTTCAATCTATCTTTCATTCTTTCTTTCAATATTTCAATGTTTCAATCTTTCTTTCATTCTTTATTTAAATCTTTCAATCTTTCTTTCATTCTTTCTTTCAATCTATCTTACTTTCAATCTATCTTTCTTTCAATATTTCTTCCAATCGTTCAATCTTTCTTTTGTTATTTCTTTCAATCTTTCTTTCAATATTTGTTTCAATCTTTCTTTCTTTAAATCATTCTTTCAATCTTTCTTTCAATCTTTCAATCTTTCTTTCATTATTTCTTTCAATATGTAAATCTTTCAATCTTTCTTTCAATCTATCTTTCTTTCAATCTTTCTTTCAATCTTTCTTTCAATCTTTCTTTCATTCTTTCCTTCAGTCTTTCAATCTTTCTTTCAATCTTTCTTTCAATCTTTCTTTTTTTCAACCTTTCTTTCAATCTTTCTTTCATTCTTTCTTTCAATCTTTCTTTCAATCTTTCAATCTTTCTTTCAATATTTCTTTCAATCTTTCTTACTTTCAATCTTTCTTTCTTTAAATCTTTCTTTCAATCTTTCTTTCAAACATTCAATCATTATTTCAATCTTTCAATCTTTCAATCTTTCTTTCAATATTTCTTCAATCTTTCTTTCTTTCAATCTTTCTTTCAATATTTCTTTCATTCCTTCTTTCATTCTTTCTTACTTTCAATCTTTCTTTCTTTCATTACTTCTTTCAATCTTTCAATCTTTCTTTCAATATTTCTTTCAATCTTTCTTTCAATCTATCTTTCAATCTTTCTTTCTTTCTTTAAATCTTTCTTTCAATCTTTCTTTCAAACTTTCAATCATTATTTCAATCTTTCTTTCAATCTTACTTTCAATCTTTCAATCTTTCTTTCATTCTTTCTTTCAATATTTCAATCTTTCAATATTTCTTTCATTCTTTCTTGCAATCTTTCAATCTTTCTTTCATTCTTTCTTTCAATCTTTCTTACTTTCAATCTTTCTTTCAATCTGCCTTTCATTCTTTCTTTCAGTCTTTCAATATTTCTTTAAATCTTTCTTTCAATCTTTCTTTCAAACTTTCAATCTTTATTTCAATATTTCAATCTTTCAATCTTTCGTTCAATCTTTCAATCTATCTTTCATTCTTTCTTTCAATATTTCAATGTTTCAATCTTTCTTTCATTCTTTATTTAAATCTTTCAATCTTTCTTTCATTCTTTCTTTCAATCTATCTTACTTTCAATCTATCTTTCTTTCAATATTTCTTCCAATCGTTCAATCTTTCTTTTGTTATTTCTTTCAATCTTTCTTTCAATATTTCTTTCAATCTTTCTTTCTTTAAATCATTCTTTCAATCTTTCTTTCAATCTTTCAATCTTTCTTTCATTATTTCTTTCAATATGTAAATCTTTCAATCTTTCTTTCAATCTATCTTTCTTTCAATCTTTCTTTCAATCTTTCTTTCAATCTTTCTTTCATTCTTTCCTTCAGTCTTTCAATCTTTCTTTCAATCTTTCTTTCAATCTTTCTTTTTTTCAACCTTTCTTTCAATCTTTCTTTCATTCTTTCTTTCAATCTTTCTTTCAATCTTTCAATCTTTCTTTCAATATTTCTTTCAATCTTTCTTACTTTCAATCTTTCTTTCATTAAATCTTTCTTTCAATCTTTCTTTCAAACATTCAATCATTATTTCAATCTTTCAATATTTCAATCTTTCTTTCAATATTTCTTCAATCTTTCTTTCTTTCAATCTTTCTTTCAATATTTCTTTCATTCCTTCTTTCATTCTTTCTTACTTTCAATCTTTCTTTCTTTCATTACTTCTTTCAATCTTTCAATCTTTCTTTCAATATTTCTTTCAATCTTTCTTACTTTCAATCTTTCTTTCTTTAAATCTTTCTTTTAATCTTTCTTTCAAACATTCAATCATTATTTCAATCTTTCAATCTTTCATTCTTTCTTTCAATCTTTCTTTCATTCTTTCTTTCAATCTTTCTGTCTGTCAATCTTTCTTTCAATATTTCTTTCTTTCAATCTTTCTTTCAATCTTTCTTTCATTCTTTCCTTCAGTCGTTCAATCTTTCTTTCAATCTTTCTTTTTTTCAATCTTTCTTTCAATCTTTCTTTCATCCTTTCTTTCAATCTTTCGTTCAATATTTCTTTCAATCTTTCTTACTTTCAATCTTTCTTTGTTTAAATCTTTCTTTCAATCTTTCTTTCAAACTTTCAATCATTATTTCAATCTTTCATTCTTTCCATCTTTCTTGCAATCTTTCTTTCAATTGTTTAATCTTTCAATGTTTCTTTCATTCTTTCTTTCAGTCTATCAATCTTTTTTTCAATCTTTCTTTCATTCTTTCTTTAAATCTTTCTGTCCGTCATTCTTTCTTTCAGTCTTTCTTTCAATCATTCAATCTTTCAATCTTTCTTTCTTTCAATCTTTTTTTCAATCTTTCTTTCATTCTTTATTTCAATCTTTGTTTAATTTTTTCTTTCAATCTTTCTTTCAATCTTTCTTTCAATCTTTCTTTCTTTCTTTAAATCTTTCTTTCAATCTTTCTTTCAAATTTTCAATCTTTATTTCAATCTTTCAATCTTTCTTTCAATCTTTCTTTCAATCTTTCAATCTTTCTTTCATTCTTTCTTTCAATATTTCAATCATTCAATATTTCTTTCATTTTCTTGCAATCTTTCAATCTTTCTTTCATTCTTTCTTTCAATCTTTCTTACTTTCAATCTTTCTTTCAATCTGCCTTTCATTCTTTCTTTCAGTCTTTCAATCTTTCTTTAAATCTTTCTTTCAATCTTTCTTTCAAACTTTCAATCTTTATTTCAAACTTTCAATCTTTATTTCAATCTTTCAATCTTTCAATCTTTCTTTCAATCTTTCAATCTTTCTTTCATTCTTTCTTTCAATATTTCAATCTTTCATTCTTTCTTTCATTCTTTCTTTAAATCTTTCAATCTTTCTTTCATTCTATCTTTCAATCTATCTTACTTTCAATCTTTCTTTCTTTCAATATTTCTTCCAATCGTTCAATCTTTCTTTCATTCTTTCTTTCAATCTTTATTTTGTTATTTCTTTCAATCTTTCTTTCTTTCCATCTTTCTTTCAATCTTTCTTTTATTCTTTCTTTCAATCTTTCTTTTTTCAATCTTTCTTGCAATCTTTCTTTCAATTGTTTAATCGTTCAATCTTTCTTTCATTCTTTCTTTCAATCTTTCTTTCATTCTTTCTTTCAATCTTTCTGTCTGTCAATCTGTCTTTCAGTCTTTCTTTCAATCATTCAATCTTTCAATCTTTCCTTCAATATTTCTTTCTTTCAATCTTTCTTTCAATCTTTCTTTCATTCTTTCCTTCAGTCATTCAATCTTTCTTTCAATCTTTCTTTTTTTCAATCTTTCTTTCATCCTTTCTTTCAATCTTTCGTTCAATATTTCTTTCAATCTTTCTTACTTTCAATCTTTCTTTGTTTAAATCTTTCTTTCAATCTTTCTTTCAAACTTTCAATCATTATTTCAATCTTTCATTCTTTCAATCTTTCTTTCAATCTTTCTTTCAATCTTTCAATCTTTTTTTCAATCTTTCTTTCATCCTTTCTTTCAATCTTTCGTTCAATATTTCTTTCAATCTTTCTTACTTTCAATCTTTCTTTGTTTAAATCTTTCTTTCAATCTTTCTTTCAAACTTTCAATCATTATTTCAATCTTTCATTCTTTCCATCTTTCTTGCGATCTTTCTTTCAATTGTTTAATCTTTCAATGTTTCTTTCATTCTTTCTTTCAGTCTTTCAATCTTTTTATCAATCTTTCTTTCAATCTTTCTTTCAATCTTTCTGTCCGTCATTCTTTCTTTCAGTCTTTCTTTCAATCATTCAATCTTTTAATCTTTCTTTCTTTCAATCTTTCTTTCAATCTTTCTTTCATTCTTTATTTCAATCTTTGTTTCATTCTTTCTTTCAATCTTTCTTTCAATCTATCTTTCAATCTTTCTTTCTTTCTTTAAATCTTTCTTTCAATCTTTCTTTCAAACTTTCAATCATTATTTCAATCTTTCTTTCAATCTTACTTTCAATCTTTCAATCTTTCTTTCATTCTTTCTTTCAATATTTCAATCTTTCAATATTTCTTTCATTCTTTCTTGCAATCTTTCAATCTTTCTTTCATTCTTTCTTTCAATCTTTCTTACTTTCAATCTTTCTTTCAATCTGCCTTTCATTCTTTCTTTCAGTCTTTCAATATTTCTTTAAATCTTTCTTTCAATCTTTCTTTCAAACTTTCAATCTTTATTTCAATATTTCAATCTTTCAATCTTTCGTTCAATCTTTCAATCTATCTTTCATTCTTTCTTTCAATATTTCAATGTTTCAATCTTTCTTTCATTCTTTATTTAAATCTTTCAATCTTTCTTTCATTCTTTCTTTCAATCTATCTTACTTTCAATCTATCTTTCTTTCAATATTTCTTCCAATCGTTCAATCTTTCTTTTGTTATTTCTTTCAATCTTTCTTTCAATATTTGTTTCAATCTTTCTTTCTTTAAATCATTCTTTCAATCTTTCTTTCAATCTTTCAATCTTTCTTTCATTATTTCTTTCAATATGTAAATCTTTCAATCTTTCTTTCAATCTATCTTTCTTTCAATCTTTCTTTCAATCTTTCTTTCAATCTTTCTTTCATTCTTTCCTTCAGTCTTTCAATCTTTCTTTCAATCTTTCTTTCAATCTTTCTTTTTTTCAACCTTTCTTTCAATCTTTCTTTCATTCTTTCTTTCAATCTTTCTTTCAATCTTTCAATCTTTCTTTCAATATTTCTTTCAATCTTTCTTACTTTCAATCTTTCTTTCTTTAAATCTTTCTTTCAATCTTTCTTTCAAACATTCAATCATTATTTCAATCTTTCAATCTTTCAATCTTTCTTTCAATATTTCTTCAATCTTTCTTTCTTTCAATCTTTCTTTCAATATTTCTTTCATTCCTTCTTTCATTCTTTCTTACTTTCAATCTTTCTTTCTTTCATTACTTCTTTCAATCTTTCAATCTTTCTTTCAATATTTCTTTCAATCTTTCTTTCAATCTATCTTTCAATCTTTCTTTCTTTCTTTAAATCTTTCTTTCAATCTTTCTTTCAAACTTTCAATCATTATTTCAATCTTTCTTTCAATCTTACTTTCAATCTTTCAATCTTTCTTTCATTCTTTCTTTCAATATTTCAATCTTTCAATATTTCTTTCATTCTTTCTTGCAATCTTTCAATCTTTCTTTCATTCTTTCTTTCAATCTTTCTTACTTTCAATCTTTCTTTCAATCTGCCTTTCATTCTTTCTTTCAGTCTTTCAATATTTCTTTAAATCTTTCTTTCAATCTTTCTTTCAAACTTTCAATCTTTATTTCAATATTTCAATCTTTCAATCTTTCGTTCAATCTTTCAATCTATCTTTCATTCTTTCTTTCAATATTTCAATGTTTCAATCTTTCTTTCATTCTTTATTTAAATCTTTCAATCTTTCTTTCATTCTTTCTTTCAATCTATCTTACTTTCAATCTATCTTTCTTTCAATATTTCTTCCAATCGTTCAATCTTTCTTTTGTTATTTCTTTCAATCTTTCTTTCAATATTTCTTTCAATCTTTCTTTCTTTAAATCATTCTTTCAATCTTTCTTTCAATCTTTCAATCTTTCTTTCATTATTTCTTTCAATATGTAAATCTTTCAATCTTTCTTTCAATCTATCTTTCTTTCAATCTTTCTTTCAATCTTTCTTTCAATCTTTCTTTCATTCTTTCCTTCAGTCTTTCAATCTTTCTTTCAATCTTTCTTTCAATCTTTCTTTCAATCTTTCTTTCATTCTTTCCTTCAGTCTTTCAATCTTTCTTTCAATCTTTCTTTCAATCTTTCTTTTTTTCAACCTTTCTTTCAATCTTTCTTTCATTCTTTCTTTCAATCTTTCTTTCAATCTTTCAATCTTTCTTTCAATATTTCTTTCAATCTTTCTTACTTTCAATCTTTCTTTCATTAAATCTTTCTTTCAATCTTTCTTTCAAACATTCAATCATTATTTCAATCTTTCAATATTTCAATCTTTCTTTCAATATTTCTTCAATCTTTCTTTCTTTCAATCTTTCTTTCAATATTTCTTTCATTCCTTCTTTCATTCTTTCTTACTTTCAATCTTTCTTTCTTTCATTACTTCTTTCAATCTTTCAATCTTTCTTTCAATATTTCTTTCAATCTTTCTTACTTTCAATCTTTCTTTCTTTAAATCTTTCTTTTAATCTTTCTTTCAAACATTCAATCATTATTTCAATCTTTCAATCTTTCATTCTTTCTTTCAATCTTTCTTTCATTCTTTCTTTCAATCTTTCTGTCTGTCAATCTTTCTTTCAATATTTCTTTCTTTCAATCTTTCTTTCAATCTTTCTTTCATTCTTTCCTTCAGTCGTTCAATCTTTCTTTCAATCTTTATTTTTTTCAATCTTTCTTTCAATCTTTCTTTCATCCTTTCTTTCAATCTTTCGTTCAATATTTCTTTCAATCTTTCTTACTTTCAATCTTTCTTTGTTTAAATCTTTCTTTCAATCTTTCTTTCAAACTTTCAATCATTATTTCAATCTTTCATTCTTTCCATCTTTCTTGCAATCTTTCTTTCAATTGTTTAATCTTTCAATGTTTCTTTCATTCTTTCTTTCAGTCTATCAATCTTTTTTTCAATCTTTCTTTCATTCTTTCTTTAAATCTTTCTGTCCGTCATTCTTTCTTTCAGTCTTTCTTTCAATCATTCAATCTTTCAATCTTTCTTTCTTTCAATCTTTCTTTCAATCTTTCTTTCATTCTTTATTTCAATCTTTGTTTAATTTTTTCTTTCAATCTTTCTTTCAATCTTTCTTTCAATCTTTCTTTCTTTCTTTAAATCTTTCTTTCAATCTTTCTTTCAAATTTTCAATCTTTATTTCAATCTTTCAATCTTTCTTTCAATCTTTCTTTCAATCTTTCAATCTTTCTTTCATTCTTTCTTTCAATATTTCAATCATTCAATATTTCTTTCATTTTCTTGCAATCTTTCAATCTTTCTTTCATTCTTTCTTTCAATCTTTCTTACTTTAAATCTTTCTTTCAATCTGCCTTTCATTCTTTCTTTCAGTCTTTCAATCTTTCTTTAAATCTTTCTTTCAATCTTTCTTTCAAACTTTCAATCTTTATTTCAAACTTTCAATCTTTATTTCAATCTTTCAATCTTTCAATCTTTCTTTCAATCTTTCAATCTTTCTTTCATTCTTTCTTTCAATATTTCAATCTTTCATTCTTTCTTTCATTCTTTCTTTAAATCTTTCAATCTTTCTTTCATTCTTTCTTTCAATCTATCTTACTTTCAATCTTTCTTTCTTTCAATATTTCTTCCAATCGTTCAATCTTTCTTTCATTCTTTCTTTCAATCTTTATTTTGTTATTTCTTTCAATCTTTCTTTCTTTCCATCTTTCTTTCAATCTTTCTGTCCGTCATTCTTTCTTTCAGTCTTTCTTTCAATCATTCAATCTTTTAATCTTTCTTTCTTTCAATCTTTCTTTCAATCTTTCTTTCATTCTTTATTTCAATCTTTGTTTCATTCTTTCTTTCAATCTTTCTTTCAATCTATCTTTCAATCTTTCTTTCTTTCTTTAAATCTTTCTTTCAATCTTTCTTTCAAACTTTCAATCATTATTTCAATCTTTCTTTCAATCTTACTTTCAATCTTTCAATCTTTCTTTCATTCTTTCTTTCAATATTTCAATCTTTCAATATTTCTTTCATTCTTTCTTGCAATCTTTCAATCTTTCTTTCATTCTTTCTTTCAATCTTTCTTACTTTCAATCTTTCTTTCAATCTGCCTTTCATTCTTTCTTTCAGTCTTTCAATATTTCTTTAAATCTTTCTTTCAATCTTTCTTTCAAACTTTCAAACTTTATTTCAATATTTCAATCTTTCAATCTTTCGTTCAATCTTTCAATCTATCTTTCATTCTTTCTTTCAATATTTCAATGTTTCAATCTTTCTTTCATTCTTTATTTAAATCTTTCAATCTTTCTTTCATTCTTTCTTTCAATCTATCTTACTTTCAATCTATCTTTCTTTCAATATTTCTTCCAATCGTTCAATCTTTCTTTTGTTATTTCTTTCAATCTTTCTTTCAATATTTCTTTCAATCTTTCTTTCTTTAAATCATTCTTTCAATCTTTCTTTCAATCTTTCAATCTTTCTTTCATTATTTCTTTCAATATGTAAATCTTTCAATCTTTCTTTCAATCTATCTTTCTTTCAATCTTTCTTTCAATCTTTCTTTCAATCTTTCTTTCATTCTTTCCTTCAGTCTTTCAATCTTTCTTTCAATCTTTCTTTCAATCTTTCTTTTTTTCAACCTTTCTTTCAATCTTTCTTTCATTCTTTCTTTCAATTTTTCTTTCAATCTTTCAATCTTTCTTTCAATATTTCTTTCAATCTTTCTTACTTTCAATCTTTCTTTCTTTAAATCTTTCTTTCAATCTTTCTTTCAAACATTCAATCATTATTTCAATCTTTCAATCTTTCAATCTTTCTTTCAATATTTCTTCAATCTTTCTTTCTTTCAATCTTTCTTTCAATATTTCTTTCATTCCTTCTTTCAATCTTTCTTACTTTCAATCTTTCTTTCTTTCATTACTTCTTTCAATCTTTCAATCTTTCTTTCAATCTTTCTTTCAATCTTTCAGTCGTTCATTCTTTCTTTAAATCTTTCTATAAATCTTTCTTTCAAACATTCAATCTCTCAATCTTTCAATCTTTCAATCTTTCTTTCAATCTTTCTTTCAATCTTTCAATATTTCTTTCATTCTATCTTTCAATATTTCAATCTTTCAATCTTCTTTTCATTCTTCTTTCAATCTTTCAATCTTTCTTTCATTCTTTCTTTCAATCTTTCTTACTTTCAATTATTCTATCTTTCAATCTTTCTTTTGTTATTTCTTTCAATCTTTCTTTCTTTCAATCTTTCTTTCATCTATCTTTCAATCTTTCTTTTTTCAATCTTTCTTGCAATCTTTCTTTCAATTGTTTAATCTATCAATCTTTCTTTCATTCTTTCTTTCAATATTTCAATCTTTCAATCTTTCTTTCATTCTTTCTTTCAATCTTTCAATCTTGCTTTCATTCTTTCTTACTTTCAATTTTTCCATCTTTCAATATTTCTTCCAATCGTTCAATCTTTATTTCATTATTTCTTTCAATCTTTCTTTCTTTCATTCTTCTTTCCAGCTTTTTTCAATCTTTCTTTCATTCTTTCTTTCAATCTTTCAATATTTCTTTTATTCATTCTTTCAATCTTTCTTACTTTCAATTTTTCTATCTTTCATTATTTCTTTCAATCTTTCTTTTGTTATTTCTTTCAATCTTTATTTCCTCAATCTGCTTTCCATCTTTCTTGCAATCTTTCTTTCAATGGTTTAATCTTTCAATGTTTCTTTCATTCTTTCTTTCAGTCTTTCAATCTTTTTTTCATACTTTCTTTCATTCTTTCATTCAATCTTTCTGTCCGTCATTCTTTCTTTCAGTCTTTCTTTCAATCATTCAATCTTTCTTTCTTTCAATCTTTCTTTCTTTCAATCTTTCTTTCAATCTTTGTTTCATTCTTTCTTTCAATCTTTCTTTCAATCTTTCTTTCTTTCTTTAAATCTTTCTTTCAATCTTTCTTTCAAACTTTCAATCTTTATTTCAATCTTTCAATCTTTCTTTCAATCTTTCTTTCATTCTTTCTTTCAATATTTCAATCTTTCAATATTTCTTTCATTCTTTCTTGCAATCTTTCAATCTTTCTTTCATTCTTTCTTTCAATCAATCTTACTTTCAATCTTACTTTCTTTCATTCTTTCTTTCAATCTTTCTTTTGTTATTTCTTTCAATCTTTCTTTCTTTCCATCTTTCTTTCAATCTTTCTTTTTTCAATCTTTCTTGCAATCTTTCTTCCAATTGTTTAATCTTTCAATCTTTCTTTCATTCTTTCTTTCAATCTTTCTGTCTGTCAATCTTTCTTTCAGTCTTTCTTTCAATCATTCAATCTTTCAATCTTTCCTTCAATATTTCTTTCTTTCAATCTTTCTTTCAATCTTTCTTTCATTCTTTCCTTCAGTCGTTCAATCTTTATTTCAATCTTTCTTTTTTCAATCTTTCTTTCAATCTTTCTTTCAATCTTTCTTTCATTCTTTTCTTCAGTCGTTCAATCTTTCTTTCAATCTTTCTTTTTTTCAATCTTTCTTTCAATCTTTCTTTCATCCTTTCTTTCAATCTTTCGTTCAATATTTCTTTCAATCTTTCTTACTTTCAATCTTTCTTTGTTTAAATCTTTCATTCAATCTATCTTTCAAACTTTCAATCATTATTTTAATCTTTCATTCTTTCCATCTTTCTTGCAATCTTTCTTTCAATTGTTTAATCTTTCAATGTTTCTTTCATTCTTTCTTTCAGTCTTTCTGTCCGTCATTCTTTCTTTCAGTCTTTCTTTCTTTCAATATTTCTTTAAATCTTTCTTTCATTCTTTATTTCAATCTTTGTTTCATTCTTTCATTCAATCTTTCTTTCAATCTTTCTTTCTTTCTTTAAATATTTCTTTCAATCTTTCTTTCAAACTTTCAATCTTTATTTCAATCTTTCAATCTTTCTTTCAATCTTTCTTTCAATCTTTCAATCTTTCTTTCATTCTTTCTTTCATTATTTCAATCTTTCAATATTTCTTTCATTCTTTCTTTCAATCTTTCTTACTTTCAATCTTTCTTTCAATCTTTCTTTCATTCTTTCTTTCAGTCTTTCAATCTTTCTTTAAATCTTTCTTTCAATCTTTCTTTCAAACTTTCAATCTTTATTTCAATCTTTAAATCTTTCAATCTTTCTTTCAATCTTTCAATCTTTCTTTCATTCTTTCTTTCAATATTTCAATCTTTCAATCTTTCTTTCATTCTTTCTTTAAATCTTTCAATCTTTCTTTCATTCTTTCTTTCAATCTATCCTACTTTCAATCTTTCTTTCTGTCAATATTTCTTCCAATCGTTCAATCTTTCTTTCATTCTTTCTTTCAATCTTTCTTTTGTTATTTCTTTCAATCTTTCTTTCTTTCCATCTTTCTTTCAATCTTTCTTTAATTCTTTCTTTCAATCTTTCTTTTTTCAATCTTTCTTGCAATCTTTCTTTCAATTGTTTAATCTTTCAATCTTTCTTTCATTCATTCTTTCAATCTTTCTTTCATTCTTTCTTTCAGTCTTTCTGTCCGTCATTCTTTCTTTCAGTCTTTCTTTCAATCATTCAATCTTTCAATCTTTCTTTCTTTCAATCTTTCTTTAAATCTTTCTTCCATTCTTTATTTCAATCTTTGTTTCATTCTTTCTTTCAATCTTTCTTTCAATCTTTCTTTCAATCTTTCTTTCTTTCTTTAAATCTTTCTTTCAATCTTTCTTTCAAACTTTCAATCTTTATTTCAATCTTTCAATCTTTCTTTCAATCTTTCTTTCAATCTTTCAATCTTTCTTTCATTCTTTCTTTCAATATTTCAATCTTTCAATATTTCTTTCATTCTTTCTTGCAATCTTTCAATCTTTCTTTCATTCTTTCTTTCAATCTTTCTTACTTTCAATCTTTCTTTCAATCTGCCATTCATTCTTTCTTTCAGTCTTTCAATCTTTCTTTAAATCTTTTTTTCAATCCTTCTTTAAAACTTTCAATCTTTATTTCAATCTTTCAATCTTTCAATCTTTCTTTCAATCTTTCAATCTTTCTTTCATTCTTTCTTTCAATATTTCAATCTTTCAATCTTTCTTTCATTCTTTCTTTAAATCTTTCAATCTTTCTTTCATTCTTTCTTTCAATCTATCTTACTTTCAATCTTTCTTTCTGTCAATATTTCTTCCAATCGTTCAATCTTTCTTTCATTCTTTCTTTCAATCTTTCTTTTGTTATTTCTTTCAATCTTTCTTTCTTTCCATCTTTCTTTCAATCTTTCTTTAATTCTTTCTTTCAATTTTTCTTTTTTCAATCTTTCTTGCAATCTTTCTTTCAATTGTTTAATCTTTCAATCTTTCTTTCATTATTTCTTTCAATCTTTCTTTCATTCTTTCTTTCAGTCTTTCTGTCCGTCATTCTTTCTTTTAGTCTTTCTTTCAATCATTAAATCTTTCAATCTTTCTTTCTTTCAATCTTTCTTTAAATCTTTCTTTCATTCTTTATTTCAATCTTTGTTTCATTCTTTCTTTCAATCTTTCTTTCAATCTTTCTTTCAATCTTTCTTTCTTTCAATCTTTCTTTCAATCTTTCTTTCAATCTTTCAATCTTTCTTTCATTTTTTCTTTCAATATTTCAATCTTTCAATATTTCTTTCATTCTTTCTTGCAATCTTTCAATCTTTCTTTCATTCTTTCTTTCAATCTTTCTTACTTTCAATCTTTCTTTCAATCTGCCATTCATTCTTTCTTTCAGTCTTTCAATCTTTCTTTCAAACTTTCAATCTTTATTTCAATCTTTCAATCTTTCAATCTTTCTTTCAATCTTTCAATCTTTCTTTCATTCTTTCTTTCAATATTTCAATCTTTCAATCTTTCTTTCATTCTTTCTTTAAATCTTTCAATCTTTCTTTCATTCTTTCTTTCAATCTATCTTACTTTCAATCTTTCTTTCCGTCAATATTTCTTCCAATCGTTCAATCTTTCTTTCATTCTTTCTTTCAATCTTTCTCTTGTTATTTCTTTCAATCTTTCTTTCTTTCCATCTTTCTTTCAATCTTTCTTTAATTCTTTCTTTCAATCTTTCTTTTTTCAATCTTTCTTGCAATCTTTCTTTCAATTGTTTAATCTTTCAATCTTTCTTTCATTCTTTCTTTCAATCTTTCTTTCATTCTTTCTGTCAATCTTTCTTTCAGTCTTTCTTTCAATCAATCAATCTTTTAATTTTTCCTTCAATATTTCTTTCTTTCAATCTTTCTTTCAATCTTTCTTTCAATCTTTCTTTTTTCAATCTTTCTTTCAATCTTTCTTTCATCCTTTCTTTCAATCTTTCGTTCAATATTTCTTTCAATCTTTCTTACTTTCAATCTATCTTTGTTTAAATCTTTCTTTCATCCTTTCTTTCAATCTTTCGTTCAATATTTCTTTCAATCTTTCTTACTTTCAATCTATCTTTGTTTAAATCTTTCTTTCAATCTTTCTTTCAAACTTCAATCATTATTTCAATATTTAATTCTTTCAATCTTTCTTTCATCCTTTCTTTCAATCTTTCGTTCAATATGTCGTTCAATCTTTCTTACGTTCAATCTTTCTTTGTTTAAATCTTTCTTTCAATCTTTCTTTCAATCTTTCTTTAATTCTTTCCTTCAGTCGTTCAATCTTTCTTTCAATGTTTCTTTTTTTCATTCTTTCTTTCAATCTTTCTTTCATCCTTTCTTTCAATCTTTCGTTCAATATTTCTTTCAATCTTTCTTACTTTCAATCTTTCTTTGTTTAAATCATTCTTTCAATCTTTCTTACTTTCAATCTTTCTTTGTTTAAATCATTCTTTCAATCTTTCTTTCAATCTTTCTTTCAATCTTTCAATCTTTCTTTCAATCTTTCTTTCATCCTTTCTTTCAATCTTTCGTTCAATATTTCTTTCAATCTTTCTTACTTTCAATCTTTCTTGGTTTAAATCTTTCTTTCAATCTTTCTTTCAAACTTTCAATCATTATTTCAATCTTTCATTCTTTCCATCTTTCTTGCAATCTTTCTTTCAATTGTTTAATCTTTCAATCTTTTTTTCAATCTTTCTTTCATTCTTTCTTTCAATCTTTCTGTCCGTCATTCTTTCTTTCAGTCTTTCTTTCAATCATTCAATCTTTCAATCTTTCTTTCATTCTTTATTTCAATCTTTGTTTCATTCTTTCTTTCAATCTTTCTTTCAATCTTTCTTTCAATCTTTCTTTCTTTCTTTCAAACTTTCAATCTTTATTTCAATCTTTCTTTCAATCTTTCTTTCAATCTTTCAATCTTTCTTTCAAACTTTCAATCTTTATTTCAATCTTTCAATCTTTCTTTCAATCTTTCAATCTTTCTTTCATTCTTTCTTTCAATATTTCAATCTTTCAATATTTCTTTCATTCTTTCTTGCAATCTTTCAATCTTTCTTTCAATCTGCCTTTCATCTTTTCTTTCAGTCTTTCAATCTTTCTTTAAATCTTTCTTTCAATCTTTATTTCAAACTTTCAATTTTTATTTCAATCTTTCAATCTTTCAATCTTTCTTTCAATCTTTCAATATTTCTTTCATTCTTTCTTTCAATATTTCAATCTTTCAATCTTTCTTTCAATTTTTCTTTCATCCTTTCTTCCAATCTTTCGTTCAATATTTCTTTCAATCTTTCTTTCTTTCAATCTTTCTTTGTTTCAATCTTTCTTTCAATCTTTCTTTCAAACTTTCAATCATTATTTCAATCTTTCATTCTTTCCATCTTTCTTGCAATCTTTCTTTCAATTGTTTAATCTTTCAATCTTTTTTTCAATCTTTCTTTCATTCTTTCTTTCAATCTTTCTGTCCGTCATTCTTTCTTTCAGTCTTTCTTTCAATCATTCAATCATTCAATCTTTCTTTCTTTCAATCTTTCTTTCAATCTTTCTTTCAATATTTCTTTCTTTCTTTCAATCTTTCTTTCAATCTTTCTTTCAAACTTTCAATCTTTATTTCAATCTTTCAATCTTTCAATCTTTCTTTCAATCTTTCAATCTTTCTTTCATTCTTTCTTTCAATATTTCAATCTTTCAATCTTTCTTTCATTCATTCTTTAAATCTTTCAATCTTTCTTTCATTCTTTCTTTCAATCTATCTTACTTTCAATCTATCTTTCTTTCAATATTTCTTCCAATCGTTCAATCTTTCTTTCATTCTTTCTTTCAATCTTTCTTTTGTTAATTCTTTCAATCTTTCTTTCAATATTTCTTTCAATCTTTCTTTCTTTAAATCTTTCTTTCAATCTTTCTTTCAAACTTTCAATCTTTATTTGAATCTTTCAATCTTTCAATCTTTCTTACATTCGTTCTTTCAATCTTTCTTTAATTATTTCTTTCATTCTTTCTTTCAGTCTTTCAAACTTTCTTTAAATCTTTCTTTCAATCTTTCTTTCAATCTTTCAATCTTTCTTTCATTCTTTCATTCTTTCTTTCAATCGTTCTTTCATTCTTTCTTTCAATTTTTCATTCTTTCTTTCAATCTTTCAATCTTTCAATCTTTCTTTCAATCTTTCTTTCTTTCAATCTTTCTTTCAATCTTTCTTTCAATCTTTCTTTCATTCTTTCCTTCAGTCTTTCAATCTTTCTTTCAATCTTTCTTTTTTTCAATCTTTCTTTCAATCTTTCTTTTATTCTTTCTTTCAATCTTTCTTTCAATCTTTCAATCTTTCTTTCAATATTTCTTTCAATCTTTCTTACTTTCAATCTTTCTTTCCTTAAATCTTTCTTTCAATCTTTCTTTCAAACATTCAATCATTATTTCAACTTTCAATCTTTCAATCTTTCTTTCAATCTTTCAATCTTTCTTTCAATATTTCTTTCAATCTTTCTTTCTTTAAATCTTTCTTTCAAACTTTCTTTCAAACATTCAATCTTTCTTTCAATCTTTCAATCTTTCAATCTTTCTTTCATTCTTTCTTTCAGTCTTTCAACCTTTTTTTCAATCATTCTGTCAATCTTTCAATCTTTCTTTCATTCTTTCTTTCATTCTTTCAATCTTTCTTTCTTTCAATCTTTCTTTCCAACTTTCTTTCAATCTTTCTTTCATTCTTTCTTTCAATATTTCTTTTTTCAATCTTTCTTCCAAACTTTCTTTCAATTGTTTAATCTTTCATTCTTTCTTTCATTCATTCATTCTTTCTTTCAATCGTTCTTTCATTCTTTCTTTCAATCTTTCAATCTTTCTTTAAATATTTCTTTCGATCTTTAATACTTTCAATCTTTTTTCAAACATTCAATCTTTCTTTCAATATTTCAATCTTTCAATCTTTCTTTCATTCTTTCTTTCAATCTTTCAATCTTTCTTTCATTAATTCTTTCAGTCTTTCTTACTTTCAATCTTTCTTTGTTTAAATCTCTCTTTCAAACTTTCTTTCAAACTTTCAATCATTATTTCAATCTTTCATTCTTTCCATCTTTCTTGCAATCTTTCTTTCAATTGTTTAATCTTTCAATGTTTCTTTCATTCTTTCTTTCAGTCTATCAATCTTTTTTTCAATCTTTCTTTCATTCTTTCTTTCAATCTTTCTGTCCGTCATTCTTTCTTTCAGTCTTTCTTTCAATCATTCAATCATTCAATCTTTCTTTCTTTAAATCTTTCTTTCAATCTTTCTTTCAATCTTTCAATCTTTCTTTCATTCTTTCTTTCAATATTTCAATCTTTCAATCTTTCTTTCATTCTTTCTTTAAATCTTTCAATCTTTCTTTCAATCTTTCTTTCAAACTTTCAATCATTATTTCAATCTTTCATTCTTTCCATCTTTCTTGCAATCTTTCTTTCAATTGTTTAATCTCTCAATCTTTTTTTTCAATCTTTCTTTCATTCTTTCTTTCAATCTTTCTGTCCGTCATTCTTTCTTTCAGTCTTTCTTTCAATCATTCAATCTTTCAATCTTTCTTTCTTTCAATCTTTCTTTCAATCTTTCTTTCAATCTTTCTTTCTTTCTTTCAATCTTTCAATCTTTATTTCAATCTTTCTTTCAATCTTTCTTTCAATCTTTCAATCTTTCTTTCATTCTTTCTTTCAATATTTCAATCTTTCAATATTTCTTTCATTCTTTCTTGCAATCTTTCAATCTTTCTTTCATTCTTTCTTTCAATCTTTCTTACTTTCAATCTTTCTTTCAAACTGCCTTTCATTTTTTCTTTCAGTCTTTCAATCTTTCTTTAAATCTTTCTTTCAATCTTTCTTTCAAACTTTCAATCTTTATTTCAATCTTTCAATCTTTCAATCCTTCAATCTTTCAATCTTTCTTTCATTCTTTCTTTCAATATTTCAATCTTTCAATCTTTCTTTCTTTCAATCTTTCTTTCAATCTTTCTTTAATTCTTTATTTCTTTCTTTCAAACTTTCAATCTTTATTTCAATCTTTCTTTCAATCTTTCTTTCAATCTTTCAATCTTTCTTTCAAACTTTCAATCTTTATTTCAATCTTTCAATCTTTCAATCTTTCTTTCAATCTTTCAATCTTTCTTTCATTCTTTCTTTCAATATTTCAATCTTTCAATATTTCTTTCATTCTTTCTTACAATCTTTCAATCTTTCTTTCAATCTGCCTTTCATTTTTTCTTTCAGTCTTTCAATCTTTCTTTAAACTTTCTTTCAATCTTTCTTTCAAACATTCAATTTTTATTTCAATCTTTCAATCTTTCAATCTTTCTTTCAATCTTTCTTTCATTCTTTCTTTAAATATTTCAATCTTTCAATCTTTCTTTCAATCTTTCTTTCATCCTTTCTTTCAATCTTTCGTTCAATATTTCTTTCAATCTTTCTTACTTTCAATCTTTTTGTTTAAATCTTTCTTTCAATCTTTCTTTCAAACTTTCAATCATTATTTCAATCTTTCATTCTTTCCATCTTTCTTGCAATCTTTCTTTCAATTGTTTAATCTTTCAATCTTTTTTTCAATCTTTCTTTCATTCTTTTTTTCAATCTTTCTGTCCGTCATTCTTTCTTTCAGTCTTTCTTTCAATCATTCAATCATTCAATCTTTCTTTCTTTCAATCTTTCTTTCAATCTTTCTTTCAATAATTCTTTCTTTCTTTCAATCTTTCTTTCAATCTTTCTTTCAAACTTTCAATCTTTATTTCAATCTTTCAATCTTTCAATCTTTCTTTCAATCTTTCAATCTTTCTTTCATTCTTTCTTTCAATATTTCAGTCTTTCAATCTTTCTTTCATTCATTCTTTAAATCTTCCAATCTTTCTTTCATTCTTTCTTTCAATCTATCTTACTTTCAATCTATCTTTCTTTCAATATTTCTTCCAATCATTCAATCTTTCTTTCATTCTTTCTTTCAATCTTTCTTTTGTTAATTCTTTCAATCTTTCTTTCAATATTTCTTTCAATCTTTCTTTCTTTAAATCTTTCTTTCAATCTTTCTTTCAAACTTTCAATCTTTATTTCAATCTTTCAATCTTTCAATCTTTCTTACATTCGTTCTTTCAATCTTTCTTTAATTATTTCTTTCATTCTTTCTTTCAGTCTTTCAATCTTTCTTTAAATCTTTCTTTCAATCTTTCTTTCAATCTTTCAATCTTTCTTTCATTCTTTCATTCTTTCTTTCAATCGTTCTTTCATTCTTTCTTTCAATTTTTCATTCTTTCTTTCAATCTTTCAATCTTTCAATCTTTCTTTCAATCTTTCTTTCTTTCAATCTTTCTTTCAATCTTTCTTTCAATCTTTCTTTCATTCTTTCCTTCAGTCTTTCAATCTTTCTTTCAATCTTTCTTTTTTTCAATCTTTCTTTCAATCTTTCTTTCATTCTTTCTTTCAATCTTTCTTTCAATCTTTCAATCTTTCTTTCAATATTTCTTTCAATCTTTCTTACTTTCAATCTTTCTTTCCTTAAATCTTTCTTTCAATCTTTCTTTCAAACTTTAAATCATTATTTCAATCTTTCAATCTTTCAATCTTTCTTTCAATCTTTCAATCTTTCTTTCTTTAAATCTTTCTTTCAAACTTTCTTTCAAACATTCAATCTTTCTTTCAATCTTTCAATCTTTCAATCTTTCTTTCATTCTTTCTTTCAGTCTTTCAACCTTTTTTTCAATCATTTTGTCAATCTTTCAATCTTTCTTTCATTCTTTCTTTCAATCTTTCAATCTTGCTTTCATTCTTTCTTACTTTCAATTTTTCTATCTTTCAATATTGGTTCCAATCGTTCAATCTTTCTTTCATTATTTCTTTCAATCTTTCTTTCTTTCAATCTTTCTTTCCAACTTTCTTTCAATCTTTCTTTCATTCTTTCTTTCAATATTTCTTTTTTCAATCTTTCTTCCAATCTTTCTTTCAATTGTTTAATCTTTCATTCTTTCTTTCATTCATTCATTCTTTCTTTCAATCGTTCTTTCATTCTTTCTTTCAATCTTTCAATCTTTCTTTAAATATTTCTTTCGATCTTTAATACTTTCAATCTTTTTTCAAACATTCAATCTTTCTTTCAATATTTCAATCTTTCAATCTTTCTTTCATTCTTTCTTTCAATCTTTCAATCTTTCTTTCATTAATTCTTTCAATCTTTCTTACTTTCAATCTTTCTTTGTTTAAATCTCTCTTTCAAACTTTCTTTCAAACTTTCAATCATTATTTCAATCTTTCATTCTTTCCATCTTTCTTGCAATCTTTCTTTCAATTGTTTAATCTTTCAATGTTTCTTTCATTCTTTCTTTCAGTCTATCAATCTTTTTTTCAATCTTTCTTTCATTCTTTCTTTCAATCTTTCTGTCCGTCATTCTTTCTTTCAGTCTTTCTTTCAATCATTCAATCTTTCAATCTTTCTTTCTTTCAATCTTTCTTTCAATCTTTCTTTCATTCTTTATTTCAATCTTTGTTTCATTCTTTCTTTCAATCTTTCTTTCAATCTTTCTTTCAATCTTTCTTTCTTTCTTTCAAACTTTCAATCTTTATTTCAATCTTTCTTTCAATCTTTCTTTCAATCTTTCAATCTTTCTTTCATTCTTTCTTTCAATATTTCAATCTTTCAATCTTTCTTTCATTCTTTCTTTCAATCTTTCTTACTTTCAATCTTTCTTTCGAACTGCCTTTCATTTTTTCTTTCAGTCTTTCAATCTTTCTTTAAATCTTTCTTTCAATCTTTCTTTCAAACTTTCAATCTTTATTTCAATCTTTCAATCTTTCAATCTTTCAATCTTTCAATCTTTCTTTCATTCTTTCTTTCAATATTTCAATCTTTCAATCTTTCTTTCAATCTTTCTTTCATCCTTTCTTTCAATCTTTCGTTCAATATTTCTTTCAATCTTTCTTACTTTCAATCTTTCTTTGTTTAAATCATTCTTTCAATCTTTCTTTCAATCTTTCTTTCAATCTTTCTTTCAATCTTTCTTTCAATCTTTCAATCTTTCTTTCATTCTTTCTTTCAATATTTCAATCTTTCAATATTTCTTTCATTCTTTCTTGCAATCTTTCAATCTTTCTTTGATTCTTTCTTTCAATTTTTCTTACTTTCAATCTTTCTTTCAATCTGCCTTTCATTCTTTCTTTCAATCTTTCAATATTTCTTTCATTATTTCTTTCAATCTTTCTTTTGTTATTTCTTTCAATCTTTATTTCTTTCAATCTTACTTTCCATCTTTCTTGCAATCTTTCTTTCAATAGTTTAATCTTTCAATGTTTCTTTCATTCTTTCTTTCAGTCTTTCAATCTTTTTTTCAATCTGTCTTTCATTCTTTCTTTCAATCTTTCTGTCCGTCATTCTTTCTTTCAGTCTTTCTTTCAATCATTCAATCTTTCAATCTTTCCTTCTTTCAATCTTTCTTTCAATCTTTCTTTCATTCTTTATTTCAATCTTTGTTTCATTCTTTCTTTAAATCTTTCTTTCAATCTTTCTTTCAAACTTTCAATCTTTATTTCAATCTTTCAATCTTTCTTTCAATCTTTCTTTCAATCTTTCAATCTTTCTTTCATTCTTTCTTTCAATATTTCAATCTTTCAATATTTCTTTCATTCTTTCTTGCAATCTTTCAATCTTTCTTTCATTCTTTCTTTCAATCTTTCTTACTTTCAATCTTTCTTTCAATCTGCCTTTCATTCTTTCTTTCAGTCTTTCAATCTTTCTATAAATCTTTCTTTCAATCTTTCTTTCAAACTTTCAATCTTTCTTTCATTCTTTCTTTCAATCTTTCTTTCATTCTTTCTTTCAATCTTTCTTTCAATCTTTCTTTCAATCTTTCAATCTTTCTTTCATTCTTTCTTTCAATATTTCAATCTTTCAATATTTCTTTCATTCTTTCTTGCAATCTTTCAATCTTTCTTTCATTCTTTCTTTCAATCTTTCTTACTTTCAATCTTTCTTTCAATCTGCCTTTCATTCTTTCTTTCAGTCTTTCAATCTTTCTTTAAATCTTTCTTTCAATCTTTCTTTCAAACTTTCAATCTTTCTTTCATTCTTTCTTTCAATCTTTCTTTCATTCTTTCTTTCAATCTTTCTGTCTGTCAATCTTTCTTTCAGTCTTTCTTTCTTTCAGTCATTCAATCTTTCAATCTTTCCTTCAATATTTTTTCTTTCAATCTTTCTTTCATTCTTTCTTTCAATCTTTCAATCTTTCAATCTTTCTTTCATTCTATCTTTCAATCTTTCAATCTTTCTTTCAATATTTTTTTCAGTCTTTAATACTTTCAATCTTTTTTTCTTTTAATCTTTCTTTCAATCTTTCACTCATTCTTTCCTTCAGTCTTTCAATCTTTCTTTCAAACTTTCAATCTTACTTTCAATCTTTCTTTCAATCGTTCTTATTTTCTTTCTTTCAATCTTTCATTCTTTCTTTCAATCTTTCAATCATTCTTTCTTTCATTCTTTCTTTCAGTCTTTCAACCTTTCTTAAAATCTTTCTTTCAATCTTTCTTTCAAGCTTTCTTTCATTCATTCTTTCAGTCTTTCAAACATTCAATTTTTCCTTCATTCCTTCTTTCAATCTTTATTACTTTCAATCTTTCTTTCAATCTTTCAATCTTTCTTTCATTCTTTCATTCTTTCTTTCAATCGTTCTTTCAATCTTTCCTTCGATCTTTCAATCTTTCTTTCATACTTTCATTCTTTCTTCCAATCTTTCTTTCAATCTTTCAATCTTTCTTTCATTCTTTCATTCTTTCTTTCAACCTTTCAATCTTTCTTTCATTCTTTTTTTTAGTCTTTCAATCTTTCTTTAAATCTTTCTTTCAATCTTTCTTTACAACTTTCAATCTTTCAATCTTTCTTTCATTCTATCTTTCAACCTTTCTTTCAATCTTTCTTTAATTCTTTAATTCAGTCTTAAAATCTTTCTTTCAATCTTTCTTTCTTTAAATATTTTGATCTCTCAAACATTCTTTCTTTTTATCAGTCTTTTTTTGTTTCTTTCATTCATTCTTTCAATTTTTCTTACTTTCAATCTTTCTTTTTTCAATATTTCTTTCAATCTTTTAATCTTTCATTCATTCTTTCATTCTTTCTTTCAATCTTTCATTCTTTCTTTCAATCTTTCAATCTTTCAATCTCTCTTTTAATCTTTCTTTCATTTTTTCTTTCAGTCTTTCAATCTTTCTTTCAATCTTTCTTTCAATCTTTATTTCAAACTTTCATTCTTTCTTTCAATCTTTCTTTCAATCTTTCTTTCAATCTTTCTTTCTTTTTTCAATCTTTCTTTCAATCTTTTTTTCATTCTTACTTTTAGTCTTTCAATCTTTCTTTAAATCTTTTTTTCTTTAAATCTTTCTTTCTTCAATCTTTCTTTCAATTTTTCTTTCAATCTTTCAATCATTCAATCTTTCTTTAATTCTTTCTTTCAATCTTTCAATCTTTCAATTTTTCTTTCCATCTTTCTTACTTTCATTCTCTCTTTCTTTAATTCTTTCTTTCAATCTTTCAATCTTTCTTTCATTCTTTCATTCTTTCTTTCAACCTTTCAATCTTTCTTTCATTCTTTTTTTTAGTCTTTCAATCTTTCTTTAAATCTTTCTTTCAATCTTTCTTTACAACTTTCAATCTTTCAATCTTTCTTTCATTCTATCTTTCAACCTTTCTTTCAATATTTCTTTAATTCTTTAATTCAGTCTTAAAATCTTTCTTTCAATCTTTCTTTCTTTAAATATTTTGATCTCTCAAACATTCTTTCTTTTTATCAGTCTTTTTTTGTTTCTTTCATTCATTCTTTCAATTTTTCTTACTTTCAATCTTTCTTTTTTTCAATATTTCTTTCAATCTTTTAATCTTTCATTCATTCTTTCATTCTTTCTTTCAATCTTTCATTCTTTCTTTCAATCTTTCAATCTTTCGATCTCTCTTTTAATCTTTCTTTCATTTTTTCTTTCAGTCTTTCAATCTTTCTTTCAATCTTTCTTTCAATCTTTCTTTCAAACTTTCATTCTTTCTTTCAATCTTTCTTTCAATCTTTCTTTCAATCTTTATTTCTTTTTTCAATCTTTCTTTCAATCTTTTTTTTCATTCTTACTTTTAGTCTTTCAATCTTTCTTTAAATCTTTTTTTCTTTAAATCTTTCTTTCTTCAATCTTTCTTTCAATTTTTCTTTCAATCTTTCAATCAATCAATCTTTCTTTAATTCTTTCTTTCAATCTTTCAATCTTTCAATTTTTCTTTCCATCTTTCTTACTTTCATTCTCTCTTTCTTTCAATATTTCTTTCAATCTTTCAATCTTTCTTTCATTCTTTCATTCTTTCTTTCAATCGTTCTTTCATTCTTTCTTTCAATCTTTCATTCTTTCTTTCAATCTTTCAATCTTCCACGTTGGTGGAACGAGCTGCCAAAAATGACCAGAGCGGGGACCTCCCTCTCTGTCTTTAAGAAGCATCTGAAGACCCAGCTCTTCAGTGAGTACCTCCTGTCCTAATCTACAATTACTTAGCACCACCTTGCAGAATTTATTGTTACACCAATGTTGTTGTTACACTAATCTCTGTCGCAATGTAGCTGAATGTTATTCTCCCTTGTAAGTCGCTTTGGATAAAAGCGTCTGCTAAATGACTAAATGTAAATGTAAATGTAATCTTTCTTTGTTTAAATCTTTCTTTCAATCATTCTTTCAAACTTTCAATCATTATTTCAATCTTTCATTCTTTCCATCTTTCTTGCAATCTTTCTTTCAATTGTTTAATCTTTCAATGTTTCTTTCATTCTTTCTTTCAGTCTTTCAATCTTTTTTTCAATCTTTCTTTCATTCTTTCTTTCAATCTTTCCGTCCGTCATTCTTTCTTTCAGTCTTTCTATCAATCATTCAATCTTTCAATCTTTCTTTCTTTCAATCTTTCTTTCAATCTTTCTTTCATTCTTTATTTCAATCTTTGTTTCATTCTTTCTTTCAATCTTTCTTTCAATCTTTCTTTCTTACTTTCAATCTTTCTTTCAGTCTTTCTTTCAATATTTCAATCTTTCAATATTTCTTTCATTCTTTCTTGCAATCTTTCAATCTTTCTTTCATTCTTTCTTTCAATCTTTCTTACTTTCAATCTTTCTTTCAATCTGCCTTTCATTCTTTCTTTCAGTCTTTCAATCTTTCTTTAAATCTTTCTTTAAATCTTTCTTTCAATCATTCTTTCAAACTTTCAATCTTTATTTCAATCTTTCAATCTTTCATTCTTTCTTTCAATCTTTCAATCTTTCTTTCATTCTTTCTTTCAATATTTCAATCTTTCAATCTTTATTTCATTCTTTCTTTAAATCTTTCAATCTTTCTTGCATTCTTACTTTCAATCTATCTTACTTTCAATCTTTCTTTCTTTAAATATTTCTTCCAATCGTTCAATCTTTCTTTCATTCTTTCTTTCAATCTTTCTTTTGTTATTTCTTTCAATCTTTCTTTCTTTCCATCTTTCTTTCAATCTTTCTTTTATTCTTTCTTTCAATCTTTATTTTTTCAATCTTTCTTGCAATCTTTCTTTCAATTGTTTAATCTTTCAATATTTCTTTTATTCTTTCTTTCAATCTTTCTTTCATTCTTTCTTTCAATCTTTCTGTCTGTCAATCTTTCTTTCAGTCTTTCTTTCAATCATTCAATCTTTCAATCTTTCCTTCAATATTTCTTTCTTTCAATCTTTCTTTCAATCTTTCTTTCATTCTTTCCTTCAGTCGTTCAATCTTTCTTTCAATCTTTCTTTTTTTCAATCTTTCTTTCAATCTTTCTTTCATCCTTTCTTTCAATCTTTCGTTCAATATTTCTTTCAATCTTTCTTACTTTCAATCTTTCTTTGTTTAAATCTTTCTTTCAATCTTTCTTTCAAACTTTGAATCATTATTTCAATCTTTCATTCTTTCAATCTTTCTTTCAATCTTTCTTTCAATCTTTCAATCTTTCTTTCATTCTTTCTTTCAATATTTCAATCTTTCAATCTTTCTTTCAATCTTTCTTTCAATCTTTCAATCTTTCTTTCAGTCTTTCTTTCAATCTTTCTTTCAAACTTTCAATCTTTATTTCAATCTTTCAATCTTTCAATCTTTCTTCCAATCTTTCTTTCATTCTTTCTTTCAATCGTTCAATCTTTCTTTCATTCTTTCTTTCAATATTTCAATCTTTCAATCTTTCTTTCATTCTTTCTTGCAATCTTTCAATCTTTCTTTCATTCTTTCTTTCAAACCTTCTTACTTTCAATCTTTCTTTCAATCTGCCTTTCATTCTTTCTTTCAGTCTTTCAATCTTTCTTTAAATCTTTCTTTCAATCTTTCTTTCAAACTTTCAATCTTTATTTAAATCTTTCAATCTTTCAATCTTTCTTTCAATCTTTCAATCTTTCTTTCATTCTTTCTTTCAATCTTTCAATCTTTCTTTCATTCTTTCTTTCAATCTATCTTACTTTCAATCTTTCTTTCTTTCAATATTGTTTCCAATCGTTCAATCTTTCTTTCATTCTTTCTTTCAATCTTTCTTTTGTTATTTCTTTCAATCTTTCTTTCTTTCCATCTTTCTTTCAATCTTTCTTTTATTATTTTTTTCAATCTTTCTTGCAATCTTTCTTTCAATTGTTTAATCTTTCAATCTTTCTTTCATTCTTTCTTTCAATCTTTCTTTCATTCATTCTTTCAATCTTTCCGTCCGTCAATCTTTCTTTCAGTCTTTCTTTCAATCATTCAATCTTTCAATCTTTCCTTCAATATTTCTTTCTTTCAATCTTTCTTTCAATCTTTATTTCATTCTTTCCATCAGTCTTTCAATCTTTCTTTCAATCTTTCTTTCAATCTTTCTTTCAATCTTTCTTTTTTTCAATCTTTCTTTCAATATTTCTTTCAATCTTTCTTACTTTCAATCTTTCTTTCTTTAAATCTTTCTTTCAATCTTTCTTTCAAACTTTTAATCTTTATTTCAATCTTTCAATCTTTCAATCTTTCAATCTTTCTTTCATCTTTCAATCTTTCTTTCATTCTTTCTTACTTTCAATTTTTCTATCTTTATTTCTTTCAATCTTTCTTTCATTCTTTCTTTCAATCTTTCTTTTGTTATTTCTTTCAATCTTTCTTTCTTTCAATATTTCTTTCATTCTTTCTTTCAATCTTTCTTTTTTCAATCTTTCTTGCAATCTTTCTTTCAATTTTTGAATCTTTCAATCTTTCTTTCATTCTTTCTTTCAGTCTTTCAGTCTGTCAATCTTTCTTTCAGTCTTTCTTTCAATCATTCAATCTTTCAATCTTTCTTTCTTTCAATCTTTCAATCTTTCTTTCATTCTTTCATTCTTTCTTTCAATCTTTCTTTTTTAAATCTTACTTGCAATCTTTCTTTCATTTGTTGAATCTTTCAATCTTTCTTTCATTCTTTCTTCCAGTCTTTCAATCTTTTTTTCAATCTTTCTTACAATCTTTCAATTTTTCAATCTTTCTTTCATTCTTTCTTTTAATCTTTCAATCTTTCTTTCATTGTTTCTTTCAATCTTTCTGTCTTTCAATATTTCATTCAATCTCTCTTTCATTCCTTCTTTCAATCTTTCTTTCAAATATTCTTTCAATCTTTCTTTTTTCAATCTTTCTTTCAATCTTTCTTTCATTCTTTCTTTCAGTCTTTGAAAATTTGTTTCAAACTTTTAATCTTTCTTTCAATCTTTCAGTCGTTCAATCTTTCTTTCAATCTTTCTTTCAATCTTTCAATCTTCAATCTTTCAATCTATCTTTCAGTCTTTCTTTCAATCATTCAATCTTTCAATCTTACTTTCAATATTTCTTTCTTTCAATCTTTCTTTCAATCTTTCTTTCATTCTTTCCTTCAGTCTTTCAATCTTTCTTTCAATCTTTCAGTCGTTCAATCTTTCTTTCAATCTTTCTTTCAATCTTTCAATCTTCAATCTTTCAATCTATCTTTCAGTCTTTCTTTCAATCATTCAATCTTTCAATCTTACTTTCAATATTTCTTTCTTTCAATCTTTCTTTCAATCTTTCTTTCAATCTTTCTTTCAATCTTTCTTTCAATCTTTCAATCTTCAATCTTTCAATCTATCTTTCAGTCTTTCAATCTCTCTTTCAAACTTTCAATCTTTCTTTCAATCTTTCAGTCGTTCAATCTTTCTTTCAATCTTTCTTTCAATCTTTCTTTCAATCTTTCAATCATTCAATCTTTCAATCATTCATTCTTTCAATCTTTCTTTCTTTCAATCTTTCTTTCAATCTTTCTTTCATTCTTTCCTTCAGTCTTTCAATCTTTCTTTCAATCTTTCTTTCAATATTTCTTTCATTCTTTCTTTCAATCTTTCTTTCAATCTTTCAATCTTTCTTTCAATATGTCTTTCAATCTTTCTTACTTTAAATCTTTCTTTCAATCTTTCTTTCATTCTTTCCTTCAGACTTTAAATCTTTCTTTCAATCTTTCTTTCAATATTTCTTTCATTCTTTCTTTCAATCTTTCTTTCAATCTTTCAATCTTTCTTTCAATATGTCTTTCAATCTTTCTTACTTTCAATCTTTCTTTTTTTAAATCTTTCTTTCCATCTTTCTTTCAATCTTTCTTTTATTATTTCTTTCAATCTTTATTTTTTCAATCTTTCTTGCAATCTTTCTTTCAATTGTTTAATCTTTCAATATTTCTTTTATTCTTTCTTTCAATCTTTCTTTCATTCTTTCTTTCAATCTTTCTGTCTGTCAATCTTTCTTTCAGTCTTTCTTTCAATCATTCAATCTTTCAATCTTTCCTTCAATATTTCTTTCTTTCAATCTTTCTTTCAATCTTTCTTTCATTCTTTCCTTCAGTCGTTCAATCTTTCTTTCAATCTTTCTTTTTTTCAATCTTTCTTTCAATCTTTCTTTCATCCTTTCTTTCAATCTTTCGTTCAATATTTCTTTCAATCTTTCTTACTTTCAATCTTTCTTTGTTTAAATCTTTCTTTCAATCTTTCTTTCAAACTTTGAATCATTATTTCAATCTTTCATTCTTTCAATCTTTCTTTCAATCTTTCTTTCAATCTTTCAATCTTTCTTTCATTCTTTCTTTCAATATTTCAATCTTTCAATCTTTCTTTCAATCTTTCTTTCAATCTTTCAATCTTTCTTTCAGTCTTTCTTTCAATCTTTCTTTCAAACTTTCAATCTTTATTTCAATCTTTCAATCTTTCAATCTTTCTTCCAATCTTTCTTTCATTCTTTCTTTCAATCGTTCAATCTTTCTTTCATTCTTTCTTTCAATATTTCAATCTTTCAATCTTTCTTTCATTCTTTCTTGCAATCTTTCAATCTTTCTTTCATTCTTTCTTTCAAACCTTCTTACTTTCAATCTTTCTTTCAATCTGCCTTTCATTCTTTCCTTCAGTCTTTCAATCTTTCTTTCAATCTTTCTTTCAATATTTCTTTCATTCTTTCTTTCAATCTTTCTTTCAATCTTTCAATCTTTCTTTCAATATGTCTTTCAATCTTTCTTACTTTAAATCTTTCTTTCAATCTTTCTTTCATTCTTTCCTTCAGACTTTCAATCTTTCTTTCAATCTTTCTTTCAATATTTCTTTCATTCTTTCTTTCAATCTTTCTTTCAATCTTTCAATCTTTCTTTCAATATGTCTTTCAATCTTTCTTACTTTCAATCTTTCTTTTTTTAAATCTTTCTTTCCATCTTTCTTTCAATCTTTCTTTTATTATTTCTTTCAATCTTTATTTTTTCAATCTTTCTTGCAATCTTTCTTTCAATTGTTTAATCTTTCAATATTTCTTTTATTCTTTCTTTCAATCTTTCTTTCATTCTTTCTTTCAATCTTTCTGTCTGTCAATCTTTCTTTCAGTCTTTCTTTCAATCATTCAATCTTTCAATCTTTCCTTCAATATTTCTTTCTTTCAATCTTTCTTTCAATCTTTCTTTCATTCTTTCCTTCAGTCGTTCAATCTTTCTTTCAATCTTTCTTTTTTTCAATCTTTCTTTCAATCTTTCTTTCATCCTTTCTTTCAATCTTTCGTTCAATATTTCTTTCAATCTTTCTTTCTTTCAATCTTTCTTTCAAACTTTGAATCATTATTTCAATCTTTCATTCTTTCAATCTTTCTTTCAATCTTTCTTTCAATCTTTCAATCTTTCTTTCATTCTTTCTTTCAATATTTCAATCTTTCAATCTTTCTTTCAATCTTTCTTTCAATCTTTCAATCTTTCTTTCAGTCTTTCTTTCAATCTTTCTTTCAAACTTTCAATCTTTATTTCAATCTTTCAATCTTTCAATCTTTCTTCCAATCTTTCTTTCATTCTTTCTTTCAATCGTTCAATCTTTCTTTCATTCTTTCTTTCAATATTTCAATCTTTCAATCTTTCTTTCATTCTTTCTTGCAATCTTTCAATCTTTCTTTCATTCTTTCTTTCAAACCTTCTTACTTTCAATCTTTCTTTCAATCTGCCTTTCATTCTTTCTTTCAGTCTTTCAATCTTTCTTTAAATCTTTCTTTCAATCTTTCTTTCAAACTTTCAATCTTTATTTAAATCTTTCAATCTTTCAATCTTTCTTTCAATCTTTCAATCTTTCTTTCATTCTTTCTTTCAATCTTTCAATCTTTCTTTCATTCTTTCTTTCAATCTTTCTTTTGTTATTTCTTTCAATCTTTCTTTCTTTCCATCTTTCTTTCAATCTTTCTTTTATTATTTTTTTCAATCTTTCTTGCAATCTTTCTTTCAATTGTTTAATCTTTCAATCTTTCTTTCATTCTTTCTTTCAATCTTTCTTTCATTCATTCTTTCAATCTTTCCGTCCGTCAATCTTTCTTTCAGTCTTTCTTTCAATCATTCAATCTTTCAATCTTTCCTTCAATATTTCTTTCTTTCAATCTTTCTTTCAATCTTTATTTCATTCTTTCCATCAGTCTTTCAATCTTTCTTTCAATCTTTCTTTCAATCTTTCTTACTTTCAATCTTTCTTTCTTTAAATCTTTCTTTCAATCTTTCTTTCAAACTTTTAATCTTTATTTCAATCTTTCAATCTTTCAATCTTTCAATCTTTCTTTCATCTTTCAATCTTTCTTTCATTCTTTCTTTCAATATTTCAATCTTTCAATCTTTCTTTCATTCTTTCTTACTTTCAATTTTTCTATCTTTATTTCTTTCAATCTTTCTTTCATTCTTTCTTTCAATCTTTCTTTTGTTATTTCTTTCAATCTTTCTTTCTTTCAATATTTCTTTCATTCTTTCTTTCAATCTTTCTTTTTTCAATCTTTCTTGCAATCTTTCTTTCAATTTTTGAATCTTTCAATCTTTCTTTCATTCTTTCTTTCAGTCTTTCAGTCTGTCAATCTTTCTTTCAGTCTTTCTTTCAATCATTCAATCTTTCAATCTTTCTTTCTTTCAATCTTTCAATCTTTCTTTCATTCTTTCATTCTTTCTTTCAATCTTTCTTTTTTAAATCTTACTTGCAATCTTTCTTTCATTTGTTGAATCTTTCAATCTTTCTTTCATTCTTTCTTCCAGTCTTTCAATCTTTTTTTCAATCTTTCTTTCAATCTTTCAATTTTTCAATCTTTCTTTCATTCTTTCTTTTAATCTTTCAATCTTTCTTTCATTGTTTCTTTCGATCTTTCTGTCTTTCAATATTTCATTCAATCTCTCTTTCATCCCTTCTTTCAATCTTTCTTTCAAATTTTCTTTCAATCTTTCTTTTTTCAATCTTTCTTTCAATCTTTCTTTCATTCTTTCTTTCAGTCTTTGAAAATTTGTTTCAAACTTTTAATCTTTCTTTCAATCTTTCAGTCGTTCAATCTTTCTTTCAATCTTTCTTTCAATCTTTCAATCTTCAATCTTTCAATCTATCTTTCAGTCTTTCTTTCAATCATTCAATCTTTCAATCTTACTTTCAATATTTCTTTCTTTCAATCTTTCTTTCAATCTTTCTTTCATTCTTTCCTTCAGTCTTTCAATCTTTCTTTCAATCTTTCAGTCGTTCAATCTTTCTTTCAATCTTTCTTTCAATCTTTCAATCTTCAATCTTTCAATCAATCTTTCAGTCTTTCTTTCAATCATTCAATCTTTCAATCTTACTTTCAATATTTCTTTCTTTCAATCTTTCTTTCAATCTTTCTTTCATTCTTTCCTTCAGTCTTTCAATCTTTCTTTCAATCTTTCTTTCAATCTTTCATTCAATCTTTCTTTCATTCTTTCTTTCAATCTTTCTTTCAATCTTTCAATCTTTCTTTCAATATTTCTTTCAATCTTTCTTACTTTCAATCTTTCTTTCAATCTTTCTTTCAAACTTTCATTCTTTATTTCAATCTTTCAATCTTTCAATCTTTCTTTCATTCTTTCTTTCAATCTTTCTTTCAATCTTTCAATCTTTCTTTCAATATTTCTTTCAATCTTTCTTTCTTTAAATCTTTCTTTCAATCTTTCTTTCAAACTTTCAATATTTATTTCAATCTTTCAATCTTTCAATCTTTCTTTCAATCTTTCTTTCAATCTTTCAATCTTTCTTTCATTCTTTCTTTCAATATTTCAATCTTTCAACCTTTCTTTCATTCTTTCTTTCAATGTTTCAATCTTTCTTTAATTTTTTCTTTCAATCTTTCTTACTTTCAATTTTTCTATCTTTCAATATTTCTTCCAATCTTTCAATCTTTCTTTTGTTATTCTTTCAATCTTTCTTTCTTTCAATCTTTCTATCCATCTATCTATCAATCTTTTTTTCATTCTTTCTTTCAATCTTTCTTTTTTCAATCTTTCTTGCAAACTTTCTTTCAATTGTTTAATCTTTCAGTCTTTCTTTCATTCTTTCTTTCAGTCTTTCAATCTTTTTTTCATTCTTTCTTTCAATATTTCAATCTCTCAATCTTTCTTTCAATCTTTCTTTCAATCGTTCAGTCTTTCTTTCATTCTTTCTTTCAATATTTCAATCTTTCAATCTTTCTTTCATTCTTTCTTTCAATCTTTCAATCTTTCTTTCATTCTTTCTTTCAATCTTTCTTACTTTCAATTTTTCTATCTTTCAATATTTCTTCCAATCGTTCAATCTTTCTTTCATTATTTCTTTCAATCTTTCTTTTGTTATTTCTTTCAATCTTTCTTTCTTTCAATCTTTCTATCCATCTTTCTTTCAATCTTTCTTTCATTCTTTCTTTCAATCTTTCTTTCATTATTTCTTTCAGTCTTTCAATCTTTCTTTCAAACTTTCAATCTTTCTTTCAATCTTTCAGTCGTTCAATCTTTCTTTCAATCTTTCTTTCAATCTTCCTTTCAATCTTTCAATCATTCAATCTTTCAATCATTCATTCTTTCAATCTTTCTTTCTTTCAATCTTTCTTTCAATATTTCTTTCATTCTTTCTTTCAATCTTTCTTTCAATCTTTCAATCTTTCTTTCAATATGTCTTTCAATCTTTCTTACTTTCAATCTTTCTTTTTTTAAATCTTTCTTTCAATCTTTCTTTCAAACTTTCATTCTTTATTTCAATCTTTCAATCTTTCAATCTTTCTTTCATTCTTTATTTCAATCTTTCAATCTTTCTTTCATTCTTTCTTTCAATCTTTCTTTCAATCTTTAAATCTTTCTTTCAATATTTCTTTCAATCTTTCTTTCTTTGAATCGTTCTTTCAATCTTTCTTTCAAACTTTCAATCTTTATTTCAATCTTTCAATCGTTCAATCTTTCTTTCAATATTTCTTTCAGTCTTTCAATCTTTTTTTCATTCTTTCTTTCAATATTTCAATCTTTCAATCTTTCTGTCATTCTTTCTGTCAATCTTTCAATCTTTCTTTCATTCTTTCTTTCAATCTTTCTTACTTTCAATTTTTCTATCTTTCAATATTTCTTCCAATTGTTCAATCTTTCTTTTATTATTTCTTTCAATCTTTCTTTCTTTCAATCTTTCTTTCCATCTTTCTTTCAATCTTTCTTTCATTCTTTCTTTCAATCTTTCAATCTTTCAATCTTTCAATCGTTCTTTCATTCTTTCTTTCAATCTTTCAATTTTTCTTTCAGTCTTTCATTATTTCTTTCAATTGTTCTTTCATTCTTTCTTTCAATCTTTCTTTCAATTGTTCTTTCATTCTTTCTTTCAATCTTTCTTTAAATATTTCAATCTTTCAATCTTTCTTTCAATCTTTCTTTCAATCTTTCAGTCTTTCTTTCATTCTTTCTTTCAATATTTCAATCTTTCAATCTTTCTTTCATTCTTTCTTTCAATCTTTCAATCTTTCTTTCATTCTTTCTTTCAATCTTTCTTACTTTCAATTTTTCTATCTTTCAATATTTCTTCCAATCGTTCAATCTTTCTTTCATTATTTCTTTCAATCTTTCTTTTGTTATTTCTTTCAATCTTTCTTTCTTTCAATCTTTTTATCCATCTTTCTTTCAATCTTTCTTTCATTCTTTCTTTCAATCTTTCTTTCATTATTTCTTTCAGTCTTTCAATCTTTCTTTCAAACTTTCAATCTTTCTTTCAATCTTTCAGTCGTTCAATCTTTCTTTCAATCTTTCTTTCAATCTTTCAATCTTCAATCTTTCAATCTATCTTTCAGTCTTTCAATCTCTCTTTCAAACTTTCAATCTTTCTTTCAATCTTTCAGTCGTTCAATCTTTCTTTCAATCTTTCTTTCAATCTTTCAATCATTCAATCTTTCAATCATTCATTCTTTCAATCTTTCTTTCTTTCAATCTTTCTTTCAATCTTTCTTTCATTCTTTCCTTCAGTCTTTCAATCTTTCTTTCAATCTTTCTTTCAATATTTCTTTCATTCTTTCTTTCAATCTTTCTTTCAATCTTTCAATCTTTCTTTCAATATGTCTTTCAATCTTTCTTACTTTAAATCTTTCTTTCAATCTTTCTTTCATTCTTTCCTTCAGACTTTCAATCTTTCTTTCAATCTTTCTTTCAATATTTCTTTCATTCTTTCTTTCAATCTTTCTTTCAATCTTTCAATCTTTCTTTCAAATTGTCTTTCAATCTTTCTTACTTTCAATCTTTCTTTTTTTATATCTTTCTTTCCATCTTTCTTTCAATCTTTCTTTTATTATTTCTTTCAATCTTTCTTTTTTCAATCTTTCTTGCAATCTTTCTTTCAATTGTTTAATCTTTCAATCTTTCTTTCATTCTTTCTTTCAATCTTTCTTTCATTCTTTCTTTCAATCTTTCTGTCCGTCAATCTTTCTTTCAGTCTTTCTTTCAATCATTCAATCTTTCAATCTTTCCTTCAATATTTCTTTCTTTCAATCTTTCTTTCAATCTTTCTTTCATTCTTTCCTTCAGTCGTTCAATCTTTCTTTCAATCTTTCTTTTTTTCAATCTTTCTTTCAATCTTTCTTTTTTTCAATCTTTCTTTCAATCTTTCTTTCATCCTTTCTTTCAATCTTTCGTTCAATATTTCTTTCAATCTTTCTTACTTTCAATCTTTCTTTGTTTAAATCTTTCTTTCAATCTTTCTTTCAAACTTTGAATCATTATTTCAATCTTTCATTCTTTCAATCTTTCTTTCAATCTTTCTTTCAATCTTTCAATCTTTCTTTCATTCTTTCTTTCAATATTTCAATCTTTCAATCTTTCTTTCAATCTTTCTTTCAATCTTTCAATCTTTCTTTCAGTCTTTCTTTCAATCTTTCTTTCAAACTTTCAATCTTTATTTCAATCTTTCAATCTTTCAATCTTTCTTCCAATCTTTCTTTCATTCTTTCTTTCAATCGTTCAATCTTTCTTTCATTCTTTCTTTCAATATTTCAATCTTTCAATCTTTCTTTCATTCTTTCTTGCAATCTTTCAATCTTTCTTTCATTCTTTCTTTCAAACCTTCTTACTTTCAATCTTTCTTTCAATCTGCCTTTCATTCTTTCTTTCAGTCTTTCAATCTTTCTTTAAATCTTTCTTTCAATCTTTCTTTCAAACTTTCAATCTTTATTTAAATCTTTCAATCTTTCAATCTTTCTTTCAATCTTTCAATCTTTCTTTCATTCTTTCTTTCAATCTTTCAATCTTTCTTTCATTCTTTCTTTCAATCTATCTTACTTTCAATCTTTCTTTCTTTCAATATTGTTTCCAATCGTTCAATCTTTCTTTCATTCTTTCTTTCAATCTTTCTTTTGTTATTTCTTTCAATCTTTCTTTCTTTCCATCTTTCTTTCAATCTTTCTTTTATTATTTTTTTCAATCTTTCTTGCAATCTTTCTTTCAATTGTTTAATCTTTCAATCTTTCTTTCATTCTTTCTTTCAATCTTTCTTTCATTCATTCTTTCAATCTTTCCGTCCGTCAATCTTTCTTTCAGTCTTTCTTTCAATCATTCAATCTTTCAATCTTTCCTTCAATATTTCTTTCTTTCAATCTTTCTTTCAATCTTTATTTCATTCTTTCCATCAGTCTTTCAATCTTTCTTTCAATCTTTCTTTCAATCTTTCTTTTTTTCAATCTTTCTTTCAATATTTCTTTCAATCTTTCTTACTTTCAATCTTTCTTTCTTTAAATCTTTCTTTCAATCTTTCTTTCAAACTTTTAATCTTTATTTCAATCTTTCAATCTTTCAATCTTTCAATCTTTCTTTCATCTTTCAATCTTTCTTTCATTCTTTCTTTCAATATTTCAATCTTTCAATCTTTCTTTCATTCTTTCTTACTTTCAATTTTTCTATCTTTATTTCTTTCAATCTTTCTTTCATTCTTTCTTTCAATCTTTCTTTTGTTATTTCTTTCAATCTTTCTTTCTTTCAATATTTCTTTCATTCTTTCTTTCAATCTTTCTTTTTTCAATCTTTCTTGCAATCTTTCTTTCAATTTTTGAATCTTTCAATCTTTCTTTCATTCTTTCTTTCAGTCTTTCAGTCTGTCAATCTTTCTTTCAGTCTTTCTTTCAATCATTCAATCTTTCAATCTTTCTTTCTTTCAATCTTTCAATCTTTCTTTCATTCTTTCATTCTTTCTTTCAATCTTTCTTTTTTAAATCTTACTTGCAATCTTTCTTTCATTTGTTGAATCTTTCAATCTTTCTTTCATTCTTTCTTCCAGTCTTTCAATCTTTTTTTCAATCTTTCTTTCAATCTTTCAATTTTTCAATCTTTCTTTCATTCTTTCTTTTAATCTTTCAATCTTTCTTTCATTGTTTCTTTCAATCTTTCTGTCTTTCAATATTTCATTCAATCTCTCTTTCATTCCTTCTTTCAATCTTTCTTTCAAATTTTCTTTCAATCTTTCTTTTTTCAATCTTTCTTTCAATCTTTCTTTCATTCTTTCTTTCAGTCTTTGAAAATTTGTTTCAAACTTTTAATCTTTCTTTCAATCTTTCAGTCGTTCAATCTTTCTTTCAATCTTTCTTTCAATCTTTCAATCTTCAATCTTTCAATCTATCTTTCAGTCTTTCTTTCAATCATTCAATCTTTCAATCTTACTTTCAATATTTCTTTCTTTCAATCTTTCTTTCAATCTTTCTTTCATTCTTTCCTTCAGTCTTTCAATCTTTCTTTCAATCTTTCAGTCGTTCAATCTTTCTTTCAATCTTTCTTTCAATCTTTCAATCTTCAATCTTTCAATCTATCTTTCAGTCTTTCTTTCAATCATTCAATCTTTCAATCTTACTTTCAATATTTCTTTCTTTCAATCTTTCTTTCAATCTTTCTTTCATTCTTTCCTTCAGTCTTTCAATCTTTCTTTCAATCTTTCTTTCAATCTTTCTTTCAATCTTTCTTTCATTCTTTCTTTCAATCTTTCTTTCAATCTTTCAATCTTTCTTTCAATATTTCTTTCAATCTTTCTTACTTTCAATCTTTCTTTCAATCTTTCTTTCAAACTTTCATTCTTTATTTCAATCTTTCAATCTTTCAATCTTTCTTTCATTCTTTCTTTCAATCTTTCTTTCAATCTTTCAATCTTTCTTTCAATATTTCTTTCAATCTTTCTTTCTTTAAATCTTTCTTTCAATCTTTCTTTCAAACTTTCAATATTTATTTCAATCTTTCAATCTTTCAATCTTTCTTTCAATCTTTCTTTCAATCTTTCAATCTTTCTTTCATTCTTTCTTTCAATATTTCAATCTTTCAACCTTTCTTTCATTCTTTCTTTCAATCTTTCAATCTTTCTTTAATTTTTTCTTTCAATCTTTCTTACTTTCAATTTTTCTATCTTTCAATATTTCTTCCAATCGTTCAATCTTTCTTTCATTATTTCTTTCAATCTTTCTTTTGTTATTTCTTTCAATCTTTCTTTCTTTCAATCTTTTTATCCATCTTTCTTTCAATCTTTCTTTCATTCTTTCTTTCAATCTTTCTTTCATTATTTCTTTCAGTCTTTCAATCTTTCTTTCAAACTTTCAATCTTTCTTTCAATCTTTCAGTCGTTCAATCTTTCTTTCAATCTTTCTTTCAATCTTTCTTTCAATCTTTCAATCATTCAATCTTTCAATCATTCATTCTTTCAATCTTTCTTTCTTTCAATCTTTCTTTCAATCTTTCTTTCATTCTTTCCTTCAGTCTTTCAATCTTTCTTTCAATCTTTCTTTCAATATTTCTTTCATTCTTTCTTTCAATCTTTCTTTCAATCTTTCAATCTTTCTTTCAATATGTCTTTCAATCTTTCTTACTTTAAATCTTTCTTTCAATCTTTCTTTCATTCTTTCCTTCAGACTTTCAATCTTTCTTTCAATCTTTCTTTCAATATTTCTTTCATTCTTTCTTTCAATCTTTCTTTCAATCTTTCAATCTTTCTTTCAATATGTCTTTCAATCTTTCTTACTTTCAATCTTTCTTTTTTAAAATCTTTCTTTCAATCTTTCTTTCAAACTTTCATTCTTTATTTTAATCTTTCAATCTTTCAATCTTTCTTTCAATCTTTATTTCAATCTTTCAATCTTTCTTTCATTCTTTCCTTCAGTCTTTCAATCTTTCTTTCAATATTTCTTTCATTCTTTCTTTCAATCTTTCTTTCAATCTTTCAATCTTTCTTTCAATATGTCTTTCAATCTTTCTTACTTTAAATCTTTCTTTCAATCTTTCTTTCATTCTTTCCTTCAGACTTTCAATCTTTCTTTCAATCTTTCTTTCAATATTTCTTTCATTCTTTCTTTCAATCTTTCTTTCAATCTTTCAATCTTTCTTTCAATATGTCTTTCAATCTTTCTTACTTTCAATCTTTCTTTTTTTAAATCTTTCTTTCAATCTTTCTTTCAAACTTTCATTCTTTATTTCAATCTTTCAATCTTTCAATCTTTCTTTCAATCTTTATTTCAATCTTTCAATCTTTCTTTCATTCTTTCGTTCAATCTTTCTTTCAATCTTTCAATCTTTCTTTCAATATTTCTTTCAATCTTTCTTTCTTTGAATCGTTCTTTCAATCTTTCTTTCAAACTTTCAATCTTTATTTCAATCTTTCAATCGTTCAATCTTTCTTTCAATCTTTATTTCAATCTTTCAATCTTTCTTTCAATCTTTCTTTCAATCTTTCAATCTTTCTTTCATTCTTTCTTTCAATATTTCAATCTTTCAATCTTTCTTTCAATCTTTCTTTCAATCTTTCAATCTTTCTTTCAGTCTTTCTTTCAATCTTTCTTTCAAACTTTCAATCTTTATTTCAATCTTTCAATCTTTCAATCTTTCTTCCAATCTTTCTTTCATTCTTTCTTTCAATCGTTCAATCTTTCTTTCATTCTTTCTTTCAATATTTCAATCTTTCAATCTTTCTTTCATTCTTTCTTGCAATCTTTCAATCTTTCTTTCATTCTTTCTTTCAAACCTTCTTACTTTCAATCTTTCTTTCAATCTGCCTTTCATTCTTTCTTTCAGTCTTTCAATCTTTCTTTAAATCTTTCTTTCAATCTTTCTTTCAAACTTTCAATCTTTATTTAAATCTTTCAATCTTTCAATCTTTCTTTCAATCTTTCAATCTTTCTTTCATTCTTTCTTTCAATCTTTCAATCTTTCTTTCATTCTTTCTTTCAATCTATCTTACTTTCAATCTTTCTTTCTTTCAATATTGTTTCCAATCGTTCAATCTTTCTTTCATTCTTTCTTTCAATCTTTCTTTTGTTATTTCTTTCAATCTTTCTTTCTTTCCATCTTTCTTTCAATCTTTCTTTTATTATTTTTTTCAATCTTTCTTGCAATCTTTCTTTCAATTGTTTAATCTTTCAATCTTTCTTTCATTCTTTCTTTCAATCTTTCTTTCATTCATTCTTTCAATCTTTCCGTCCGTCAATCTTTCTTTCAGTCTTTCTTTCAATCATTCAATCTTTCAATCTTTCCTTCAATATTTCTTTCTTTCAATCTTTCTTTCAATCTTTATTTCATTCTTTCCATCAGTCTTTCAATCTTTCTTTCAATCTTTCTTTCAATCTTTCTTTTTTTCAATCTTTCTTTCAATATTTCTTTCAATCTTTCTTACTTTCAATCTTTCTTTCTTTAAATCTTTCTTTCAATCTTTCTTTCAAACTTTTAATCTTTATTTCAATCTTTCAATCTTTCAATCTTTCAATCTTTCTTTCATCTTTCAATCTTTCTTTCATTCTTTCTTTCAATATTTCAATCTTTCAATCTTTCTTTCATTCTTTCTTACTTTCAATTTTTCTATCTTTATTTCTTTCAATCTTTCTTTCATTCTTTCTTTCAATCTTTCTTTTGTTATTTCTTTCAATCTTTCTTTCTTTCAATATTTCTTTCATTCTTTCTTTCAATCTTTCTTTTTTCAATCTTTCTTGCAATCTTTCTTTCAATTTTTGAATCTTTCAATCTTTCTTTCATTCTTTCTTTCAGTCTTTCAGTCTGTCAATCTTTCTTTCAGTCTTTCTTTCAATCATTCAATCTTTCAATCTTTCTTTCTTTCAATCTTTCAATCTTTCTTTCATTCTTTCATTCTTTCTTTCAATCTTTCTTTTTTAAATCTTACTTGCAATCTTTCTTTCATTTGTTGAATCTTTCAATCTTTCTTTCATTCTTTCTTCCAGTCTTTCAATCTTTTTTTCAATCTTTCTTTCAATCTTTCAATTTTTCAATCTTTCTTTCATTCTTTCTTTTAATCTTTCAATCTTTCTTTCATTGTTTCTTTCAATCTTTCTGTCTTTCAATATTTCATTCAATCTCTCTTTCATTCCTTCTTTCAATCTTTCTTTCAAATTTTCTTTCAATCTTTCTTTTTTCAATCTTTCTTTCAATCTTTCTTTCATTCTTTCTTTCAGTCTTTGAAAATTTGTTTCAAACTTTTAATCTTTCTTTCAATCTTTCAGTCGTTCAATCTTTCTTTCAATCTTTCTTTCAATCTTTCAATCTTCAATCTTTCAATCTATCTTTCAGTCTTTCTTTCAATCATTCAATCTTTCAATCTTACTTTCAATATTTCTTTCTTTCAATCTTTCTTTCAATCTTTCTTTCATTCTTTCCTTCAGTCTTTCAATCTTTCTTTCAATCTTTCAGTCGTTCAATCTTTCTTTCAATCTTTCTTTCAATCTTTCAATCTTCAATCTTTCAATCTATCTTTCAGTCTTTCTTTCAATCATTCAATCTTTCAATCTTACTTTCAATATTTCTTTCTTTCAATCTTTCTTTCAATCTTTCTTTCATTCTTTCCTTCAGTCTTTCAATCTTTCTTTCAATCTTTCTTTCAATCTTTCTTTCAATCTTTCTTTCATTCTTTCTTTCAATCTTTCTTTCAATCTTTCAATCTTTCTTTCAATATTTCTTTCAATCTTTCTTACTTTCAATCTTTCTTTCAATCTTTCTTTCAAACTTTCATTCTTTATTTCAATCTTTCAATCTTTCAATCTTTCTTTCATTCTTTCTTTCAATCTTTCTTTCAATCTTTCAATCTTTCTTTCAATATTTCTTTCAATCTTTCTTTCTTTAAATCTTTCTTTCAATCTTTCTTTCAAACTTTCAATATTTATTTCAATCTTTCAATCTTTCAATCTTTCTTTCAATCTTTCTTTCAATCTTTCAATCTTTCTTTCATTCTTTCTTTCAATATTTCAATCTTTCAACCTTTCTTTCATTCTTTCTTTCAATCTTTCAATCTTTCTTTAATTTTTTCTTTCAATCTTTCTTACTTTCAATTTTTCTATCTTTCAATATTTCTTCCAATCGTTCAATCTTTCTTTCATTATTTCTTTCAATCTTTCTTTTGTTATTTCTTTCAATCTTTCTTTCTTTCAATCTTTTTATCCATCTTTCTTTCAATCTTTCTTTCATTCTTTCTTTCAATCTTTCTTTCATTATTTCTTTCAGTCTTTCAATCTTTCTTTCAAACTTTCAATCTTTCTTTCAATCTTTCAGTCGTTCAATCTTTCTTTCAATCTTTCTTTCAATCTTTCTTTCAATCTTTCAATCATTCAATCTTTCAATCATTCATTCTTTCAATCTTTCTTTCTTTCAATCTTTCTTTCAATCTTTCTTTCATTCTTTCCTTCAGTCTTTCAATCTTTCATTCAATCTTTCTTTCAATATTTCTTTCATTCTTTCTTTCAATCTTTCTTTCAATCTTTCAATCTTTCTTTCAATATGTCTTTCAATCTTTCTTACTTTAAATCTTTCTTTCAATCTTTCTTTCATTCTTTCCTTCAGACTTTCAATCTTTCTTTCAATCTTTCTTTCAATATTTCTTTCATTCTTTCTTTCAATCTTTCTTTCAATCTTTCAATCTTTCTTTCAATATGTCTTTCAATCTTTCTTACTTTCAATCTTTCTTTTTTTAAATCTTTCTTTCAATCTTTCTTTCAAACTTTCATTCTTTATTTTAATCTTTCAATCTTTCAATCTTTCTTTCAATCTTTATTTCAATCTTTCAATCTTTCTTTCATTCTTTCCTTCAGTCTTTCAATCTTTCTTTCAATATTTCTTTCATTCTTTCTTTCAATCTTTCTTTCAATCTTTCAATCTTTCTTTCAATATGTCTTTCAATCTTTCTTACTTTAAATCTTTCTTTCAATCTTTCTTTCATTCTTTCCTTCAGACTTTCAATCTTTCTTTCAATCTTTCTTTCAATATTTCTTTCATTCTTTCTTTCAATCTTTCTTTCAATCTTTCAATCTTTCTTTCAATATGTCTTTCAATCTTTCTTACTTTCAATCTTTCTTTTTTTAAATCTTTCTTTCAATCTTTCTTTCAAACTTTCATTCTTTATTTCAATCTTTCAATCTTTCAATCTTTCTTTCAATCTTTATTTCAATCTTTCAATCTTTCTTTCATTCTTTCGTTCAATCTTTCTTTCAATCTTTCAATCTTTCTTTCAATATTTCTTTCAATCTTTCTTTCTTTGAATCGTTCTTTCAATCTTTCTTTCAAACTTTCAATCTTTATTTCAATCTTTCAATCGTTCAATCTTTCTTTCAATCTTTATTTCAATCTTTCAATCTTTCTTTCATTCTTTCTTTCAATATTTCAATCTTTCTTTCATTCTTTTTTTCAATCTTTCAATCTTTCTTTAATTCTTTCTTTCAATCTTTCTTACTTTCAATTTTTCTATCTTTCAATATTTCTTCCAATCTTTCAATCTTTCTTTGGTTATTCTTTCAATCTTTCTTTCTTTCAATCTTTCTATCCATCTATCTTTCAGTCTTTCTTTCATTCTTTCTTTCAATCTTTCTTTTTTCAAACTTTCTTGCAAACTTTCTTTCAATTGTTTAATCTTTCAATCTTTCTTTCATTCTTTCTTTCAGTCTTTCAATCTTTTTTTCATTCTTTCTTTCAATATTTCAATCTTTCAATCTTTCTTTCATTCTTTCTTTCAATCTTTCAATCTTTCTTTCATTCTTTCTTTCAATCTTTCCTACTTTCAATTTTTCTATCTTTCAAAATTTCTTCCAATCGTTCAATCTTTCTTTCATTATTTCTTTCAATCATTCTTTCTTTCAATCTTTCTTTCCATCTTTCTTTCAATCTTTCTTTCAATCTTTCTTTCAATCTTTCAGTCTTTCTTTCATTCTTTCTTTCAATATTTCAATCTTTCAATCTTTCTTTCATTCTTTCTTTCAATCTTTCAATCTTTCTTTCATTCTTTCTTTCAATCTTTCTTACTTTCAATTTTTCTATCTTTCAATATTTCTTCCAATCGTTCAATCTTTCTCTCATTATTTCTTTCAATCTTTCTTTTGTTATTTCTTTCAATCTTTCTTTCTTTCAATCTTTCTATCTATCTTTCTTTCAATCTTTCTTTCATTCTTTCTTTCAATCTTTCTTTCATTATTTCTTTCAGTCTTTCAATCTTTCTTTCAAACTTTCAATCTTTCTTTCAATCTTTCAGTCATTCAATCTTTCTTTCAATCTTTCTTTCAATCTTTCAATCTTCAATCTTTCAATCTATCTTTCAGTCTTTCAATCTCTCTTTCAAACTTTCAATCTTTCTTTCAATCTTTCAGTCGTTCAATCTTTCTTTCAATCTTTCAATCTTTCTTTCAATATTTCTTTCAATCTTTCTTTCTTTGAATCGTTCTTTCAATCTTTCTTTCAAACTTTCAATCTTTATTTCAATCTTTCAATCGTTCAATCTTTCTTTCAATCTTTATTTCAATCTTTCAATCTTTCTTTCATTCTTTCTTTCAATATTTCAATCTTTCTTTCATTCTTTTTTTCAATCTTTCAATCTTTCTTTAATTCTTTCTTTCAATCTTTCTTACTTTCAATTTTTCTATCTTTCAATATTTCTTCCAATCTTTCAATCTTTCTTTTGATCTTTCTATCCATCTATCTTTCAATCTTTCTTTCATTCTTTCTTTCAATCTTTCTTTTTTCAAACTTTCTTGCAAACTTTCTTTCAATTGTTTAATCTTTCAATCTTTCTTTCATTCTTTCTTTCAGTCTTTCAATCTTTTTTTCATTCTTTCTTTCAATCTTTCAATCTTTCTTTCATTCTTTCTTTCAATCTTTCAATCTTTCTTTCATTCTTTCTTTCAATCTTTCCTACTTTCAATTTTTCTATCTTTCAAAATTTCTTCCAATCGTTCAATCTTTCTTTCATTATTTCTTTCAATCTTTCTTTCTTTCAATCTTTCTTTCCATCTTTCTTTCAATCTTTCTTTCATTCTTTCTTTCAATCTTTCAATCTTTCTTTCATTCTTTCTTTCAATCTTTCAATCTTTCTTTCAATATTTCTTTCAATCTTTCTTTCTTTCAATCTTTCTTTCAATCTTTCTTTCAATCTTTTTTTTCATTCTTACTTTTAGTCTTTCAATCTTTCTTTAAATCTTTTTTTCTTTAAATCTTTCTTTCTTCAATCTTTCTTTCAATTTTTCTTTCAATCTTTCAATCATTCAATCTTTCTTTAATTCTTTCTTTCAATCTTTCAATCTTTCAATTTTTCTTTCCATCTTTCTTACTTTCATTCTCTCTTTCTTTCAATATTTCTTTCAATCTTTCAATCTTTCTTTCATTCTTTCTTTCAATCGTTCTTTCATTCTTTCTTTCAATCTTTCATTCTTTCTTTCAATCTTTCAATCTTTCAATCTTTCTTTCATTCTTTTTTTTCATTCTTACTTTTAGTCTTTCAATCTTTCTTTAAATCTTTCATTCTTTCGATCTTTCAATCTTTCGATCTTTCAATCTTTCAATCTTTCTTTAATTCTTTTATTCATTCTTTCTTTCAGTCTTTCAATCTTTCTTTAAATCTTTCTTTAAATCTTTCTTTCAATCTTTCAATCTTTCAATTTTTCTTTCATTCTTTCTTTCAATCTTTTTTACTTTCAATCTTTCTTTCAATCTTTCTTACTTTCATTCTCTCTTTCTTTCAATATTCTTTCAATCTTTCAATCTTTCTTTCATTCTTTCATTCTTTCTTTCAATCGTTCTTTTATTCTTTCTTTCAATCTTTCATTCTTTCTTTCAATCGTTCAATCTTTCAATCTTTCTTTCATTCTTTCTTTCAATCTTTCGTTTCAAGCTTTCTTTCAATCGTTCTTACTTTCAATCTTTCTTTCTTTCTTTCAGTATTTCTTTCAATCTTTCAATCTTTCTTTCATTCTTTCTTTCAATCTTTCAATCTTTCAATTTTTCATTCAATCTTTCTTACTTTCATTCTCTCCTTCTTTCAATATTTCTTTCAGTCTTTCAATCTATCTTTCATTCTTTCATTCTTTCTTTCAATCTTTCATTCTTTCTTTCAATCTTTCAATCTTTCAATCTTGCTTTCATTCTTTTTTTTCATTCTTACTTTTAGTCTTTCAATCTTTCTTTAAATCTTTCATTCTTTAAATCTTTCTTTCTTTCAATCATTCTTTTTTCAATCTTTCTTTCAATCTTTCAATCTTTCAATCTTTCAATCTTTCTTTAATTCTTTTATTCATTCTTTCTTCCAGTCTTTCAATCTTTCTTTAAATCTTTCTTTAAATCTTTCTTTCAATCTTTCAATCTTTCAATTTTTCTTTCATTCTTTCTTTCAATCTTTTTTACTTTCAATCTTTCTTTCAATCTTCCTTACTTTCATTCTCTCTTTCTTTCAATATTCTTTCAATCTTTCAATCTTTCTTTCATTCTTTCATTCTTTCTTTCAATCGTTCTTTTATTCTTTCTTTCAATCTTTCATTCTTTATTTCAATCTTTCAATCATTCAATCTTTCTTTCATTCCTTCTTTCAATCTTTCAATCTTTCAATCTCTCTTTTAATCTTTCTTTCATTTTTTCGTTCAGTCTTTCAATCTTTCTTTCAATCTTTCTTTCAATCTTTCTTTCAAACTTTCATTCTTTCTTTCAATCTTTCTTTCAATCTTTCTTTCAATCTTTCTTTCTTTTTTCAATCTTTCTTTCAATCTTTTTTTTCATTCTTACTTTTAGTCTTTCAATCTTTCTTTAAATTTTTTTTTCTTTAAATCTTTATTTCTTTCAATCTTTCTTTGTTTTTTTCAGTCTTTCTTTCATTTTTTCTTTCAATATTTCATTCTTTCTTACAATCTTTCTTTCATTCTTTCTTTCAATCTTTCTTTCTTTCAATCTTTCAATCTGTCTTTCAATATTTCTTTCAATCTTTCTTTAAGTTTTTCATTTTTTCTTTCAATCTTTCAATCTTTCTTTCATTCATTCTTTCAGTCTTTCAATCTTTCAGTTTTTCCTTCATTCTTTCTTTCAATCTTCATAACTTTCAATCTTTCTTTCAATCTTTTAATCTTTCAATCTCTCTTTCTTTCAATATTTCTTTCAATCTTTCAATTTTTCTTTCATTCTTTCATTCTTTCTTTCAATCTTTATTTCATTCTTTCTTTCAATCTTTCAATCTTTCTTTAAATATTTCTTTCGATCTTTAATACTTTCAATCTTTCTTTCAAACATTCAATCTTTCTTTCAATCTTTCAATCTTTCAATCTTTCTTTCATTCTTTCTTTCAATCTTTCTTACTTTAAATTTTTCTATCTTTCAAAATTTCTTCCAATCGTTCAATCTTTCTTTCATTCTTTCTTTCAATCTTTCTTTTGTTATTTCTTTCAATCTTTATTACTTTCAATCTTTCTTTCAATCTTTCTTATTTTCACTCTCTCTTTCTTTCAATATTTCTTTCAATCTTTCAATCTTTCTTTCTTACTTTCATTCTTTCTTACAATCTTTCTTTCATTCTTTCTTTCAATCTTTCTTTCTTTCAATCTTTCAATCTATCTTTCAATATTTCTTTCAATCTTCTTTAAGTTTTTCATTTTTTCATTCAATCTTTCAATCAATCTTTCATTCATTCTTTCAGTATTTCAATCTTTCAGTTTTTCCTTCATTCTTTCTTTCAAACTTCATCACTTTCAATCTTTCTTTCAATCTTTTAATCTTTCAATCTCTTTTTCTTTCAATATTTCTTTCAATCTTTCAATATTTCTTTCATTCTTTCATTCTTTCTTTCAATCGTTATTTCATTCTTTCTTTCAATCTTTCAATCTTTCTTTAAATATTTCTTTCGATCTTTAATACTTTCAATCTTTCTTTCAAACATTCAATCTTTCTTTCAATCTTTCAATCTTTCAATCTTTCTTTCATTCTTTCTTTCAATCTTTCTTACTTTAAATTTTTCTATCTTTCAAAATTTCTTCCAATCGTTCAATCTTTCTTTCATTCTTTCTTTCAATCTTTCTTTTGTTATTTCTTTCAATCTTTATTACTTTCAATCTTTCTTTCAATCTTTCTTATTTTCACTCTCTCTTTCTTTCAATATTTCTTTCAATCTTTCAATCTTTCTTTCTTACTTTCATTCTTTCTTACAATCTTTCTTTCATTCTTTCTTTCAATCTTTCTTTCTTTCAATCTTTCAATCTATCTTTCAATATTTCTTTCAATCTTCTTTAAGTTTTTGATTTTTTCATTCAATCTTTCAATCAATCTTTCATTCATTCTTTCAGTATTTCAATCTTTCAGTTTTTCCTTCATTCTTTCTTTCAAACTTCATCACTTTCAATCTTTCTTTAAATCTTTTAATCTTTCAATCTCTTTTTCTTTCAATATTTCTTTCAATCTTTCAATATTTCTTTCATTCTTTCATTCTTTCTTTCAATCGTTATTTCATTCTTTCTTTCAATCTTTCAATCTTTCTTTAAATATTTCTTTCGATCTTTAATACTTTCAATCTTTCTTTCAAACATTCAATCTTTCTTTCAATCTTTCAATCTTTCAATCTTTCTTTCATTCTTTCTTTCAATCTTTCTTACTTTAAATTTTTCTATCTTTCAAAATTTCTTCCAATCGTTCAATCTTTCTTTCATTCTTTCTTTCAATCTTTCTTTTGTTATTTATTTCAATCTTTATTACTTTCAATCTTTCTTTCAATCTTTCTTATTTTCATTCTCTCTTTCTTTCAATATTTCTTTCAATCTTTCAATCTTTCTTTCATTCTTTCATTCTTTCTTTCAATCTTTTATTCTTTTTTTCAGTCTTTCAACCTTTCTTAAAATCTTTCTTTCAATCTTTCTTTCAAGCTTTCAATCTTTCTTTCAATCTTTCTTTCAATCGTTCTTAGTTTCAATCTTTCTTTCTTTCAATATTTCTTTCAATATTTCAATCTTTCTTTCTTACTTTCATTCTTTCTTACAATCTTTCTTTCATTCTTTCTTTCAATCTTTCTTTCTTTCAATCTTTCAATCTATCTTTCAATATTTCTTTCAATCTTCTTTAAGTTTTTCATTTTTTCATTCAATCTTTCAATCAATCTTTCATTCATTCTTTCAGTATTTCAATCTTTCAGTTTTTCCTTCATTCTTTCTTTCAAACTTCATCACTTTCAATCTTTCTTTCAATCTTTTAATCTTTCAATCTCTTTTTCTTTCAATATTTCTTTCAATCTTTCAATATTTCTTTCATTCTTTCATTCTTTCTTTCAATCGTTATTTCATTCTTTCTTTCAATCTTTCAATCTTTCTTTAAATATTTCTTTCGATCTTTAATACTTTCAATCTTTCTTTCAAACATTCAATCTTTCTTTCAATCTTTCAATCTTTCTATCATTCTTTCATTTTTTCTTTCAATCGTTCTTTCATTCTTTCTTTCAATCTTTCATTCTTTCTTTCAGTCTTTCAACCTTTCTTAAAATCTTTCTTTCATTCTTTCTTTCAAGCTTTCAGTCTTTCTTTCAATCTTTCTTTCAATCGTTCTTACTTTCAATCTTTCTTTCTTTCAATATTTCTTTCAATCTTTCAATATTTCTTTCTTACTTTCATTCTTTCTTACAATCTTTCTTTCATTCTTTCTTTCAATCTTTCTTTTTTCAATCTTTCAATCTTTCTTTCAATATTTCTTACAATCTTTCTTTAATTCTTTCATTTTTTCTTTCAATCCTTCAATTATTTCTCCATTCTTTCTTTCAATCTTTATTACTTTCAATCTTTCTTTCAATCTTTTAATCTTTCAATCTCTCTTTCTTTCACTATTTCTTTCAATCTTTCATTCTTTCTTTCAGTCTTTCAATCTTTCTATAAATCTTTCTTTCAATCGTTCTTACTTTCAATCTTTCTTTCTTTCAGTATTTCTTTCATTCTTTCATTCTTTCTTTCAATCTTTCATTCTTTCTTTCAATATTTCTTTCAATCTTTCTTTAATTCTTTCATTCTTTCTTTCAAACTTTCAATCTTTCTTTCATTCTTTCTTTCAATATTTCAATCTTTCAATCTTTCTTTCATTCTTTCTTTCAATCTTTCAATCTTTCAATCTTTCTTTCTAACTTTCTTTCAATCTTTCTTACTTTCAATTTTTCTATCTTTCAATATTTCTTCCAATCGTTCAATCTTTCTTTCATTATTTCTTTCAATCTTTCTTTTGTTATTTCTTTCAATCTTTCTTTCTTTCAAACTTTCTTTCCATCTTTCTTTCAATCTTTCTTTCATTTTTTCTTTCAATCTTTCTTTCATTCTTTATTTCAATCTTTGTTTCATTCTCTCTTACAATCTTTCTTTCTTTCAATCTTTCTTTCAATCTTTCTTTCAATCGTTCTTTCTTTCTTTTAGTCTTTCTTTCAATCTTTCAATTTTTCAATCTTTCTTTCATTCTTTCTTTTAATCTTTCAATATTTCTTTCATTGTTTCTTTCAATCTTTCTGTCTTTCAATATTTCTTTCAATCTTTCTTTTATTCTATCTTTAAATCTTTCTTTTTTTTCAATCTTTCTTGCAATCTTTCTTTCAGTCTTTCAATATTTCTTTCAAACTTTCAATTTTTCTTTCAATCTTTCAATCTTTCAATATTTCTTTCAATTTTTCTTTCAATCTTTCAGTCTTTCTTTCATTCTTTCTTTCAATCTTTCAATCTTTCTTTCAATCTTTCTTTCAATATTTCTTTCAATCTTTCTTACTTTCAATCTTTCTTTCTTTCAATCTTTCTTTCAATCTTTATTTCATTCTTTCCATCAGTCTTTCAATCTTTCTTTCAATCTTTCTTTCAATCTTTCTTTTTTTCAATCTTTCTTTCAATATTTCTTTCAATCTTTCTTACTTTCAATCTTTCTTTCTTTAAATCTTTCTTTCAATCTTTCTTTCAAACTTTTAATCTTTATTTCAATCTTTCAATCTTTCAATCTTTCAATCTTTCTTTCATCTTTCAATCTTTCTTTCATTCTTTCTTTCAATATTTCAATCTTTCAATCTTTCTTTCATTCTTTCTTACTTTCAATTTTTCTATCTTTGTTTCTTTCAATCTTTCTTTCATTCTTTCTTTCAATCTTTCTTTTGTTATTTCTTTCAATCTTTCTTTCTTTCAATATTTCTTTCATTCTTTCTTTCAATCTTTCTTTTTTCAATCTTTCTTGCAATCTTTCTTTCAATTTTTGAATCTTTCAATCTTTCTTTCATTCTTTCTTTCAGTCTTTCAGTCCGTCAATCTTTCTTTCAGTCTTTCTTTCAATCATTCAATCTTTCAATCTTTCTTTCTTTCAATCTTTCAATCTTTCTTTCATTCTTTCATTCTTTCTTTCAATCTTTCTTTTTTAAATCTTACTTGCAATCTTTCTTTCATTCTTTCTTTCAGTCTTTCAGTCTGTCAATCTTTCTTTCAGTCTTTCTTTCAATCATTCAATCTTTCAATCTTTCTTTCTTTCAATCTTTCAATCTTTCTTTCATTCTTTCATTCTTTCATTCAATCTTTTTTACTTTAAATTTTTCTATTTTTCAAAATTTCTTCCAATCGTTCAATCTTTCTTTCATTCTTTCTTTCAATCTTTCTTTTGTTATTTCTTTCAATCTTTATTACTTTCAATCTTTCTTTCAATCTTTCTTATTTTCACTCTCTCTTTCTTTCAATATTTCTTTCAATCTTTCAATCTTTCTTTCTTACTTTCATTCTTTCTTACAATCTTTCTTTCATTCTTTCTTTCAATCTTTCTATCTTTCAATCTTTCAATCTATCTTTCAATATTTCTTTCAATCTTTCTTTAAGTTTTTCATTTTTTCATTCAATCTTTCAATCTTTCTTTCATTCATTCTTTCAGTCTTTCAATCTTTCAGTTTTTCCTTCATTCTTTCTTTCAAACTTCATCACTTTCAATCTTTCTTTCAATCTTTTAATCTTTCAATGTCTCTTTCTTTCAATATTTCTTTCAATCTTTCAATTTTTCTTTCATTCTTTCATTCTTTCTTGTAATCGTTATTTCATTCTTTCTTTCAATCTTTCAATCTTTCTTTAAATATTTCTTTCGATCTTTAATACTTTCAATCTTTCTTTCAAACATTCAATCTTTCTTTCAATCTTTCAATCTTTCTATCATTCTTTCATTTTTTCTTTCAATCGTTCTTTCATTCTTTCTTTCAATCTTTCATTCTTTCTTTCAGTCTTTCAACCTTTCTTAAAATCTTTCTTTCATTCTTTCTTTCAAGCTTTCAGTCTTTCTTTCAATCTTTCTTTCAATCGTTCTTACTTTCAATCTTTCTTTCTTTCAATATTTCTTTCAATCTTTCAATATTTCTTTCTTACTTTCATTCTTTCTTACAATCTTTCTTTCATTCTTTCTTTCAATCTTTCTTTCAATATTTCTTACAATCTTTCTTTAATTCTTTCATTTTTTCTTTCAATCTTTCAATTATTCCTCCATTCTTTCTTTCAATCTTTATTACTTTCAATCTTTCTTTCAATCTTTTAATCTTTCAATCCCTCTTTCTTTCAATATTTCTTTCAATCTTTCATTCTTTCTTTCAGTCTTTCAATCTTTCTATAAATCTTTCTTTCAATCGTTCTTACTTTCAATCTTTCTTTCTTTCAGTATTTCTTTCATTCTTTCATTCTTTCTTTCAATCTTTCATTCTTTCTTTCAATATTTCTTTCAATCTTTCTTTAATTCTTTCATTCTTTCTTTCAAACTTTCAATCTTTCTTTCATTCTTACTTTCAGTCTTTCAATTTTCGTTAAATCTTTCTTTCAATCTTTCTTTCAATCTTTCAATCTTTCAATCTTTCAATTTTTCTTTTATTCTTTCTTTCAATCTTTATTACTTTCAATCTTTCTTTCAATCTTTCTTACTTTCAAATTCTCTTTCTTTCAATATTTCTTTCAATCTTTCAATCTTTCTTTCAATCTTTCATTCTTTCTTTCAGTCTTTCAACCTTTCCTAAAATCTTTCTTTCAATATTTCATTCTTACTTCAAATCTTTCTTTCATTCTTTAATTCAATCTACATTTCTTTCAATCATTCAATCTTTCTTTCAATACCGAACCATTGTCTCATCAAAGGTGAATGGTTCAGAATGCTGCAGTACATAATATGATGATTAATATGATGAACTATTATGTGCTCCATAAGTGTTTCTCACAGAGTTTTAGGCCCATCTAACATGTATTTTTCGAGTTATGATCATTTTCAGACAGTCATTACTCTGTGTGACAGTGTCAGACAGTTTAAATACTATGATGAACAAGTATGTGCTGCTAAAGTGTTGCTTGTCAAACAGTTTTAGTCCCATACAACATGTATTTGTCGAGTTATGATCATTTTCATCATAGTGTGCACATGTGGGAAAAAACAAATTTTCAACCGATTAAACGTCGAAAAGGCGAATAGGTTAAACGCTTCAGTCATTACTCTGTGTGACAGTGTCAGACAGTTTGAATACTATGACTAACTAGTCTGTGCTGCTAAAGTGTTGTTTGTCAAACAGTTTTAGTCCCATATAACATGTATTTGTGGAGTTACGATCATTTTCAGAACTGTGGACGGTTTGCTGTCTAGCTGAATTAGAGAAACACCGAACCATTGTCTCTTCAGCGGTGAATGATTCAGAATACTGCAGTACAGCATAGAAATTTGATTAATTTGATGAACTATTATGTGCTTCTTAAGTTTTTTCTCACAGAGTTCTAGAACCATCTAACATGTATCTGTGGAGTTATGATCATTTTCAGAGCTGTGGACGGTTTGCTGTCTAGCTGAATTAGAGAAACACCGATCCATTGTCTCTTCAGAGGTGAATGATTCAGAATGCTGCAGTACAGCATAGAAATGTAATTAATATGATGAACTAGTCTGTGCTGCTAAAGTGTTGTTTGTCAAACAGTTTTAGTCCCATACAACATCTATTTGTCGAGTTATGAGCAGTTTCAGAACTTTGAACGGTTTGCTTTCTAGCTGAATTAGAGAAACACTGAACCATTGTCTCATCAACGGTGAATGGTTCAGAATACTGCAGTACAGCATAGAAATTTGATTAATTTGATGAACTATTATGTGCTTCTTAAGTTTTTTCTCACAGAGTTCTAGAACCATCTAACATGTATCTGTGGAGTTATGATCATTTTCAGAACTGTGGACGGTTTGCTGTCTAGCTGAATTAGAGAAACACCGATCCATTGTCTCTTCAGAGGTGAATGATTCAGAATGCTGCAGTACAGCATAGAAATGTAATTAATATGATGAACTAGTCTGTGCTGCTAAAGTGTTGTTTGTCAAACAGTTTTAGTCCCATACAACATCTATTTGTCGAGTTATGAGCAGTTTCAGAACTTTGAACGGTTTGCTTTCTAGCTGAATTAGAGAAACACTGAACCATTGTCTCATCAACGGTGAATGGTTCAGAATGCTGCAGTACAGCATAGAAATTTGATTAATATGATGAACTATTATGTGGTCCATAAGTGTTTCTCACAGAGTTTTAAGCCCATCTAACATGAATTTTTCGAGTTATGATAATTTTCAGAACATTGGACGGTTTGCTGTCTAACTGAATTAGAGAAACACTGACCCATTGTCTCTTCAGAGGTGAATGATTCAGAATGCTGCAGTACAGCATAGAAATTTAATTAATATGATGAACTATTATGTGCTTCTTAAGTGTTTCTCACAGACTTCTAGACCCATCTAACATTTTTTTGTGGAGTTATGATAATTTTCATCATAGTGTGCACATGTGGGGAAAAATGCATTTTCAGCCGATTTAAACGTCGAAAAGGCGAATTGGTTAAAAGCTTCAGTCATTACTCTCGGTGACAGTGTCAGACAGTTTAAATACAATGATGAACTAGTATAAGCTGCTAAAGTGTTGTATGTCAAACAGTTTTAGGCCCATATAAAATGTATTTGTCGAGTTATGATCATTTTCATCATAGTGTGCACATGTGGGAAAAAACGCATTTTCAGCCGATTTAAACGTCGAAAAGGCGAATTGGTTAAACGCTTCAGTCATTACTCTGTGTGACAGTGTCAGACAGTTTAAATACTATGATGAACAAGTATGTGCTGCTAAAGTGTTGTTTGTCAAACAGTTTTAGTCCCATACAACATGTATTTGTAGAGTTATGAGCATTTTCAGAACTTTGGACGGTTTGCTGTCTAGCTGAATTAGAGAAACACCGAACCATTGTCTCTTCAGAGGTGAATGGTTCAGAATGGTGCAGTACAGCATAGAAATTTGATCAATTTGATCAATATGATGAACTATTATGTGCTCCATAAGTGTTTCTCACAGAGTTTTAGGCCCATCTAACATGTATTTGTCGAGCTATGAGCATTTTCAGAACTTGGGACGGTTTGCTGTCTAGCTGAATTAGAGAAACACCGAACCATTGTCTCTTCAGAGGTGAATGATTCAGAATGCTGCAGTACAGCATATGAATTTAATTAATTTGATGAACTTTTATGTGCTTCTTCAGTTTTTCTCACAGAGTTCTAGACCCATCTAACATGTATTTGTGGAGTTATGATCATTTTCAGAACTTTGGACGGTTTGCTGTCTAGCTGAATTAGAGAAACACTGAACCATTGTCTCTTCATAAGTGAATGATTCACAATGCTACAGTACAGCATAGAAATTTGATTAATATGATGAACTATTATGAGCCCCATAAGTGTTTCTCACAGAGTTTTAGGCCCATCTAACATGTATTTTTCGAGTTATGATCATTTTCAGAACTTTGGACGGTTTGGTATCTAGCTGAATTAGAGAAACACCGAACCATTGTCTCTTCAGAGGTGAATGATTCAGAATGCTGCAGTACAGCATAGAAATTTAATTAATATGATGAACTAGTCTGTGCTGCTAAAGTGTTGCTTGTCAAACAGTTTTAGTCCCATACAACATGTATTTGTCGAGTTATGAGCATTTTCAGAACTTTGAACGGTTTGCTGTCTAGCTGTGTTAGAGAAACACCGAACCATTGTCTCTTCATAAGTGAATGATTCAGAATGCTGCAGTACAGCATAGAAATTTAATTAAAATGATGAACTATTATGTGCTTCTTAAGTGTTTCTCACGGATTACTATGCCCATCTAACCTGTATTTGCGGAGTTATGATCATTTTCAGAACTTTTGACGGTTTGCTGTCTAGCTGAATTAGAGAAACACCGAACCATTGTCTCTTCAGCGGTGAATGATTCAGAATGCTGCAGTACAGCATAGAAATGTAATTTATATGATGAACTATTTTGTGCTTCTTAAGTGTTTCTCACAGATTTTTAGGCCCATCTAACATGTATTTCTGGAGTTATGATCATTCTCATCATAGTGTGCACATGTGGGAAAAACCGCATTTTCAGCCGATTTAAACGTCGAAATGGCGAATTGGTTAAAAGCTTCAGTCATTACTCTGTGTGACAGTGTCAGACAGTTTAAATGCAATGATGAACTAGTATGTGCTGCTAAAGTGTTGTTTGTCAAACAGTTTTAGGCCCATTTAAAATATATTTGTCGAGTTATGATCATTTTCATCATAGTGTGCACATGTGGGAAAAAACGCATTTTCAGCCGATTGAAACATCGAAAAGGCGAATTGGTTAAACGCTTCAGTCATTAAAATACTTCAGTTTAAATACTATGATGAACTAGTATGTGCTGCTAAAGTGTTGTTTGTCAAACAGTTTTAGTCCCATACAACATGTATTTGTTGAGTTATGAGCATTTTCAGAACTTTGAAAGGTTTGCTGTCTAGCTGAATTAGAGAAACACCGAACCATTGTCTCTTCAGCGGTGAATGATTCAGAATGCAGCAGTACAGCATAGAAATGTAATTAATATGATGAACTATTATGTCCTTCTTAAGTGTTTCTCACAGAGTTCTAGGCCCATCTAATATGTATTTGTTGAGTTATGATCATTTTCATCATAGTGTGCACATGTGGGAAAAAATGCGTTTTCAGCCGATTTAAACGTCGAAAAGGCGATTTGGTTTAAAGCTTCAGTCATTACTCTGTGTGACAGTGTCAGACAGTTTAAATACAATGAATAACTAGTATGTGCTGCTAAAGTGTTGTATGTCAAACAGTTTTAGGCCCATTTAAAATGTATTTGTCGAGGTTTGATCATTTTGATCACAGTGTGGGAAAAAACGCATTTTCAGCCGATTTAAACGTCGAAAAGGCGAATTGGTTATTAGCTACAGTCATTACTCTGTGTGACAGTGACAGACAGTTTAAATACAATGATGAACTAGTATATGCTGCTAAAGTGTTGTTGGACAAACAGTTTTAGGCCCATATAAAATGTATTTTTCGAGTTATGATCATTTTCAGAACTTTGGACGATTTGCGGTCTAGCTGAATTAGAGAAACACCGAACCTTTGTCTCTTTATAGGTGAATGGTTCAGAATGCTGCAGTACAGCATAGAAATTTGATTAATATGATGAACTATTATGTGGTCGATAAGTGTTTCTCACAGAGTTTTAAGCCCATCTAACATGAATTTTTCGAGTTATGATAATTTTCAGAACATTGGACGGTTTGCTGTCTAACTGAATTAGAGAAACACCGACCCATTGTCTCTTCACAGGTGAATGATTCAGAATGCTGCAGTACAGCATAGAAATTAAATTAATATGATGAACTATTATGTGCTTCCTAAGTGTTTCTCACAGATTTCTAGGCCCATCTAACATGTATTTGTGGAGTTATGATCATTTTCAGAACTTTTGACGGTTTGCTGTCTAGCTGAATTAGAGAAACACCGAACCATTGTCTCTTCAGAGGTGAATGATTCAGAATGCTGCAGTACAGCATAGAAATTTAATTAATATGATGAACTATTATGTGCTTCTTAAGTGTTTCTCACAGACTTCTAGGCCCATCTAACATGTATTTGTGGAGTTATGATCATTTTCATCATAGTGTGCACATGTGGGAAAAAATGCATTTTCAGCCGATTTAAACGTCGAAAAGGCGAATTGGTTAAAAGCTACAGTCATTACTCTGTGTGACAGTGACAGATAGGAATTATGTTGTTTTTGGGATGTTTTTTGGTGTTGTATATTTTGACGTTCTTCGACCTAGTATTATGTAGTTTTTGGGATATTTTTTGGCGTTGTATTTTTTGACGTTTTTCGACATAGTAATAAATTGTTTTTGGGATATTTCCCAGGGTTGTATATTTTGACGTTTTAGGGACATATTTTGGGGTTTTATATTTTGACGTTTTTCGACATAGTATTATGTAGTTTTTGGGATATTTTTTGGTGTTGTATATTTTGACTTTTTTCGACGTAACAAGTGTCGTTCTTGGGATTTTTATCTGGGTTGTATATTTTGACGTCTTTGGACATATTTTGGCGTTGTATATTTTGACTTTTTTCGACGTAACAAGTATGTCGTTTTTGGAATATTTATCTGGGTTGTATACTTTGAAGTATTTGTGACATTTTTCGGCGTTGTATATTTTGACATTTTTCGACATAGTATTCTCTAGTTTTTGGGATATTTTTCGGCGTTTTATATTTTGACTTTTTTCGACATGGTATTATGTCATTTTTGGGATATTTTTTGGCGTTGTATATATAGACGTTTTTCGACATAGTGTAATAGGTCGTTTTTGGGATATTTTTTGGCCTTGTATATTTTGACTTTTTTTCGACTTTTTTTGGATGTCGTTTTTGGCTTATTTATCTGAGTTGTATATTTTGAAGTATTTGTGATATTTTTCAGCGTTGTATATTTTTACGTTTTTTGACATAGTATTATGTAGTTTTTGGGATATTTATCTGGGTTGTATATTTTGACGTTTTTCGATATAGTATTATGTCGATTTTGGGATATTTTTTGGCGTTGTATGTGTTGACTTTTTTCTACTTTTTCCGTATGTCGTTTTTGGGATATTTATCTGGGTTGTAAATTTTGAAGTATTTGTGATATTTTTCGGCATGGTATATTTTTTTACGTTTTTTGACATAGTATTATGTAGTTTTTGGGATATTTTTTGGTGTTGTGTATGTTGACTTTTTTCGACATAGTATATTATGTCCTTTTTTGGGATATTTATCTGGGTTGTATATTTTGACGTTTTTGGACATATTTTGGCGCTGTATATTTTGGCTTTTTTCGACATAGTTTAGTATGTCATTTTTGGAATATTTATCTGGGTTGTATATTTTTACGTTATTGTGATATTTTTCGACGTGGTATATTTTGACGTTTTTCGACATAGTATTATGCAGTTTTTGGGATATTTATCTGGGTTGTAAAGTTTGACGTTTTTGGGACATATTTTGGCGTTGTATATTTTGACTTTTTTCGACATAGTATAATATGTAGTTTTTGGGATATTTTTCGGCATTTTATATTTTGATGTTTTTCGACATGTTTTTATGTCATTTTTGGGATATTTTTTGGCGTTGTATATATAGAAGTTTTTTGACATAGTGTCGTACTTTGGGATACATATGACATACTGGTCGTTTTTGGGATATTTTTTGTTCTTGTATATTTGGACTTTTTTCGACTTTTTTTGGATGTTGTTTTTGGATTATTTATCTGAGTTGTATATTTTGAAGTATTTGTGATATTTTTCAGCGTTGTATATTTTGACGTTTTTCGACATAGTATTATGTAGTTTTTGGGATATTTATCTGGGTTGTATATTTTGACGTTTTTCGATATAGTATTATGTCGTTTTTGGGATATTTTTTGGCGTTGTATATTTTGACGTTTTTCGGCATAGTATTATGTCATTTTTGGGATATTTATCTGGGTTGTAAAGTTTGACGTTTTTGGGACATATTTTGGCGTTGTATATTTTGGCTTTTTTCGACATAATTTAGTAAGTCATTTTTGGAATATTTATCTGGGTTGTATATTTAGAAGTTTTTGTGATATTTTTCGACATGGTATAATTTGACGTTTTTCGACATAGTATTATGTAGTTTTTGGGATAATTTTTGGCGTTGTATATTTTGACGTTTTTCGACATAGTAATATATCGTTTTTGGGATTTTTATCTGGGTTGTATATTTTGACGTTTTTGGGACATTTTTTGGCGCTGTATATTTTGACTTTTTTCGACATAGTATATTATGTCGTTTTTTGGGATATTTATCTGGGTTGTATATTTTTACGTTATTGTGATATTTTTCGACGTGGTATATTTTGATGTTTTTCGACATAGTATTATGTAGTTTTTGGGATATTTTTTGGTGTTGTATATTTTGACTTTTTTTGACATAGTATAGTATGTCGTTTTTGGGATATTTTTCGGCGTTGTATATTTTGACGTTTTTCGGCATAGTATCATGTCATTTTTGGAATATTTATCTGGGTTGTAAATTTTGAAGTATTTGTAATATTTTTCGCCGTTGTATATTTTGACGTTTTTCAACAGAGTATTATGTAGTTTTTGGGATATTTTTTGGTGTTGTATATTTTGACGTTCTTCGACATAGTATTATGTAGTTTTTGGGATATTTTTTGGCGTTGTATTTTTTGACGTTTTTCGACATAGTAATATATTGTTATTGGGATATTTATCTGGGTTGTATATTTTGACGTTTTTGGGACATATTTTGGCGTTGTATATTTTGACGTTTTTCGACATAGTATTATGTAGTTTTTGGGATATTTTTTGGTGTTGTATATTTTGCCTTTTTTCGACGTATCAAGTATGTCGTTCTTGGGATATTTATCTGGGTTGTATATTTTGACGTCTTTGGACATATTTTGGCATTGTATATTTTGACTTTTTTCGACGTAACAAGTATGTCGTTTTTGGAATATTTATCTGGGTTGTATATTTTTACGTTATTGTGATATTTTTCGACGTGGTATATTTTGACGTTTTTCAACATAGTATTATGTCGTTTTTGGGAAATTTTTTCGTGTTGTATATTTGGACGTTTTTTGACATAGTATTATGTCGTTTTTGGGATATTTCTCAGGGTTGTATATTTTGACGTTTTTGGGACATATTTGGCGTTGTATATTTTGACTTTTTTCGACATAGTATAATGTAGTTTCTGGGATATTTTTTGGCGTTGTATATTTTGACGTTTTTCGACATAGTAATATATCGTTTTTGGGATTTTTTTCTGGGTTGTATATTTTGACGTTTTTGGGACATTTTTTGGTGTTGTATATGTTGACTTTTTTCGACATCGTATATTATGTCGTTTTTTGGGATATTTATCTGGGTTGTATATTTTTACGTTATTGTGATATTTTTCGACGTGGTATATTTTGATGTTTTTCGACATAGTATTATGTAGTTTTTGGGATATTTTTGGCGTTGTATATTTTGACGTTTTTCGACATAGTTTTATATCGTTTTTGGGATATTACCTGGGTTGCATATTTTGACGTTTTTGGGACATTTTTTGGCGTTGTGTATTTTGACGTTTTTCGAAATTTTCCGTAAGTCGTTTTTGGGATATTTATCTGGGTTGTAAATTTTGAAGTATTTGTGATATTTTTCGGCGTTGTATATTTTGAAGTTTTTCGACTCGACAAATACATGTTGTATGGGACTAAAACTGTTTGACAAACAACACTTTAGCAGCATATACTAGTTCACCATTGTATTTAAACTGTCTGACACTGTCACACAGAGTAATGACTGAAGCGTTTAACCAATTCCCCTTTTCGACGTTTAAATCGGCTGAAAATGCGTTTTTTCCCACATGTGCACACAATGATGAAAATGATCCTAACTCAAAAAATACATGTGAGATGGGCATAGAAATCTGAGAGAAAAACATAGGAAGCACATAATAGTTCATCATATTAATTAAATTTCTATGCTGTACTGCAGCATTCTCAATCATTCACCTCTGAAGAGACAATGGTTCGGTGTTTCTCTAATTAAGCTAGACAGCAAACCGTAACAAGTTCTGAAAATAATCATAACTCCAGAAATACATGTTAGATGGGCCTAGAAATCTGAGAGAAAAACTTAGGAAGCACATAATAGTTCATCATATTAATTAAATTTCTATGCTGTACAGCAGCATTCTGAATCATTCACCTCTGAAGAGACAATGGTTCAGTGTTTCTCTAATTCAGCTAGACAGCAAACCGTCCAATGTTCTGAAAATGCTCATACCTCGACAAATACATGTTGTATGGGCCTAAAACTGTTTGACAAACAACGCTTTAGCAGCATATACTAGTTCACCATTGTATTTAAACTGTCTGACACTGTCACACAGAGTTATGACTGAAGCGTTTAACCAGTTCCCCTTTTCGACGTTTAAATCGGCTGAAAATGCGTTTTTTCCCACATGTGCACACAATGATGAAAATGATCATAACTCGACAAATACATGTTGTATGGGCCTAAAACTGTTTGACAAACAACGCTTTAGCAGCATATACTAGTTCACCATTGTATTTAAACTGTCTGACACTGTCACACAGAGTAATGACTGAAGCGTTTAAGCAATTCCCCTTTTCGACGTTTAAATCGGCTGAAAATGCGTTTTTTCCCACATGTACACATAATGGTGAAAATGATCATAACTCGACAAATACATGTTAGATGGGCCTAAAACTGGTTGACAAACAACACTTTAGCAGCATATACTAGTTCACCATGGTATTTAAACTGTCTGACACTGTCACACAGAGTAATGACTGAAGCGTTTAACCAATTCCCCTTTTCGACGTTTAAATCGGCTGAAAATGCGTTTTTTCCCACATGTGCACACAATGATGAAAATGATCATAACTCGACAAATACATTTTACATGGGCCTAAAACTGTTTGACAAACAACACTTTAGCAGCATATACTAGTTCACCATTGTATTTAAACTGCCTGACACTGTCACACAGAGTAATGACTGAAGCGTTTAACCAATTCCCCTTTTCGACGTTTAAATCGGCAAAAAATGTGTTTTTTCCCACATGTGCACACAATGATGAAAATAATCATAACTCGACAAATACATTTTACATGGGCCTAAAACTGTTTGACAAACAACACTTTAGCAGCATATACTTGTTCACCATTGTATTTAAACTGTCTGACACTGTCACACAGAGTAATGACTGAAGCGTTTAACCAATTCCCCTTTTCGACGTTTAAATCGGCTGAAAATGCGTTTTTTCCCACATGTGCACACTATGATGAAAATGATCATAACTCCACAAATACATGTTAGATGGGCCTAGAAATCTGTGAGAAACACTTAAGAAGCACATAATACTTCATCATATTAATTAAATTTCTATGCTGTACTGCAGCATTCTGAATCATTCACCTCTGAAGAGACAATGGTTCGGTGTTTCTCTATTTCAGCTAGACAGCAAACCGTCACAAGTTCTGAAAATGATCATAACTCCAGAAATACATGTTCGATGGGCATAGAAATCTGAGAGAAAAACTTAGGAAGCACATAATAGTTCATCATATTAATTAAATTTCAATGCTGTACTGCAGCATTCTGAATCATTCACCTCTGAAGAGACAATGGTTCGGTGTTTCTCTAATTCAGCTAGACAGCAAACCGTCCAATGTTCTGAAAATGCTCATACCTCGACAAATACATGTTGTATGGGCCTAAAACTGTTTGACAAACAACGCTTTAGCAGCATATACTAGTTCACCATTGTATTTAAACAGTCTGACACTGTCACACAGAGTAATGACTGAAGCATTTAAGCAATTCCCCTTTTCGACGTTTAAATCGGCTGAAAATGCGTTTTTTCCCACATGTACACATAATGATGAAAATGATCATAACTCGACAAATACATGTTAGATGGGCCAAAAACTGGTTGACAAACAACACTTTAGCAGCATATACTAGTTCACCATGGTATTAAAACAGTCTGACACTGTCACACAGAGTAATGACTGAAGCGTTTAACCAATTCTCCTTTTCGACGTTTAAATCGGCTGAAAATGCGTTTTTTCCCACATGTACACATAATGGTGAAAATGATCATAACTCGACAAATACATGTTAGATGGGCCTAAAACTGGTTGACAAACAACACTTTAGCAGCATATACTAGTTCACCATGGTATTTAAACTGTCTGACACTGTCACACAGAGTAATGACTGAAGCGTTTAACCAATTCCCCTTTTCGACGTTTAAATCGGCTGAAAATGCGTTTTTTCCCACATGTGCACACAATGATGAAAATGATCATAACTCGACAAATACATTTTACATGGGCCTAAAACTGGTTGACAAACAACACTTTAGCAGCATATACTAGTTCACCATGGTATTTAAACTGTCTGACACTGTCACACAGAGTAATGACTGAAGCGTTTAACCAATTCCCCTTTTCGACGTTTAAATCGGCTGAAAATGCGTTTTTTCCCACATGTGCACACTATGATGAAAATGATCCTAACTCCACAAATACATGTTAGATGGGCATAGAAATCTGAGAGTAAAACTTAGGAAGCACATAATAGTTCATCATATTAATTAAATTTCAATGCTGTACTGCAGCATTCTGAATCATTCACCTCTGAAGAGACAATGGTTCGGTGTTTCTCTAATTCAGCTAGACAGCAAACCGTCCAATGTTCTGAAAATGCTCATACCTCGACAAATACATGTTGTATGGGCCTAAAACTGTTTGACAAACAACGCTTTAGCAGCATATACTAGTTCACCATTGTATTTAAACTGTCTGACACTGTCACACAGAGTAATGACTGAAGCATTTAAGCAATTCCCCTTTTCGACGTTTAAATCGGCTGAAAATGCTTTTTTTCCCACATGTACACATAATGATGAAAATGATCATAACTCGACAAATACATGTTAGATGGGCCTAAAACTGGTTGACAAACAACACTTTAGCAGCATATACGAGTTCACCATGGTATTTAAACTGTCTGACACTGTCACACAGAGTAATGACTGAAGCGTTTAACCAATTCCCCTTTTCGACGTTTAAATCGGCTGAAAATGCGTTTTTTCCCACATGTGCACACTATGATGAAAATGATCCTAACTCCACAAATACATGTTAGATGGGCATAGAAATCTGAGAGAAAAACTTAGGAAGCACATAATAGTTCATCATATTAATTAAATTTCAATGCTGTACTGCAGCATTCTGAATCATTCACCTCTGAAGAGACAATGGTTCGGTGTTTCTCTAATTCAGCTAGACAGCAAACCGTCCAATGTTCTGAAAATGCTCATACCTCGACAAATACATGTTGTATGGGCCTAAAACTGTTTGACAAACAACACTTTAGCAGCATATACTAGTTCACCATTGTATTTAAACTGTCTGACACTGTCACACAGAGTAATGACTGAAGCGTTTAAGCAATTTCCCTTTTCGACGTTTAAATCGGCTGAAAATGCGTTTTTTCCCACATGTACACATCATGATGAAAATGATCATAACTCGACAAATACATGTTAGATGGGCCTAAAACTGGTTGACAAACAACACTTTAGCAGCATATACTAGTTCACCTTTGTATTTAAACTGTCTGACACTCTCACACAGAGTAATGACTGAAGCGTTTAACCAATTCCCCTTTTCGACGTTTAAATCGGCTGAAAATGCGTTTTTTCCCACATGTGCACACAATGATGAAAATGATCATAACTCCACAAATACATGTAAGATGGGCCTAAAACTGGTTGACAAACAACACTTTAGCAGCATATACTAGTTCACCATTGTATTTAAACTGTCTGACACTGTCACACAGAGTAATGACTGAAGCGTTTAACCAATTCCCCTTTTCGACGTTTAAATCGGCTGAAAATGCGTTTTTTCCCACATGTGCACACTATGATGAAAATGATCCTAACTCCACAAATACATGTTAGATGGGCATAGAAATCTGAGAGAAAAACTTAGGAAGCACATTATAGTTCATCATATTAATAAAATTTCTATGCTGTACTGCAGCATTCTGAATCATTCACCTCTGCAGAGAAAATGGTTCGGTGTTTCTCTAATTCAGCTAGACAGCAAACCGTCCAATGTTCTGAAAATGCTCATACCTCGACAAATACATGTTGTATGGGCCTAAAACTGGTTGACAAACAACGCTTTAGCAGCATATACTAGTTCACCATTGTATTTAAACTGTCTGACACTGTCACACAGAGTAATGACTGAAGCGTTTAACCAATTCCCCTTTTCGACGTTTAAATCGGCTGAAAATGCGTTTTTTCCCACATGTGCACACAATGAGGAAAATGATCATAACTCGACAAATACATTTTACATGGGCCTAAAACTGTTTGACAAACAACACTTTAGCAGCATATACTTGTTCACCATTGTATTTAAACTGTCTGACACTGTCACACAGAGTAATGACTGAAGCGTTTAACCAATTCCCCTTTTCGACGTTTAAATCGGCTGAAAATGCGTTTTTTCCCACATGTGCACACTATGATGAAAATGATCCTAACTCCACAAATACATGTTAGATGGGCCTAAAACTGTTTGACCAAAAACACTTTAGCAGCATATACTAGTTCACCATTGTATTTAAACTGTCTGACACTGTCACACAGAGTAATGACTGAAGCGTTTAACCAATTCCCCTTTTCGACGTTTAAATCGGCTGAAAATGCGTTTTTTTCCCACATGTGCACACAATGATGAAAATGATCATAACTCCAGAAATACATGTTAGATGGGCATAGAAATCTGAGAGAAAAACTTAGGAAGCACATAATAGTTCATCATATTAATTACATTTCTATGCTGTACTGCAGCATTCTGAATCATTCACCTCTGAAGAGACAATGGTTCGGTGTTTCTCTAATTCAGCTAGACAGCAAACCGTCACAAGTTCTGAAAATGATCATAACTCCAGAAATACATGTTAGATGGGCATAGAAATCTGAGAGAAAAACTTAGGAAGCACATAATAGTTCATCATATTAATAAATTTTCTATGCTGTACTGCAGCATTCTGAATCGTTCACCTCTGAAGAGACAATGGTTCGGTGTTTCTCTAATTCAGCTAGACAGCAAACCGTCCAATGTTCTGAAAATGCTCATACCTCGACAAATACATGTTGTATGGGCCTAAAACTGTTTGACAAAAAACACTTTAGCAGCATATACTAGTTCATCACTGTATTTAAACTGTCTGACACTGTCACACAGATTAATGACTGAAGCGTTTAACCAATTCCCCTTTTCGACGTTTAAATCGGCAGAAAATACGTTTTTTTTCCCACATGTGCACACAATGATGAAAATGATCATAACTCCACAAATACATGTTAGATGGGCCTAAAACTGGTTGACAAACAACACTTTAGCAGCATATACTAGTTCACCATTGTATTTAAACTGTCTGACACTGTCACACAGAGTAATGACTGAAGCGTTTAACCAATTCCCCTTTTCGACGTTTAAATCGGCTGAAAATGCGTTTTTTCCCACATGTGCACACTATGATGAAAATGATCCTAACTCCACAAATACATGTTAGATGGGCATAGAAATCTGAGAGAAAAACTTAGGAAGCACATAATAGTTCATCATATTAATAAAATTTCTATGCTGTACTGCAGCATTCTGAATCATTCACCTCTGAAGAGACAATGGTTCGGTGTTTCTCTAATTCAGCTAGACAGCAAACCGTCACAAGTTCTGAAAATGATCAGAACTCCAGAAATACATGTTAGATGGGCATAGAAATCTGAGAGAAAAACTTAGGAAGCACATAATAGTTCATCATATTAATAAAATTTCTATGCTGTACTGCAGCATTCTGAATCGTTCACCTCTGAAGAGACAATGGTTCGGTGTTTCTCTATTTCAGCTAGACAGCAAACCGTCCAATGTTCTGAAAATGCTCATACCTCGACAAATACATGTTGTATGGGCCTAAAACTGTTTGACAAACAACGCTTTAGCAGCATATACTAGTTCACCATTGTATTTAAACTGTCTGACACTGTCACACAGAGTAATGACTGAAGCGTTTAACCAATTCCCCTTTTCGACGTTTAAATCGGCTGAAAATGCGTTTTTTCCCACATGTGCACACAATGATGAAAATGATCATAACTCCACAAATACATGTTAGATGGGCCTAAAACTGTTTGACAAAAAACACTTTAGCAGCATATACTAGTTCACCATTGTATTTAAACTGTCTGACACTGTCACACAGAGTAATGACTGAAGCGTTTAACCAATTCCCCTTTTCGACGTTTGAATCGGCTGAAAATGCGTTTTTTCCCACATGTGCACACTATGATGAAAATGATCCTAACTCCACAAATACATGTTAGATGGGCATAGAAATCTGAGAGAAAAACTTAGGAAGCACATAATAGTTCATCATATTAATAAAATTTCTATGCTGTACTGCAGCATTCTGAATCGTTCACCTCTGAAGAGACAATGGTTCGGTGTTTCTCTAATTCAGCTAGACAGCAAACCGTCCAATGTTCTGAAAATGCTCATACCTCGACAAATACATGTTGTATGGGCCTAAAACTGTTTGACAAACAACGCTTTAGCAGCATATACTAGTTCACCATTGTATTTAAACTGTCTGACACTGTCACACAGAGTAATGACTGAAGCGTTTAACCAATTCCCCTTTTCGACGTTTAAATCGGCTGAAAATGCATTTTTTCCCACATGTGCACACAATGATGAAAATATTCATAACTCGACAAACACATTTTACATGGGCCTAAAACTGTTTGACAAACAACACTTTAGCAGCATATACTAGTTCACCATTGTATTTAAACTGTCTGACACTGTCACACAGAATAATGACTGAAGCGTTTAACCAATTCCCCTTTTCGACGTTTAAATCGGCTGAAAATGCGTTTTTTTCCCACATGTGCACACAATGATGAAAATAATCATAACTCGAAAAATACATTTTACATGGGTCTAAAACTGTTTGACAAACAACACTTTAGGAGCATATACTAGTTCACCATTGTATTTAAACTGTCTGACACTGTCACACAGAGTAATGATTAAAGCGTTTAACCAATTCCCCTTTTCGACGTTTAAATCGGCTGAAAATGCGTTTTTTCCCACATGTGCACACAATGAGGAAAATGATCATAACTCGACAAATACATGTTAGATGGGCCTAAAACTGGTTGACAAACAACACTTTAGCAGCATATACTAGTTCACCATTGTATTTAAATTGTCTGACACTGTCACACAGAGTAATGACTGAAGCGTTTAACCAATTCCCCTTTTCGACGTTTGAATCGGCTGAAAATGCGTTTTTTCCCACATGTGCACACTATGATGAAAATGATCCTAACTCCACAAATACATGTTAGATGGGCATAGAAATCTGAGAGAAAAACTTAGGAAGCACATAATAGTTCATCATATTAATAAAATTTCTATGCTGTACTGCAGCATTCTGAATCGTTCACCTCTGAAGAGACAATGGTTCGGTGTTTCTCTAATTCAGCTAGACAGCAAACCGTCACAAGTTCTGAAAATGATCATAACTCCAGAAATACATGTTAGATGGGCATAGAAATCTGAGAGAAAAACATAGGAAGCACATAATAGTTCATCATATTAATACAATTTCTATGCTGTACTGCAGCATTCTGAATCGTTCACCTCTGAAGAGACAATGGTTCGGTGTTTCTCTAATTCAGCTAGACAGCAAACCGTCCAATGTTCTGAAAATGCTCTTACCTCGACAAATACATGTTGTATGGGCCTAAAACTGTTTGACAAACAACACTTTAGCAGCATATACTAGTTCACCATTGTATTTAAACTGTCTGACACTGTCACACAGAGTAATGACTGAAGCGTTTAACCAATTCCCCTTTTCGACGTTTAAATCGGCTGAAAATGCGTTTTTTCCCACATGTGCACATAATGATGAAAATGACCATAACTCGACAAATACATGTTAGATGGGCCTAAAACAGTTTGACAAACAACACTTTAGCAGCATATACTAGTTCACCATTGTATTTAAACGGTCTGACACTGTCACACAGAGTAATGACTGAAGCGTTTAACCAATTCCCCTTTTCGACGTTTAAATCGGCTGAAAATGCGTTTTTTCCCACATGTGCACACAATGATGAATATAATCATAACTCGACAAATACATTTTACATGGGCCTAAAACTGTTTGACAAACAACACTTTAGCAGCATATACTAGTTCACCATTGTATTTAAACGGTCTGACACTGTCACACAGAGTAATGACTGAAGCGTTTAACCAATTCCCCTTTTCGACGTTTAAATCGGCTGAAAATGCGTTTTTTCCCACATGTGCACACAATGATGAATATAATCATAACTCGACAAATACATTTTACATGGGCCTAAAACTGTTTGACAAACAACACTTTAGCAGCATATACTAGTTCACCATTGTATTTAAACGGTCTGACACTGTCACACAGAGTAATGACTGAAGCGTTTAACCAATTCCCCTTTTCGACGTTTAAATCGGCTGAAAATGCGTTTTTTCCCACATGTACACATAATGATGAAAATGATCATAACTCGACAAATACATGTTAGATGGGCCTAAAACTGGTTGACAAACAACACTTTAGCAGCATATACTAGTTCACCATTGTATTTAAACTGTCTGACACTGTCACACAGAGTAATGACTGAAGCGTTTAACCAATTCCCCTTTTCGACGTTTAAATCGGCTGAAAATGCGTTTTTTCCCACATGTGCACACAATGATGAAAATGATCATAACTCCACAAATACATGTTAGATGGGCCTAGAAATCTGTGAGAAACACTTAAGAAGCACATAATAGTTCATCATATTAATTAAATTTCTATGCTGTACTGCAGCATTCTGAATCATTCACCTCTGAAGAGACAATGGTTCGGTGTTTCTCTAATTCAGCTAGACAGCAAACCGTCCAATGTTCTTGAAATGCTCATACCTCGACAAATACATGTTGTATGGGCCTAAAACTGTTTGACAAACACCACTTTAGCAGCATATACTAGTTCACCATTGTATTTAAACTGTCTGACACTGTCACACAGAGTAATGACTGAAGCGTTTAAGCAATTCCCCTTTTCGACGTTTAAATCGGCTGAAAATGCGTTTTTTCCCACATGTGCACATAATGATGAAAATGATCATAACTCGACGAATACATGTTAGATGGGCCTAAAACTGTTTGACAAACAACACTTTAGCAGCATATACTAGTTCACCATTGTATTTAAACGGTCTGACACTGTCACACAGAGTAATGACTGAAGCGTTTAACCAATTCCCCTTTTCGACGTTTAAATCGGCTGAAAATGCGTTTTTTCCCACATGTGCACACAATGATGAATATAATCATAACTCGACAAATACATTTTACATGGGCCTAAAACTGTTTGACAAACAACACTTTAGCAGCATATACTAGTTCACCATTGTATTTAAACTGTCTGACACTGTCACACAGAGTAATGACTGAAGCGTTTAACCAATTCCCCTTTTCGACGTTTAAATCGGCTGAAAATGCGTTTTTTCCCACATGTGCACACAATGATGAAAATGATCATAACTCCACAAATACATGTTAGATGGGCCAAGAAATCTGTGAGAAACACTTAAGAAGCACATAATAGTTCATCATATTAATTAAATTTCTATGCTGTACTGCAGCATTCTGAATCATTCACCTCTGAAGAGACAATGGTTCGGTGTTTCTCTAATTCAGTTAGACAGCAATCGGTCCAATGTTCTGAAAATGCTCATACCTCAACAAATACATGTTGTATGGGCCTAAAACTGTTTGACAAACAACGCTTTAGCAGCATATACTAGTTCACCATTGTATTTAAACTGTCTGACACTGTCACACAGAGTAATGACTGAAGCGTTTAACCAATTCCCCTTTTCGACGTTTAAATCGGCTGAAAATGCGTTTTTTCCCACATTTGCACACAATGATGAAAATGATCATAACTCCACAAATACATGTTAGATGGGCCTAAAACTGGTTGACAAACAACACTTTAGTAGCATTTACTTGTTCACCATTGTATTTAAACTGTCTGACACTGTCACACAGAGTAATGACTGAAGCGTTTAAGCAATTCCCCTTTTCAACGTTTAAATCGGCTGAAAATGCGTTTTTTCCCACATGTACACATAATGATGAAAATGATCATAACTCAACAAATACATGTTTGATGGGCCTAAAACTGGTTGAAAAACAACACTTTAGCAGCATATACTAGTTCACCATTGTATTTAAACTGTCTGACACTGTCACACAGAGTAATGACTGAAGCGTTTAACCAATTCCCCTTTTCGACGTTTAAATCGGCTGAAAATGCGTTTTTTCCCACATGTGCACACAATGATGAAAATGATCATAACTCCACAAATACATGTTAGATGGGCCTAGAAATCTGTGAGAAACACTTAAGAAGCACATAATAGTTCATCATATTAATAAAATTTCTATGCTGTACTGCAGCATTCTGAATCATTCACCTCTGAAGAGACAATGGTTCGGTGTTTCTCTAATTCAGCTAGACAGCAAACCGTCACAAGTTCTGAAAATGATCATACCTCGACAAATACATGTTGTATGGGCATAAAACTGTTTGACAAACAACGCTTTAGCAGCATATACTAGTTCACCATTGTATTTAAACTGTCTGACACTGTCACACAGAGTAATGACTGAAGCGTTTAACCAATTCCCCTTTTCGACGTTTAAATCGGCTGAAAATGCGTTTTTTCCCACATGTGCACATAATGATGAAAATGACCATAACTCGACAAATACATGTTAGATGGGCCTAAAACAGTTTGACAAACAACACTTTAGCAGCATATACTAGTTCACCATTGTATTTAAACGGTCTGACACTGTCACACAGAGTAATGACTGAAGCGTTTAACCAATTCCCCTTTTCGACGTTTAAATCGGCTGAAAATGCGTTTTTTCCCACATGTGCACACAATGATGAATATAATCATAACTCGACAAATACATTTTACATGGGCCTAAAACTGTTTGACAAACAACACTTTAGCAGCATATACTAGTTCACCATTGTATTTAAACGGTCTGACACTGTCACACAGAGTAATGACTGAAGCGTTTAACCAATTCCCCTTTTCGACGTTTAAATCGGCTGAAAATGCGTTTTTTCCCACATGTGCACACAATGATGAATATAATCATAACTCGACAAATACATTTTACATGGGCCTAAAACTGTTTGACAAACAACACTTTAGCAGCATATACTAGTTCACCATTGTATTTAAACGGTCTGACACTGTCACACAGAGTAATGACTGAAGCGTTTAACCAATTCGCCTTTTCGACGTTTAAATCGGCTGAAAATGCGTTTTTTCCCACATGTGCACACAATGATGAATATAATCATAACTCGACAAATACATTTTACATGGGCCTAAAACTGTTTGACAAACAACACTTTAGCAGCATATACTAGTTCACCATTGTATTTAAACTGTCTGACACTGTCACACAGAGTAATGACTGAAGCGTTTAACCAATTCCCCTTTTCGACGTTTAAATCGGCTTAAAATGCGTTTTTTCCCACATGTGCACACAATGATGAAAATGATCATAACTCCACAAATACATGTTATATGGGCCTAGAAATCTGTGAGAAACACTTAAGAAGCACATAATAGTTCATCATATTAATTAAATTTCTATGCTGTACTGCAGCATTCTGAATCATTCACCTCTGAAGAGACAATGGTTCGGTGTTTCTCTAATTCAGCTAGACAGCAAACCGTCCAATGTTCTGAAAATGCTCATACCTCAACAAATACATGTTGTATGGGCCTAAAACTGTTTGACAAACAACGCTTTAGCAGCATATACTAGTTCACCATTGTATTTACACTGTCTGACACTGTCACACAGAGTAATGACTGAAGCGTTTAACCAATACCCCTTTTCGACGTTTAAATCGGCTGAAAATGCGTTTTTTCCCACATGTGCACATAATGATGAAAATGATCATAACTCGACAAATACATGTTAGATGGTCCTAAAACTGTTTGACAAACAACACTTTAGCAGCATATACTAGTTCACCATTGTATTTAAACTGTCTGACACTGTCACACAGAGTAATGACTGAAGCGTTTAAGCAATTCCCCTTTTCGACGTTTAAATCGGCTGAAAATGCGTTTTTTCCCACATATGCACATAATGATGAAAATGACCATAACTCGACAAATACATGTTAGATGGGCCTAAAACTGTTTGACAAACAACACTTTAGCAGCATATACTAGTTCACCATTGTATTTAAACTGTCTGACACTGTCACACAGAGTAATGACTGAAGCGTTTAAGCAATTCCCCTTTTCGACGTTTAAATCGGCTGAAAATGCGTTTTTTCCCACATGTGCACACAATGATGAAAATGATCATAACTCGACAAATACATGTTAGATGGGCCTAACACTGTTTGACAAACAACGCTTTAGCAGCATATACTAGTTCACCATTGTATTTAAACGGTCTGACACTGTCACACAGAGTAATGACTGAAGCGTTTAACCAATTCCCCTTTTCGACGTTTAAATCGGCTGAAAATGCGTTTTTTCCCACATGTGCACACAATGATGAATATAATCATAACTCGACAAATACATTTTACATGGGCCTAAAACTGTTTGACAAACAACACTTTAGCAGCATATACTAGTTCACCATTGTATTTAAACGGTCTGACACTGTCACACAGAGTAATGACTGAAGCGTTTAACCAATTCGCCTTTTCGACGTTTAAATCGGCTGAAAATGCGTTTTTTCCCACATGTGCACACAATGATGAATATAATCATAACTCGACAAATACATTTTACATGGGCCTAAAACTGTTTGACAAACAACACTTTAGCAGCATATACTAGTTCACCATTGTATTTAAACTGTCTGACACTGTCACACAGAGTAATGACTGAAGCGTTTAACCAATTCCCCTTTTCGACGTTTAAATCGGCTTAAAATGCGTTTTTTCCCACATGTGCACACAATGATGAAAATGATCATAACTCCACAAATACATGTTATATGGGCCTAGAAATCTGTGAGAAACACTTAAGAAGCACATAATAGTTCATCATATTAATTAAATTTCTATGCTGTACTGCAGCATTCTGAATCATTCACCTCTGAAGAGACAATGGTTCGGTGTTTCTCTAATTCAGCTAGACAGCAAACCGTCCAATGTTCTGAAAATGCTCATACCTCAACAAATACATGTTGTATGGGCCTAAAACTGTTTGACAAACAACGCTTTAGCAGCATATACTAGTTCACCATTGTATTTAAACTGTCTGACACTGTCACACAGAGTAATGACTGAAGCGTTTAACCAATACCCCTTTTCGACGTTTAAATCGGCTGAAAATGCGTTTTTTCCCACATGTGCACATAATGATGAAAATGATCATAACTCGACTAATACATGTTAGATGGGCCTAAAACTGTTTGACAAACAACACTTTAGCAGCATATACTAGTTCACCATTGTATTTAAACTGTCTGACACTGTCACACAGAGTAATGACTGAAGCGTTTAAGCAATTCCCCTTTTCGACGTTTAAATCGGCTGAAAATGCGTTTTTTCCCACATATGCACATAATGATGAAAATGACCATAACTCGACAAATACATGTTAGATGGGCCTAAAACTGTTTGACAAACAACACTTTAGCAGCATATACTAGTTCACCATTGTATTTAAACTGTCTGACACTGTCACACAGAGTAATGACTGAAGCGTTTAACCAATTCCCCTTTTCGACGTTTAAATCGGCTGAAAATGCGTTTTTTCCCACATGTACACATAATGATGAAAATGATCATAACTCGACAAATACATGTTAGATGGGCCTAAAACTGGTTGACAAACAACACTTTAGCAGCATATACTAGTTCACCATTGTATTGAAACTGTCTGACACTGTCACACAGAGTAATGACTGAAGCGTTTAACCAATTCCCCTTTTCGACGTTTAAATCGGCTGAAAATGCGTTTTTTCCCACATGTGCACACAATGATGAAAATGATCATAACTCCACAAATACATGTTAGATGGGCCTAGAAATCTGTGAGAAACACTTAAGAAGCACATAATAGTTCATCATATTAATTAAATTTCTATGCTGTACTGCAGCATTCTGAATCATTCACCTCTGAAGAGACAATGGTTCGGTGTTTCTCTAATTCAGCTAGACAGCAAACCGTCCAATGTTCTGGAAATGCTCATACCTCGACAAATACATGTTGTATGGGCCTAAAACTGTTTGACAAACACCACTTTAGCAGCATATACTAGTTCACCATTGTATTTAAACTGTCTGACACTGTCACACAGAGTAATGACTGAAGCGTTTAAGCAATTCCCCTTTTCGACGTTTAAATCGGCTGAAAATGCGTTTTTTCCCACATGTGCACATAATGATGAAAATGATCATAACTCCACAAATATATGTTAGATGGGTCTAAAACTGTTTGACAAACACCACTTTAGCAGCATATACTAGTTCACCATTGTATTTAAACTGTCTGACACTGTCACACAGAGTAATGACTGAAGCGTTTAAGCAATTCCCCTTTTCGACGTTTAAATCGGCTGAAAATGCGTTTTTTCCCACATGTGCACATAATGATGAATATGATCATAACTCGACGAATACATGTTAGATGGGCCTAAAACTGTTTGACAAACAACACTTTAGCAGCATATACTAGTTCACGATTGTATTTAAACTGTCTGACACTGTCACACAGAGTAATGACTGAAGCGTTTAACCAATTCCCCTTTTCGACGTTTAAATCGGCTGAAAATGCGTTTTTTCCCACATGTGCACACAATGATAAATATAATCATAACTCGACAAATACATTTTACATGGGCCTAAAACTGTTTGACAAACAACACTTTAGCAGCATATACTAGTTCACCATTGTATTTAAACTGTCTGACACTGTCACACAGAGTAATGACTGAAGCGTTTAACCAATTCCCCTTTTCGACGTTTAAATCGGCTGAAAATGCGTTTTTTCCCACATGTGCACACAATGATGAAAATGATCATAACTCCACAAATACATGTTAGATGGGCCTAGAAATCTGTGAGAAACACTTAAGAAGCACATAATAGTTCATCATATTAATTAAATTTCTATGCTGTACTGCAGCATTCTGAATCATTCACCTCTGAAGAGACAATGGTTCGGTGTTTCTCTAATTCAGTTAGACAGCAAACCGTCCAATGTTCTGAAAATGCTCATACCTCAACAAATACATGTTGTATGGGCCTAAAACTGTTTGACAAACAACGCTTTAGCAGCATATACTAGTTCACCATTGTATTTAAACTGTCTGACACTGTCACACAGAGTAATGACTGAAGCGTTTAACCAATACCCCTTTTCGACGTTTAAATCGGCTGAAAATGCGTTTTTTCCCACATGTGCAAATAATGATGAAAATGATCATAACTCGACAAATACATGTTAGATGGGCCTAAAACTGTTTGACAAACAACACTTTAGCAGCATATACTAGTTCACCATTGTATTTAAACTGTCTGACACTGTCACACAGAGTAATGACTGAAGCGTTTAACCAATTCCCCTTTTCGACGTTTAAATCGGCTGAAAATGCGTTTTTTCCCACATGTACACATAATGATGAAAATGATCATAACTCGACAAATACATGTTAGATGGGCCTAAAACTGTTTGACAAACAACACTTTAGCAGCATATACTAGTTCACCATTGTATTTAAACTGTCTGACACTGTCACACAGAGTAATGACTGAAGCGTTTAACCAATTCCCCTTTTCGACGTTTAAATCGGCTGAAAATGCGTTTTTTCCCACATGTGCACACAATGATGAAAATGATCATAACTCCACAAATACATGTTAGATGGGCCTAGAAATCTGTGAGAAACACTTAAGAAGCACATAATAGTTCATCATATTAATTAAATTTCTATGCTGTACTGCAGCATTCTGAATCATTCACCTCTGAAGAGACAATGGTTCGGTGTTTCTCTAATTCAGCTAGACAGCAAACCGTCCAATGTTCTGGAAATGCTCATACCTCGACAAATACATGTTGTATGGGCCTAAAACTGTTTGACAAACACCACTTTAGCAGCATATACTAGTTCACCATTGTATTTAAACTGTCTGACACTGTCACACAGAGTAATGACTGAAGCGTTTAAGCAATTCCCCTTTTCGACGTTTAAATCGGCTGAAAATGCGTTTTTTCCCACATGTGCACATAATGATGAAAATGATCATAACTCCACAAATACATGTTAGATGGGTCTAAAACTGTTTGACAAACACCACTTTAGCAGCATATACTAGTTCACCATTGTATTTAAACTGTCTGACACTGTCACACAGAGTAATGACTGAAGCGTTTAAGCAATTCCCCTTTTCGACGTTTAAATCGGCTGAAAATGCGTTTTTTCCCACATGTGCACACAATGATGAATATAATCATAACTCGACAAATACATTTTACATGGGCCTAAAACTGTTTGACAAACAAAACTTTAGCAGCATATACTAGTTCACCATTGTATTTAAACTGTCTGACACTGTCACACAGAGTAATGACTGAAGCGTTTAACCAATTCCCCTTTTCGACGTTTAAATCGGCTGAAAATGCGTTTTTTCCCACATGTGCACATAATGATGAAAATGATCATAACTCCACAAATACATGTTAGATGGGTCTAAAACTGTTTGACAAACACCACTTTAGCAGCATATACTAGTTCACCATTGTATTTAAACTGTCTGACACTGTCACACAGAGTAATGACTGAAGCGTTTAAGCAATTCCCCTTTTCGACGTTTAAATCGGCTGAAAATGCGTTTTTTCCCACATGTGCACATAATGATGAAAATGATCATAACTCGACGAATACATGTTAGATGGGCCTAAAACTGTTTGACAAACAACACTTTAGCAGCATATACTAGTTCACCATTGTATTTAAACGGTCTGACACTGTCACACAGAGTAATGACTGAAGCGTTTAACCAATTCCCCTTTTCGACGTTTAAATCGGCTGAAAATGCGTTTTTTCCCACATGTGCACACAATGATGAATATAATCATAACTCGACAAATACATTTTACATGGGCCTAAAACTGTTTGACAAACAACACTTTAGCAGCATATACTAGTTCACCATTGTATTTAAACGGTCTGACACTGTCACACAGAGTAATGACTGAAGCGTTTAACCAATTCGCCTTTTCGACGTTTAAATCGGCTGAAAATGCGTTTTTTCCCACATGTGCACACAATGATGAATATAATCATAACTCGACAAATACATTTTACATGGGCCTAAAACTGTTTGACAAACAACACTTTAGCAGCATATACTAGTTCACCATTGTATTTAAACTGTCTGACACTGTCACACAGAGTAATGACTGAAGCGTTTAACCAATTCCCCTTTTCGACGTTTAAATCGGCTTAAAATGCGTTTTTTCCCACATGTGCACACAATGATGAAAATGATCATAACTCCACAAATACATGTTATATGGGCCTAGAAATCTGTGAGAAACACTTAAGAAGCACATAATAGTTCATCATATTAATTAAATTTCTATGCTGTACTGCAGCATTCTGAATCATTCACCTCTGAAGAGACAATGGTTCGGTGTTTCTCTAATTCAGCTAGACAGCAAACCGTCCAATGTTCTGAAAATGCTCATACCTCAACAAATACATGTTGTATGGGCCTAAAACTGTTTGACAAACAACGCTTTAGCAGCATATACTAGTTCACCATTGTATTTACACTGTCTGACACTGTCACACAGAGTAATGACTGAAGCGTTTAACCAATACCCCTTTTCGACGTTTAAATCGGCTGAAAATGCGTTTTTTCCCACATGTGCACATAATGATGAAAATGATCATAACTCGACAAATACATGTTAGATGGGCCTAAAACTGTTTGACAAACAACACTTTAGCAGCATATACTAGTTCACCATTGTATTTAAACTGTCTGACACTGTCACACAGAGTAATGACTGAAGCGTTTAAGCAATTCCCCTTTTCGACGTTTAAATCGGCTGAAAATGCGTTTTTTCCCACATATGCACATAATGATGAAAATGACCATAACTCGACAAATACATGTTAGATGGGCCTAAAACTGTTTGACAAACAACACTTTAGCAGCATATACTAGTTCACCATTGTATTTAAACTGTCTGACACTGTCACACAGAGTAATGACTGAAGCGTTTAAGCAATTCCCCTTTTCGACGTTTAAATCGGCTGAAAATGCGTTTTTTCCCACATGTGCACACAATGATGAAAATGATCATAACTCGACAAATACATGTTAGATGGGCCTAAAACTGTTTGACAAACAACGCTTTAGCAGCATATACTAGTTCACCATTGTATTTAAACGGTCTGACACTGTCACACAGAGTAATGACTGAAGCGTTTAACCAATTCCCCTTTTCGACGTTTAAATCGGCTGAAAATGCGTTTTTTCCCACATGTGCACACAATGATGAATATAATCATAACTCGACAAATACATTTTACATGGGCCTAAAACTGTTTGACAAACAACACTTTAGCAGCATATACTAGTTCACCATTGTATTTAAACGGTCTGACACTGTCACACAGAGTAATGACTGAAGCGTTTAACCAATTCGCCTTTTCGACGTTTAAATCGGCTGAAAATGCGTTTTTTCCCACATGTGCACACAATGATGAATATAATCATAACTCGACAAATACATTTTACATGGGCCTAAAACTGTTTGACAAACAACACTTTAGCAGCATATACTAGTTCACCATTGTATTTAAACTGTCTGACACTGTCACACAGAGTAATGACTGAAGCGTTTAACCAATTCCCCTTTTCGACGTTTAAATCGGCTTAAAATGCGTTTTTTCCCACATGTGCACACAATGATGAAAATGATCATAACTCCACAAATACATGTTATATGGGCCTAGAAATCTGTGAGAAACACTTAAGAAGCACATAATAGTTCATCATATTAATTAAATTTCTATGCTGTACTGCAGCATTCTGAATCATTCACCTCTGAAGAGACAATGGTTCGGTGTTTCTCTAATTCAGCTAGACAGCAAACCGTCCAATGTTCTGAAAATGCTCATACCTCAACAAATACATGTTGTATGGGCCTAAAACTGTTTGACAAACAACGCTTTAGCAGCATATACTAGTTCACCATTGTATTTAAACTGTCTGACACTGTCACACAGAGTAATGACTGAAGCGTTTAACCAATACCCCTTTTCGACGTTTAAATCGGCTGAAAATGCGTTTTTTCCCACATGTGCACATAATGATGAAAATGATCATAACTCGACTAATACATGTTAGATGGGCCTAAAACTGTTTGACAAACAACACTTTAGCAGCATATACTAGTTCACCATTGTATTTAAACTGTCTGACACTGTCACACAGAGTAATGACTGAAGCGTTTAAGCAATTCCCCTTTTCGACGTTTAAATCGGCTGAAAATGCGTTTTTTCCCACATATGCACATAATGATGAAAATGACCATAACTCGACAAATACATGTTAGATGGGCCTAAAACTGTTTGACAAACAACACTTTAGCAGCATATACTAGTTCACCATTGTATTTAAACTGTCTGACACTGTCACACAGAGTAATGACTGAAGCGTTTAACCAATTCCCCTTTTCGACGTTTAAATCGGCTGAAAATGCGTTTTTTCCCACATGTACACATAATGATGAAAATGATCATAACTCGACAAATACATGTTAGATGGGCCTAAAACTGGTTGACAAACAACACTTTAGCAGCATATACTAGTTCACCATTGTATTGAAACTGTCTGACACTGTCACACAGAGTAATGACTGAAGCGTTTAACCAATTCCCCTTTTCGACGTTTAAATCGGCTGAAAATGCGTTTTTTCCCACATGTGCACACAATGATGAAAATGATCATAACTCCACAAATACATGTTAGATGGGCCTAGAAATCTGTGAGAAACACTTAAGAAGCACATAATAGTTCATCATATTAATTAAATTTCTATGCTGTACTGCAGCATTCTGAATCATTCACCTCTGAAGAGACAATGGTTCGGTGTTTCTCTAATTCAGCTAGACAGCAAACCGTCCAATGTTCTGGAAATGCTCATACCTCGACAAATACATGTTGTATGGGCCTAAAACTGTTTGACAAACACCACTTTAGCAGCATATACTAGTTCACCATTGTATTTAAACTGTCTGACACTGTCACACAGAGTAATGACTGAAGCGTTTAAGCAATTCCCCTTTTCGACGTTTAAATCGGCTGAAAATGCGTTTTTTCCCACATGTGCACATAATGATGAAAATGATCATAACTCCACAAATATATGTTAGATGGGTCTAAAACTGTTTGACAAACACCACTTTAGCAGCATATACTAGTTCACCATTGTATTTAAACTGTCTGACACTGTCACACAGAGTAATGACTGAAGCGTTTAAGCAATTCCCCTTTTCGACGTTTAAATCGGCTGAAAATGCGTTTTTTCCCACATGTGCACATAATGATGAATATGATCATAACTCGACGAATACATGTTAGATGGGCCTAAAACTGTTTGACAAACAACACTTTAGCAGCATATACTAGTTCACGATTGTATTTAAACTGTCTGACACTGTCACACAGAGTAATGACTGAAGCGTTTAACCAATTCCCCTTTTCGACGTTTAAATCGGCTGAAAATGCGTTTTTTCCCACATGTGCACACAATGATAAATATAATCATAACTCGACAAATACATTTTACATGGGCCTAAAACTGTTTGACAAACAACACTTTAGCAGCATATACTAGTTCACCATTGTATTTAAACTGTCTGACACTGTCACACAGAGTAATGACTGAAGCGTTTAACCAATTCCCCTTTTCGACGTTTAAATCGGCTGAAAATGCGTTTTTTCCCACATGTGCACACAATGATGAAAATGATCATAACTCCACAAATACATGTTAGATGGGCCTAGAAATCTGTGAGAAACACTTAAGAAGCACATAATAGTTCATCATATTAATTAAATTTCTATGCTGTACTGCAGCATTCTGAATCATTCACCTCTGAAGAGACAATGGTTCGGTGTTTCTCTAATTCAGTTAGACAGCAAACCGTCCAATGTTCTGAAAATGCTCATACCTCAACAAATACATGTTGTATGGGCCTAAAACTGTTTGACAAACAACGCTTTAGCAGCATATACTAGTTCACCATTGTATTTAAACTGTCTGACACTGTCACACAGAGTAATGACTGAAGCGTTTAACCAATACCCCTTTTCGACGTTTAAATCGGCTGAAAATGCGTTTTTTCCCACATGTGCAAATAATGATGAAAATGATCATAACTCGACAAATACATGTTAGATGGGCCTAAAACTGTTTGACAAACAACACTTTAGCAGCATATACTAGTTCACCATTGTATTTAAACTGTCTGACACTGTCACACAGAGTAATGACTGAAGCGTTTAACCAATTCCCCTTTTCGACGTTTAAATCGGCTGAAAATGCGTTTTTTCCCACATGTACACATAATGATGAAAATGATCATAACTCGACAAATACATGTTAGATGGGCCTAAAACTGTTTGACAAACAACACTTTAGCAGCATATACTAGTTCACCATTGTATTTAAACTGTCTGACACTGTCACACAGAGTAATGACTGAAGCGTTTAACCAATTCCCCTTTTCGACGTTTAAATCGGCTGAAAATGCGTTTTTTCCCACATGTGCACACAATGATGAAAATGATCATAACTCCACAAATACATGTTAGATGGGCCTAGAAATCTGTGAGAAACACTTAAGAAGCACATAATAGTTCATCATATTAATTAAATTTCTATGCTGTACTGCAGCATTCTGAATCATTCACCTCTGAAGAGACAATGGTTCGGTGTTTCTCTAATTCAGCTAGACAGCAAACCGTCCAATGTTCTGGAAATGCTCATACCTCGACAAATACATGTTGTATGGGCCTAAAACTGTTTGACAAACACCACTTTAGCAGCATATACTAGTTCACCATTGTATTTAAACTGTCTGACACTGTCACACAGAGTAATGACTGAAGCGTTTAAGCAATTCCCCTTTTCGACGTTTAAATCGGCTGAAAATGCGTTTTTTCCCACATGTGCACATAATGATGAAAATGATCATAACTCCACAAATACATGTTAGATGGGTCTAAAACTGTTTGACAAACACCACTTTAGCAGCATATACTAGTTCACCATTGTATTTAAACTGTCTGACACTGTCACACAGAGTAATGACTGAAGCGTTTAAGCAATTCCCCTTTTCGACGTTTAAATCGGCTGAAAATGCGTTTTTTCCCACATGTGCACACAATGATGAATATAATCATAACTCGACAAATACATTTTACATGGGCCTAAAACTGTTTGACAAACAACACTTTAGCAGCATATACTAGTTCACCATTGTATTTAAACTGTCTGACACTGTCACACAGAGTAATGACTGAAGCGTTTAACCAATTCCCCTTTTCGACGTTTAAATCGGCTGAAAATGCGTTTTTTCCCACATGTGCACATAATGATGAAAATGATCATAACTCCACAAATACATGTTAGATGGGTCTAAAACTGTTTGACAAACACCACTTTAGCAGCATATACTAGTTCACCATTGTATTTAAACTGTCTGACACTGTCACACAGAGTAATGACTGAAGCGTTTAAGCAATTCCCCTTTTCGACGTTTAAATCGGCTGAAAATGCGTTTTTTCCCACATGTGCACATAATGATGAAAATGATCATAACTCGACGAATACATGTTAGATGGGCCTAAAACTGTTTGACAAACAACACTTTAGCAGCATATACTAGTTCACCATTGTATTTAAACGGTCTGACACTGTCACACAGAGTAATGACTGAAGCGTTTAACCAATTCCCCTTTTCGACGTTTAAATCGGCTGAAAATGCGTTTTTTCCCACATGTGCACACAATGATGAATATAATCATAACTCGACAAATACATTTTACATGGGCCTAAAACTGTTTGACAAACAACACTTTAGCAGCATATACTAGTTCACCATTGTATTTAAACTGTCTGACACTGTCACACAGAGTAATGACTGAAGCGTTTAACCAATTCCCCTTTTCGACGTTTAAATCGGCTGAAAATGCGTTTTTTCCCACATGTGCACACAATGATGAAAATGATCATAACTCCACAAATACATGTTAGATGGGCCTAGAAATCTGTGAGAAACACTTAAGAAGCACATAATAGTTCATCATATTAATTAAATTTCTATGCTGTACTGCAGCATTCTGAATCATTCACCTCTGAAGAGACAATGGTTCGGTGTTTCTCTAATTCAGTTAGACAGCAAACGGTCCAATGTTCTGAAAATGCTCATACCTCAACAAATACATGTTGTATGGGCCTAAAACTGTTTGACAAACAACGCTTTAGCAGCATATACTAGTTCACCATTGTATTTAAACTGTCTGACACTGTCACACAGAGTAATGACTGAAGCGTTTAACCAATTCCCCTTTTCGACGTTTAAATCGGCTGAAAATGCGTTTTTTCCCACATTTGCACACAATGATGAAAATGATCATAACTCCACAAATACATGTTAGATGGGCCTAAAACTGGTTGACAAACAACACTTTAGTAGCATATACTTGTTCACCATTGTATTTAAACTGTCTGACACTGTCACACAGAGTAATGACTGAAGCGTTTAAGCAATTCCCCTTTTCGACGTTTAAATCGGCTGAAAATGTGTTTTTTCCCACATGTACACATAATGATGAAAATGATCATAACTCAACAAATACATGTTTGATGGGCCTAAAACTGGTTGAAAAACAACACTTTAGCAGCATATACTAGTTCACCATTGTATTTAAACTGTCTGACACTGTCACACAGAGTAATGACTGAAGCGTTTAAGCAATTCCCCTTTTCGACGTTTAAATCGGCTGAAAATGCGTTTTTTCCCACATGTGCACACAATGATGAAAATAATCATAACTCGACAAATACATTTTACATGGGCCTAAAACTGTTTGACAAACAACACTTTAGCAGCATATTTTAGTTCACCATTGTATTTAAACTGTCTGACACTGTCACACAGAGTAATGACTGAAGCGTTTAAGCAATTCCCCTTTTCGACGTTTAAATCGGCTGAAAATGCGTTTTTTCCCACATGTGCACACAATGATGAAAATGATCATAACTCGACAAATACATGTTAGATGGGCCTAAAACTGTTTGACAAACAACACTTTAGCAGCATATACCAGTTCACCATTGTATTTAAACTGTCTGACACTGTCACACAGAGTAATGACTGAAGCGTTTAACCAATTCCCCTTTTCGACGTTTAAATCGGCTGAAAATGCGTTTTTTCCCACATTTGCACACAATGATGAAAATGATCATAACTCCACAAATACATGTTAGATGGGCCTAAAACTGGTTGACAAACAACACTTTAGTAGCATATACTTGTTCACCATTGTATTTAAACTGTCTGACACTGTCACACAGAGTAATGACTGAAGCGTTTAAGCAATTCCCCTTTTCGACGTTTAAATCGGCTGAAAATGCGTTTTTTCCCACATGTACACATAATGATGAAAATGATCATAACTCAACAAATACATGTTTGATGGGCCTAAAACTGGTTGAAAAACAACACTTTAGCAGCATATACTAGTTCACCATTGTATTTAAACTGTCTGACACTGTCACACAGAGTAATGACTGAAGCGTTTAACCAATTCCCCTTTTCGACGTTTAAATCGGCTGAAAATGCGTTTTTTCCCACATGTGCACACAATGATGAAAATGATCATAACTCCACAAATACATGTTAGATGGGCCTAGAAATCTGTGAGAAACACTTAAGAAGCACATAATAGTTCATCATATTAATAAAATTTCTATGCTGTACTGCAGCATTCTGAATCATTCACCTCTGAAGAGACAATGGTTCGGTGTTTCTCTAATTCAGCTAGACAGCAAACCGTCACAAGTTCTGAAAATGATCATACCTCGACAAATACATGTTGTATGGGCATAAAACTGTTTGACAAACAACGCTTTAGCAGCATATACTAGTTCACCATTGTATTTAAACTGTCTGACACTGTCACACAGAGTAATGACTGAAGCGTTTAACCAATTCCCCTTTTCGACGTTTAAATCGGCTGAAAATGCGTTTTTTTCCCACATGTGCACACAATGATGAAAATATTCATAACTCGACAAATACATTTTAAATGGGCCTAAAACTGTTTGACAAACAACACATTAGCAGCATATACTAGTTCACCATTGTATTTAAACTGTCTGACACTGTCACACAGAGTAATGACTGAAGCGTTTAACCAATTCCCCTTTTCGACGTTTAAATCGGCTGAAAATGCGTTTTTTTCCCACATGTGCACACAATGATGAAAATAATCATAACTCGACAAATACATTTTACATGGGCCTAAAACTGTTTGACAAACAACACTTTAGCAGCATATACTAGTTCACCATTGTATTTAAACTGTCTGACACTGTCACACAGAGTAATGACTGAAGCGTTTAAGCAATTCCCCTTTTCGACGTTTAAATCGGCTGAAAATGCGTTTTTTCCCACATGTGCACACAATGATGAAAATGATCATAACTCGACAAATACATGTTAGATGGGCCTAAAACTGTTTGACAAACAACACTTTAGCAGCATATACCAGTTCACCATTGTATTTAAACTGTCTGACACTGTCACACAGAGTAATGACTGAAGCGTTTAACCAATTCCCCTTTTCGACGTTTAAATCGGCTGAAAATGCGTTTTTTCCCACATGTGCACACAATGATGAAAATGATCATAACTCCACAAATACATGTTAGATGGGCCTAGAAATCTGTGAGAAACACTTAAGAAGCACATAATAGTTCATCATATTAATAAAATTTCTATGCTGTACTGCAGCATTCTGAATCATTCACCTCTGAAGAGACAATGGTTCGGTGTTTCTCTAATTCAGCTAGACAGCAAACCGTCACAAGTTCTGAAAATGATCATACCTCGACAAATACATGTTGTATGGGCATAAAACTGTTTGACAAACAACGCTTTAGCAGCATATACTAGTTCACCATTGTATTTAAACTGTCTGACACTGTCACACAGAGTAATGACTGAAGCGTTTAACCAATTCCCCTTTTCGACGTTTAAATCGGCTGAAAATGCGTTTTTTTCCCACATGTGCACACAATGATGAAAATATTCATAACTCGACAAATACATTTTAAATGGGCCTAAAACTGTTTGACAAACAACACATTAGCAGCATATACTAGTTCACCATTGTATTTAAACTGTCTGACACTGTCACACAGAGTAATGACTGAAGCGTTTAACCAATTCCCCTTTTCGACGTTTAAATCGGCTGAAAATGCGTTTTTTTCCCACATGTGCACACAATGATGAAAATAATCATAACTCGACAAATACATTTTACATGGGCCTAAAACTGTTTGACAAACAACACTTTAGCAGCATATACTAGTTCACCATTGTATTTAAACGGTCTGACACTGTCACACAGAGTAATGACTGAAGCGTTTAACCAATTCCCCTTTTCGACGTTTAAATCGGCTGAAAATGCGTTTTTTCCCACATGTGCACATAATGATGAAAATGACCATAACTCGACAAATACATGTTAGATGGGCCTAAAACTGTTTGACAAACAACACTTTAGCAGCATATACTAGTTCACCATTGTATTTAAACGGTCTGACACTGTCACACAGAGTAATGACTGAAGCGTTTAACCAATTCCCCTTTTCGACGTTTAAATCGGCTGAAAATGCGTTTTTTCCCACATGTGCACACAATGATGAATATAATCATAACTCGACAAATACATTTTACATGGGCCTAAAACTGTTTGACAAACAACACTTTAGCAGCATATACTAGTTCACCATTGTATTTAAACGGTCTGACACTGTCACACAGAGTAATGACTGAAGCGTTTAACCAATTCCCCTTTTCGACGTTTAAATCGGCTGAAAATGCGTTTTTTCCCACATGTGCACACAATGATGAATATAATCATAACTCGACAAATACATTTTACATGGGCCTAAAACTGTTTGACAAACAACACTTTAGCAGCATATACTAGTTCACCATTGTATTTAAACTGTCTGACACTGTCACACAGAGTAATGACTGAAGCGTTTAACCAATTCCCCTTTTCGACGTTTAAATCGGCTGAAAATGCGTTTTTTCCCACATGTGCACACAATGATGAAAATGATCATAACTCCACAAATACATGTTAGATGGGCCTAGAAATCTGTGAGAAACACTTAAGAAACACATAATAGTTCATCATATTAATTAAATTTCTATGCTGTACTGCAGCATTCTGAATCATTCACCTCTGAAGAGACAATGGTTCGGTGTTTCTCTAATTCAGTTAGACAGCAAACCGTCCAATGTTCTGAAAATGCTCATACCTCAACAAATACATGTTGTATGGGCCTAAAACTGTTTGACAAACAACGCTTTAGCAGCATATACTAGTTCACCATTGTATTTAAACTGTCTGACACTGTCACACAGAGTAATGACTGAAGCGTTTAACCAATACCCCTTTTCGACATTTAAATCGGCTGAAAATGCGTTTTTTCCCACATGTGCACATAATGATGAAAATGATCATAACTCGACAAATACATGTTAGATGGGCCTAAAACTGTTTGACAAACAACACTTTAGCAGCATATACTAGTTCACCATTGTATTTAAACTGTCTGACACTGTCACACAGAGTAATGACTGAAGCGTTTAAGCAATTCCCCTTTTCGACGTTTAAATCGGCTGAAAATGCGTTTTTTCCCACATATGCACATAATGATGAAAATGACCATAACTCGACAAATACATGTTAGATGGGCCTAAAACTGTTTGACAAACAACACTTTAGCAGCATATACTAGTTCACCATTGTATTTAAACTGTCTGACACTGTCACACAGAGTAATGACTGAAGCGTTTAAGCAATTCCCCTTTTCGACGTTTAAATCGGCTGAAAATGCGTTTTTTCCCACATATGCACATAATGATGAAAATGACCATAACTCGACAAATACATGTTAGATGGGCCTAAAACTGTTTGACAAACAACACTTTAGCAGCATATACTAGTTCACCATTGTATTTAAACTGTCTGACACTGTCACACAGAGTAATGACTGAAGCGTTTAACCAATTCCCCTTTTCGACGTTTAAATCGGCTGAAAATGCGTTTTTTCCCACATGTACACATAATGATGAAAATGATCATAACTCGACAAATACATGTTAGATGGGCCTAAAACTGGTTGACAAACAACACTTTAGCAGCATATACTAGTTCACCATTGTATTTAAACTGTCTGACACTGTCACACAGAGTAATGACTGAAGCGTTTAACCAATTCCCCTTTTCGACGTTTAAATCGGCTGAAAATGCGTTTTTTCCCACATGTGCACACAATGATGAAAATGATCATAACTCCACAAATACATGTTAGATGGGCCTAGAAATCTGTGAGAAACACTTAAGAAGCACATAATAGTTCATCATATTAATTAAATTTCTATGCTGTACTGCAGCATTCTGAATCATTCACCTCTGAAGAGACAATGGTTCGGTGTTTCTCTAATTCAGCTAGACAGCAAACCGTCACAAGTTCTGAAAATGATCATAACTCCAGAAATACATGCTAGATGGGCATAGAAATCTGAGAGAAAAACTTAGGAAGCACATAATAGTTCATCATATTAATTAAATTTCAATGCTGTACTGCAGCATTCTGAATCATTCACCTCTGAAGAGACAATGGTTCGGTGTTTCTCTAATTCAGCTAGACAGCAAACCGTCCAATGTTCTGAAAATGCTCATACCTCGACAAATACATGTTGTATGGGCCTAAAACTGTTTGACAAACAACGCTTTAGCAGCATATACTAGTTCACCATTGTATTTAAACTGTCTGACACTGTCACACAGAGTAATGACTGAAGCGTTTAAGCAATTCCCCTTTTCGACGTTTAAATCGGCTGAAAATGCGTTTTTTCCCAAATGTGCACATAATGATGAAAATGACCATAACTCGACAAATACATGTTAGATGGGCCTAAAACTGTTTGACAAACAACACTTTAGCAGCATATACTAGTTCACCATTGTATTTAAACTGTCTGACACTGTCACACAGAGTAATGACTGAAGCGTTTAACCAATTCCCCTTTTCGACGTTTAAATCGGCTGAAAATGCGTTTTTTCCCACGTGCACACAATGATGAAAATGATCATTACTCGACAAATACATTTTACATGGGCCTAAAACTGTTTGACAAACAACACATTAGCAGCATATACTTGTTCACCATTGTATTTAAACTGTCTGACACTGTCACACAGAGTAATGACTGAAGCGTTTAACCAATTCCCCTTTTCGACGTTTAAATCGGCTGAAAATGCGTTTTTTCCCACATGTGCACACTATGATGAAAATGATCCTAACTCCACAAATACATGTTAGATGGGCATAGAAATCTGTGAGAAAAACTTAGGAAGCACATAATAGTTCATCATATTAATAAAATTTCTATGCTGTACTGCAGCATTCTGAATCATTCACCTCTGAATAGACAATGGTTCGGTGTTTCTCTAATTCAGCTAGACAGCAAACCGTCCAATGTTCTGAAAATGCTCATACCTCGACAAATACATGTTGTATGGGCCTAAAACTGTTTGACAAACAACGCTTTAGCAGCATATACTAGTTCACCATTGTATTTAAACTGTCTGACACTGTCACACAGAGTAATGACTGAAGCGTTTAACCAATTCCCCTTTTCGACGTTTAAATCGGCTGAAAATGCGTTTTTCCCCAGATTTGCACACAATGATGAAAATGATCATAACTCCACAAATACATGTTAGATGGGCCTAAAACTGGTTGACAAACAACACTTTAGCAGCATATACTTGTTCACCATTGTATTTAAACTGTCTGACACTGTCACACAGAGTAATGACTGAAGCGTTTAAGCAATTCCCCTTTTCGACGTTTAAATCGGCTGAAAATGCGTTTTTTCCCACATGTACACATAATGATGAAAATGATCATAACTCAACAAATACATGTTTGATGGGCCTAAAACTGGTTGACAAACAACACTTTAGCAGCATATACTAGTTCACCATTGTATTTAAACTGTCTGACACTGTCACACAGAGTAATGACTGAAGCGTTTAAGCAATTCCCCTTTTCGACGTTTAAATCGGCTGAAAATGCGTTTTTTCCCACATGTGCACACAATGATGAAAATGATCATAACTCCACAAATACATGTTAGATGGGCCTAAAACTGGTTGACAAACAACACTTTAGCAGCATATACTAGTTCACCATTGTATTTAAACTGTCTGACACTGTCACACAGAGTAATGACTGAAGCGTTTAACCAATTCCCCTTTTCGACGTTTAAATCGGCTGAAAATGCGTTTTTTCCCACATGTGCACACAATGATGAAAATGATCATAACTCCACAAATACATGTTAGATGGGCCTAGAAATCTGTGAGAAACACTTAAGAAGCACATAATAGTTCATCATATTAATTAAATTTCTATGCTGTACTGCAGCATTCTGAATCATTCACCTCTGAAGAGACAATGGTTCGGTGTTTCTCTAATTCAGTTAGACAGCAAACCGTCCAATGTTCTGAAAATGCTCATACCTCAACAAATACATGTTGTATGGGCCTAAAACTGTTTGACAAACAACGCTTTAGCAGCATATACTAGTTCACCATTGTATTTAAACTGTCTGACACTGTCACACAGAGTAATGACTGAAGCGTTTAACCAATACCCCTTTTCGACGTTTAAATCGGCTGAAAATGTGTTTTTTCCCACATGTACACATAATGATGAAAATGATCATAACTCAACAAATACATGTTTGATGGGCCTAAAACTGGTTGAAAAACAACACTTTAGCAGCATATACTAGTTCACCATTGTATTTAAACTGTCTGACACTGTCACACAGAGTAATGACTGAAGCGTTTAAGCAATTCCCCTTTTCGACGTTTAAATCGGCTGAAAATGCGTTTTTTCCCACATGTGCACACAATGATGAAAATAATCATAACTCGACAAATACATTTTACATGGGCCTAAAACTGTTTGACAAACAACACTTTAGCAGCATATTTTAGTTCACCATTGTATTTAAACTGTCTGACACTGTCACACAGAGTAATGACTGAAGCGTTTAAGCAATTCCCCTTTTCGACGTTTAAATCGGCTGAAAATGCGTTTTTTCCCACATGTACACATAATGATGAAAATGATCATAACTCAACAAATACATGTTTGATGGGCCTAAAACTGGTTGACAAACAACACTTTAGCAGCATATACTAGTTCACCATTGTATTTAAACTGTCTGACACTGTCACACAGAGTAATGACTGAAGCGTTTAAGCAATTCCCCTTTTCGACGTTTAAATCGGCTGAAAATGCGTTTTTTCCCACATGTGCACACAATGATGAAAATGATCATAACTCCACAAATACATGTTAGATGGGCCTAAAACTGGTTGACAAACAACACTTTAGCAGCATATACTAGTTCACCATTGTATTTAAACTGTCTGACACTGTCACACAGAGTAATGACTGAAGCGTTTAACCAATTCCCCTTTTCGACGTTTAAATCGGCTGAAAATGCGTTTTTTCCCACATGTGCACATAATGATGAAAATGATCATAACTCGACGAATACATGTTAGATGGGCCTAAAACTGGTTGACAAACAACACTTTAGCAGCATATACTAGTTCACCATTGTATTTAAACGGTCTGACACTGTCACACAGAGTAATGACTGAAGCGTTTAACCAATTCCCCTTTTCGACGTTTAAATCGGCTGAAAATGCGTTTTTTCCCACATGTGCACACAATGATGAATATAATCATAACTCGACAAATACATTTTACATGGGCCTAAAACTGGTTGACAAACAACACTTTAGTAGCATATACTAGTTCACCATTGTATTTAAACTGTCTGACACTGTCACACAGAGTAATGACTGAAGCGTTTAAGCAATTCCCCTTTTCGACGTTTAAATCGGCTGAAAATGCGTTTTTTCCCACATGTGCACATAATGATGAAAATGATCATAACTCGACGAATACATGTTAGATGGGCCTAAAACTGGTTGACAAACAACACTTTAGCAGCATATACTAGTTCACCATTGTATTTAAACGGTCTGACACTGTCACACAGAGTAATGACTGAAGCGTTTAACCAATTCCCCTTTTCGACGTTTAAATCGGCTGAAAATGCGTTTTTTCCCACATGTGCACACAATGATGAATATAATCATAACTCGACAAATACATTTTACATGGGCCTAAAACTGGTTGACAAACAACACTTTAGTAGCATATACTAGTTCACCATTGTATTTAAACTGTCTGACACTGTCACACAGAGTAATGACTGAAGCGTTTAACCAATTCCCCTTTTCGACGTTTAAATCGGCTGAAAATGCGTTTTTTCCCACATGTGCACACAATGATGAAAATGATCATAACTCCACAAATACATGTTAGATGGGCCTAGAAATCTGTGAGAAACACTTAAGAAGCACATAATTGTTCATCATATTAATTAAATTTCTATGCTGTACTGCAGCATTCTGAATCATTCACCTCTGAAGAGACAATGGTTCGGTGTTTCTCTAATTCAGTTAGACAGCAAACGGTCCAATGTTCTGAAAATGCTCATACCTCAACAAATACATGTTGTATGGGCCTAAAACTGTTTGACAAACAACGCTTTAGCAGCATATACTAGTTCACCATTGTATTTAAACTGTCTGACACTGTCACACAGAGTAATGACTGAAGCGTTTAACCAATTCCCCTTTTCGACGTTTAAATCGGCTGAAAATGCGTTTTTTCCCACATTTGCACACAATGATGAAAATGATCATAACTCCACAAATACATGTTAGATGGGCCTAAAACTGGTTGACAAACAACACTTTAGTAGCATATACTTGTTCACCATTGTATTTAAACTGTCTGACACTGTCACACAGAGTAATGACTGAAGCGTTTAAGCAATTCCCCTTTTCGACGTTTAAATCGGCTGAAAATGCGTTTTTTCCCACATGTACACATAATGATGAAAATGATCATAACTCAACAAATACATGTTTGATGGGCCTAAAACTGGTTGACAAACAACACTTTAGCAGCATATACTAGTTCACCATTGTATTTAAACTGTCTGACACTGTCACACAGAGTAATGACTGAAGCGTTTAAGCAATTCCCCTTTTCGACGTTTAAATCGGCTGAAAATGCGTTTTTTCCCACATGTGCACACAATGATGAAAATGATCATAACTCCACAAATACATGTTAGATGGGCCTAAAACTGGTTGACAAACAACACTTTAGCAGCATATACTAGTTCACCATTGTATTTAAACTGTCTGACACTGTCACACAGAGTAATGACTGAAGCGTTTAACCAATTCCCCTTTTCGACGTTTAAATCGGCTGAAAATGCGTTTTTTCCCACATGTGCACACAATGATGAAAATGATCATAACTCGACAAATACATGTTAGATGGGCCTAAAACTGTTTGACAAACAACGCTTTAGCAGCATATACTAGTTCACCATTGTATTTAAACTGTCTGACACTGTCACACAGAGTAATGACTGAAGCGTTTAAGCAATTCCCCTTTTCGACGTTTAAATCGGCTGAAAATGCGTTTTTTCCCACATGTGCACATAATGATGAAAATGACCATAACTCGACAAATACATGTTAGATGGGCCTAAAACTGTTTGACAAACAACACTTTAGCAGCATATACTAGTTCACCATTGTATTTAAACTGTCTGACACTGTCACACAGAGTAAGGACTGAAGCGTTTAACCAATTCCCCTTTTCGACGTTTAAATCGGCTGAAAATGCGTTTTTTCCCACATGTGCACACAATGATGAAAATGATCATAACTCGACAAATACATTTTACATGGGCCTAAAACTGTTTGACAAACAACACTTTAGCAGCATATACTTGTTCACCATTGTATTTAAACTGTCTGACACTGTCACACAGAGTAATGACTGAAGCGTTTAACCAATTCCCCTTTTCGACGTTTAAATCGGCTGAAAATGCGTTTTTTCCCACATGTGCACACTATGATGAAAATGATCCTAACTCCACAAATACATGTTAGATGGGCATAGAAATCTGAGAGAAAAACTTAGGAAGCACATAATAGTTCATCATATTAATAAAATTTCTATGCTGTACTGCAGCATTCTGAATCATTCACCTCTGAATAGACAATGGTTCGGTGTTTCTCTAATTCAGCTAGACAGCAAACCGTCCAATGTTCTGAAAATGCTCATACCTCGACAAATACATGTTGTATGGGCCTAAAACTGTTTGACAAACAACGCTTTAGCAGCATATACTAGTTCACCATTGTATTTAAACTGTCTGACACTGTCACACAGAGTAATGACTGAAGCGTTTAACCAATTCCCCTTTTCGACGTTTAAATCGGCTGAAAATGCGTTTTTTCCCAGATTTGCACACAATGATGAAAATGATCATAACTCCACAAATACATGTTAGATGGGCCTAAAACTGGTTGACAAACAACACTTTAGCAGCATATACTTGTTCACCATTGTATTTAAACTGTCTGACACTGTCACACAGAGTAATGACTGAAGCGTTTAAGCAATTCCCCTTTTCGACGTTTAAATCGGCTGAAAATGCGTTTTTTCCCACATGTGCACACAATGATGAAAATAATCATAACTCGACAAATACATTTTACATGGGCCTAAAACTGTTTGACAAACAACACTTTAGCAGCATATTTTAGTTCACCATTGTATTTAAACTGTCTGACACTGTCACACAGAGTAATGACTGAAGCGTTTAAGCAATTCCCCTTTTCGACGTTTAAATCGGCTGAAAATGCGTTTTTTCCCACATGTGCACACAATGATGAAAATGATCATAACTCGACAAATACATGTTAGATGGGCCTAAAACTGTTTGACAAACAACACTTTAGCAGCATATACCAGTTCACCATTGTATTTAAACTGTCTGACACTGTCACACAGAGTAATGACTGAAGCGTTTAACCAATTCCCCTTTTCGACGTTTAAATCGGCTGAAAATGCGTTTTTTCCCACATGTGCACACAATGATGAAAATGATCATAACTCCACAAATACATGTTAGATGGGCCTAGAAATCTGTGAGAAACACTTAAGAAGCACATAATAGTTCATCATATTAATACAATTTCTATGCTGTACTGCAGCATTCTGAATCATTCACCTCTGAAGAGACAATGGTTCGGTGTTTCTCTAATTCAGCTAGACAGCAAACCGTCACAAGTTCTGAAAATGATCATACCTCGACAAATACATGTTGTATGGGCATAAAACTGTTTGACAAACAACGCTTTAGCAGCATATACTAGTTCACCATTGTATTTAAACTGTCTGACACTGTCACACAGAGTAATGACTGAAGCGTTTAACCAATTCCCCTTTTCGACGTTTAAATCGGCTGAAAATGCGTTTTTTCCCACATTTGCACACAATGATGAAAATGATCATAACTCCACAAATACATGTTAGATGGGCCTAAAACTGGTTGACAAACAACACTTTAGTAGCATATACTTGTTCACCATTGTATTTAAACTGTCTGACACTGTCACACAGAGTAATGACTGAAGCGTTTAAGCAATTCCCCTTTTCGACGTTTAAATCGGCTGAAAATGCGTTTTTTCCCACATGTACACATAATGATGAAAATGCTCATAACTCAACAAATACATGTTTGATGGGCCTAAAACTGGTTGAAAAACAACACTTTAGCAGCATATACTAGTTCACCATTGTATTTAAACTGTCTGACACTGTCACACAGAGTAATGACTGAAGCGTTTAAGCAATTCCCCTTTTCGACGTTTAAATCGGCTGAAAATGCGTTTTTTCCCACATGTGCACACAATGATGAAAATGATCATAACTCCACAAATACATGTTAGATGGGCCTAGAAATCTGTGAGAAACACTTAAGAAGCACATAATAGTTCATCATATTAATTAAATTTCTATGCTGTACTGCAGCATTCTGAATCATTCACCTCTGAAGAGACAATGGTTCGGTGTTTCTCTAATTCAGTTAGACAGCAAACCGTCCAATGTTCTGAAAATGCTCATACCTCAACAAATACATGTTGTATGGGCCTAAAACTGTTTGACAAACAACGCTTTAGCAGCATATACTAGTTCACCATTGTATTTAAACTGTCTGACACTGTCACACAGAGTAATGACTGAAGCGTTTAACCAATACCCCTTTTCGACGTTTAAATCGGCTGAAAATGCGTTTTTTCCCACATGTGCAAATAATGATGAAAATGATCATAACTCGACAAATACATGTTAGATGGGCCTAAAACTGTTTGACAAACAACACTTTAGCAGCATATACTAGTTCACCATTGTATTTAAACTGTCTGACACTGTCACACAGAGTAATGACTGAAGCGTTTAAGCAATTCCCCTTTTCGACGTTTAAATCGGCTGAAAATGCGTTTTTTCCCACATGTGCACACAATGATGAAAATGATCATAACTCCACAAATACATGTTAGATGGGCCTAGAAATCTGTGAGAAACACTTAAGAAGCACATAATAGTTCATCATATTAATTAAATTTCTATGCTGTACTGCAGCATTCTGAATCATTCACCTCTGAAGAGACAATGGTTCGGTGTTTCTCTAATTCAGCTAGACAGCAAACCGTCCAATGTTCTGGAAATGCTCATACCTCGACAAATACATGTTGTATGGGTCTAAAACTGTTTGACAAACACCACTTTAGCAGCATATACTAGTTCACCATTGTATTTAAACTGTCTGACACTGTCACACAGAGTAATGACTGAAGCGTTAAAGCAATTTCCCTTTTCGACGTTTAAATCGGCTGAAAATGCGTTTTTTCCCACATGTGCACATAATGATGAAAATGATCATAACTCCACAAATACATGTTAGATGGGTCTAAAACTGTTTGACAAACACCACTTTAGCAGTATATACTAGTTCACCATTGTATTTAAACTGTCTGACACTGTCACACAGAGTAATGACTGAAGCGTTTAAGCAATTCCCCTTTTCGACGTTTAAATCGGCTGAAAATGCGTTTTTTCCCACATGTGCACATAATGATGAAAATGATCATAACTCGACGAATACATGTTAGATGGGCCTAAAACTGTTTGACAAACAACACTTTAGCAGCATATACTAGTTCACCATTGTATTTAAACGGTCTGACACTGTCACACAGAGTAATGACTAAAGCGTTTAACCAATACCCCTTTTCGACGTTTAAATCGGCTGAAAATGCGTTTTTTCCCACATGTGCAAATAATGATGAAAATGATCATAACTCGACAAATACATGTTAGATGGGCCTAAAACTGTTTGACAAACAACACTTTAGCAGCATATACTAGTTCACCATTGTATTTAAACTGTCTGACACTGTCACACAGAGTAATGACTGAAGCGTTTAAGCAATTCCCCTTTTCGACGTTTAAATCGGCTGAAAATGCGTTTTTTCCCACATGTGCACACAATGATGAAAATGATCATAACTCCACAAATACATGTTAGATGGGCCTAGAAATCTGTGAGAAACACTTAAGAAGCACATAATAGTTCATCATATTAATTAAATTTCTATGCTGTACTGCAGCATTCTGAATCATTCACCTCTGAAGAGACAATGGTTCGGTGTTTCTCTAATTCAGCTAGACAGCAAACCGTCCAATGTTCTGGAAATGCTCATACCTCGACAAATACATGTTGTATGGGTCTAAAACTGTTTGACAAACACCACTTTAGCAGCATATACTAGTTCACCATTGTATTTAAACTGTCTGACACTGTCACACAGAGTAATGACTGAAGCGTTAAAGCAATTTCCCTTTTCGACGTTTAAATCGGCTGAAAATGCGTTTTTTCCCACATGTGCACATAATGATGAAAATGATCATAACTCCACAAATACATGTTAGATGGGTCTAAAACTGTTTGACAAACACCACTTTAGCAGTATATACTAGTTCACCATTGTATTTAAACTGTCTGACACTGTCACACAGAGTAATGACTGAAGCGTTTAAGCAATTCCCCTTTTCGACGTTTAAATCGGCTGAAAATGCGTTTTTTCCCACATGTGCACATAATGATGAAAATGATCATAACTCGACGAATACATGTTAGATGGGCCTAAAACTGTTTGACAAACAACACTTTAGCAGCATATACTAGTTCACCATTGTATTTAAACGGTCTGACACTGTCACACAGAGTAATGACTAAAGCGTTTAACCAATTCCCCTTTTCGACGTTTAAATCGGCTGAAAATGCGTTTTTTCCCACATGTGCACACAATGATGAATATAATCATAACTCGACAAATACATTTTACATGGGCCTAAAACTGTTTGACAAACAACACTTTAGCAGCATATACTAGTTCACCATTGTATTTAAACTGTCTGACACTGTCACACAGAGTAATGACTGAAGCGTTTAACCAATTCCCCTTTTCGACGTTTAAATCGGCTGAAAATGCGTTTTTTCCCACATGTGCACACAATGATGAAAATGATCATAACTCCACAAATACATGTTAGATGGGCCTAGAAATCTGTGAGAAACACTTAAGAAGCACATAATAGTTCATCATATTAATTAAATTTCTATGCTGTACTGCAGCATTCTGAATCATTCACCTCTGAAGAGACAATGGTTCGGTGTTTCTCTAATTCAGTTAGACAGTAAACGGTCCAATGTTCTGAAAATGCTCATACCTCAACAAATACATGTTGTATGGGCCTAAAACTGTTTGACAAACAACGCTTTAGCAGCATATACTAGTTCACCATTGTATTTAAACTGTCTGACACTGTCACACAGAGTAATGACTGAAGCGTTTAACCAATTCCCCTTTTCGACGTTTAAATCGGCTGAAAATGCGTTTTTTCCCACATTTGCACACAATGATGAAAATGATCATAACTCCACAAATACATGTTAGATGGGCCTAAAACTGGTTGACAAACAACACTTTAGTAGCATATACTTGTTCACCATTGTATTTAAACTGTCTGACACTGTCACACAGAGTAATGACTGAAGCGTTTAAGCAATTCCCCTTTTCGACGTTTAAATCGGCTGAAAATGCGTTTTTTCCCACATGTACACATAATGATGAAAATGATCATAACTCAACAAATACATGTTTGATGGGCCTAAAACTGGTTGACAAACAACACTTTAGCAGCATATACTAGTTCACCATTGTATTTAAACTGTCTGACACTGTCACACAGAGTAATGACTGAAGCGTTTAAGCAATTCCCCTTTTCGACGTATAAATCGGCTGAAAATGCGTTTTTTCCCACATGTGCACACAATGATGAAAATGATCATAACTCGACAAATACATGTTAGATGGGCCTAAAACTGGTTGACAAACAACACTTTAGCAGCATATACTAGTTCACCATTGTATTTAAACTGTCTGACACTGTCACACAGAGTAATGACTGAAGCGTTTAACCAATTCCCCTTTTCGACGTTTAAATCGGCTGAAAATGCGTTTTTTCCCACATGTGCACACAATGATGAAAATGATCATAACTCGACAAATACATGTTAGATGGGCCTAAAACTGTTTGACAAACAACGCTTTAGCAGCATATACTAGTTCACCATTGTATTTAAACTGTCTGACACTGTCACACAGAGTAATGACTGAAGCGTTTAAGCAATTCCCCTTTTCGACGTTTAAATCGGCTGAAAATGCGTTTTTTCCCACATGTGCACATAATGATGAAAATGACCATAACTCGACAAATACATGTTAGATGGGCCTAAAACTGTTTGACAAACAACACTTTAGCAGCATATACTAGTTCACCATTGTATTTAAACTGTCTGACACTGTCACACAGAGTAAGGACTGAAGCGTTTAACCAATTCCCCTTTTCGACGTTTAAATCGGCTGAAAATGCGTTTTTTCCCACATGTGCACACAATGATGAAAATGATCATAACTCGACAAATACATTTTACATGGGCCTAAAACTGTTTGACAAACAACACTTTAGCAGCATATACTTGTTCACCATTGTATTTAAACTGTCTGACACTGTCACACAGAGTAATGACTGAAGCGTTTAACCAATTCCCCTTTTCGACGTTTAAATCGGCTGAAAATGCGTTTTTTCCCACATGTGCACACTATGATGAAAATGATCCTAACTCCACAAATACATGTTAGATGGGCATAGAAATCTGAGAGAAAAACTTAGGAAGCACATAATAGTTCATCATATTAATAAAATTTCTATGCTGTACTGCAGCATTCTGAATCATTCACCTCTGAATAGACAATGGTTCGGTGTTTCTCTAATTCAGCTAGACAGCAAACCGTCCAATGTTCTGAAAATGCTCATACCTCGACAAATACATGTTGTATGGGCCTAAAACTGTTTGACAAACAACGCTTTAGCAGCATATACTAGTTCACCATTGTATTTAAACTGTCTGACACTGTCACACAGAGTAATGACTGAAGCGTTTAACCAATTCCCCTTTTCGACGTTTAAATCGGCTGAAAATGCGTTTTTTCCCAGATTTGCACACAATGATGAAAATGATCATAACTCCACAAATACATGTTAGATGGGCCTAAAACTGGTTGACAAACAACACTTTAGCAGCATATACTTGTTCACCATTGTATTTAAACTGTCTGACACTGTCACACAGAGTAATGACTGAAGCGTTTAAGCAATTCCCCTTTTCGACGTTTAAATCGGCTGAAAATGCGTTTTTTCCCACATGTGCACACAATGATGAAAATAATCATAACTCGACAAATACATTTTACATGGGCCTAAAACTGTTTGACAAACAACACTTTAGCAGCATATTTTAGTTCACCATTGTATTTAAACTGTCTGACACTGTCACACAGAGTAATGACTGAAGCGTTTAAGCAATTCCCCTTTTCGACGTTTAAATCGGCTGAAAATGCGTTTTTTCCCACATGTGCACACAATGATGAAAATGATCATAACTCGACAAATACATGTTAGATGGGCCTAAAACTGTTTGACAAACAACACTTTAGCAGCATATACCAGTTCACCATTGTATTTAAACTGTCTGACACTGTCACACAGAGTAATGACTGAAGCGTTTAACCAATTCCCCTTTTCGACGTTTAAATCGGCTGAAAATGCGTTTTTTCCCACATGTGCACACAATGATGAAAATGATCATAACTCCACAAATACATGTTAGATGGGCCTAGAAATCTGTGAGAAACACTTAAGAAGCACATAATAGTTCATCATATTAATACAATTTCTATGCTGTACTGCAGCATTCTGAATCATTCACCTCTGAAGAGACAATGGTTCGGTGTTTCTCTAATTCAGCTAGACAGCAAACCGTCACAAGTTCTGAAAATGATCATACCTCGACAAATACATGTTGTATGGGCATAAAACTGTTTGACAAACAACGCTTTAGCAGCATATACTAGTTCACCATTGTATTTAAACTGTCTGACACTGTCACACAGAGTAATGACTGAAGCGTTTAACCAATTCCCCTTTTCGACGTTTAAATCGGCTGAAAATGCGTTTTTTCCCACATTTGCACACAATGATGAAAATGATCATAACTCCACAAATACATGTTAGATGGGCCTAAAACTGGTTGACAAACAACACTTTAGTAGCATATACTTGTTCACCATTGTATTTAAACTGTCTGACACTGTCACACAGAGTAATGACTGAAGCGTTTAAGCAATTCCCCTTTTCGACGTTTAAATCGGCTGAAAATGCGTTTTTTCCCACATGTACACATAATGATGAAAATGCTCATAACTCAACAAATACATGTTTGATGGGCCTAAAACTGGTTGAAAAACAACACTTTAGCAGCATATACTAGTTCACCATTGTATTTAAACTGTCTGACACTGTCACACAGAGTAATGACTGAAGCGTTTAAGCAATTCCCCTTTTCGACGTTTAAATCGGCTGAAAATGCGTTTTTTCCCACATGTGCACACAATGATGAAAATGATCATAACTCCACAAATACATGTTAGATGGGCCTAGAAATCTGTGAGAAACACTTAAGAAGCACATAATAGTTCATCATATTAATTAAATTTCTATGCTGTACTGCAGCATTCTGAATCATTCACCTCTGAAGAGACAATGGTTCGGTGTTTCTCTAATTCAGTTAGACAGCAAACCGTCCAATGTTCTGAAAATGCTCATACCTCAACAAATACATGTTGTATGGGCCTAAAACTGTTTGACAAACAACGCTTTAGCAGCATATACTAGTTCACCATTGTATTTAAACTGTCTGACACTGTCACACAGAGTAATGACTGAAGCGTTTAACCAATACCCCTTTTCGACGTTTAAATCGGCTGAAAATGCGTTTTTTCCCACATGTGCAAATAATGATGAAAATGATCATAACTCGACAAATACATGTTAGATGGGCCTAAAACTGTTTGACAAACAACACTTTAGCAGCATATACTAGTTCACCATTGTATTTAAACTGTCTGACACTGTCACACAGAGTAATGACTGAAGCGTTTAAGCAATTCCCCTTTTCGACGTTTAAATCGGCTGAAAATGCGTTTTTTCCCACATGTGCACACAATGATGAAAATGATCATAACTCCACAAATACATGTTAGATGGGCCTAGAAATCTGTGAGAAACACTTAAGAAGCACATAATAGTTCATCATATTAATTAAATTTCTATGCTGTACTGCAGCATTCTGAATCATTCACCTCTGAAGAGACAATGGTTCGGTGTTTCTCTAATTCAGCTAGACAGCAAACCGTCCAATGTTCTGGAAATGCTCATACCTCGACAAATACATGTTGTATGGGTCTAAAACTGTTTGACAAACACCACTTTAGCAGCATATACTAGTTCACCATTGTATTTAAACTGTCTGACACTGTCACACAGAGTAATGACTGAAGCGTTAAAGCAATTTCCCTTTTCGACGTTTAAATCGGCTGAAAATGCGTTTTTTCCCACATGTGCACATAATGATGAAAATGATCATAACTCCACAAATACATGTTAGATGGGTCTAAAACTGTTTGACAAACACCACTTTAGCAGTATATACTAGTTCACCATTGTATTTAAACTGTCTGACACTGTCACACAGAGTAATGACTGAAGCGTTTAAGCAATTCCCCTTTTCGACGTTTAAATCGGCTGAAAATGCGTTTTTTCCCACATGTGCACATAATGATGAAAATGATCATAACTCGACGAATACATGTTAGATGGGCCTAAAACTGTTTGACAAACAACACTTTAGCAGCATATACTAGTTCACCATTGTATTTAAACGGTCTGACACTGTCACACAGAGTAATGACTAAAGCGTTTAACCAATACCCCTTTTCGACGTTTAAATCGGCTGAAAATGCGTTTTTTCCCACATGTGCAAATAATGATGAAAATGATCATAACTCGACAAATACATGTTAGATGGGCCTAAAACTGTTTGACAAACAACACTTTAGCAGCATATACTAGTTCACCATTGTATTTAAACTGTCTGACACTGTCACACAGAGTAATGACTGAAGCGTTTAAGCAATTCCCCTTTTCGACGTTTAAATCGGCTGAAAATGCGTTTTTTCCCACATGTGCACACAATGATGAAAATGATCATAACTCCACAAATACATGTTAGATGGGCCTAGAAATCTGTGAGAAACACTTAAGAAGCACATAATAGTTCATCATATTAATTAAATTTCTATGCTGTACTGCAGCATTCTGAATCATTCACCTCTGAAGAGACAATGGTTCGGTGTTTCTCTAATTCAGCTAGACAGCAAACCGTCCAATGTTCTGGAAATGCTCATACCTCGACAAATACATGTTGTATGGGTCTAAAACTGTTTGACAAACACCACTTTAGCAGCATATACTAGTTCACCATTGTATTTAAACTGTCTGACACTGTCACACAGAGTAATGACTGAAGCGTTAAAGCAATTTCCCTTTTCGACGTTTAAATCGGCTGAAAATGCGTTTTTTCCCACATGTGCACATAATGATGAAAATGATCATAACTCCACAAATACATGTTAGATGGGTCTAAAACTGTTTGACAAACACCACTTTAGCAGTATATACTAGTTCACCATTGTATTTAAACTGTCTGACACTGTCACACAGAGTAATGACTGAAGCGTTTAAGCAATTCCCCTTTTCGACGTTTAAATCGGCTGAAAATGCGTTTTTTCCCACATGTGCACATAATGATGAAAATGATCATAACTCGACGAATACATGTTAGATGGGCCTAAAACTGTTTGACAAACAACACTTTAGCAGCATATACTAGTTCACCATTGTATTTAAACGGTCTGACACTGTCACACAGAGTAATGACTAAAGCGTTTAACCAATTCCCCTTTTCGACGTTTAAATCGGCTGAAAATGCGTTTTTTCCCACATGTGCACACAATGATGAATATAATCATAACTCGACAAATACATTTTACATGGGCCTAAAACTGTTTGACAAACAACACTTTAGCAGCATATACTAGTTCACCATTGTATTTAAACTGTCTGACACTGTCACACAGAGTAATGACTGAAGCGTTTAACCAATTCCCCTTTTCGACGTTTAAATCGGCTGAAAATGCGTTTTTTCCCACATGTGCACACAATGATGAAAATGATCATAACTCCACAAATACATGTTAGATGGGCCTAGAAATCTGTGAGAAACACTTAAGAAGCACATAATAGTTCATCATATTAATTAAATTTCTATGCTGTACTGCAGCATTCTGAATCATTCACCTCTGAAGAGACAATGGTTCGGTGTTTCTCTAATTCAGTTAGACAGTAAACGGTCCAATGTTCTGAAAATGCTCATACCTCAACAAATACATGTTGTATGGGCCTAAAACTGTTTGACAAACAACGCTTTAGCAGCATATACTAGTTCACCATTGTATTTAAACTGTCTGACACTGTCACACAGAGTAATGACTGAAGCGTTTAACCAATTCCCCTTTTCGACGTTTAAATCGGCTGAAAATGCGTTTTTTCCCACATTTGCACACAATGATGAAAATGATCATAACTCCACAAATACATGTTAGATGGGCCTAAAACTGGTTGACAAACAACACTTTAGTAGCATATACTTGTTCACCATTGTATTTAAACTGTCTGACACTGTCACACAGAGTAATGACTGAAGCGTTTAAGCAATTCCCCTTTTCGACGTTTAAATCGGCTGAAAATGCGTTTTTTCCCACATGTACACATAATGATGAAAATGATCATAACTCAACAAATACATGTTTGATGGGCCTAAAACTGGTTGACAAACAACACTTTAGCAGCATATACTAGTTCACCATTGTATTTAAACTGTCTGACACTGTCACACAGAGTAATGACTGAAGCGTTTAAGCAATTCCCCTTTTCGACGTATAAATCGGCTGAAAATGCGTTTTTTCCCACATGTGCACACAATGATGAAAATGATCATAACTCGACAAATACATGTTAGATGGGCCTAAAACTGGTTGACAAACAACACTTTAGCAGCATATACTAGTTCACCATTGTATTTAAACTGTCTGACACTGTCACACAGAGTAATGACTGAAGCGTTTAACCAATTCCCCTTTTCGACGTTTAAATCGGCTGAAAATGCGTTTTTTCCCACATGTGCACACAATGATGAAAATGATCATAACTCGACAAATACATGTTAGATGGGCCTAAAACTGTTTGACAAACAACGCTTTAGCAGCATATACTAGTTCACCATTGTATTTAAACTGTCTGACACTGTCACACAGAGTAATGACTGAAGCGTTTAAGCAATTCCCCTTTTCGACGTTTAAATCGGCTGAAAATGCGTTTTTTCCCACATGTGCACATAATGATGAAAATGACCATAACTCGACAAATACATGTTAGATGGGCCTAAAACTGTTTGACAAACAACACTTTAGCAGCATATACTAGTTCACCATTGTATTTAAACTGTCTGACACTGTCACACAGAGTAAGGACTGAAGCGTTTAACCAATTCCCCTTTTCGACGTTTAAATCGGCTGAAAATGCGTTTTTTCCCACATGTGCACACAATGATGAAAATGATCATAACTCGACAAATACATTTTACATGGGCCTAAAACTGTTTGACAAACAACACTTTAGCAGCATATACTTGTTCACCATTGTATTTAAACTGTCTGACACTGTCACACAGAGTAATGACTGAAGCGTTTAACCAATTCCCCTTTTCGACGTTTAAATCGGCTGAAAATGCGTTTTTTCCCACATGTGCACACTATGATGAAAATGATCCTAACTCCACAAATACATGTTAGATGGGCATAGAAATCTGAGAGAAAAACTTAGGAAGCACATAATAGTTCATCATATTAATAAAATTTCTATGCTGTACTGCAGCATTCTGAATCATTCACCTCTGAATAGACAATGGTTCGGTGTTTCTCTAATTCAGCTAGACAGCAAACCGTCCAATGTTCTGAAAATGCTCATACCTCGACAAATACATGTTGTATGGGCCTAAAACTGTTTGACAAACAACGCTTTAGCAGCATATACTAGTTCACCATTGTATTTAAACTGTCTGACACTGTCACACAGAGTAATGACTGAAGCGTTTAACCAATTCCCCTTTTCGACGTTTAAATCGGCTGAAAATGCGTTTTTTCCCAGATTTGCACACAATGATGAAAATGATCATAACTCCACAAATACATGTTAGATGGGCCTAAAACTGGTTGACAAACAACACTTTAGCAGCATATACTTGTTCACCATTGTGTTTAAACTGTCTGACACTGTCACACAGAGTAATGACTGAAGCGTTTAAGCAATTCCCCTTTTCGACGTTTAAATCGGCTGAAAATGCGTTTTTTCCCACATGTGCACACAATGATGAAAATGATCATAACTCGACAAATACATGTTAGATGGGCCTAAAACTGTTTGACAAACAACACTTTAGCAGCATATTTTAGTTCACCATTGTATTTAAACTGTCTGACACTGTCACACAGAGTAATGACTGAAGCGTTTAAGCAATTCCCCTTTTCGACGTTTAAATCGGCTGAAAATGCGTTTTTTCCCACATGTGCACACAATGATGAAAATGATCATAACTCGACAAATACATGTTAGATGGGCCTAAAACTGTTTGACAAACAACACTTTAGCAGCATATACCAGTTCACCATTGTATTTAAACTGTCTGACACTGTCACACAGAGTAATGACTGAAGCGTTTAACCAATTCCCCTTTTCGACGTTTAAATCGGCTGAAAATGCGTTTTTTCCCACATGTGCACACAATGATGAAAATGATCATAACTCCACAAATACATGTTAGATGGGCCTAGAAATCTGTGAGAAACACTTAAGAAGCACATAATAGTTCATCATATTAATACAATTTCTATGCTGTACTGCAGCATTCTGAATCATTCACCTCTGAAGAGACAATGGTTCGGTGTTTCTCTAATTCAGCTAGACAGCAAACCGTCACAAGTTCTGAAAATGATCATACCTCGACAAATACATGTTGTATGGGCATAAAACTGTTTGACAAACAACGCTTTAGCAGCATATACTAGTTCACCATTGTATTTAAACTGTCTGACACTGTCACACAGAGTAATGACTGAAGCGTTTAACCAATTCCCCTTTTCGACGTTTAAATCGGCTGAAAATGCGTTTTTTCCCACATTTGCACACAATGATGAAAATGATCATAACTCCACAAATACATGTTAGATGGGCCTAAAACTGGTTGACAAACAACACTTTAGTAGCATATACTTGTTCACCATTGTATTTAAACTGTCTGACACTGTCACACAGAGTAATGACTGAAGCGTTTAAGCAATTCCCCTTTTCGACGTTTAAATCGGCTGAAAATGCGTTTTTTCCCACATGTACACATAATGATGAAAATGATCATAACTCAACAAATACATGTTTGATGGGCCTAAAACTGGTTGAAAAACAACACTTTAGCAGCATATACTAGTTCACCATTGTATTTAAACTGTCTGACACTGTCACACAGAGTAATGACTGAAGCGTTTAAGCAATTCCCCTTTTCGACGTTTAAATCGGCTGAAAATGCGTTTTTTCCCACATGTGCACACAATGATGAAAATGATCATAACTCCACAAATACATGTTAGATGGGCCTAGAAATCTGTGAGAAACACTTAAGAAGCACATAATAGTTCATCATATTAATTAAATTTCTATGCTGTACTGCAGCATTCTGAATCATTCACCTCTGAAGAGACAATGGTTCGGTGTTTCTCTAATTCAGTTAGACAGCAAACCGTCCAATGTTCTGAAAATGCTCATACCTCAACAAATACATGTTGTATGGGCCTAAAACTGTTTGACAAACAACGCTTTAGCAGCATATACTAGTTCACCATTGTATTTAAACTGTCTGACACTGTCACACAGAGTAATGACTGAAGCGTTTAACCAATACCCCTTTTCGACGTTTAAATCGGCTGAAAATGCGTTTTTTCCCACATGTGCAAATAATGATGAAAATGATCATAACTCGACAAATACATGTTAGATGGGCCTAAAACTGTTTGACAAACAACACTTTAGCAGCATATACTAGTTCACCATTGTATTTAAACTGTCTGACACTGTCACACAGAGTAATGACTGAAGCGTTTAAGCAATTCCCCTTTTCGACGTTTAAATCGGCTGAAAATGCGTTTTTTCCCACATGTGCACACAATGATGAAAATGATCATAACTCCACAAATACATGTTAGATGGGCCTAGAAATCTGTGAGAAACACTTAAGAAGCACATAATAGTTCATCATATTAATTAAATTTCTATGCTGTACTGCAGCATTCTGAATCATTCACCTCTGAAGAGACAATGGTTCGGTGTTTCTCTAATTCAGCTAGACAGCAAACCGTCCAATGTTCTGGAAATGCTCATACCTCGACAAATACATGTTGTATGGGTCTAAAACTGTTTGACAAACACCACTTTAGCAGCATATACTAGTTCACCATTGTATTTAAACTGTCTGACACTGTCACACAGAGTAATGACTGAAGCGTTTAAGCAATTTCCCTTTTCGACGTTTAAATCGGCTGAAAATGCGTTTTTTCCCACATGTGCACATAATGATGAAAATGATCATAACTCCACAAATACATGTTAGATGGGTCTAAAACTGTTTGACAAACACCACTTTAGCAGTATATACTAGTTCACCATTGTATTTAAACTGTCTGACACTGTCACACAGAGTAATGACTGAAGCGTTTAAGCAATTCCCCTTTTCGACGTTTAAATCGGCTGAAAATGCGTTTTTTCCCACATGTGCACATAATGATGAAAATGATCATAACTCGACGAATACATGTTAGATGGGCCTAAAACTGTTTGACAAACAACACTTTAGCAGCATATACTAGTTCACCATTGTATTTAAACGGTCTGACACTGTCACACAGAGTAATGACTGAAGCGTTTAACCAATTCCCCTTTTCGACGTTTAAATCGGCTGAAAATGCGTTTTTTCCCACATGTGCACACAATGATGAATATAATCATAACTCGACAAATACATTTTACATGGGCCTAAAACTGTTTGACAAACAACACTTTAGCAGCATATACTAGTTCACCATTGTATTTAAACTGTCTGACACTGTCACACAGAGTAATGACTGAAGCGTTTAACCAATTCCCCTTTTCGACGTTTAAATCGGCTGAAAATGCGTTTTTTCCCACATGTGCACACAATGATGAAAATGATCATAACTCCACAAATACATGTTAGATGGGCCTAGAAATCTGTGAGAAACACTTAAGAAGCACATAATAGTTCATCATATTAATTAAATTTCTATGCTGTACTGCAGCATTCTGAATCATTCACCTCTGAAGAGACAATGGTTCGGTGTTTCTCTAATTCAGTTAGACAGCAAACGGTCCAATGTTCTGAAAATGCTCATACCTCAACAAATACATGTTGTATGGGCCTAAAACTGTTTGACAAACAACGCTTTAGCAGCATATACTAGTTCACCATTGTATTTAAACTGTCTGACACTGTCACACAGAGTAATGACTGAAGCGTTTAACCAATTCCCCTTTTCGACGTTTAAATCGGCTGAAAATGCGTTTTTTCCCACATTTGCACACAATGATGAAAATGATCATAACTCCACAAATACATGTTAGATGGGCCTAAAACTGGTTGACAAACAACACTTTAGTAGCATATACTTGTTCACCATTGTATTTAAACTGTCTGACACTGTCACACAGAGTAATGACTGAAGCGTTTAAGCAATTCCCCTTTTCGACGTTTAAATCGGCTAAAAATGCGTTTTTTCCCACATGTACACATAATGATGAAAATGATCATAACTCAACAAATACATGTTTGATGGGCCTAAAACTGGTTGACAAACAACACTTTAGCAGCATATACTAGTTCACCATTGTATTTAAACTGTCTGACACTGTCACACAGAGTAATGACTGAAGCGTTTAAGCAATTCCCCTTTTCGACGTTTAAATCGGCTGAAAATGCGTTTTTTCCCACATGTGCACACAATGATGAAAATGATCATAACTCGACAAATACATGTTAGATGGGCCTAAAACTGGTTGACAAACAACACTTTAGCAGCATATACTAGTTCACCATTGTATTTAAACTGTCTGACACTGTCACACAGAGTAATGACTGAAGCGTTTAACCAATTCCCCTTTTCAACGTTTAAATCGGCTGAAAATGCGTTTTTTCCCACATGTGCACACAATGATGAAAATGATCATAACTCGACAAATACATGTTAGATGGGCCTAAAACTGTTTGACAAACAACGCTTTAGCAGCATATACTAGTTCACCATTGTATTTAAACTGTCTGACACTGTCACACAGAGTAATGACTGAAGCGTTTAAGCAATTCCCCTTTTCGACGTTTAAATCGGCTGAAAATGCGTTTTTTCCCACATGTGCACATAATGATGAAAATGACCATAACTCGACAAATACATGTTAGATGGGCCTAAAACTGTTTGACAAACAACACTTTAGCAGCATATACTAGTTCACCATTGTATTTAAACTGTCTGACACTGTCACACAGAGTAAGGACTGAAGCGTTTAACCAATTCCCCTTTTCGACGTTTAAATCGGCTGAAAATGCGTTTTTTCCCACATGTGCACACAATGATGAAAATGATCATAACTCGACAAATACATTTTACATGGGCCTAAAACTGTTTGACAAACAACACTTTAGCAGCATATACTTGTTCACCATTGTATTTAAACTGTCTGACACTGTCACACAGAGTAATGACTGAAGCGTTTAACCAATTCCCCTTTTCGACGTTTAAATCGGCTGAAAATGCGTTTTTTCCCACATGTGCACACTATGATGAAAATGATCCTAACTCCACAAATACATGTTAGATGGGCATAGAAATCTGAGAGAAAAACTTAGGAAGCACATAATAGTTCATCATATTAATAAAATTTCTATGCTGTACTGCAGCATTCTGAATCATTCACCTCTGAATAGACAATGGTTCGGTGTTTCTCTAATTCAGCTAGACAGCAAACCGTCCAATGTTCTGAAAATGCTCATACCTCGACAAATACATGTTGTATGGGCCTAAAACTGTTTGACAAACAACGCTTTAGCAGCATATACTAGTTCACCATTGTATTTAAACTGTCTGACACTGTCACACAGAGTAATGACTGAAGCGTTTAACCAATTCCCCTTTTCGACGTTTAAATCGGCTGAAAATGCGTTTTTTCCCAGATTTGCACACAATGATGAAAATGATCATAACTCCACAAATACATGTTAGATGGGCCTAAAACTGGTTGACAAACAACACTTTAGCAGCATATACTTGTTCACCATTGTATTTAAACTGTCTGACACTGTCACACAGAGTAATGACTGAAGCGTTTAAGCAATTCCCCTTTTCGACGTTTAAATCGGCTGAAAATGCGTTTTTTCCCACATGTGCACACAATGATGAAAATGATCATAACTCGACAAATACATGTTAGATGGGCCTAAAACTGTTTGACAAACAACACTTTAGCAGCATATTTTAGTTCACCATTGTATTTAAACTGTCTGACACTGTCACACAGAGTAATGACTGAAGCGTTTAAGCAATTCCCCTTTTCGACGTTTAAATCGGCTGAAAATGCGTTTTTTCCCACATGTGCACACAATGATGAAAATGATCATAACTCGACAAATACATGTTAGATGGGCCTAAAACTGTTTGACAAACAACACTTTAGCAGCATATACCAGTTCACCATTGTATTTAAACTGTCTGACACTGTCACACAGAGTAATGACTGAAGCGTTTAACCAATTCCCCTTTTCGACGTTTAAATCGGCTGAAAATGCGTTTTTTCCCACATGTGCACACAATGATGAAAATGATCATAACTCCACAAATACATGTTAGATGGGCCTAGAAATCTGTGAGAAACACTTAAGAAGCACATAATAGTTCATCATATTAATACAATTTCTATGCTGTACTGCAGCATTCTGAATCATTCACCTCTGAAGAGACAATGGTTCGGTGTTTCTCTAATTCAGCTAGACAGCAAACCGTCACAAGTTCTGAAAATGATCATACCTCGACAAATACATGTTGTATGGGCATAAAACTGTTTGACAAACAACGCTTTAGCAGCATATACTAGTTCACCATTGTATTTAAACTGTCTGACACTGTCACACAGAGTAATGACTGAAGCGTTTAACCAATTCCCCTTTTCGACGTTTAAATCGGCTGAAAATGCGTTTTTTCCCACATTTGCACACAATGATGAAAATGATCATAACTCCACAAATACATGTTAGATGGGCCTAAAACTGGTTGACAAACAACACTTTAGTAGCATATACTTGTTCACCATTGTATTTAAACTGTCTGACACTGTCACACAGAGTAATGACTGAAGCGTTTAAGCAATTCCCCTTTTCGACGTTTAAATCGGCTGAAAATGCGTTTTTTCCCACATGTACACATAATGATGAAAATGATCATAACTCAACAAATACATGTTTGATGGGCCTAAAACTGGTTGAAAAACAACACTTTAGCAGCATATACTAGTTCACCATTGTATTTAAACTGTCTGACACTGTCACACAGAGTAATGACTGAAGCGTTTAAGCAATTCCCCTTTTCGACGTTTGAATCGGCTGAAAATGCGTTTTTTCCCACATGTGCACACAATGATGAAAATGATCATAACTCCACAAATACATGTTAGATGGGCCTAGAAATCTGTGAGAAACACTTAAGAAGCACATAATAGTTCATCATATTAATTAAATTTCTATGCTGTACTGCAGCATTCTGAATCATTCACCTCTGAAGAGACAATGGTTCGGTGTTTCTCTAATTCAGTTAGACAGCAAACCGTCCAATGTTCTGAAAATGCTCATACCTCAACAAATACATGTTGTATGGGCCTAAAACTGTTTGACAAACAACGCTTTAGCAGCATATACTAGTTCACCATTGTATTTAAACTGTCTGACACTGTCACACAGAGTAATGACTGAAGCGTTTAACCAATACCCCTTTTCGACGTTTAAATCGGCTGAAAATGCGTTTTTTCCCACATGTGCAAATAATGATGAAAATGATCATAACTCGACAAATACATGTTAGATGGGCCTAAAACTGTTTGACAAACAACACTTTAGCAGCATATACTAGTTCACCATTGTATTTAAACTGTCTGACACTGTCACACAGAGTAATGACTGAAGCGTTTAAGCAATTCCCCTTTTCGACGTTTAAATCGGCTGAAAATGCGTTTTTTCCCACATGTGCACACAATGATGAAAATGATCATAACTCCACAAATACATGTTAGATGGGCCTAGAAATCTGTGAGAAACACTTAAGAAGCACATAATAGTTCATCATATTAATTAAATTTCTATGCTGTACTGCAGCATTCTGAATCATTCACCTCTGAAGAGACAATGGTTCGGTGTTTCTCTAATTCAGCTAGACAGCAAACCGTCCAATGTTCTGGAAATGCTCATACCTCGACAAATACATGTTGTATGGGTCTAAAACTGTTTGACAAACACCACTTTAGCAGCATATACTAGTTCACCATTGTATTTAAACTGTCTGACACTGTCACACAGAGTAATGACTGAAGCGTTTAAGCAATTTCCCTTTTCGACGTTTAAATCGGCTGAAAATGCGTTTTTTCCCACATGTGCACATAATGATGAAAATGATCATAACTCCACAAATACATGTTAGATGGGTCTAAAACTGTTTGACAAACACCACTTTAGCAGTATATACTAGTTCACCATTGTATTTAAACTGTCTGACACTGTCACACAGAGTAATGACTGAAGCGTTTAAGCAATTCCCCTTTTCGACGTTTAAATCGGCTGAAAATGCGTTTTTTCCCACATGTGCACATAATGATGAAAATGATCATAACTCGACGAATACATGTTAGATGGGCCTAAAACTGTTTGACAAACAACACTTTAGCAGCATATACTAGTTCACCATTGTATTTAAACGGTCTGACACTGTCACACAGAGTAATGACTGAAGCGTTTAACCAATTCCCCTTTTCGACGTTTAAATCGGCTGAAAATGCGTTTTTTCCCACATGTGCACACAATGATGAATATAATCATAACTCGACAAATACATTTTACATGGGCCTAAAACTGTTTGACAAACAACACTTTAGCAGCATATACTAGTTCACCATTGTATTTAAACTGTCTGACACTGTCACACAGAGTAATGACTGAAGCGTTTAACCAATTCCCCTTTTCGACGTTTAAATCGGCTGAAAATGCGTTTTTTCCCACATGTGCACACAATGATGAAAATGATCATAACTCCACAAATACATGTTAGATGGGCCTAGAAATCTGTGAGAAACACTTAAGAAGCACATAATAGTTCATCATATTAATTAAATTTCTATGCTGTACTGCAGCATTCTGAATCATTCACCTCTGAAGAGACAATGGTTCGGTGTTTCTCTAATTCAGTTAGACAGCAAACGGTCCAATGTTCTGAAAATGCTCATACCTCAACAAATACATGTTGTATGGGCCTAAAACTGTTTGACAAACAACGCTTTAGCAGCATATACTAGTTCACCATTGTATTTAAACTGTCTGACACTGTCACACAGAGTAATGACTGAAGCGTTTAACCAATTCCCCTTTTCGACGTTTAAATCGGCTGAAAATGCGTTTTTTCCCACATTTGCACACAATGATGAAAATGATCATAACTCCACAAATACATGTTAGATGGGCCTAAAACTGGTTGACAAACAACACTTTAGTAGCATATACTTGTTCACCATTGTATTTAAACTGTCTGACACTGTCACACAGAGTAATGACTGAAGCGTTTAAGCAATTCCCCTTTTCGACGTTTAAATCGGCTGAAAATGCGTTTTTTCCCACATGTACACATAATGATGAAAATGATCATAACTCAACAAATACATGTTTGATGGGCCTAAAACTGGTTGACAAACAACACTTTAGCAGCATATACTAGTTCACCATTGTATTTAAACTGTCTGACACTGTCACACAGAGTAATGACTGAAGCGTTTAAGCAATTCCCCTTTTCGACGTTTAAATCGGCTGAAAATGCGTTTTTTCCCAAATGTGCACACAATGATGAAAATGATCATAACTCGACAAATACATGTTAGATGGGCCTAAAACTGGTTGACAAACAACACTTTAGCAGCATATACTAGTTCACCATTGTATTTAAACTGTCTGACACTGTCACACAGAGTAATGACTGAAGCGTTTAACCAATTCCCCTTTTCGACGTTTAAATCGGCTGAAAATGCGTTTTTTCCCACATGTGCACACAATGATGAAAATGATCATAACTCGACAAATACATGTTAGATGGGCCTAAAACTGTTTGACAAACAACGCCTTAGCAGCATATACTAGTTCACCATTGTATTTAAACTGTCTGACACTGTCACACAGAGTAATGACTGAAGCGTTTAACCAATTCCCCTTTTCGACGTTTAAATCGGCTGAAAATGCGTTTTTTCCCACATGTGCACATAATGATGAAAATGACCATAACTCGACAAATACATGTTAGATGGGCCTAAAACTGTTTGACAAACAACACTTTAGCAGCATATACTAGTTCACCATTGTATTTAAACTGTCTGACACTGTCACACAGAGTAAGGACTGAAGCGTTTAACCAATTCCCCTTTTCGACGTTTAAATCGGCTGAAAATGCGTTTTTTCCCACATGTGCACACAATGATGAAAATGATCATAACTCGACAAATACATTTTACATGGGCCTAAAACTGTTTGACAAACAACACTTTAGCAGCATATACTTGTTCACCAATGTATTTAAACTGTCTGACACTGTCACACAGAGTAATGACTGAAGCGTTTAACCAATTCCCCTTTTCGACGTTTAAATCGGCTGAAAATGCGTTTTTTCCCACATGTGCACACTATGATGAAAATGATCCTAACTCCACAAATACATGTTAGATGGGCATAGAAATCTGAGAGAAAAACTTAGGAAGCACATAATAGTTCATCATATTAATAAAATTTCTATGCTGTACTGCAGCATTCTGAATCATTCACCTCTGAATAGACAATGGTTCGGTGTTTCTCTAATTCAGCTAGACAGCAAACCGTCCAATGTTCTGAAAATGCTCATACCTCGACAAATACATGTTGTATGGGCCTAAAACTGTTTGACAAACAACGCTTTAGCAGCATATACTAGTTCACCATTGTATTTAAACTGTCTGACACTGTCACACAGAGTAATGACTGAAGCGTTTAACCAATTCCCCTTTTCGACGTTTAAATCGGCTGAAAATGCGTTTTTTCCCACATGTACACATAATGATGAAAATGATCATAACTCAACAAATACATGTTTGATGGGCCTAAAACTGGTTGACAAACAACACTTTAGCAGCATATACTAGTTCACCATTGTATTTAAACTGTCTGACACTGTCACACAGAGTAATGACTGAAGCGTTTAAGCAATTCCCCTTTTCGACGTTTAAATCGGCTGAAAATGCGTTTTTTCCCACATGTGCACACAATGATGAAAATGATCATAACTCCACAAATACATGTTAGATGGGCCTAGAAATCTGTGAGAAACACTTAAGAAGCACATAATAGTTCATCATATTAATTAAATTTCTATGCTGTACTGCAGCATTCTGAATCATTCACCTCTGAAGAGACAATGGTTCGGTGTTTCTCTAATTCAGTTAGACAGCAAACCGTCCAATGTTCTGAAAATGCTCATACCTCAACAAATACATGTTGTATGGGCCTAAAACTGTTTGACAAACAACGCTTTAGCAGCATATACTAGTTCACCATTGTATTTAAACTGTCTGACACTGTCACACAGAGTAATGACTGAAGCGTTTAACCAATACCCCTTTTCGACGTTTAAATCGGCTGAAAATGCGTTTTTTCCCACATGTGCAAATAATGATGAAAATGATCATAACTCGACAAATACATGTTAGATGGGCCTAAAACTGTTTGACAAACAACACTTTAGCAGCATATACTAGTTCACCATTGTATTTAAACTGTCTGACACTGTCACACAGAGTAATGACTGAAGCGTTTAAGCAATTCCCCTTTTCGACGTTTAAATCGGCTGAAAATGCGTTTTTTCCCACATGTGCACACAATGATGAAAATGTTCATAACTCCACAAATACATGTTAGATGGGCCTAGAAATCTGTGAGAAACACTTAAGAAGCACATAATAGTTCATCATATTAATTAAATTTCTATGCTGTACTGCAGCATTCTGAATCATTCACCTCTGAAGAGACAATGGTTCGGTGTTTCTCTAATTCAGCTAGACAGCAAACCGTCCAATGTTCTGGAAATGCTCATACCTCGACAAATACATGTTGTATGGGTCTAAAACTGTTTGACAAACACCACTTTAGCAGCATATACTAGTTCACCATTGTATTTAAACTGTCTGACACTGTCACACAGAGTAATGACTGAAGCGTTTAAGCAATTTCCCTTTTCGACGTTTAAATCGGCTGAAAATGCGTTTTTTCCCACATGTGCACATAATGATGAAAATGATCATAACTCCACAAATACATGTTAGATGGGTCTAAAACTGTTTGACAAACACCACTTTAGCAGTATATACTAGTTCACCATTGTATTTAAACTGTCTGACACTGTCACACAGAGTAATGACTGAAGCGTTTAAGCAATTCCCCTTTTCGACGTTTAAATCGGCTGAAAATGCGTTTTTTCCCACATGTGCACATAATGATGAAAATGATCATAACTCGACGAATACATGTTAGATGGGCCTAAAACTGTTTGACAAACAACACTTTAGCAGCATATACTAGTTCACCATTGTATTTAAACGGTCTGACACTGTCACACAGAGTAATGACTGAAGCGTTTAACCAATTCCCCTTTTCGACGTTTAAATCGGCTGAAAATGCGTTTTTTCCCACATGTGCACACAATGATGAATATAATCATAACTCGACAAATACATTTTACATGGGCCTAAAACTGTTTGACAAACAACACTTTAGCAGCATATACTAGTTCACCATTGTATTTAAACTGTCTGACACTGTCACACAGAGTAATGACTGAAGCGTTTAACCAATTCCCCTTTTCGACGTTTAAATCGGCTGAAAATGCGTTTTTTCCCACATGTGCACACAATGATGAAAATGATCATAACTCCACAAATACATGTTAGATGGGCCTAGAAATCTGTGAGAAACACTTAAGAAGCACATAATAGTTCATCATATTAATTAAATTTCTATGCTGTACTGCAGCATTCTGAATCATTCACCTCTGAAGAGACAATGGTTCGGTGTTTCTCTAATTCAGTTAGACAGTAAACGGTCCAATGTTCTGAAAATGCTCATACCTCAACAAATACATGTTGTATGGGCCTAAAACTGTTTGACAAACAACGCTTTAGCAGCATATACTAGTTCACCATTGTATTTAAACTGTCTGACACTGTCACACAGAGTAATGACTGAAGCGTTTAACCAATTCCCCTTTTCGACGTTTAAATCGGCTGAAAATGCGTTTTTTCCCAGATTTGCACACAATGATGAAAATGATCATAACTCCACAAATACATGTTAGATGGGCCTAAAACTGGTTGACAAACAACACTTTAGTAGCATATACTTGTTCACCATTGTATTTAAACTGTCTGACACTGTCACACAGAGTAATGACTGAAGCGTTTAAGCAATTCCCCTTTTCGACGTTTAAATCGGCTGAAAATGCGTTTTTTCCCACATGTACACATAATGATGAAAATGATCATAACTCAACAAATACATGTTTGATGGGCCTAAAACTGGTTGACAAACAACACTTTAGCAGCATATACTAGTTCACCATTGTATTTAAACTGTCTGACACTGTCACACAGAGTAATGACTGAAGCGTTTAAGCAATTCCCCTTTTCGACGTTTAAATCGGCTGAAAATGCGTTTTTTCCCACATGTGCACACAATGATGAAAATGATCATAACTCGACAAATACATGTTAGATGGGCCTAAAACTGGTTGACAAACAACACTTTAGCAGCATATACTAGTTCACCATTGTATTTAAACTGTCTGACACTGTCACACAGAGTAATGACTGAAGCGTTTAACCAATTCCCCTTTTCGACGTTTAAATCGGCTGAAAATGCGTTTTTTCCCACATGTGCACACAATGATGAAAATGATCATAACTCGACAAATACATGTTAGATGGGCCTAAAACTGTTTGACAAACAACACTTTAGCAGCATATACTTGTTCACCATTGTATTTAAACTGTCTGACACTGTCACACAGAGTAATGACTGAAGCGTTTAACCAATTCCCCTTTTCGACGTTTAAATCGGCTGAAAATGCGTTTTTTCCCACATGTGCACACTATGATGAAAATGATCCTAACTCCACAAATACATGTTATATGGGCATAGAAATCTGAGAGAAAAACTTAGGAAGCACATAATAGTTCATCATATTAATAAAATTTCTATGCTGTACTGCAGCATTCTGAATCATTCACCTCTGAATAGACAATGGTTCGGTGTTTCTCTAATTCAGCTAGACAGCAAACCGTCCAATGTTCTGAAAATGCTCATACCTCGACAAATACATGTTGTATGGGCCTAAAACTGTTTGACAAACAACGCTTTAGCAGCATATACTAGTTCACCATTGTATTTAAACTGTCTGACACTGTCACACAGAGTAATGACTGAAGCGTTTAACCAATTCCCCTTTTCGACGTTTAAATCGGCTGAAAATGCGTTTTTTCCCAGATTTGCACACAATGATGAAAATGATCATAACTCCACAAATACATGTTAGATGGGCCTAAAACTGGTTGACAAACAACACTTTAGCAGCATATACTTGTTCACCATTGTATTTAAACTGTCTGACACTGTCACACAGAGTAATGACTGAAGCGTTTAAGCAATTCCCCTTTTCGACGTTTAAATCGGCTGAAAATGCGTTTTTTCCCACATGTGCACACAATGATGAAAATGATCATAACTCGACAAATACATGTTAGATGGGCCTAAAACTGTTTGACAAACAACACTTTAGCAGCATATTTTAGTTCACCATTGTATTTAAACTGTCTGACACTGTCACACAGAGTAATGACTGAAGCGTTTAAGCAATTCCCCTTTTCGACGTTTAAATCGGCTGAAAATGCGTTTTTTCCCACATGTGCACACAATGATGAAAATGATCATAACTCGACAAATACATGTTAGATGGGCCTAAAACTGTTTGACAAACAACACTTTAGCAGCATATACCAGTTCACCATTGTATTTAAACTGTCTGACACTGTCACACAGAGTAATGACTGAAGCGTTTAACCAATTCCCCTTTTCGACGTTTAAATCGGCTGAAAATGCGTTTTTTCCCACATGTGCACACAATGATGAAAATGATCATAACTCCACAAATACATGTTAGATGGGCCTAGAAATCTGTGAGAAACACTTAAGAAGCACATAATAGTTCATCATATTAATACAATTTCTATGCTGTACTGCAGCATTCTGAATCATTCACCTCTGAAGAGACAATGGTTCGGTGTTTCTCTAATTCAGCTAGACAGCAAACCGTCACAAGTTCTGAAAATGATCATACCTCGACAAATACATGTTGTATGGGCATGAAACTGTTTGACAAACAACGCTTTAGCAGCATATACTAGTTCACCATTGTATTTAAACTGTCTGACACTGTCACACAGAGTAATGACTGAAGCGTTTAACCAATTCCCCTTTTCGACGTTTAAATCGGCTGAAAATGCGTTTTTTCCCACATTTGCACACAATGATGAAAATGATCATAACTCCACAAATACATGTTAGATGGGTCTAAAACTGTTTGACAAACACCACTTTAGCAGTATATACTAGTTCACCATTGTATTTAAACTGTCTGACACTGTCACACAGAGTAATGACTGAAGCGTTTAAGCAATTCCCCTTTTCGACGTTTAAATCGGCTGAAAATGCGTTTTTTCCCACATGTGCACATAATGATGAAAATGATCATAACTCGACGAATACATGTTAGATGGGCCTAAAACTGTTTGACAAACAACACTTTAGCAGCATATACTAGTTCACCATTGTATTTAAACGGTCTGACACTGTCACACAGAGTAATGACTGAAGCGTTTAACCAATTCCCCTTTTCGACGTTTAAATCGGCTGAAAATGCGTTTTTTCCCACATGTGCACACAATGATGAATATAATCATAACTCGACAAATACATTTTACATGGGCCTAAAACTGTTTGACAAACAACACTTTAGCAGCATATACTAGTTCACCATTGTATTTAAACTGTCTGACACTGTCACACAGAGTAATGACTGAAGCGTTTAACCAATTCCCCTTTTCGACGTTTAAATCGGCTGAAAATGCGTTTTTTCCCACATGTGCACACAATGATGAAAATGATCATAACTCCACAAATACATGTTAGATGGGCCTAGAAATCTGTGAGAAACACTTAAGAAGCACATAATAGTTCATCATATTAATTAAATTTCTATGCTGTACTGCAGCATTCTGAATCATTCACCTCTGAAGAGACAATGGTTCGGTGTTTCTCTAATTCAGTTAGACAGTAAACGGTCCAATGTTCTGAAAATGCTCATACCTCAACAAATACATGTTGTATGGGCCTAAAACTGTTTGACAAACAACGCTTTAGCAGCATATACTAGTTCACCATTGTATTTAAACTGTCTGACACTGTCACACAGAGTAATGACTGAAGCGTTTAAGCAATTCCCCTTTTCGACGTTTAAATCGGCTGAAAATGCGTTTTTTCCCACATGTACACATAATGATGAAAATGATCATAACTCAACAAATACATGTTTGATGGGCCTAAAACTGGTTGAAAAACAACACTTTAGCAGCATATACTAGTTCACCATTGTATTTAAACTGTCTGACACTGTCACACAGAGTAATGACTGAAGCGTTTAAGCAATTCCCCTTTTCGACGTTTAAATCGGCTGAAAATGCGTTTTTTCCCACATGTGCACACAATGATGAAAATGATCATAACTCCACAAATACATGTTAGATGGGCCTAGAAATCTGTGAGAAACACTTAAGAAGCACATAATAGTTCATCATATTAATTAAATTTCTATGCTGTACTGCAGCATTCTGAATCATTCACCTCTGAAGAGACAATGGTTCGGTGTTTCTCTAATTCAGTTAGACAGCAAACCGTCCAATGTTCTGAAAATGCTCATACCTCAACAAATACATGTTGTATGGGCCTAAAACTGTTTGACAAACAACGCTTTAGCAGCATATACTAGTTCACCATTGTATTTAAACTGTCTGACACTGTCACACAGAGTAATGACTGAAGCGTTTAACCAATACCCCTTTTCGACGTTTAAATCGGCTGAAAATGCGTTTTTTCCCACATGTGCAAATAATGATGAAAATGATCATAACTCGACAAATACATGTTAGATGGGCCTAAAACTGTTTGACAAACAACACTTTAGCAGCATATACTAGTTCACCATTGTATTTAAACTGTCTGACACTGTCACACAGAGTAATGACTGAAGCGTTTAAGCAATTCCCCTTTTCGACGTTTAAATCGGCTGAAAATGCGTTTTTTCCCACATGTGCACACAATGATGAAAATGATCATAACTCCACAAATACATGTTAGATGGGCCTAGAAATCTGTGAGAAACACTTAAGAAGCACATAATAGTTCATCATATTAATTAAATTTCTATGCTGTACTGCAGCATTCTGAATCATTCACCTCTGAAGAGACAATGGTTCGGTGTTTCTCTAATTCAGCTAGACAGCAAACCGTCCAATGTTCTGGAAATGCTCATACCTCGACAAATACATGTTGTATGGGTCTAAAACTGTTTGACAAACACCACTTTAGCAGCATATACTAGTTCACCATTGTATTTAAACTGTCTGACACTGTCACACAGAGTAATGACTGAAGCGTTTAAGCAATTTCCCTTTTCGACGTTTAAATCGGCTGAAAATGCGTTTTTTCCCACATGTGCACATAATGATGAAAATGATCATAACTCCACAAATACATGTTAGATGGGCCTAAAACTGTTTGACAAACAACGCTTTAGCAGCATATACTAGTTCACCATTGTATTTAAACTGTCTGACACTGTCACACAGAGTAATGACTGAAGCGTTTAACCAATTCCCCTTTTCGACGTTTAAATCGGCTGAAAATGCGTTTTTTCCCACATGTGCACATAATGATGAAAATGACCATAACTCGACAAATACATGTTAGATGGGCCTAAAACTGTTTGACAAACAACACTTTAGCAGCATATACTAGTTCACCATTGTATTTAAACTGTCTGACACTGTCACACAGAGTAAGGACTGAAGCGTTTAACCAATTCCCCTTTTCGACGTTTAAATCGGCTGAAAATGCGTTTTTTCCCACATGTGCACACAATGATGAAAATGATCATAACTCGACAAATACATTTTACATGGGCCTAAAACTGTTTGACAAACAACACTTTAGCAGCATATACTTGTTCACCATTGTATTTAAACTGTCTGACACTGTCACACAGAGTAATGACTGAAGCGTTTAACCAATTCCCCTTTTCGACGTTTAAATCGGCTGAAAATGCGTTTTTTCCCACATGTGCACACTATGATGAAAATGATCCTAACTCCACAAATACATGTTAGATGGGCATAGAAATCTGAGAGAAAAACTTAGGAAGCACATAATAGTTCATCATATTAATAAAATTTCTATGCTGTACTGCAGCATTCTGAATCATTCACCTCTGAATAGACAATGGTTCGGTGTTTCTCTAATTCAGCTAGACAGCAAACCGTCCAATGTTCTGAAAATGCTCATACCTCGACAAATACATGTTGTATGGGCCTAAAACTGTTTGACAAACAACGCTTTAGCAGCATATACTAGTTCACCATTGTATTTAAACTGTCTGACACTGTCACACAGAGTAATGACTGAAGCGTTTAACCAATTCCCCTTTTCGACGTTTAAATCGGCTGAAAATGCGTTTTTTCCCAGATTTGCACACAATGATGAAAATGATCATAACTCCACAAATACATGTTAGATGGGCCTAAAACTGGTTGACAAACAACACTTTAGCAGCATATACTTGTTCACCATTGTATTTAAACTGTCTGACACTGTCACACAGAGTAATGACTGAAGCGTTTAAGCAATTCCCCTTTTCGACGTTTAAATCGGCTGAAAATGCGTTTTTTCCCACATGTACACATAATGATGAAAATGATCATAACTCAACAAATACATGTTTGATGGGCCTAAAACTGGTTGACAAACAACACTTTAGCAGCATATACTAGTTCACCATTGTATTTAAACTGTCTGACACTGTCACACAGAGTAATGACTGAAGCGTTTAAGCAATTCCCCTTTTCGACGTTTAAATCGGCTGAAAATGCGTTTTTTCCCACATGTGCACACAATGATGAAAATGATCATAACTCGACAAATACATGTTAGATGGGCCTAAAACTGGTTGACAAACAACACTTTAGCAGCATATACTAGTTCACCATTGTATTTAAACTGTCTGACACTGTCACACAGAGTAATGACTGAAGCGTTTAACCAATTCCCCTTTTCGACGTTTAAATCGGCTGAAAATGCGTTTTTTCCCACATGTGCACACAATGATGAAAATGATCATAACTCCACAAATACATGTTAGATGGGCCTAGAAATCTGTGAGAAACACTTAAGAAGCACATAATAGTTCATCATATTAATTAAATTTCTATGCTGTACTGCAGCATTCTGAATCATTCACCTCTGAAGAGACAATGGTTCGGTGTTTCTCTAATTCAGTTAGACAGCAAACCGTCCAATGTTCTGAAAATGCTCATACCTCAACAAATACATGTTGTATGGGCCTAAAACTGTTTGACAAACAACGCTTTAGCAGCATATACTAGTTCACCATTGTATTTAAACTGTCTGACACTGTCACACAGAGTAATGACTGAAGCGTTTAACCAATACCCCTTTTCGACGTTTAAATCGGCTGAAAATGCGTTTTTTCCCACATGTGCAAATAATGATGAAAATGATCATAACTCGACAAATACATGTTAGATGGGCCTAAAACTGTTTGACAAACAACACTTTAGCAGCATATACTAGTTCACCATTGTATTTAAACTGTCTGACACTGTCACACAGAGTAATGACTGAAGCGTTTAAGCAATTCCCCTTTTCGACGTTTAAATCGGCTGAAAATGCGTTTTTTCCCACATATGCACATAATGATGAAAATGACCATAACTCGACAAATACATGTTAGATGGGCCTAAAACTGTTTGACAAACAACACTTTAGCAGCATATACTAGTTCACCATTGTATTTAAACTGTCTGACACTGTCACACAGAGTAATGACTGAAGCGTTTAACCAATTCCCCTTTTCGACGTTTAAATCGGCTGAAAATGCGTTTTTTCCCACATGTACACATAATGATGAAAATGATCATAACTCAACAAATACATGTTTGATGGGCCTAAAACTGGTTGAAAAACAACACTTTAGCAGCATATACTAGTTCACCATTGTATTTAAACTGTCTGACACTGTCACACAGAGTAATGACTGAAGCGTTTAAGCAATTCCCCTTTTCGACGTTTAAATCGGCTGAAAATGCGTTTTTTCCCACATGTGCACACAATGATGAAAATGATCATAACTCCACAAATACATGTTAGATGGGCCTAGAAATCTGTGAGAAACACTTAAGAAGCACATAATAGTTCATCATATTAATTAAATTTCTATGCTGTACTGCAGCATTCTGAATCATTCACCTCTGAAGAGACAATGGTTCGGTGTTTCTCTAATTCAGTTAGACAGCAAACCGTCCAATGTTCTGAAAATGCTCATACCTCAACAAATACATGTTGTATGGGCCTAAAACTGTTTGACAAACAACGCTTTAGCAGCATATACTAGTTCACCATTGTATTTAAACTGTCTGACACTGTCACACAGAGTAATGACTGAAGCGTTTAACCAATACCCCTTTTCGACGTTTAAATCGGCTGAAAATGCGTTTTTTCCCACATGTGCAAATAATGATGAAAATGATCATAACTCGACAAATACATGTTAGATGGGCCTAAAACTGTTTGACAAACAACACTTTAGCAGCATATACTAGTTCACCATTGTATTTAAACTGTCTGACACTGTCACACAGAGTAATGACTGAAGCGTTTAAGCAATTCCCCTTTTCGACGTTTAAATCGGCTGAAAATGCGTTTTTTCCCACATGTGCACACAATGATGAAAATGATCATAACTCCACAAATACATGTTAGATGGGCCTAGAAATCTGTGAGAAACACTTAAGAAGCACATAATAGTTCATCATATTAATTAAATTTCTATGCTGTACTGCAGCATTCTGAATCATTCACCTCTGAAGAGACAATGGTTCGGTGTTTCTCTAATTCAGCTAGACAGCAAACCGTCCAATGTTCTGGAAATGCTCATACCTCGACAAATACATGTTGTATGGGTCTAAAACTGTTTGACAAACACCACTTTAGCAGCATATACTAGTTCACCATTGTATTTAAACTGTCTGACACTGTCACACAGAGTAATGACTGAAGCGTTTAAGCAATTTCCCTTTTCGACGTTTAAATCGGCTGAAAATGCGTTTTTTCCCACATGTGCACATAATGATGAAAATGATCATAACTCGACGAATACATGTTAGATGGGCCTAAAACTGTTTGACAAACAACACTTTAGCAGCATATACTAGTTCACCATTGTATTTAAACGGTCTGACACTGTCACACAGAGTAATGACTGAAGCGTTTAACCAATTCCCCTTTTCGACGTTTAAATCGGCTGAAAATGCGTTTTTTCCCACATGTGCACACAATGATGAATATAATCATAACTCGACAAATACATTTTACATGGGCCTAAAACTGTTTGACAAACAACACTTTAGCAGCATATACTAGTTCACCATTGTATTTAAACTGTCTGACACTGTCACACAGAGTAATGACTGAAGCGTTTAACCAATTCCCCTTTTCGACGTTTAAATCGGCTGAAAATGCGTTTTTTCCCACATGTGCACACAATGATGAAAATGATCATAACTCCACAAATACATGTTAGATGGGCCTAGAAATCTGTGAGAAACACTTAAGAAGCACATAATAGTTCATCATATTAATTAAATTTCTATGCTGTACTGCAGCATTCTGAATCATTCACCTCTGAAGAGACAATGGTTCGGTGTTTCTCTAATTCAGTTAGACAGCAAACGGTCCAATGTTCTGAAAATGCTCATACCTCAACAAATACATGTTGTATGGGCCTAAAACTGTTTGACAAACAACGCTTTAGCAGCATATACTAGTTCACCATTGTATTTAAACTGTCTGACACTGTCACACAGAGTAATGACTGAAGCGTTTAACCAATTCCCCTTTTCGACGTTTAAATCGGCTGAAAATGCGTTTTTTCCCACATTTGCACACAATGATGAAAATGATCATAACTCCACAAATACATGTTAGATGGGCCTAAAACTGGTTGACAAACAACACTTTAGTAGCATATACTTGTTCACCATTGTATTTAAACTGTCTGACACTGTCACACAGAGTAATGACTGAAGCGTTTAAGCAATTCCCCTTTTCGACGTTTAAATCGGCTGAAAATGCGTTTTTTCCCACATGTACACATAATGATGAAAATGATCATAACTCAACAAATACATGTTTGATGGGCCTAAAACTGGTTGAAAAACAACACTTTAGCAGCATATACTAGTTCACCATTGTATTTAAACTGTCTGACACTGTCACACAGAGTAATGACTGAAGCGTTTAACCAATTCCCCTTTTCGACGTTTAAATCGGCTGAAAATGCGTTTTTTCCCACATGTGCACACTATGATGAAAATGATCCTAACTCCACAAATACATGTTAGATGGGCATAGAAATCTGAGAGAAAAACTTAGGAAGCACATAATAGTTCATCATATTAATAAAATTTCTATGCTGTACTGCAGCATTCTGAATCATTCACCTCTGAATAGACAATGGTTCGGTGTTTCTCTAATTCAGCTAGACAGCAAACCGTCCAATGTTCTGAAAATGCTCATACCTCGACAAATACATGTTGTATGGGCCTAAAACTGTTTGACAAACAACGCTTTAGCAGCATATACTAGTTCACCATTGTATTTAAACTGTCTGACACTGTCACACAGAGTAATGACTGAAGCGTTTAACCAATTCCCCTTTTCGACGTTTAAATCGGCTGAAAATGCGTTTTTTCCCAGATTTGCACACAATGATGAAAATGATCATAACTCCACAAATACATGTTAGATGGGCCTAAAACTGGTTGACAAACAACACTTTAGCAGCATATACTTGTTCACCATTGTATTTAAACTGTCTGACACTGTCACACAGAGTAATGACTGAAGCGTTTAAGCAATTCCCCTTTTCGACGTTTAAATCGGCTGAAAATGCGTTTTTTCCCACATGTACACATAATGATGAAAATGATCATAACTCAACAAATACATGTTTGATGGGCCTAAAACTGGTTGACAAACAACACTTTAGCAGCATATACTAGTTCACCATTGTATTTAAACTGTCTGACACTGTCACACAGAGTAATGACTGAAGCGTTTAAGCAATTCCCCTTTTCGACGTTTAAATCGGCTGAAAATGCGTTTTTTCCCACATGTGCACACAATGATGAAAATGATCATAACTCGACAAATACATGTTAGATGGGCCTAAAACTGGTTGACAAACAACACTTTAGCAGCATATACTAGTTCACCATTGTATTTAAACTGTCTGACACTGTCACACAGAGTAATGACTGAAGCGTTTAACCAATTCCCCTTTTCGACGTTTAAATCGGCTGAAAATGCGTTTTTTCCCACATGTGCACACAATGATGAAAATGATCATAACTCCACAAATACATGTTAGATGGGCCTAGAAATCTGTGAGAAACACTTAAGAAGCACATAATAGTTCATCATATTAATTAAATTTCTATGCTGTACTGCAGCATTCTGAATCATTCACCTCTGAAGAGACAATGGTTCGGTGTTTCTCTAATTCAGTTAGACAGCAAACCGTCCAATGTTCTGAAAATGCTCATACCTCAACAAATACATGTTGTATGGGCCTAAAACTGTTTGACAAACAACGCTTTAGCAGCATATACTAGTTCACCATTGTATTTAAACTGTCTGACACTGTCACACAGAGTAATGACTGAAGCGTTTAACCAATACCCCTTTTCGACGTTTAAATCGGCTGAAAATGCGTTTTTTCCCACATGTGCAAATAATGATGAAAATGATCATAACTCGACAAATACATGTTAGATGGGCCTAAAACTGTTTGACAAACAACACTTTAGCAGCATATACTAGTTCACCATTGTATTTAAACTGTCTGACACTGTCACACAGAGTAATGACTGAAGCGTTTAACCAATTCCCCTTTTCGACGTTTAAATCGGCTGAAAATGCGTTTTTTCCCACATGTACACATAATGATGAAAATGATCATAACTCAACAAATACATGTTTGATGGGCCTAAAACTGGTTGAAAAACAACACTTTAGCAGCATATACTAGTTCACCATTGTATTTAAACTGTCTGACACTGTCACACAGAGTAATGACTGAAGCGTTTAAGCAATTCCCCTTTTCGACGTTTAAATCGGCTGAAAATGCGTTTTTTCCCACATGTGCACACAATGATGAAAATGATCATAACTCCACAAATACATGTTAGATGGGCCTAGAAATCTGTGAGAAACACTTAAGAAGCACATAATAGTTCATCATATTAATTAAATTTCTATGCTGTACTGCAGCATTCTGAATCATTCACCTCTGAAGAGACAATGGTTCGGTGTTTCTCTAATTCAGTTAGACAGCAAACCGTCCAATGTTCTGAAAATGCTCATACCTCAACAAATACATGTTGTATGGGCCTAAAACTGTTTGACAAACAACGCTTTAGCAGCATATACTAGTTCACCATTGTATTTAAACTGTCTGACACTGTCACACAGAGTAATGACTGAAGCGTTTAACCAATACCCCTTTTCGACGTTTAAATCGGCTGAAAATGCGTTTTTTCCCACATGTGCAAATAATGATGAAAATGATCATAACTCGACAAATACATGTTAGATGGGCCTAAAACTGTTTGACAAACAACACTTTAGCAGCATATACTAGTTCACCATTGTATTTAAACTGTCTGACACTGTCACACAGAGTAATGACTGAAGCGTTTAAGCAATTCCCCTTTTCGACGTTTAAATCGGCTGAAAATGCGTTTTTTCCCACATGTGCACACAATGATGAAAATGATCATAACTCCACAAATACATGTTAGATGGGCCTAGAAATCTGTGAGAAACACTTAAGAAGCACATAATAGTTCATCATATTAATTAAATTTCTATGCTGTACTGCAGCATTCTGAATCATTCACCTCTGAAGAGACAATGGTTCGGTGTTTCTCTAATTCAGCTAGACAGCAAACCGTCCAATGTTCTGGAAATGCTCATACCTCGACAAATACATGTTGTATGGGTCTAAAACTGTTTGACAAACACCACTTTAGCAGCATATACTAGTTCACCATTGTATTTAAACTGTCTGACACTGTCACACAGAGTAATGACTGAAGCGTTTAAGCAATTTCCCTTTTCGACGTTTAAATCGGCTGAAAATGCGTTTTTTCCCACATGTGCACATAATGATGAAAATGATCATAACTCCACAAATACATGTTAGATGGGTCTAAAACTGTTTGACAAACACCACTTTAGCAGTATATACTAGTTCACCATTGTATTTAAACTGTCTGACACTGTCACACAGAGTAATGACTGAAGCGTTTAAGCAATTCCCCTTTTCGACGTTTAAATCGGCTGAAAATGCGTTTTTTCCCACATGTGCACATAATGATGAAAATGATCATAACTCGACGAATACATGTTAGATGGGCCTAAAACTGTTTGACAAACAACACTTTAGCAGCATATACTAGTTCACCATTGTATTTAAACGGTCTGACACTGTCACACAGAGTAATGACTGAAGCGTTTAACCAATTCCCCTTTTCGACGTTTAAATCGGCTGAAAATGCGTTTTTTCCCACATGTGCACACAATGATGAATATAATCATAACTCGACAAATACATTTTACATGGGCCTAAAACTGTTTGACAAACAACACTTTAGCAGCATATACTAGTTCACCATTGTATTTAAACTGTCTGACACTGTCACACAGAGTAATGACTGAAGCGTTTAACCAATTCCCCTTTTCGACGTTTAAATCGGCTGAAAATGCGTTTTTTCCCACATGTGCACACAATGATGAAAATGATCATAACTCCACAAATACATGTTAGATGGGCCTAGAAATCTGTGAGAAACACTTAAGAAGCACATAATAGTTCATCATATTAATTAAATTTCTATGCTGTACTGCAGCATTCTGAATCATTCACCTCTGAAGAGACAATGGTTCGGTGTTTCTCTAATTCAGTTAGACAGCAAACGGTCCAATGTTCTGAAAATGCTCATACCTCAACAAATACATGTTGTATGGGCCTAAAACTGTTTGACAAACAACGCTTTAGCAGCATATACTAGTTCACCATTGTATTTAAACTGTCTGACACTGTCACACAGAGTAATGACTGAAGCGTTTAACCAATTCCCCTTTTCGACGTTTAAATCGGCTGAAAATGCGTTTTTTCCCACATTTGCACACAATGATGAAAATGATCATAACTCCACAAATACATGTTAGATGGGCCTAAAACTGGTTGACAAACAACACTTTAGTAGCATATACTTGTTCACCATTGTATTTAAACTGTCTGACACTGTCACACAGAGTAATGACTGAAGCGTTTAAGCAATTCCCCTTTTCGACGTTTAAATCGGCTGAAAATGCGTTTTTTCCCACATGTACACATAATGATGAAAATGATCATAACTCAACAAATACATGTTTGATGGGCCTAAAACTGGTTGAAAAACAACACTTTAGCAGCATATACTAGTTCACCATTGTATTTAAACTGTCTGACACTGTCACACAGAGTAATGACTGAAGCGTTTAACCAATTCCCCTTTTCGACGTTTAAATCGGCTGAAAATGCGTTTTTTCCCACATGTGCACACAATGATGAAAATAATCATAACTCGACAAATACATTTTACATGGGCCTAAAACTGTTTGACAAACAACACTTTAGCAGCATATTTTAGTTCACCATTGTATTTAAACTGTCTGACACTGTCACACAGAGTAATGACTGAAGCGTTTAAGCAATTCCCCTTTTCGACGTTTAAATCGGCTGAAAATGCGTTTTTTCCCACATGTGCACACAATGATGAAAATGATCATAACTCGACAAATACATGTTAGATGGGCCTAAAACTGTTTGACAAACAACACTTTAGCAGCATATACCAGTTCACCATTGTATTTAAACTGTCTGACACTGTCACACAGAGTAATGACTGAAGCGTTTAACCAATTCCCCTTTTCGACGTTTAAATCGGCTGAAAATGCGTTTTTTCCCACATGTGCACACAATGATGAAAATGATCATAACTCCACAAATACATGTTAGATGGGCCTAGAAATCTGTGAGAAACACTTAAGAAGCACATAATAGTTCATCATATTAATTAAATTTCTATGCTGTACTGCAGCATTCTGAATCATTCACCTCTGAAGAGACAATGGTTCGGTGTTTCTCTAATTCAGCTAGACAGCAAACCGTCCAATGTTCTGGAAATGCTCATACCTCGACAAATACATGTTGTATGGGTCTAAAACTGTTTGACAAACACCACTTTAGCAGCATATACTAGTTCACCATTGTATTTAAACTGTCTGACACTGTCACACAGAGTAATGACTGAAGCGTTTAACCAATTCCCCTTTTCGACGTTTAAATCGGCTGAAAATGCGTTTTTTCCCACATTTGCACACAATGATGAAAATGATCATAACTCCACAAATACATGTTAGATGGGCCTAAAACTGGTTGACAAACAACACTTTAGTAGCATATACTTGTTCACCATTGTATTTAAACTGTCTGACACTGTCACACAGAGTAATGACTGAAGCGTTTAAGCAATTCCCCTTTTCGACGTTTAAATCGGCTGAAAATGCGTTTTTTCCCACATGTACACATAATGATGAAAATGATCATAACTCAACAAATACATGTTTGATGGGCCTAAAACTGGTTGAAAAACAACACTTTAGCAGCATATACTAGTTCACCATTGTATTTAAACTGTCTGACACTGTCACACAGAGTAATGACTGAAGCGTTTAACCAATTCCCCTTTTCGACGTTTAAATCGGCTGAAAATGCGTTTTTTCCCACATGTGCACACAATGATGAAAATAATCATAACTCGACAAATACATTTTACATGGGCCTAAAACTGTTTGACAAACAACACTTTAGCAGCATATTTTAGTTCACCATTGTATTTAAACTGTCTGACACTGTCACACAGAGTAATGACTGAAGCGTTTAAGCAATTCCCCTTTTCGACGTTTAAATCGGCTGAAAATGCGTTTTTTCCCACATGTGCACACAATGATGAAAATGATCATAACTCCACAAATACATGTTAGATGGGCCTAGAAATCTGTGAGAAACACTTAAGAAGCACATAATAGTTCATCATATTAATTAAATTTCTATGCTGTACTGCAGCATTCTGAATCATTCACCTCTGAAGAGACAATGGTTCGGTGTTTCTCTAATTCAGTTAGACAGCAAACCGTCCAATGTTCTGAAAATGCTCATACCTCAACAAATACATGTTGTATGGGCCTAAAACTGTTTGACAAACAACGCTTTAGCAGCATATACTAGTTCACCATTGTATTTAAACTGTCTGACACTGTCACACAGAGTAATGACTGAAGCGTTTAACCAATACCCCTTTTCGACGTTTAAATCGGCTGAAAATGCGTTTTTTCCCACATGTGCAAATAATGATGAAAATGATCATAACTCGACAAATACATGTTAGATGGGCCTAAAACTGTTTGACAAACAACACTTTAGCAGCATATACTAGTTCACCATTGTATTTAAACTGTCTGACACTGTCACACAGAGTAATGACTGAAGCGTTTAAGCAATTCCCCTTTTCGACGTTTAAATCGGCTGAAAATGCGTTTTTTCCCACATGTGCACAGAATGATGAAAATGATCATAACTCCACAAATACATGTTAGATGGGCCTAGAAATCTGTGAGAAACACTTAAGAAGCACATAATAGTTCATCATATTAATTAAATTTCTATGCTGTACTGCAGCATTCTGAATCATTCACCTCTGAAGAGACAATGGTTCGGTGTTTCTCTAATTCAGCTAGACAGCAAACCGTCCAATGTTCTGGAAATGCTCATACCTCGACAAATACATGTTGTATGGGCCTAAAACTGTTTGACAAACACCACTTTAGCAGCATATACTAGTTCACCATTGTATTTAAACTGTCTGACACTGTCACACAGAGTAATGACTGAAGCGTTTAAGCAATTTCCCTTTTCGACGTTTAAATCGGCTGAAAATGCGTTTTTTCCCACATGTGCACATAATGATGAAAATGATCATAACTCCACAAATACATGTTAGATGGGTCTAAAACTGTTTGACAAACACCACTTTAGCAGTTTATACTAGTTCACCATTGTATTTAAACTGTCTGACACTGTCACACAGAGTAATGACTGAAGCGTTTAAGCAATTCCCCTTTTCAACGTTTAAATCGGCTGAAAATGCGTTTTTTCCCACATGTGCACATAATGATGAAAATGATCATAACTCCACAAATACATGTTAGATGGGTCTAAAACTGTTTGACAAACACCACTTTAGCAGTATATACTAGTTCACCATTGTATTTAAACTGTCTGACACTGTCACACAGAGTAATGACTGAAGCGTTTAAGCATTTCCCCTTTTCGACGTTTAAATCGGCTGAAAATGCGTTTTTTCCCACATTTGCACACAATGATGAAAATGATCATAACTCCACAAATACATGTTAGATGGGCCTAAAACTGGTTGACAAACAACACTTTAGTAGCATATACTTGTTCACCATTGTATTTAAACTGTCTGACACTGTCACACAGAGTAATGACTGAAGCGTTTAAGCAATTCCCCTTTTCGACGTTTAAATCGGCTGAAAATGCGTTTTTTCCCACATGTACACATAATGATGAAAATGATCATAACTCAACAAATACATGTTTGATGGGCCTAAAAGTGGTTGAAAAACAACACTTTAGCAGCATATACTAGTTCACCATTGTATTTAAACTGTCTGACACTGTCACACAGAGTAATGACTGAAGCGTTTAACCAATTCCCCTTTTCGACGTTTAAATCGGCTGAAAATGCGTTTTTTCCCACATGTGCACACCATGATGAAAATAATCATAACTCGACAAATACATTTTACATGGGCCTAAAACTGTTTGACAAACAACACTTTAGCAGCATATTTTAGTTCACCATTGTATTTAAACTGTCTGACACTGTCACACAGAGTAATGACTGAAGCGTTTAAGCAATTCCCCTTTTCGACGTTTAAATCGGCTGAAAATGCGTTTTTTCCCACATGTGCACACAATGATGAAAATGATCATAACTCGACAAATACATGTTAGATGGGCCTAAAACTGTTTGACAAACAACACTTTAGCAGCATATACCAGTTCACCATTGTATTTAAACTGTCTGACACTGTCACACAGAGTAATGACTGAAGCGTTTAACCAATTCCCCTTTTCGACGTTTAAATCGGCTGAAAATGCGTTTTTTCCCACATGTGCACACAATGATGAAAATGATCATAACTCCACAAATACATGTTAGATGGGCCTAGAAATCTGTGAGAAACACTTAAGAAGCACATAATAGTTCATCATATTAATAAAATTTCTATGCTGTACTGCAGCATTCTGAATCATTCACCTCTGAAGAGACAATGGTTCGGTGTTTCTCTAATTCAGCTAGACAGCAAACCGTCACAAGTTCTGAAAATGATCATAACTCCACAAATACATGTTAGATGGGCCTAAAACTGGTTGACAAACAACACTTTAGTAGCATATACTTGTTCACCATTGTATTTAAACTGTCTGACACTGTCACACAGAGTAATGACTGAAGCGTTTAAGCAATTCCCCTTTTCGACGTTTAAATCGGCTGAAAATGCGTTTTTTCCCACATGTACACATAATGATGAAAATGATCATAACTCAACAAATACATGTTTGATGGGCCTAAAACTGGTTGAAAAACAACACTTTAGCAGCATATACTAGTTCACCATTGTATTTAAACTGTCTGACACTGTCACACAGAGTAATGACTGAAGCGTTTAACCAATTCCCCTTTTCGACGTTTAAATCGGCTGAAAATGCGTTTTTTCCCACATGTGCACACAATGATGAAAATAATCATAACTCGACAAATACATTTTACATGGGCCTAAAACTGTTTGACAAACAACACTTTAGCAGCATATTTTAGTTCACCATTGTATTTAAACTGTCTGACACTGTCACACAGAGTAATGACTGAAGCGTTTAAGCAATTCCCCTTTTCGACGTTTAAATCGGCTGAAAATGCGTTTTTTCCCACATGTGCACACAATGATGAAAATGATCATAACTCGACAAATACATGTTAGATGGGCCTAAAACTGTTTGACAAACAACACTTTAGCAGCATATACCAGTTCACCATTGTATTTAAACTGTCTGACACTGTCACACAGAGTAATGACTGAAGCGTTTAACCAATTCCCCTTTTCGACGTTTAAATCGGCTGAAAATGCGTTTTTTCCCACATGTGCACACAATGATGAAAATGATCATAACTCCACAAATACATGTTAGATGGGCCTAGAAATCTGTGAGAAACATTTAAGAACCACATAATAGTTCATCATATTAATAAAATTTCTATGCTGTACTGCAGCATTCTGAATCATTCACCTCTGAAGAGACAATGGTTCGGTGTTTCTCTAATTCAGCTAGACAGCAAACCGTCACAAGTTCTGAAAATGATCATACCTCGACAAATACATGTTGTATGGGCATAAAACTGTTTGACAAACAACGCTTTAGCAGCATATACTAGTTCACCATTGTATTTAAACTGTCTGACACTGTCACACAGAGTAATGACTGAAGCGTTTAACCAATTCCCCTTTTCGACGTTTAAATCGGCTGAAAATGCGTTTTTTTCCCACATGTGCACACAATGATGAAAATATTCATAACTCGACAAATACATTTTAAATGGGCCTAAAACTGTTTGACAAACAACACATTAGCAGCATATACTAGTTCACCATTGTATTTAAACTGTCTGACACTGTCACACAGAGTAATGACTGAAGCGTTTAACCAATTCCCCTTTTCGACGTTTAAATCGGCTGAAAATGCGTTTTTTCCCCACATGTGCACACAATGATGAAAATAATCATAACTCCACAAATACATGTTAGATGGGTCTAAAACTGTTTGACAAACACCACTTTAGCAGCATATACTAGTTCACCATTGTATTTAAACTGTCTGACACTGTCACACAGAGTAATGACTGAAGCGTTTAAGCAATTCCCCTTTTCGACGTTTAAATCGGCTGAAAATGCGTTTTTTCCCACATGTGCACATAATGATGAAAATGATCATAACTCGACGAATACATGTTAGATGGGCCTAAAACTGTTTGACAAACAACACTTTAGCAGCATATACCAGTTCACCATTGTATTTAAACTGTCTGACACTGTCACACAGAGTAATGACTGAAGCGTTTAACCAATTCCCCTTTTCGACGTTTAAATCGGCTGAAAATGCGTTTTTTCCCACATGTGCACACAATGATGAAAATGATCATAACTCCACAAATACATGTTAGATGGGCCTAGAAATCTGTGAGAAACATTTAAGAACCACATAATAGTTCATCATATTAATAAAATTTCTATGCTGTACTGCAGCATTCTGAATCATTCACCTCTGAAGAGACAATGGTTCGGTGTTTCTCTAATTCAGCTAGACAGCAAACCGTCACAAGTTCTGAAAATGATCATACCTCGACAAATACATGTTGTATGGGCATAAAACTGTTTGACAAACAACGCTTTAGCAGCATATACTAGTTCACCATTGTATTTAAACTGTCTGACACTGTCACACAGAGTAATGACTGAAGCGTTTAACCAATTCCCCTTTTCGACGTTTAAATCGGCTGAAAATGCGTTTTTTTCCCACATGTGCACACAATGATGAAAATATTCATAACTCGACAAATACATTTTAAATGGGCCTAAAACTGTTTGACAAACAACACATTAGCAGCATATACTAGTTCACCATTGTATTTAAACTGTCTGACACTGTCACACAGAGTAATGACTGAAGCGTTTAACCAATTCCCCTTTTCGACGTTTAAATCGGCTGAAAATGCGTTTTTTCCCCACATGTGCACACAATGATGAAAATGACCATAACTCGACAAACAGATGTTAGATGGGCCTAAAACTGTTTGACAAACAACACTTTAGCAGCATATACTAGTTCACCATTGTATTTAAACGTTCTGACACTGTCACACAGAGTAATGACTGAAGCGTTTAACCAATTCCCCTTTTCGACGTTTAAATCGGCTGAAAATGCGTTTTTTCCCACATGTGCACATAATGATGAAAATGACCATAACTCGACAAATACATGTTAGATGGGCCTAAAACTGTTTGACAAACAACACTTTAGCAGCATATACTAGTTCACCATTGTATTTAAACGGTCTGACACTGTCACACAGAGTAATGACTGAAGCGTTTAACCAATTCCCTTTTTCGACGTTTAAATCGGCTGAAAATGCGTTTTTTCCCACATGTGCACACAATGATGAATATAATCATAACTCGACAAATACATTTTACATGGGCCTAAAACTGTTTGACAAACAACACTTTAGCAGCATATACTAGTTCACCATTGTATTTAAACGGTCTGACACTGTCACACAGAGTAATGACTGAAGCGTTTAACCAATTCCCCTTTTCGACGTTTAAATCGGCTGAAAATGCGTTTTTTCCCACATGTGCACACAATGATGAATATAATCATAACTCGACAAATACATTTTACATGGGCCTAAAACTGTTTGACAAACAACACTTTAGCAGCATATACTAGTTCACCATTGTATTTAAACGGTCTGACACTGTCACACAGAGTAATGACTGAAGCGTTTAAGCAATTCCCCTTTTCGACGTTTAAATCGGCTGAAAATGCGTTTTTTCCCACATGTGCACACAATGATGAATATAATCATAACTCGACAAATACATTTTACATGGGCCTAAAACTGTTTGACAAACAACACTTTAGCAGCATATACTAGTTCACCATTGTATTTAAACTGTCTGACACTGTCACACAGAGTAATGACTGAAGCGTTTAACCAATTCCCCTTTTCGACGTTTAAATCGGCTGAAAATGCGTTTTTTCCCACATGTGCACACAATGATGAAAATGATCATAACTCCACAAATACATGTTAGATGGGCCTAGAAATCTGTGAGAAATACTTAAGAAACACATAATAGTTCATCATATTAATTAAATTTCTATGCTGTATTAAAGCATTCTGAATCATTCACCTCTGAAGAGACAATGGTTCGGTGTTTCTCTAATTCAGTTAGACAGCAAACCGTCCAATGTTCTGAAAATGCTCATACCTCAACAAATACATGTTGTATGGGCCTAAAACTGTTTGACAAACAACGCTTTAGCAGCATATACTAGTTCACCATTGTATTTAAACTGTCTGACACTGTCACACAGAGTAATGACTGAAGCGTTTAACCAATACCCCTTTTCGACGTTTAAATCGGCTGAAAATGCGTTTTTTCCCACATGTGCACATAATGATGAAAATGATCATAACTCGACAAATACATGTTAGATGGACCTAAAACTGTTTGACAAACAACACTTTAGCAGCATATACTAGTTCACCATTGTATTTAAACTGTCTGACACTGTCACACAGAGTAATGACTGAAGCGTTTAAGCAATTCCCCTTTTCGACGTTTAAATCGGCTGAAAATGCGTTTTTTCCCACATATGCACATAATGATGAAAATGACCATAACTCGACAAATACATGTTAGATGGGCCTAAAACTGTTTGACAAACAACACTTTAGCAGCATATACTAGTTCACCATTGTATTTAAACTGTCTGACACTGTCACACAGAGTAATGACTGAAGCGTTTAAGCAATTCCCCTTTTCGACGTTTAAATCGGCTGAAAATGCGTTTTTTCCCACATGTACACATAATGATGAAAATGATCATAACTCGACAAATACATGTTAGATGGGCCTAAAACTGGTTGACAAACAACACTTTAGCAGCATATACTAGTTCACCATTCTATTTAAACTGTCTGACACTGTCACACAGAGTAATGACTGAAGCGTTTAACCAATTCCCCTTTTCGACGTTTAAATCGGCTGAAAATGCGTTTTTTCCCACATGTGCACACAATGATGAAAATGATCATAACTCCACAAATACATGTTAGATGGGCCTAGAAATCTGTGAGAAACACTTAAGAAGCACATAATAGTTCATCATATTAATTAAATTTCTATGCTGTACTGCAGCATTCTGAATCATTCACCTCTGAAGAGACAATGGTTCGGTGTTTCTCTAATTCAGCTAGACAGCAAACCGTCACAAGTTCTGAAAATGATCATAACTCCAGAAATACATGCTAGATGGGCATAGAAATCTGAGAGAAAAACTTAGGAAGCACATAATAGTTCATCATATTAATTAAATTTCAATGCTGTACTGCAGCATTCCGAATCATTCACCTCTGAAGAGACAATGGTTCGGTGTTTCTCTAATTCAGCTAGACAGCAAACCGTCCAATGTTCTGAAAATGCTCATACCTCGACAAATACATGTTGTATGGGCCTAAAACTGTTTGACAAACAACGCTTTAGCAGCATATACTAGTTCACCATTGTATTTAAACTGTCTGACACTGTCACACAGAGTAATGACTGAAGCGTTTAAGCAATTCCCCTTTTCGACGTTTAAATCGGCTGAAAATGCGTTTTTTCCCACATGTGCACATAATGATGAAAATGACCATAACTCGACAAATACATGTTAGATGGGCCTAAAACTGTTTGACAAACAACACTTTAGCAGCATATACTAGTTCACCATTGTATTTAAACGGTCTGACACTGTCACACAGAGTAATGACTGAAGCGTTTAACCAATTCCCCTTTTCGACGTTTAAATCGGCTGAAAATGCGTTTTTTCCCACATGTGCACATAATGATGAAAATGACCATAACTCGACAAATACATGTTAGATGGGCCTAAAACTGTTTGACAAACAACACTTTAGCAGCATATACTAGTTCACCATTGTATTTAAACTGTCTGACACTGTCACACAGAGTAAGGACTGAAGCGTTTAACCAATTCCCCTTTTCGACGTTTAAATCGGCTGAAAATGCGTTTTTTCCCACATGTGCACACAATGATGAAAATGATCATAACTCGACAAATACATTTTACATGGGCCTAAAACTGTTTGACAAACAACACTTTAGCAGCATATACTTGTTCACCATTGTATTTAAACTGTCTGACACTGTCACACAGAGTAATGACTGAAGCGTTTAACCAATTCCCCTTTTCGACGTTTAAATCGGCTGAAAATGCGTTTTTTCCCACATGTGCACACTATGATGAAAATGATCCTAACTCCACAAATACATGTTAGATGGGCATAGAAATCTGAGAGAAAAACTTAGGAAGCACATAATAGTTCATCATATTAATAAAATTTCTATGCTGTACTGCAGCATTCTGAATCATTCACCTCTGAATAGACAATGGTTCGGTGTTTCTCTAATTCAGCTAGACAGCAAACCGTCCAATGTTCTGAAAATGCTCATACCTCGACAAATACATGTTGTATGGGCCTAAAACTGTTTGACAAACAACGCTTTAGCAGCATATACTAGTTCACCATTGTATTTAAACTGTCTGACACTGTCACACAGAGTAATGACTGAAGCGTTTAACCAATTCCCCTTTTCGACGTTTAAATCGGCTGAAAATGCGTTTTTTCCCACATGTACACATAATGATGAAAATGATCATAACTCAACAAATACATGTTTGATGGGCCTAAAACTGGTTGACAAACAACACTTTAGCAGCATATACTAGTTCACCATTGTATTTAAACTGTCTGACACTGTCACACAGAGTAATGACTGAAGCGTTTAAGCAATTCCCCTTTTCGACGTTTAAATCGGCTGAAAATGCGTTTTTTCCCACATGTGCACACAATGATGAAAATGATCATAACTCCACAAATACATGTTAGATGGGCCTAGAAATCTGTGAGAAACACTTAAGAAGCACATAATAGTTCATCATATTAATTAAATTTCTATGCTGTACTGCAGCATTCTGAATCATTCACCTCTGAAGAGACAATGGTTCGGTGTTTCTCTAATTCAGTTAGACAGCAAACCGTCCAATGTTCTGAAAATGCTCATACCTCAACAAATACATGTTGTATGGGCCTAAAACTGTTTGACAAACAACGCTTTAGCAGCATATACTAGTTCACCATTGTATTTAAACTGTCTGACACTGTCACACAGAGTAATGACTGAAGCGTTTAACCAATACCCCTTTTCGACGTTTAAATCGGCTGAAAATGCGTTTTTTCCCACATGTGCAAATAATGATGAAAATGATCATAACTCGACAAATACATGTTAGATGGGCCTAAAACTGTTTGACAAACAACACTTTAGCAGCATATACTAGTTCACCATTGTATTTAAACTGTCTGACACTGTCACACAGAGTAATGACTGAAGCGTTTAAGCAATTCCCCTTTTCGACGTTTAAATCGGCTGAAAATGCGTTTTTTCCCACATGTGCACACAATGATGAAAATGTTCATAACTCCACAAATACATGTTAGATGGGCCTAGAAATCTGTGAGAAACACTTAAGAAGCACATAATAGTTCATCATATTAATTAAATTTCTATGCTGTACTGCAGCATTCTGAATCATTCACCTCTGAAGAGACAATGGTTCGGTGTTTCTCTAATTCAGCTAGACAGCAAACCGTCCAATGTTCTGGAAATGCTCATACCTCGACAAATACATGTTGTATGGGTCTAAAACTGTTTGACAAACACCACTTTAGCAGCATATACTAGTTCACCATTGTATTTAAACTGTCTGACACTGTCACACAGAGTAATGACTGAAGCGTTTAAGCAATTTCCCTTTTCGACGTTTAAATCGGCTGAAAATGCGTTTTTTCCCACATGTGCACATAATGATGAAAATGATCATAACTCCACAAATACATGTTAGATGGGTCTAAAACTGTTTGACAAACACCACTTTAGCAGTATATACTAGTTCACCATTGTATTTAAACTGTCTGACACTGTCACACAGAGTAATGACTGAAGCGTTTAAGCAATTCCCCTTTTCGACGTTTAAATCGGCTGAAAATGCGTTTTTTCCCACATGTGCACATAATGATGAAAATGATCATAACTCGACGAATACATGTTAGATGGGCCTAAAACTGTTTGACAAACAACACTTTAGCAGCATATACTAGTTCACCATTGTATTTAAACGGTCTGACACTGTCACACAGAGTAATGACTGAAGCGTTTAACCAATTCCCCTTTTCGACGTTTAAATCGGCTGAAAATGCGTTTTTTCCCACATGTGCACACAATGATGAATATAATCATAACTCGACAAATACATTTTACATGGGCCTAAAACTGTTTGACAAACAACACTTTAGCAGCATATACTAGTTCACCATTGTATTTAAACTGTCTGACACTGTCACACAGAGTAATGACTGAAGCGTTTAACCAATTCCCCTTTTCGACGTTTAAATCGGCTGAAAATGCGTTTTTTCCCACATGTGCACACAATGATGAAAATGATCATAACTCCACAAATACATGTTAGATGGGCCTAGAAATCTGTGAGAAACACTTAAGAAGCACATAATAGTTCATCATATTAATTAAATTTCTATGCTGTACTGCAGCATTCTGAATCATTCACCTCTGAAGAGACAATGGTTCGGTGTTTCTCTAATTCAGTTAGACAGTAAACGGTCCAATGTTCTGAAAATGCTCATACCTCAACAAATACATGTTGTATGGGCCTAAAACTGTTTGACAAACAACGCTTTAGCAGCATATACTAGTTCACCATTGTATTTAAACTGTCTGACACTGTCACACAGAGTAATGACTGAAGCGTTTAACCAATTCCCCTTTTCGACGTTTAAATCGGCTGAAAATGCGTTTTTTCCCAGATTTGCACACAATGATGAAAATGATCATAACTCCACAAATACATGTTAGATGGGCCTAAAACTGGTTGACAAACAACACTTTAGTAGCATATACTTGTTCACCATTGTATTTAAACTGTCTGACACTGTCACACAGAGTAATGACTGAAGCGTTTAAGCAATTCCCCTTTTCGACGTTTAAATCGGCTGAAAATGCGTTTTTTCCCACATGTACACATAATGATGAAAATGATCATAACTCAACAAATACATGTTTGATGGGCCTAAAACTGGTTGACAAACAACACTTTAGCAGCATATACTAGTTCACCATTGTATTTAAACTGTCTGACACTGTCACACAGAGTAATGACTGAAGCGTTTAAGCAATTCCCCTTTTCGACGTTTAAATCGGCTGAAAATGCGTTTTTTCCCACATGTGCACACAATGATGAAAATGATCATAACTCGACAAATACATGTTAGATGGGCCTAAAACTGGTTGACAAACAACACTTTAGCAGCATATACTAGTTCACCATTGTATTTAAACTGTCTGACACTGTCACACAGAGTAATGACTGAAGCGTTTAACCAATTCCCCTTTTCGACGTTTAAATCGGCTGAAAATGCGTTTTTTCCCACATGTGCACACAATGATGAAAATGATCATAACTCGACAAATACATGTTAGATGGGCCTAAAACTGTTTGACAAACAACACTTTAGCAGCATATACTTGTTCACCATTGTATTTAAACTGTCTGACACTGTCACACAGAGTAATGACTGAAGCGTTTAACCAATTCCCCTTTTCGACGTTTAAATCGGCTGAAAATGCGTTTTTTCCCACATGTGCACACTATGATGAAAATGATCCTAACTCCACAAATACATGTTAGATGGGCATAGAAATCTGAGAGAAAAACTTAGGAAGCACATAATAGTTCATCATATTAATAAAATTTCTATGCTGTACTGCAGCATTCTGAATCATTCACCTCTGAATAGACAATGGTTCGGTGTTTCTCTAATTCAGCTAGACAGCAAACCGTCCAATGTTCTGAAAATGCTCATACCTCGACAAATACATGTTGTATGGGCCTAAAACTGTTTGACAAACAACGCTTTAGCAGCATATACTAGTTCACCATTGTATTTAAACTGTCTGACACTGTCACACAGAGTAATGACTGAAGCGTTTAACCAATTCCCCTTTTCGACGTTTAAATCGGCTGAAAATGCGTTTTTTCCCAGATTTGCACACAATGATGAAAATGATCATAACTCCACAAATACATGTTAGATGGGCCTAAAACTGGTTGACAAACAACACTTTAGCAGCATATACTTGTTCACCATTGTATTTAAACTGTCTGACACTGTCACACAGAGTAATGACTGAAGCGTTTAAGCAATTCCCCTTTTCGACGTTTAAATCGGCTGAAAATGCGTTTTTTCCCACATGTGCACACAATGATGAAAATGATCATAACTCGACAAATACATGTTAGATGGGCCTAAAACTGTTTGACAAACAACACTTTAGCAGCATATTTTAGTTCACCATTGTATTTAAACTGTCTGACACTGTCACACAGAGTAATGACTGAAGCGTTTAAGCAATTCCCCTTTTCGACGTTTAAATCGGCTGAAAATGCGTTTTTTCCCACATGTGCACACAATGATGAAAATGATCATAACTCGACAAATACATGTTAGATGGGCCTAAAACTGTTTGACAAACAACACTTTAGCAGCATATACCAGTTCACCATTGTATTTAAACTGTCTGACACTGTCACACAGAGTAATGACTGAAGCGTTTAACCAATTCCCCTTTTCGACGTTTAAATCGGCTGAAAATGCGTTTTTTCCCACATGTGCACACAATGATGAAAATGATCATAACTCCACAAATACATGTTAGATGGGCCTAGAAATCTGTGAGAAACACTTAAGAAGCACATAATAGTTCATCATATTAATACAATTTCTATGCTGTACTGCAGCATTCTGAATCATTCACCTCTGAAGAGACAATGGTTCGGTGTTTCTCTAATTCAGCTAGACAGCAAACCGTCACAAGTTCTGAAAATGATCATACCTCGACAAATACATGTTGTATGGGCATGAAACTGTTTGACAAACAACGCTTTAGCAGCATATACTAGTTCACCATTGTATTTAAACTGTCTGACACTGTCACACAGAGTAATGACTGAAGCGTTTAACCAATTCCCCTTTTCGACGTTTAAATCGGCTGAAAATGCGTTTTTTCCCACATTTGCACACAATGATGAAAATGATCATAACTCCACAAATACATGTTAGATGGGTCTAAAACTGTTTGACAAACACCACTTTAGCAGTATATACTAGTTCACCATTGTATTTAAACTGTCTGACACTGTCACACAGAGTAATGACTGAAGCGTTTAAGCAATTCCCCTTTTCGACGTTTAAATCGGCTGAAAATGCGTTTTTTCCCACATGTGCACATAATGATGAAAATGATCATAACTCGACGAATACATGTTAGATGGGCCTAAAACTGTTTGACAAACAACACTTTAGCAGCATATACTAGTTCACCATTGTATTTAAACGGTCTGACACTGTCACACAGAGTAATGACTGAAGCGTTTAACCAATTCCCCTTTTCGACGTTTAAATCGGCTGAAAATGCGTTTTTTCCCACATGTGCACACAATGATGAATATAATCATAACTCGACAAATACATTTTACATGGGCCTAAAACTGTTTGACAAACAACACTTTAGCAGCATATACTAGTTCACCATTGTATTTAAACTGTCTGACACTGTCACACAGAGTAATGACTGAAGCGTTTAACCAATTCCCCTTTTCGACGTTTAAATCGGCTGAAAATGCGTTTTTTCCCACATGTGCACACAATGATGAAAATGATCATAACTCCACAAATACATGTTAGATGGGCCTAGAAATCTGTGAGAAACACTTAAGAAGCACATAATAGTTCATCATATTAATTAAATTTCTATGCTGTACTGCAGCATTCTGAATCATTCACCTCTGAAGAGACAATGGTTCGGTGTTTCTCTAATTCAGTTAGACAGTAAACGGTCCAATGTTCTGAAAATGCTCATACCTCAACAAATACATGTTGTATGGGCCTAAAACTGTTTGACAAACAACGCTTTAGCAGCATATACTAGTTCACCATTGTATTTAAACTGTCTGACACTGTCACACAGAGTAATGACTGAAGCGTTTAAGCAATTCCCCTTTTCGACGTTTAAATCGGCTGAAAATGCGTTTTTTCCCACATGTACACATAATGATGAAAATGATCATAACTCAACAAATACATGTTTGATGGGCCTAAAACTGGTTGAAAAACAACACTTTAGCAGCATATACTAGTTCACCATTGTATTTAAACTGTCTGACACTGTCACACAGAGTAATGACTGAAGCGTTTAAGCAATTCCCCTTTTCGACGTTTAAATCGGCTGAAAATGCGTTTTTTCCCACATGTGCACACAATGATGAAAATGATCATAACTCCACAAATACATGTTAGATGGGCCTAGAAATCTGTGAGAAACACTTAAGAAGCACATAATAGTTCATCATATTAATTAAATTTCTATGCTGTACTGCAGCATTCTGAATCATTCACCTCTGAAGAGACAATGGTTCGGTGTTTCTCTAATTCAGTTAGACAGCAAACCGTCCAATGTTCTGAAAATGCTCATACCTCAACAAATACATGTTGTATGGGCCTAAAACTGTTTGACAAACAACGCTTTAGCAGCATATACTAGTTCACCATTGTATTTAAACTGTCTGACACTGTCACACAGAGTAATGACTGAAGCGTTTAACCAATACCCCTTTTCGACGTTTAAATCGGCTGAAAATGCGTTTTTTCCCACATGTGCAAATAATGATGAAAATGATCATAACTCGACAAATACATGTTAGATGGGCCTAAAACTGTTTGACAAACAACACTTTAGCAGCATATACTAGTTCACCATTGTATTTAAACTGTCTGACACTGTCACACAGAGTAATGACTGAAGCGTTTAAGCAATTCCCCTTTTCGACGTTTAAATCGGCTGAAAATGCGTTTTTTCCCACATGTGCACACAATGATGAAAATGATCATAACTCCACAAATACATGTTAGATGGGCCTAGAAATCTGTGAGAAACACTTAAGAAGCACATAATAGTTCATCATATTAATTAAATTTCTATGCTGTACTGCAGCATTCTGAATCATTCACCTCTGAAGAGACAATGGTTCGGTGTTTCTCTAATTCAGCTAGACAGCAAACCGTCCAATGTTCTGGAAATGCTCATACCTCGACAAATACATGTTGTATGGGTCTAAAACTGTTTGACAAACACCACTTTAGCAGCATATACTAGTTCACCATTGTATTTAAACTGTCTGACACTGTCACACAGAGTAATGACTGAAGCGTTTAAGCAATTTCCCTTTTCGACGTTTAAATCGGCTGAAAATGCGTTTTTTCCCACATGTGCACATAATGATGAAAATGATCATAACTCCACAAATACATGTTAGATGGGCCTAAAACTGTTTGACAAACAACGCTTTAGCAGCATATACTAGTTCACCATTGTATTTAAACTGTCTGACACTGTCACACAGAGTAATGACTGAAGCGTTTAACCAATTCCCCTTTTCGACGTTTAAATCGGCTGAAAATGCGTTTTTTCCCACATGTGCACATAATGATGAAAATGACCATAACTCGACAAATACATGTTAGATGGGCCTAAAACTGTTTGACAAACAACACTTTAGCAGCATATACTAGTTCACCATTGTATTTAAACTGTCTGACACTGTCACACAGAGTAAGGACTGAAGCGTTTAACCAATTCCCCTTTTCGACGTTTAAATCGGCTGAAAATGCGTTTTTTCCCACATGTGCACACAATGATGAAAATGATCATAACTCGACAAATACATTTTACATGGGCCTAAAACTGTTTGACAAACAACACTTTAGCAGCATATACTTGTTCACCATTGTATTTAAACTGTCTGACACTGTCACACAGAGTAATGACTGAAGCGTTTAACCAATTCCCCTTTTCGACGTTTAAATCGGCTGAAAATGCGTTTTTTCCCACATGTGCACACTATGATGAAAATGATCCTAACTCCACAAATACATGTTAGATGGGCATAGAAATCTGAGAGAAAAACTTAGGAAGCACATAATAGTTCATCATATTAATAAAATTTCTATGCTGTACTGCAGCATTCTGAATCATTCACCTCTGAATAGACAATGGTTCGGTGTTTCTCTAATTCAGCTAGACAGCAAACCGTCCAATGTTCTGAAAATGCTCATACCTCGACAAATACATGTTGTATGGGCCTAAAACTGTTTGACAAACAACGCTTTAGCAGCATATACTAGTTCACCATTGTATTTAAACTGTCTGACACTGTCACACAGAGTAATGACTGAAGCGTTTAACCAATTCCCCTTTTCGACGTTTAAATCGGCTGAAAATGCGTTTTTTCCCAGATTTGCACACAATGATGAAAATGATCATAACTCCACAAATACATGTTAGATGGGCCTAAAACTGGTTGACAAACAACACTTTAGCAGCATATACTTGTTCACCATTGTATTTAAACTGTCTGACACTGTCACACAGAGTAATGACTGAAGCGTTTAAGCAATTCCCCTTTTCGACGTTTAAATCGGCTGAAAATGCGTTTTTTCCCACATGTACACATAATGATGAAAATGATCATAACTCAACAAATACATGTTTGATGGGCCTAAAACTGGTTGACAAACAACACTTTAGCAGCATATACTAGTTCACCATTGTATTTAAACTGTCTGACACTGTCACACAGAGTAATGACTGAAGCGTTTAAGCAATTCCCCTTTTCGACGTTTAAATCGGCTGAAAATGCGTTTTTTCCCACATGTGCACACAATGATGAAAATGATCATAACTCGACAAATACATGTTAGATGGGCCTAAAACTGGTTGACAAACAACACTTTAGCAGCATATACTAGTTCACCATTGTATTTAAACTGTCTGACACTGTCACACAGAGTAATGACTGAAGCGTTTAACCAATTCCCCTTTTCGACGTTTAAATCGGCTGAAAATGCGTTTTTTCCCACATGTGCACACAATGATGAAAATGATCATAACTCCACAAATACATGTTAGATGGGCCTAGAAATCTGTGAGAAACACTTAAGAAGCACATAATAGTTCATCATATTAATTAAATTTCTATGCTGTACTGCAGCATTCTGAATCATTCACCTCTGAAGAGACAATGGTTCGGTGTTTCTCTAATTCAGTTAGACAGCAAACCGTCCAATGTTCTGAAAATGCTCATACCTCAACAAATACATGTTGTATGGGCCTAAAACTGTTTGACAAACAACGCTTTAGCAGCATATACTAGTTCACCATTGTATTTAAACTGTCTGACACTGTCACACAGAGTAATGACTGAAGCGTTTAACCAATACCCCTTTTCGACGTTTAAATCGGCTGAAAATGCGTTTTTTCCCACATGTGCAAATAATGATGAAAATGATCATAACTCGACAAATACATGTTAGATGGGCCTAAAACTGTTTGACAAACAACACTTTAGCAGCATATACTAGTTCACCATTGTATTTAAACTGTCTGACACTGTCACACAGAGTAATGACTGAAGCGTTTAAGCAATTCCCCTTTTCGACGTTTAAATCGGCTGAAAATGCGTTTTTTCCCACATATGCACATAATGATGAAAATGACCATAACTCGACAAATACATGTTAGATGGGCCTAAAACTGTTTGACAAACAACACTTTAGCAGCATATACTAGTTCACCATTGTATTTAAACTGTCTGACACTGTCACACAGAGTAATGACTGAAGCGTTTAACCAATTCCCCTTTTCGACGTTTAAATCGGCTGAAAATGCGTTTTTTCCCACATGTACACATAATGATGAAAATGATCATAACTCAACAAATACATGTTTGATGGGCCTAAAACTGGTTGAAAAACAACACTTTAGCAGCATATACTAGTTCACCATTGTATTTAAACTGTCTGACACTGTCACACAGAGTAATGACTGAAGCGTTTAAGCAATTCCCCTTTTCGACGTTTAAATCGGCTGAAAATGCGTTTTTTCCCACATGTGCACACAATGATGAAAATGATCATAACTCCACAAATACATGTTAGATGGGCCTAGAAATCTGTGAGAAACACTTAAGAAGCACATAATAGTTCATCATATTAATTAAATTTCTATGCTGTACTGCAGCATTCTGAATCATTCACCTCTGAAGAGACAATGGTTCGGTGTTTCTCTAATTCAGTTAGACAGCAAACCGTCCAATGTTCTGAAAATGCTCATACCTCAACAAATACATGTTGTATGGGCCTAAAACTGTTTGACAAACAACGCTTTAGCAGCATATACTAGTTCACCATTGTATTTAAACTGTCTGACACTGTCACACAGAGTAATGACTGAAGCGTTTAACCAATACCCCTTTTCGACGTTTAAATCGGCTGAAAATGCGTTTTTTCCCACATGTGCAAATAATGATGAAAATGATCATAACTCGACAAATACATGTTAGATGGGCCTAAAACTGTTTGACAAACAACACTTTAGCAGCATATACTAGTTCACCATTGTATTTAAACTGTCTGACACTGTCACACGGAGTAATGACTGAAGCGTTTAAGCAATTCCCCTTTTCGACGTTTAAATCGGCTGAAAATGCGTTTTTTCCCACATGTGCACACAATGATGAAAATGATCATAACTCCACAAATACATGTTAGATGGGCCTAGAAATCTGTGAGAAACACTTAAGAAGCACATAATAGTTCATCATATTAATTAAATTTCTATGCTGTACTGCAGCATTCTGAATCATTCACCTCTGAAGAGACAATGGTTCGGTGTTTCTCTAATTCAGCTAGACAGCAAACCGTCCAATGTTCTGGAAATGCTCATACCTCGACAAATACATGTTGTATGGGTCTAAAACTGTTTGACAAACACCACTTTAGCAGCATATACTAGTTCACCATTGTATTTAAACTGTCTGACACTGTCACACAGAGTAATGACTGAAGCGTTTAAGCAATTTCCCTTTTCGACGTTTAAATCGGCTGAAAATGCGTTTTTTCCCACATGTGCACATAATGATGAAAATGATCATAACTCCACAAATACATGTTAGATGGGTCTAAAACTGTTTGACAAACACCACTTTAGCAGTATATACTAGTTCACCATTGTATTTAAACTGTCTGACACTGTCACACAGAGTAATGACTGAAGCGTTTAAGCAATTCCCCTTTTCGACGTTTAAATCGGCTGAAAATGCGTTTTTTCCCACATGTGCACATAATGATGAAAATGATCATAACTCGACGAATACATGTTAGATGGGCCTAAAACTGTTTGACAAACAACACTTTAGCAGCATATACTAGTTCACCATTGTATTTAAACGGTCTGACACTGTCACACAGAGTAATGACTGAAGCGTTTAACCAATTCCCCTTTTCGACGTTTAAATCGGCTGAAAATGCGTTTTTTCCCACATGTGCACACAATGATGAATATAATCATAACTCGACAAATACATTTTACATGGGCCTAAAACTGTTTGACAAACAACACTTTAGCAGCATATACTAGTTCACCATTGTATTTAAACTGTCTGACACTGTCACACAGAGTAATGACTGAAGCGTTTAACCAATTCCCCTTTTCGACGTTTAAATCGGCTGAAAATGCGTTTTTTCCCACATGTGCACACAATGATGAAAATGATCATAACTCCACAAATACATGTTAGATGGGCCTAGAAATCTGTGAGAAACACTTAAGAAGCACATAATAGTTCATCATATTAATTAAATTTCTATGCTGTACTGCAGCATTCTGAATCATTCACCTCTGAAGAGACAATGGTTCGGTGTTTCTCTAATTCAGTTAGACAGCAAACGGTCCAATGTTCTGAAAATGCTCATACCTCAACAAATACATGTTGTATGGGCCTAAAACTGTTTGACAAACAACGCTTTAGCAGCATATACTAGTTCACCATTGTATTTAAACTGTCTGACACTGTCACACAGAGTAATGACTGAAGCGTTTAACCAATTCCCCTTTTCGACGTTTAAATCGGCTGAAAATGCGTTTTTTCCCACATTTGCACACAATGATGAAAATGATCATAACTCCACAAATACATGTTAGATGGGCCTAAAACTGGTTGACAAACAACACTTTAGTAGCATATACTTGTTCACCATTGTATTTAAACTGTCTGACACTGTCACACAGAGTAATGACTGAAGCGTTTAAGCAATTCCCCTTTTCGACGTTTAAATCGGCTGAAAATGCGTTTTTTCCCACATGTACACATAATGATGAAAATGATCATAACTCAACAAATACATGTTTGATGGGCCTAAAACTGGTTGAAAAACAACACTTTAGCAGCATATACTAGTTCACCATTGTATTTAAACTGTCTGACACTGTCACACAGAGTAATGACTGAAGCGTTTAACCAATTCCCCTTTTCGACGTTTAAATCGGCTGAAAATGCGTTTTTTCCCACATGTGCACACAATGATGAAAATAATCATAACTCGACAAATACATTTTACATGGGCCTAAAACTGTTTGACAAACAACACTTTAGCAGCATATTTTAGTTCACCATTGTATTTAAACTGTCTGACACTGTCACACAGAGTAATGACTGAAGCGTTTAAGCAATTCCCCTTTTCGACGTTTAAATCGGCTGAAAATGCGTTTTTTCCCACATGTGCACACAATGATGAAAATGATCATAACTCGACAAATACATGTTAGATGGGCCTAAAACTGTTTGACAAACAACACTTTAGCAGCATATACCAGTTCACCATTGTATTTAAACTGTCTGACACTGTCACACAGAGTAATGACTGAAGCGTTTAACCAATTCCCCTTTTCGACGTTTAAATCGGCTGAAAATGCGTTTTTTCCCACATGTGCACACAATGATGAAAATGATCATAACTCCACAAATACATGTTAGATGGGCCTAGAAATCTGTGAGAAACACTTAAGAAGCACATAATAGTTCATCATATTAATTAAATTTCTATGCTGTACTGCAGCATTCTGAATCATTCACCTCTGAAGAGACAATGGTTCGGTGTTTCTCTAATTCAGCTAGACAGCAAACCGTCCAATGTTCTGGAAATGCTCATACCTCGACAAATACATGTTGTATGGGTCTAAAACTGTTTGACAAACACCACTTTAGCAGCATATACTAGTTCACCATTGTATTTAAACTGTCTGACACTGTCACACAGAGTAATGACTGAAGCGTTTAACCAATTCCCCTTTTCGACGTTTAAATCGGCTGAAAATGCGTTTTTTCCCACATTTGCACACAATGATGAAAATGATCATAACTCCACAAATACATGTTAGATGGGCCTAAAACTGGTTGACAAACAACACTTTAGTAGCATATACTTGTTCACCATTGTATTTAAACTGTCTGACACTGTCACACAGAGTAATGACTGAAGCGTTTAAGCAATTCCCCTTTTCGACGTTTAAATCGGCTGAAAATGCGTTTTTTCCCACATGTACACATAATGATGAAAATGATCATAACTCAACAAATACATGTTTGATGGGCCTAAAACTGGTTGAAAAACAACACTTTAGCAGCATATACTAGTTCACCATTGTATTTAAACTGTCTGACACTGTCACACAGAGTAATGACTGAAGCGTTTAACCAATTCCCCTTTTCGACGTTTAAATCGGCTGAAAATGCGTTTTTTCCCACATGTGCACACAATGATGAAAATAATCATAACTCGACAAATACATTTTACATGGGCCTAAAACTGTTTGACAAACAACACTTTAGCAGCATATTTTAGTTCACCATTGTATTTAAACTGTCTGACACTGTCACACAGAGTAATGACTGAAGCGTTTAAGCAATTCCCCTTTTCGACGTTTAAATCGGCTGAAAATGCGTTTTTTCCCACATGTGCACACAATGATGAAAATGATCATAACTCCACAAATACATGTTAGATGGGCCTAGAAATCTGTGAGAAACACTTAAGAAGCACATAATAGTTCATCATATTAATTAAATTTCTATGCTGTACTGCAGCATTCTGAATCATTCACCTCTGAAGAGACAATGGTTCGGTGTTTCTCTAATTCAGTTAGACAGCAAACCGTCCAATGTTCTGAAAATGCTCATACCTCAACAAATACATGTTGTATGGGCCTAAAACTGTTTGACAAACAACGCTTTAGCAGCATATACTAGTTCACCATTGTATTTAAACTGTCTGACACTGTCACACAGAGTAATGACTGAAGCGTTTAACCAATACCCCTTTTCGACGTTTAAATCGGCTGAAAATGCGTTTTTTCCCACATGTGCAAATAATGATGAAAATGATCATAACTCGACAAATACATGTTAGATGGGCCTAAAACTGTTTGACAAACAACACTTTAGCAGCATATACTAGTTCACCATTGTATTTAAACTGTCTGACACTGTCACACAGAGTAATGACTGAAGCGTTTAAGCAATTCCCCTTTTCGACGTTTAAATCGGCTGAAAATGCGTTTTTTCCCACATGTGCACAGAATGATGAAAATGATCATAACTCCACAAATACATGTTAGATGGGCCTAGAAATCTGTGAGAAACACTTAAGAAGCACATAATAGTTCATCATATTAATTAAATTTCTATGCTGTACTGCAGCATTCTGAATCATTCACCTCTGAAGAGACAATGGTTCGGTGTTTCTCTAATTCAGCTAGACAGCAAACCGTCCAATGTTCTGGAAATGCTCATACCTCGACAAATACATGTTGTATGGGCCTAAAACTGTTTGACAAACACCACTTTAGCAGCATATACTAGTTCACCATTGTATTTAAACTGTCTGACACTGTCACACAGAGTAATGACTGAAGCGTTTAAGCAATTTCCCTTTTCGACGTTTAAATCGGCTGAAAATGCGTTTTTTCCCACATGTGCACATAATGATGAAAATGATCATAACTCCACAAATACATGTTAGATGGGTCTAAAACTGTTTGACAAACACCACTTTAGCAGTTTATACTAGTTCACCATTGTATTTAAACTGTCTGACACTGTCACACAGAGTAATGACTGAAGCGTTTAAGCAATTCCCCTTTTCAACGTTTAAATCGGCTGAAAATGCGTTTTTTCCCACATGTGCACATAATGATGAAAATGATCATAACTCCACAAATACATGTTAGATGGGTCTAAAACTGTTTGACAAACACCACTTTAGCAGTATATACTAGTTCACCATTGTATTTAAACTGTCTGACACTGTCACACAGAGTAATGACTGAAGCGTTTAAGCATTTCCCCTTTTCGACGTTTAAATCGGCTGAAAATGCGTTTTTTCCCACATTTGCACACAATGATGAAAATGATCATAACTCCACAAATACATGTTAGATGGGCCTAAAACTGGTTGACAAACAACACTTTAGTAGCATATACTTGTTCACCATTGTATTTAAACTGTCTGACACTGTCACACAGAGTAATGACTGAAGCGTTTAAGCAATTCCCCTTTTCGACGTTTAAATCGGCTGAAAATGCGTTTTTTCCCACATGTACACATAATGATGAAAATGATCATAACTCAACAAATACATGTTTGATGGGCCTAAAAGTGGTTGAAAAACAACACTTTAGCAGCATATACTAGTTCACCATTGTATTTAAACTGTCTGACACTGTCACACAGAGTAATGACTGAAGCGTTTAACCAATTCCCCTTTTCGACGTTTAAATCGGCTGAAAATGCGTTTTTTCCCACATGTGCACACCATGATGAAAATAATCATAACTCGACAAATACATTTTACATGGGCCTAAAACTGTTTGACAAACAACACTTTAGCAGCATATTTTAGTTCACCATTGTATTTAAACTGTCTGACACTGTCACACAGAGTAATGACTGAAGCGTTTAAGCAATTCCCCTTTTCGACGTTTAAATCGGCTGAAAATGCGTTTTTTCCCACATGTGCACACAATGATGAAAATGATCATAACTCGACAAATACATGTTAGATGGGCCTAAAACTGTTTGACAAACAACACTTTAGCAGCATATACCAGTTCACCATTGTATTTAAACTGTCTGACACTGTCACACAGAGTAATGACTGAAGCGTTTAACCAATTCCCCTTTTCGACGTTTAAATCGGCTGAAAATGCGTTTTTTCCCACATGTGCACACAATGATGAAAATGATCATAACTCCACAAATACATGTTAGATGGGCCTAGAAATCTGTGAGAAACACTTAAGAAGCACATAATAGTTCATCATATTAATAAAATTTCTATGCTGTACTGCAGCATTCTGAATCATTCACCTCTGAAGAGACAATGGTTCGGTGTTTCTCTAATTCAGCTAGACAGCAAACCGTCACAAGTTCTGAAAATGATCATAACTCCACAAATACATGTTAGATGGGCCTAAAACTGGTTGACAAACAACACTTTAGTAGCATATACTTGTTCACCATTGTATTTAAACTGTCTGACACTGTCACACAGAGAAATGACTGAAGCGTTTAAGCAATTCCCCTTTTCGACGTTTAAATCGGCTGAAAATGCGTTTTTTCCCACATGTACACATAATGATGAAAATGATCATAACTCAACAAATACATGTTTGATGGGCCTAAAACTGGTTGAAAAACAACACTTTAGCAGCATATACTAGTTCACCATTGTATTTAAACTGTCTGACACTGTCACACAGAGTAATGACTGAAGCGTTTAACCAATTCCCCTTTTCGACGTTTAAATCGGCTGAAAATGCGTTTTTTCCCACATGTGCACACAATGATGAAAATAATCATAACTCGACAAATACATTTTACATGGGCCTAAAACTGTTTGACAAACAACACTTTAGCAGCATATTTTAGTTCACCATTGTATTTAAACTGTCTGACACTGTCACACAGAGTAATGACTGAAGCGTTTAAGCAATTCCCCTTTTCGACGTTTAAATCGGCTGAAAATGCGTTTTTTCCCACATGTGCACACAATGATGAAAATGATCATAACTCGACAAATACATGTTAGATGGGCCTAAAACTGTTTGACAAACAACACTTTAGCAGCATATACCAGTTCACCATTGTATTTAAACTGTCTGACACTGTCACACAGAGTAATGACTGAAGCGTTTAACCAATTCCCCTTTTCGACGTTTAAATCGGCTGAAAATGCGTTTTTTCCCACATGTGCACACAATGATGAAAATGATCATAACTCCACAAATACATGTTAGATGGGCCTAGAAATCTGTGAGAAACATTTAAGAACCACATAATAGTTCATCATATTAATAAAATTTCTATGCTGTACTGCAGCATTCTGAATCATTCACCTCTGAAGAGACAATGGTTCGGTGTTTCTCTAATTCAGCTAGACAGCAAACCGTCACAAGTTCTGAAAATGATCATACCTCGACAAATACATGTTGTATGGGCATAAAACTGTTTGACAAACAACGCTTTAGCAGCATATACTAGTTCACCATTGTATTTAAACTGTCTGACACTGTCACACAGAGTAATGACTGAAGCGTTTAACCAATTCCCCTTTTCGACGTTTAAATCGGCTGAAAATGCGTTTTTTTCCCACATGTGCACACAATGATGAAAATATTCATAACTCGACAAATACATTTTAAATGGGCCTAAAACTGTTTGACAAACAACACATTAGCAGCATATACTAGTTCACCATTGTATTTAAACTGTCTGACACTGTCACACAGAGTAATGACTGAAGCGTTTAACCAATTCCCCTTTTCGACGTTTAAATCGGCTGAAAATGCGTTTTTTCCCCACATGTGCACACAATGATGAAAATAATCATAACTCCACAAATACATGTTAGATGGGTCTAAAACTGTTTGACAAACACCACTTTAGCAGCATATACTAGTTCACCATTGTATTTAAACTGTCTGACACTGTCACACAGAGTAATGACTGAAGCGTTTAAGCAATTCCCCTTTTCGACGTTTAAATCGGCTGAAAATGCGTTTTTTCCCACATGTGCACATAATGATGAAAATGATCATAACTCGACGAATACATGTTAGATGGGCCTAAAACTGTTTGACAAACAACACTTTAGCAGCATATACCAGTTCACCATTGTATTTAAACTGTCTGACACTGTCACACAGAGTAATGACTGAAGCGTTTAACCAATTCCCCTTTTCGACGTTTAAATCGGCTGAAAATGCGTTTTTTCCCACATGTGCACACAATGATGAAAATGATCATAACTCCACAAATACATGTTAGATGGGCCTAGAAATCTGTGAGAAACATTTAAGAACCACATAATAGTTCATCATATTAATAAAATTTCTATGCTGTACTGCAGCATTCTGAATCATTCACCTCTGAAGAGACAATGGTTCGGTGTTTCTCTAATTCAGCTAGACAGCAAACCGTCACAAGTTCTGAAAATGATCATACCTCGACAAATACATGTTGTATGGGCATAAAACTGTTTGACAAACAACGCTTTAGCAGCATATACTAGTTCACCATTGTATTTAAACTGTCTGACACTGTCACACAGAGTAATGACTGAAGCGTTTAACCAATTCCCCTTTTCGACGTTTAAATCGGCTGAAAATGCGTTTTTTTCCCACATGTGCACACAATGATGAAAATATTCATAACTCGACAAATACATTTTAAATGGGCCTAAAACTGTTTGACAAACAACACATTAGCAGCATATACTAGTTCACCATTGTATTTAAACTGTCTGACACTGTCACACAGAGTAATGACTGAAGCGTTTAACCAATTCCCCTTTTCGACGTTTAAATCGGCTGAAAATGCGTTTTTTCCCCACATGTGCACACAATGATGAAAATGACCATAACTCGACAAACAGATGTTAGATGGGCCTAAAACTGTTTGACAAACAACACTTTAGCAGCATATACTAGTTCACCATTGTATTTAAACGTTCTGACACTGTCACACAGAGTAATGACTGAAGCGTTTAACCAATTCCCCTTTTCGACGTTTAAATCGGCTGAAAATGCGTTTTTTCCCACATGTGCACATAATGATGAAAATGACCATAACTCGACAAATACATGTTAGATGGGCCTAAAACTGTTTGACAAACAACACTTTAGCAGCATATACTAGTTCACCATTGTATTTAAACGGTCTGACACTGTCACACAGAGTAATGACTGAAGCGTTTAACCAATTCCCTTTTTCGACGTTTAAATCGGCTGAAAATGCGTTTTTTCCCACATGTGCACACAATGATGAATATAATCATAACTCGACAAATACATTTTACATGGGCCTAAAACTGTTTGACAAACAACACTTTAGCAGCATATACTAGTTCACCATTGTATTTAAACGGTCTGACACTGTCACACAGAGTAATGACTGAAGCGTTTAACCAATTCCCCTTTTCGACGTTTAAATCGGCTGAAAATGCGTTTTTTCCCACATGTGCACACAATGATGAATATAATCATAACTCGACAAATACATTTTACATGGGCCTAAAACTGTTTGACAAACAACACTTTAGCAGCATATACTAGTTCACCATTGTATTTAAACGGTCTGACACTGTCACACAGAGTAATGACTGAAGCGTTTAAGCAATTCCCCTTTTCGACGTTTAAATCGGCTGAAAATGCGTTTTTTCCCACATGTGCACACAATGATGAATATAATCATAACTCGACAAATACATTTTACATGGGCCTAAAACTGTTTGACAAACAACACTTTAGCAGCATATACTAGTTCACCATTGTATTTAAACTGTCTGACACTGTCACACAGAGTAATGACTGAAGCGTTTAACCAATTCCCCTTTTCGACGTTTAAATCGGCTGAAAATGCGTTTTTTCCCACATGTGCACACAATGATGAAAATGATCATAACTCCACAAATACATGTTAGATGGGCCTAGAAATCTGTGAGAAATACTTAAGAAACACATAATAGTTCATCATATTAATTAAATTTCTATGCTGTATTAAAGCATTCTGAATCATTCACCTCTGAAGAGACAATGGTTCGGTGTTTCTCTAATTCAGTTAGACAGCAAACCGTCCAATGTTCTGAAAATGCTCATACCTCAACAAATACATGTTGTATGGGCCTAAAACTGTTTGACAAACAACGCTTTAGCAGCATATACTAGTTCACCATTGTATTTAAACTGTCTGACACTGTCACACAGAGTAATGACTGAAGCGTTTAACCAATACCCCTTTTCGACGTTTAAATCGGCTGAAAATGCGTTTTTTCCCACATGTGCACATAATGATGAAAATGATCATAACTCGACAAATACATGTTAGATGGGCCTAAAACTGTTTGACAAACAACACTTTAGCAGCATATACTAGTTCACCATTGTATTTAAACTGTCTGACACTGTCACACAGAGTAATGACTGAAGCGTTTAAGCAATTCCCCTTTTCGACGTTTAAATCGGCTGAAAATGCGTTTTTTCCCACATATGCACATAATGATGAAAATGACCATAACTCGACAAATACATGTTAGATGGGCCTAAAACTGTTTGACAAACAACACTTTAGCAGCATATACTAGTTCACCATTGTATTTAAACTGTCTGACACTGTCACACAGAGTAATGACTGAAGCGTTTAAGCAATTCCCCTTTTCGACGTTTAAATCGGCTGAAAATGCGTTTTTTCCCACATGTACACATAATGATGAAAATGATCATAACTCGACAAATACATGTTAGATGGGCCTAAAACTGGTTGACAAACAACACTTTAGCAGCATATACTAGTTCACCATTCTATTTAAACTGTCTGACACTGTCACACAGAGTAATGACTGAAGCGTTTAACCAATTCCCCTTTTCGACGTTTAAATCGGCTGAAAATGCGTTTTTTCCCACATGTGCACACAATGATGAAAATGATCATAACTCCACAAATACATGTTAGATGGGCCTAGAAATCTGTGAGAAACACTTAAGAAGCACATAATAGTTCATCATATTAATTAAATTTCTATGCTGTACTGCAGCATTCTGAATCATTCACCTCTGAAGAGACAATGGTTCGGTGTTTCTCTAATTCAGCTAGACAGCAAACCGTCACAAGTTCTGAAAATGATCATAACTCCAGAAATACATGCTAGATGGGCATAGAAATCTGAGAGAAAAACTTAGGAAGCACATAATAGTTCATCATATTAATTAAATTTCAATGCTGTACTGCAGCATTCCGAATCATTCACCTCTGAAGAGACAATGGTTCGGTGTTTCTCTAATTCAGCTAGACAGCAAACCGTCCAATGTTCTGAAAATGCTCATACCTCGACAAATACATGTTGTATGGGCCTAAAACTGTTTGACAAACAACGCTTTAGCAGCATATACTAGTTCACCATTGTATTTAAACTGTCTGACACTGTCACACAGAGTAATGACTGAAGCGTTTAAGCAATTCCCCTTTTCGACGTTTAAATCGGCTGAAAATGCGTTTTTTCCCACATGTGCACATAATGATGAAAATGACCATAACTCGACAAATACATGTTAGATGGGCCTAAAACTGTTTGACAAACAACACTTTAGCAGCATATACTAGTTCACCATTGTATTTAAACGGTCTGACACTGTCACACAGAGTAATGACTGAAGCGTTTAACCAATTCCCCTTTTCGACGTTTAAATCGGCTGAAAATGCGTTTTTTCCCACATGTGCACATAATGATGAAAATGACCATAACTCGACAAATACATGTTAGATGGGCCTAAAACTGTTTGACAAACAACACTTTAGCAGCATATACTAGTTCACCATTGTATTTAAACGGTCTGACACTGTCACACAGAGTAATGACTGAAGCGTTTAACCAATTCCCTTTTTCGACGTTTAAATCGGCTGAAAATGCGTTTTTTCCCACATGTGCACACAATGATGAATATAATCATAACTCGACAAATACATTTTACATGGGCCTAAAACTGTTTGACAAACAACACTTTAGCAGCATATACTAGTTCACCATTGTATTTAAACGGTCTGACACTGTCACACAGAGTAATGACTGAAGCGTTTAACCAATTCCCCTTTTCGACGTTTAAATCGGCTGAAAATGCGGTTTTTCCCACATGTGCACACAATGATGAATATAATCATAACTCGACAAATACATTTTACATGGGCCTAAAACTGTTTGACAAACAACACTTTAGCAGCATATACTAGTTCACCATTGTATTTAAACGGTCTGACACTGTCACACAGAGTAATGACTGAAGCGTTTAAGCAATTCCCCTTTTCGACGTTTAAATCGGCTGAAAATGCGTTTTTTCCCACATGTGCACACAATGATGAATATAATCATAACTCGACAAATACATTTTACATGGGCCTAAAACTGTTTGACAAACAACACTTTAGCAGCATATACTAGTTCACCATTGTATTTAAACTGTCTGACACTGTCACACAGAGTAATGACTGAAGCGTTTAACCAATTCCCCTTTTCGACGTTTAAATCGGCTGAAAATGCGTTTTTTCCCACATGTGCACACAATGATGAAAATGATCATAACTCCACAAATACATGTTAGATGGGCCTAGAAATCTGTGAGAAACACTTAAGAAGCACATAATAGTTCATCATATTAATTAAATTTCTATGCTGTACTGCAGCATTCTGAATCATTCACCTCTGAAGAGACAATGGTTCGGTGTTTCTCTAATTCAGCAAGACAGCAAACCGTCACAAGTTCTGAAAATGATCATAACTCCAGAAATACATGCTAGATGGGCATAGAAATCTGAGAGAAAAACTTAGGAAGCACATAATAGTTCATCATATTAATTAAATTTCAATGCTGTACTGCAGCATTCCGAATCATTCACCTCTGAAGAGACAATGGTTCGGTGTTTCTCTAATTCAGCTAGACAGCAAACCGTCCAATGTTCTGAAAATGCTCATACCTCGACAAATACATGTTGTATGGGCCTAAAACTGTTTGACAAACAACGCTTTAGCAGCATATACTAGTTCACCATTGTATTTAAACTGTCTGACACTGTCACACAGAGTAATGACTGAAGCGTTTAAGCAATTCCCCTTTTCGACGTTTAAATCGGCTGAAAATGCGTTTTTTCCCACATGTGCACATAATGATGAAAATGACCATAACTCGACAAATACATGTTAGATGGGCCTAAAACTGTTTGACAAACAACACTTTAGCAGCATATACTAGTTCACCATTGTATTTAAACTGTCTGACACTGTCACACAGAGTAATGACTGAAGCGTTTAACCAATTCCCCTTTTCGACGTTTAAATCGGCTGAAAATGCGTTTTTTCCCACATGTGCACACAATGATGAAAATGATCATAACTCGACAAATACATTTTACATGGGCCTAAAACTGTTTGACAAACAACACTTTAGCAGCATATACTTGTTCACCATTGTATTTAAACTGTCTGACACTGTCACACAGAGTAATGACTGAAGCGTTTAACCAATTCCCCTTTTCGACGTTTAAATCGGCTGAAAATGCGTTTTTTCCCACATGTGCACACTATGATGAAAATGATCCTAACTCCACAAATACATGTTAGATGGGCATAGAAATCTGAGAGAAAAACTTAGGAAGCACATAATAGTTCATCATATTAATAAAATTTCTATGCTGTACTGCAGCATTCTGAATCATTCACCTCTGAATAGACAATGGTTCGGTGTTTCTCTAATTCAGCTAGACAGCAAACCGTCCAATGTTCTGAAAATGCTCATACCTCGACAAATACATGTTGTATGGGCCTAAAACTGTTTGACAAACAACGCTTTAGCAGCATATACTAGTTCACCATTGTATTTAAACTGTCTGACACTGTCACACAGAGTAATGACTGAAGCGTTTAACCAATTCCCCTTTTCGACGTTTAAATCGGCTGAAAATGCGTTTTTTCCCACATGTACACATAATGATGAAAATGATCATAACTCCACAAATACATGTTAGATGGGCCTAAAACTGTTTGACAAACAACACTTTAGCAGCATATACTAGTTCACCATTGTATTTAAACTGTCTGACACTGTCACACAGAGTAATGACTGAAGCGTTTAACCAATTCCCCTTTTCGACGTTTAAATCGGCTGAAAATGCGTTTTTTCCCACATGTGCACACAATGATGAAAATAATCATAACTCGACAAATACATTTTACATGGGCCTAAAACTGTTTGACAAACAACACTTTAGCAGCATATACTAGTTCACCATTGTATTTAAACTGTCTGACACTGTCACACAGAGTAATGACTGAAGCGTTTAACCAATTCCCCTTTTCGACGTTTAAATCGGCTGAAAATGCGTTTTTTCCCACATGTGCACACAATGATGAAAATGATCATAACTCCACAAATACATGTTAGATGGGCCTAGAAATCTGTGAGAAACACTTAAGAAGCACATAATAGTTCATCATATTAATTAAATTTCTATGCTGTACTGCAGCATTCTGAATCATTCACCTCTGAAGAGACAATGGTTCGGTGTTTCTCTAATTCAGCTAGACAGCAAACCGTCCAATGTTCTGAAAATGCTCATACCTCAACAAATACATGTTGTATGGGCCTAAAACTGTTTGACAAACAACGCTTTAGCAGCATATACTAGTTCACCATTGTATTTAAACTGTCTGACACTGTCACACAGAGTAATGACTGAAGCGTTTAACCAATTCCCCTTTTCGACGTTTAAATCTGCTGAAAATGCGTTTTTTCCCACATGTGCACACAATGATGAAAATGATCATAACTCCACAAATACATGTTAGATGGGCATAGAAATCTGTGAGAAACACTTAAGAAGCACATAATAGTTCATCATATTAATTAAATTTCTATGCTGTACTGCAGCATTCTGAATCATTCACCTCTGAAGAGACAATGGTTCGGTGTTTCTCTAATTCAGCTAGACAGCAAACCGTCACAAGTTCTGAAAATGATCATAACTCCAGAAATACATGTTAGATGGGCATAGAAATCTGAGAGAAAACTTAGGAAGCACATAATAGTTCATCATATTAATTAAATTTCAATGCTGTACTGCAGCATTCTGAATCATTCACCTCTGAAGAGACAATGGTTCGGTGTTTCTCTAATTCAGCTAGACAGCAAACCGTCCAATGTTCTGAAAATGCTCATAACTCCAGAAATACATGTTAGATGGGCATAGAAATCTGAGAGAAAAACTTAGGAAGCACATAATAGTTCATCATATTAATTAAATTTCTATGCTGTACTGCAGCATTCTGAATCATTCACCTCTGAATAGACAATGGTTCGGTGTTTCTCTAATTCAGCTAGACAGAACACCGTCACAAGTTCTGAAAATGATCATAACTCCAGAAATACATGTTAGATGGGCATAGAAATCTGAGAGAAAAACTTAGGAAGCACATAATAGTTCATCACATTAATTAAATTTCAATGCTGTACTGCAGCATTCTGAATCATTCACCTCTGAAGAGACAATGGTTCGGTGTTTCTCTAATTCAGCTAGACAGCAAACAGTCCAATGTTCTGAAAATGCTCATACCTCGACAAATACATGTTGTATGGGCCTAAAACTGTTTGACAAACAACGCTTTAGCATTATATACTAGTTCACCATTGTATTTAAACTGTCTGACACTGTCACACAGAGTAATGACTGAAGCGTTTAACCAATTCCCCTTTTCGAAGTTTAAATCGGCTGAAAATGCGTTTTTTACCACATGTGCACACAATGATGAAAATGATCATAAATCCACAAATACATGTTAGATGGGCCTAGAAATCTGTGAGAAACACTTAAGAAGCACATAATAGTTCATCACATTAATTAAATTTCTATGCTGTACTGCAGCATTCTGAATCATTCACCTCTGAAGAGACAATGGTTCGGTGTTTCTCTAATTCAGCTGGACAGCAAACCGTCCAATGTTCTGAAAATGCTCATACCTCGACAAATACATGTTGTATGGGCCTAAAACTGTTTGACAAACCACGCTTTAGCAGCATATACTAGTTCACCATTGTATTTAAACTGTTTGACACTGTCACACAGAGTAATGACTGAAGCTTTTAACCAATTCCCCTTTTCGACGTTTAAATCGGCTGAAAATGCGTTTTTTCCCACATTTGCACACAATGATGAAAATGATCATAACTCGACAAATACATTTTACATGGGCCTAAACCTGTTTGACAAACAACACTTTAGCAGCATATACTAGTTCACCATTGTATTTAAATTGTCTGACACTGTCACACAGAGTAATGACTGAAGCGTTTAACCAATTCCCCTTTTCGACGTTTAAATCGGCTGAAAATGCGTTTTTTCACACATGTGCACACAATGATGAAAATGATCATAACTCCACAAATACATGTTAGATGGGCCTAAAACTGTTTGACAAACACCACTTTAGCAGCATATACTAGTTCACCATTGTATTTAAACTGTCTGACACTGTCACACAGAGTAATGACTGAAGCGTTTAACCAATTCCCCTTTTCGACGTTTAAATCGGCTGAAAATGCGTTTTTTCCCACATGTGCACATAATGATGAAAATGACCATAACTCGACAAATACATGTTAGATGGGCCTAAAACTGTTTGACAAACAACACTTTAGCAGCATATACTAGTTCACCATTGTATTTAAACGGTCTGACACTGTCACACAGAGTAATGACTGAAGCGTTTAACCAATTCCCTTTTTCGACGTTTAAATCGGCTGAAAATGCGTTTTTTCCCACATGTGCACACAATGATGAATATAATCATAACTCGACAAATACATTTTACATGGGCCTAAAACTGTTTGACAAACAACACTTTAGCAGCATATACTAGTTCACCATTGTATTTAAACGGTCTGACACTGTCACACAGAGTAATGACTGAAGCGTTTAACCAATTCCCCTTTTCGACGTTTAAATCGGCTGAAAATGCGGTTTTTCCCACATGTGCACACAATGATGAATATAATCATAACTCGACAAATACATTTTACATGGGCCTAAAACTGTTTGACAAACAACACTTTAGCAGCATATACTAGTTCACCATTGTATTTAAACGGTCTGACACTGTCACACAGAGTAATGACTGAAGCGTTTAAGCAATTCCCCTTTTCGACGTTTAAATCGGCTGAAAATGCGTTTTTTCCCACATGTGCACACAATGATGAAAATGACCATAACTCGACAAATACATGTTAGATGGGCCTAAAACTGTTTGACAAACAACACTTTAGCAGCATATACTAGTTCACCATTGTATTTAAACGGTCTGACACTGTCACACAGAGTAATGACTGAAGCGTTTAACCAATTCCCCTTTTCGACGTTTAAATCGGCTGAAAATGCGTTTTTTCCCACATGTGCACATAATGATGAAAATGACCATAACTCGACAAATACATGTTAGATGGGCCTAAAACTGTTTGACAAACAACACTTTAGCAGCATATACTAGTTCACCATTGTATTTAAACGGTCTGACACTGTCACACAGAGTAATGACTGAAGCGTTTAACCAATTCCCTTTTTCGACGTTTAAATCGGCTGAAAATGCGTTTTTTCCCACATGTGCACACAATGATGAATATAATCATAACTCGACAAATACATTTTACATGGGCCTAAAACTGTTTGACAAACAACACTTTAGCAGCATATACTAGTTCACCATTGTATTTAAACGGTCTGACACTGTCACACAGAGTAATGACTGAAGCGTTTAACCAATTCCCCTTTTCGACGTTTAAATCGGCTGAAAATGCGGTTTTTCCCACATGTGCACACAATGATGAATATAATCATAACTCGACAAATACATTTTACATGGGCCTAAAACTGTTTGACAAACAACACTTTAGCAGCATATACTAGTTCACCATTGTATTTAAACGGTCTGACACTGTCACACAGAGTAATGACTGAAGCGTTTAAGCAATTCCCCTTTTCGACGTTTAAATCGGCTGAAAATGCGTTTTTTCCCACATGTGCACACAATGATGAATATAATCATAACTCGACAAATACATTTTACATGGGCCTAAAACTGTTTGACAAACAACACTTTAGCAGCATATACTAGTTCACCATTGTATTTAAACTGTCTGACACTGTCACACAGAGTAATGACTGAAGCGTTTAACCAATTCCCCTTTTCGACGTTTAAATCGGCTGAAAATGCGTTTTTTCCCACATGTGCACACAATGATGAAAATGATCATAACTCCACAAATACATGTTAGATGGGCCTAGAAATCTGTGAGAAACACTTAAGAAGCACATAATAGTTCATCATATTAATTAAATTTCTATGCTGTACTGCAGCATTCTGAATCATTCACCTCTGAAGAGACAATGGTTCGGTGTTTCTCTAATTCAGCTAGACAGCAAACCGTCACAAGTTCTGAAAATGATCATAACTCCAGAAATACATGCTAGATGGGCATAGAAATCTGAGAGAAAAACTTAGGAAGCACATAATAGTTCATCATATTAATTAAATTTCAATGCTGTACTGCAGCATTCCGAATCATTCACCTCTGAAGAGACAATGGTTCGGTGTTTCTCTAATTCAGCTAGACAGCAAACCGTCCAATGTTCTGAAAATGCTCATACCTCGACAAATACATGTTGTATGGGCCTAAAACTGTTTGACAAACAACGCTTTAGCAGCATATACTTGTTCACCATTGTATTTAAACTGTCTGACACTGTCACACAGAGTAATGACTGAAGCGTTTAACCAATTCCCCTTTTCGACGTTTAAATCGGCTGAAAATGCGTTTTTTCCCACATGTACACATAATGATGAAAATGATCATAACTCAACAAATACATGTTTGATGGGCCTAAAACTGGTTGACAAACAACACTTTAGCAGCATATACTAGTTCACCATTGTATTTAAACTGTCTGACACTGTCACACAGAGTAATGACTGAAGCGTTTAAGCAATTCCCCTTTTCGACGTTTAAATCGGCTGAAAATGCGTTTTTTCCCACATGTGCACACAATGATGAAAATGATCATAACTCGACAAATACATGTTAGATGGGCCTAAAACTGGTTGACAAACAACACTTTAGCAGCATATACTAGTTCACCATTGTATTTAAACTGTCTGACACTGTCACACAGAGTAATGACTGAAGCGTTTAACCAATTCCCCTTTTCGACGTTTAAATCGGCTGAAAATGCGTTTTTTCCCACATGTGCACACAATGATGAAAATGATCATAACTCCACAAATACATGTTAGATGGGCCTAGAAATCTGTGAGAAACACTTAAGAAGCACATAATAGTTCATCATATTAATAAAATTTCTATGCTGTACTGCAGCATTCTGAATCATTCACCTCTGAAGAGACAGTGGTTCGGTGTTTCTCTAATTCAGCTAGACAGCAAACCGTCCAATGTTCTGAAAATGCTCATACCTCGACAAATACATGTTGTATGGGCCTAAAACTGTTTGACAAACAACGCTTTAGCAGCATATACTAGTTCACCATTGTATTTAAACTGTCTGACACTGTCACACAGAGTAATGACTGAAGCGTTTAAGCAATTCTCCTTTTCGACGTTTAAATCGGCTGAAAATGCGTTTTTTCCCACATGTGCACATAATGATGAAAATGACCATAACTCGACAAATACATGTTAGATGGGCCTAAAACTGTTTGACAAACAACACTTTAGCAGCATATACTAGTTCACCATTGTATTTAAACTGTCTGACACTGTCACACAGAGTAATGACTGAAGCGTTTAACCAATTCCCCTTTTCGACGTTTAAATCGGCTGAAAATGCGTTTTTTCCCACATGTGCACACAATGATGAAAATGATCATAACTCGACAAATACATTTTACATGGGCCTAAAACTGTTTGACAAACAACACTTTAGCAGCATATACTTGTTCACCATTGTATTTAAACTGTCTGACACTGTCACACAGAGTAATGACTGAAGCGTTTAACCAATTCCCCTTTTCGACGTTTAAATCGGCTGAAAATGCGTTTTTTCCCACATGTGCACACTATGATGAAAATGATCCTAACTCCACAAATACATGTTAGATGGGCATAGAAATCTGAGAGAAAAACTTAGGAAGCACATAATAGTTCATCATATTAATAAAATTTCTATGCTGTACTGCAGCATTCTGAATCATTCACCTCTGAATAGACAATGGTTCGGTGTTTCTCTAATTCAGCTAGACAGCAAACCGTCCAATGTTCTGAAAATGCTCATACCTCGACAAATACATGTTGTATGGGCCTAAAACTGTTTGACAAACAACGCTTTAGCAGCATATACTAGTTCACCATTGTATTTAAACTGTCTGACACTGTCACACAGAGTAATGACTGAAGCGTTTAACCAATTCCCCTTTTCGACGTTTAAATCGGCTGAAAATGCGTTTTTTCCCACATGTACACATAATGATGAAAATGATCATAACTCAACAAATACATGTTTGATGGGCCTAAAACTGGTTGACAAACAACACTTTAGCAGCATATACTAGTTCACCATTGTATTTAAACTGTCTGACACTGTCACACAGAGTAATGACTGAAGCGTTTAAGCAATTCCCCTTTTCGACGTTTAAATCGGCTGAAAATGCGTTTTTTCCCACATGTGCACACAATGATGAAAATGATCATAACTCGACAAATACATGTTAGATGGGCCTAAAACTGGTTGACAAACAACACTTTAGCAGCATATACTAGTTCACCATTGTATTTAAACTGTCTGACACTGTCACACAGAGTAATGACTGAAGCGTTTAACCAATTCCCCTTTTCGACGTTTAAATCGGCTGAAAATGCGTTTTTTTCCCACATGTGCACACAATGATGAAAATGATCATAACTCCACAAATACATGTTAGATGGGCCTAGAAATCTGTGAGAAACACTTAAGAAGCACATAATAGTTCATCATATTAATAAAATTTCTATGCTGTACTGCAGCATTCTGAATCATTCACCTCTGAAGAGACAGTGGTTCGGTGTTTCTCTAATTCAGCTAGACAGCAAACCGTCACAAGTTCTGAAAATGATCATACCTCGACAAATACATGTTGTATGGGCATAAAACTGTTTGACAAACAACGCTTTAGCAGCATATACTAGTTCACCATTGTATTTAAACTGTCTGACACTGTCACACAGAGTAATGACTGAAGCGGTTAACCAATTCCCCTTTTCGACGTTTAAATCGGCTGAAAATTCATTTTTTCCCACATGTGCAGACAATGATGAAAATATTCATAACTCGACAAATACATTTTAAATGGGCCTAAAACTGTTTGACAAACAACACTTTAGCAGCATATACTAGTTCACCATTGTATTTAAACTGTCTGACACTCTCACACAGAGTAATGACTGAAGCGTTTAACCAATTCCCCTTTTCGACGTTTAAATCGGCTGAAAATGCGTTTTTTTCCCACATGTGCACACAATGATGAAAATAATCATAACTCGACAAATACATTTTACATGGGCCTAAAACTGTTTGACAAACAACACTTTAGCAGCATATACTAGTTCACCATTGTATTTAAACTGTCTGACACTGTCACACAGAGTAATGACTGAAGCGTTTAACCAATTCCCCTTTTCGACGTTTAAATCGGCTGGAAATGCGTTTTTTCCCACATGTGCACACTATGATGAAAATGATCCTAACTCCACAAATACATGTTAGATGGGCATAGAAATCTGAGAGAAAAACTTAGGAAGCACATAATAGTTCATCATATTAATAAAATTTATATGCTGTACTGCAGCATTCTGAATCATTCACCTCTGAAGAGACAATGGTTCGGTGTTTCTCTAATTCAGCTAGACAGCAAACCGTCCAATGTTCTGAAAATGCTCATACCTCGACAAATACATGTTGTTTGGGCCTAAAACTGTTTGACAAACAACGCTTTAGCAGCATATACTAGTTCACCATTCTAGTTCACCATTGTATTTAAACTGTCTGACACTGTCACACAGAGTAATGACTGAAGCGTTTAACCAATTCCCCTTTTCGACGTTTAAATCGGCTGAAAATGCGTTTTTTCCCACATGTACACATAATGATGAAAATGATCATAACTCGACAAATACATGTTAGATGGGCCTAAAACTGGTTGACAAACAACACTTTAGCAGCATATACTAGTTCACCATTGTATTTAAACTGTCTGACACTGTCACACAGAGTAATGACTGAAGCGTTTAACCAATTCCCCTTTTCGACGTTTAAATCGGCTGAAAATGCGTTTTTTCCCACATGTGCACACAATGATGAAAATGATCATAACTCCACAAATACATGTTAGATGGGCCTAGAAATCTGTGAGAAACACTTAAGAAGCACATAATAGTTCATCATATTAATAAAATTTCTATGCTGTACTGCAGCATTCTGAATCATTCACCTCTGAAGAGACAATGGTTCGGTGTTTCTCTAATTCAGCTAGACAGCAAACCGTCACAAGTTCTGAAAATGATCATAACTCCAGAAATACATGTTAGATGGGCATAGAAATCTGAGAGAAAAACTTAGGAAGCACATAATAGTTCATCATATTAATTAAATTTCAATGCTGTACTGCAGCATTCTGAATCATTCACCTCTGAAGAGACAATGGTTCGGTGTTTCTCTAATTCAGCTAGACAGCAAACCGTCCAATGTTCTGAAAATGCTCATACCTAGACAAATACATGTTGTATGGGCCTAAAACTGTTTGACAAACAACGCTTTAGCAGCATCTACTAGTTCACCATTGTATTTAAACCGTCTGACACTGTCACACAGAGTAATGACTGAAGCGTTTAACCAATTCACCTTTTCGACGTTTAAATCGGCTGAAAATGCATTTTTTCCCACATGTGCACACAATGATGAAAATGATCATAACTCCACAAATACATGTTAGATGGGCCTAAAACTGGTTGAAAAACAACACTTTAGCAGCATATACTAGTTCACCATTGTATTTAAACTGTCTGACACTGTCACACAGAGTAATGACTGAAGCGTTTAAGCAATTCCCCTTTTCGACGTTTAAATCGGCTGAAAATGCGTTTTTTCCCACATGTGCACATAATGATGAAAATGATCATAACTCGACGAATACATGTTAGATGGGCCTAAAACTGTTTGACAAACAACACTTAAGCAGCATATACTAGTTCACCATTGTATTTAAACTGTCTGACACTGTCACACAGAGTAATGACTGAAGCGTTTAAGCAATTCCCCTTTTCGACATTTAAATCGGCTGAAAATGCGTTTTTTCCCACATGTGCACATAATGATGAAAATGCTCATACCTCAACAAATACATGTTGTATGGGCCTAAAACTGTTTGACAAACAACGCTTTAGCAGCATATACTAGTTCACCATTGTATTTAAACTGTCTGACACTGTCACACAGAGTAATGACTAAAGCGTTTAACCAATTCCCCTTTTCGACGTTTAAATCGGCTGAAAATGCGTTTTTTCCCACATGTGCACACAATGATGAAAATGATCATAACTCGACAAATACGTGTTAGATGGGCCTAAAACTGTTTGACAAACAACACTTTAGCAGCATATACTAGTTCACCATTGTATTTAAACTGTCTGACACTGTCACATAGAGTAATGACTGAAGCGTTTAAGCAATTCCCCTTTTCGACGTTTAAATCGGCTGAAAATGCGTTTTTTCCCACATGTGCACATAATGATGAAAATGATCATAACTCGACGAATACATGTTAGATGGGCCTAAAACTGGTTGACAAACAACACTTTAGCAGCATATACTAGTTCACCATTGTATTTAAACTGTCTGACACTGTCACACAGAGTAATGACTGAAGCGTTTAAGCAATTCCCCTTTTCGACGTTTAAATCGGCTGAAAATGCGTTTTTTCCCACATGTGCACACAATGATGAAAATGATCATAACTCGACAAATACATGTTAGATGGGCCTAAAACTGGTTGACAAACAACACTTTAGCAGCATATACTAGTTCACCATTGTATTTAAACTGTCTGACACTGTCACACAGAGTAATGACTGAAGCGTTTAACAAATTCCCCTTTTCGACGTTTAAATCGGCTGAAAATGCGTTTTTTCCCACATGTGCACACAATGATGAAAATGATCATAACTCCACAAATACATGTTAGATGGGCCTAGAAATCTGTGAGAAACACTTAAGAAGCACATAATAGTTCATCATATTAATAAAATTTCTATACTGTACTGCAGCATTCTGAATCATTCACCTCTGAAGAGACAATGGTTCGGTGTTTCTCTAATTCAGCTAGACAGCAAACCGTCCAATGTTCTGAAAATGCTCATACCTCGACAAATACATGTTGTTTGGGCCTAAAACTGTTTGACAAACAACGCTTTAGCAGCATATACTAGTTCACCATTCTAGTTCACCATTGTATTTAAACTGTCTGACACTGTCACACAGAGTAATGACTGAAGCGTTTAACCAATTCCCCTTTTCGACGTTTAAATCGGCTGAAAATGCGTTTTTTCCCACATGTACACATAATGATGAAAATGATCATAACTCGACAAATACATGTTAGATGGGCCTAAAACTGGTTGACAAACAACACTTTAGCAGCATATACTAGTTCACCATTCTATTTAAACTGTCTGACACTGTCACACAGAGTAATGACTGAAGCGTTTAACCAATTCCCCTTTTCGACGTTTAAATCGGCTGAAAATGCGTTTTTTCCCACATGTACACATAATGATGAAAATGATCATAACTCGACAAATACATGTTAGATGGGCCTAAAACTGGTTGACAAACAACACTTTAGCAGCATATACTAGTTCACCATTCTATTTAAACTGTCTGACACTGTCACACAGAGTAATGACTGAAGCGTTTAACCAATTCCCCTTTTCGACGTTTAAATCGGCTGAAAATGCGTTTTTTCCCACATGTGCACACAATGATGAAAATGATCATAACTCCACAAATACATGTTAGATGGGCCTAGAAATCTGTGAGAAACACTTAAGAAGCACATAATAGTTCATCATATTAATAAAATTTCTATGCTGTACTGCAGCATTCTGAATCATTCACCTCTGAAGAGACAATGGTTCGGTGTTTCTCTAATTCAGCTAGACAGCAAACCGTCACAAGTTCTGAAAATGATCATAACTCCAGAAATACATGTTAGATGGGCATAGAAATCTGAGAGAAAAACTTAGGAAGCACATAATAGTTCATCATATTAATTAAATTTCAATGCTGTACTGCAGCATTCTGAATCATTCACCTCTGAAGAGACAATGGTTCGGTGTTTCTCTAATTCAGCTAGACAGCAAACCGTCCAATGTTCTGAAAATGCTCATACCTAGACAAATACATGTTGTATGGGCCTAAAACTGTTTGACAAACAACGCTTTAGCAGCATATACTAGTTCACCATTGTATTTAAACTGTCTGACACTGTCACACAGAGTAATGACTGAAGCGTTTAACCAATTCACCTTTTCGACGTTTAAATCGGCTGAAAATGCATTTTTTCCCACATGTGCACACAATGATGAAAATGATCATAACTCCACAAATACATGTTAGATGGGCCTAAAACTGGTTGAAAAACAACACTTTAGCAGCATATACTAGTTCACCATTGTATTTAAACTGTCTGACACTGTCACACAGAGTAATGACTGAAGCGTTTAACCAATTCCCCTTTTCGACGTTTAAATCGGCTGAAAATGCGTTTTTTCCCACATGTGCACACAATGATGAAAATAATCATAACTCGACAAATACATTTTACATGGGCCTAAAACTGTTTGACAAACAACACTTTAGCAGCATATACTAGTTTACCATTGTATTTAAACTGTCTGACACTGTCACACAGAGTAATGACTGAAGCGTTTAACCAATTCCCCTTTTCGACGTTTAAATCGGCTGAAAATGCGTTTTTTCCCACATGTGCACATCATGATGAAAAGGATCATAACTCGACCAATACATGTTAGATGGGCCTAAAACTGTTTGACAAACAACACTTTAGCAGCATATACTAGTTCACCATTGTATTTAAACTGTCTGACACTGTCACACAGAGTAATGACTGAAGCGTTTAACCAATTCCCCTTTTCGACGTTTAAATCTGCTGAAAATGCGTTTTTTCCCACATGTGCACACAATGATGAAAATGATCATAACTCCACAAATACATGTTAGATGGGCCTAGAAATCTGTGAGTAACACTTAAGAAGCACATAATAGTTCATCATATTAATTAAATTTCTATGCTGTACTGCAGCATTCTGAATCATTCACCTCTGAAGAGACAATGGTTCGGTGTTTCTCTAATTCAGCTAGACAGCAAACCGTCCAATGTTCTGAAAATGCTCATACCTCAACAAATACATGTTGTATGGGCCTAAAACTGTTTGACAAACAACGCTTTAGCAGCATATACTAGTTCACCATTGTATTTAAACTGTCTGACACTGTCACACAGAGTAATGACTAAAGCGTTTAACCAATTCCCCTTTTCGACGTTTAAATCGGCTGAAAATGCGTTTTTTCCCACATGTGCACACAATGATGAAAATGATCATAACTCGACAAATACGTGTTAGATGGGCCTAAAACTGTTTGACAAACAACACTTTAGCAGCATATACTAGTTCACCATTGTATTTAAACTGTCTGACACTGTCACACAGAGTAATGACTGAAGCGTTTAAGCAATTCCCCTTTTCGACGTTTAAATCGGCTGAAAATGCGTTTTTTCCCACATGTGCACACAATGATGAAAATGATCATAACTCGACAAATACATGTTAGATGGGCCTAAAACTGGTTGACAAACAACACTTTAGCAGCATATACTAGTTCACCATTGTATTTAAACTGTCTGACACTGTCACACAGAGTAATGACTGAAGCGTTTAACCAATTCCCCTTTTCGACGTTTAAATCGGCTGAAAATGCGTTTTTTCCCACATGTGCACACAATGATGAAAATGATCATAACTCCAGAAATACATGTTAGATGGGCATAGAAATCTGAGAGAAAAACTTAGGAAGCACATAATAGTTCATCATATTAATTAAATTTCAATGCTGTACTGCAGCATTCTGAATCATTCACCTCTGAAGAGACAATGGTTCGGTGTTTCTCTAATTCAGCTAGACAGCAAACCGTCCAATGTTCTGAAAATGCTCATACCTCGACAAATACATGTTGTATGGGCCTAAAACTGTTTGACAAACAACGCTTTAGCAGCATATACTAGTTCACCATTGTATTTAAACTGTCTGACACTGTCACACAGAGTAATGACTGAAGCGTTTAACCAATTCCCCTTTTCGACGTTTAAATCGGCTGAAAATGCATTTTTTCCCAAATGTGCACACAATGATGAAAATGATCATAACTCCACAAATACATTTTACATGGGCCTAAAACTGTTTGACAAACAACACTTTAGCAGCATATACTAGTTTACCATTGTATTTAAACTGTCTGACACTGTCACACAGAGTAATGACTGAAGCGTTTAACCAATTCCCCTTTTCGACGTTTAAATCGGCTGAAAATGCGTTTTTTCCCACATGTGCACATCATGATGAAAAGGATCATAACTCGACCAATACATGTTTGATGGGCCTAAAACTGTTTGACAAACAACACTTTAGCAGCATATACTAGTTCACCATTGTATTTAAACTGTCTGACACTGTCACACAGAGTAATGACTGAAGCGTTTAAGCAATTCCCCTTTTCGACATTTAAATCGGCTGAAAATGCGTTTTTTCCCACATGTGCACATAATGATGAAAATGACCATAACTCGACAAATACATGTTAGATGGGCCTAAAACTGTTTGACAAACAACACTTTAGCAGCATATACTAGTTCACCATTGTATTTAAACGGTCTGACACTGTCACACAGAGTAATGACTGAAGCGTTTAACCAATTCCCCTTTTCGACGTTTAAATCGGCTGGAAATGCGTTTTTTCCCACATGTGCACACTATGATGAAAATGATCCTAACTCCACAAATACATGTTAGATGGGCATAGAAATCTGAGAGAAAAACTTAGGAAGCACATAATAGTTCATCATATTAATAAAATTTATATGCTGTACTGCAGCATTCTGAATCATTCACCTCTGAAGAGACAATGGTTCGGTGTTTCTCTAATTCAGCTAGACAGCAAACCGTCCAATGTTCTGAAAATGCTCATACCTCGACAAATACATGTTGTTTGGGCCTAAAACTGTTTGACAAACAACGCTTTAGCAGCATATACTAGTTCACCATTCTAGTTCACCATTGTATTTAAACTGTCTGACACTGTCACACAGAGTAATGACTGAAGCGTTTAACCAATTCCCCTTTTCGACGTTTAAATCGGCTGAAAATGCGTTTTTTCCCACATGTACACATAATGATGAAAATGATCATAACTCGACAAATACATGTTAGATGGGCCTAAAACTGGTTGACAAACAACACTTTAGCAGCATATACTAGTTCACCATTGTATTTAAACTGTCTGACACTGTCACACAGAGTAATGACTGAAGCGTTTAACCAATTCCCCTTTTCGACGTTTAAATCGGCTGAAAATGCGTTTTTTCCCACATGTGCACACAATGATGAAAATGATCATAACTCCACAAATACATGTTAGATGGGCCTAGAAATCTGTGAGAAACACTTAAGAAGCACATAATAGTTCATCATATTAATAAAATTTCTATGCTGTACTGCAGCATTCTGAATCATTCACCTCTGAAGAGACAATGGTTCGGTGTTTCTCTAATTCAGCTAGACAGCAAACCGTCACAAGTTCTGAAAATGATCATAACTCCAGAAATACATGTTAGATGGGCATAGAAATCTGAGAGAAAAACTTAGGAAGCACATAATAGTTCATCATATTAATTAAATTTCAATGCTGTACTGCAGCATTCTGAATCATTCACCTCTGAAGAGACAATGGTTCGGTGTTTCTCTAATTCAGCTAGACAGCAAACCGTCCAATGTTCTGAAAATGCTCATACCTAGACAAATACATGTTGTATGGGCCTAAAACTGTTTGACAAACAACGCTTTAGCAGCATATACTAGTTCACCATTGTATTTAAACTGTCTGACACTGTCACACAGAGTAATGACTGAAGCGTTTAACCAATTCACCTTTTCGACGTTTAAATCGGCTGAAAATGCATTTTTTCCCACATGTGCACACAATGATGAAAATGATCATAACTCCACAAATACATGTTAGATGGGCCTAAAACTGGTTGAAAAACAACACTTTAGCAGCATATACTAGTTCACCATTGTATTTAAACTGTCTGACACTGTCACACAGAGTAATGACTGAAGCGTTTAACCAATTCCCCTTTTCGACGTTTAAATCGGCTGAAAATGCGTTTTTTCCCACATGTGCACACAATGATGAAAATAATCATAACTCGACAAATACATTTTACATGGGCCTAAAACTGTTTGACAAACAACACTTTAGCAGCATATACTAGTTTACCATTGTATTTAAACTGTCTGACACTGTCACACAGAGTAATGACTGAAGCGTTTAACCAATTCCCCTTTTCGACGTTTAAATCGGCTGAAAATGCGTTTTTTCCCACATGTGCACATCATGATGAAAAGGATCATAACTCGACCAATACATGTTAGATGGGCCTAAAACTGTTTGAAAAACAACACTTTAGCAGCATATACTAGTTCACCATTGTATTTAAACTGTCTGACACTGTCACACAGAGTAATGACTGAAGCGTTTAAGCAATTCCCCTTTTCGACATTTAAATCGGCTGAAAATGCGTTTTTTCCCACATGTGCACATAATGATGAAAATGACCATAACTCGACAAATACATGTTAGATGGGCCTAAAACTGTTTGACAAACAACACTTTAGCAGCATATACTAGTTCACCATTGTATTTAAACTGTCTGACACTGTCACACAGAGTAATGACTGAAGCGTTTAACCAATTCCCCTTTTCGACGTTTAAATCTGCTGAAAATGCGTTTTTTCCCACATGTGCACACAATGATGAAAATGATCATAACTCCACAAATACATGTTAGATGGGCCTAGAAATCTGTGAGTAACACTTAAGAAGCACATAATAGTTCATCATATTAATTAAATTTCTATGCTGTACTGCAGCATTCTGAATCATTCACCTCTGAAGAGACAATGGTTCGGTGTTTCTCTAATTCAGCTAGACAGCAAACCGTCCAATGTTCTGAAAATGCTCATACCTCAACAAATACATGTTGTATGGGCCTAAAACTGTTTGACAAACAACGCTTTAGCAGCATATACTAGTTCACCATTGTATTTAAACTGTCTGACACTGTCACACAGAGTAATGACTAAAGCGTTTAACCAATTCCCCTTTTCGACGTTTAAATCGGCTGAAAATGCGTTTTTTCCCACATGTGCACACAATGATGAAAATGATCATAACTCGACAAATACGTGTTAGATGGGCCTAAAACTGTTTGACAAACAACACTTTAGCAGCATATACTAGTTCACCATTGTATTTAAACTGTCTGACACTGTCACACAGAGTAATGACTGAAGCGTTTAAGCAATTCCCCTTTTCGACGTTTAAATCGGCTGAAAATGCGTTTTTTCCCACATGTGCACACAATGATGAAAATGATCATAACTCGACAAATACATGTTAGATGGGCCTAAAACTGGTTGACAAACAACACTTTAGCAGCATATACTAGTTCACCATTGTATTTAAACTGTCTGACACTGTCACACAGAGTAATGACTGAAGCGTTTAACCAATTCCCCTTTTCGACGTTTAAATCGGCTGAAAATGCGTTTTTTCCCACATGTGCACACAATGATGAAAATGATCATAACTCCAGAAATACATGTTAGATGGGCATAGAAATCTGAGAGAAAAACTTAGGAAGCACATAATAGTTCATCATATTAATTAAATTTCAATGCTGTACTGCAGCATTCTGAATCATTCACCTCTGAAGAGACAATGGTTCGGTGTTTCTCTAATTCAGCTAGACAGCAAACCGTCCAATGTTCTGAAAATGCTCATACCTCGACAAATACATGTTGTATGGGCCTAAAACTGTTTGACAAACAACGCTTTAGCAGCATATACTAGTTCACCATTGTATTTAAACTGTCTGACACTGTCACACAGAGTAATGACTGAAGCGTTTAACCAATTCCCCTTTTCGACGTTTAAATCGGCTGAAAATGCATTTTTTCCCAAATGTGCACACAACGATGAAAATGATCATAACTCCACAAATACATTTTACATGGGCCTAAAACTGTTTGACAAACAACACTTTAGCAGCATATACTAGTTTACCATTGTATTTAAACTGTCTGACACTGTCACACAGAGTAATGACTGAAGCGTTTAACCAATTCCCCTTTTCGACGTTTAAATCGGCTGAAAATGCGTTTTTTCCCACATGTGCACATCATGATGAAAAGGATCATAACTCGACCAATACATGTTTGATGGGCCTAAAACTGTTTGACAAACAACACTTTAGCAGCATATACTAGTTCACCATTGTATTTAAACTGTCTGACACTGTCACACAGAGTAATGACTGAAGCGTTTAAGCAATTCCCCTTTTCGACATTTAAATCGGCTGAAAATGCGTTTTTTCCCACATGTGCACATAATGATGAAAATGACCATAACTCGACAAATACATGTTAGATGGGCCTAAAACTGTTTGACAAACAACACTTTAGCAGCATATACTAGTTCACCATTGTATTTAAACGGTCTGACACTGTCACACAGAGTAATGACTGAAGCGTTTAACCAATTCCCCTTTTCGACGTTTAAATCGGCTGGAAATGCGTTTTTTCCCACATGTGCACAATATGATGAAAATGATCCTAACTCCACAAATACATGTTAGATGGGCATAGAAATCTGAGAGAAAAACTTAGGAAGCACATAATAGTTCATCATATTAATAAAATTTATATGCTGTACTGCAGCATTCTGAATCATTCACCTCTGAAGAGACAATGGTTCGGTGTTTCTCTAATTCAGCTAGACAGCAAACCGTCCAATGTTCTGAAAATGCTCATACCTCGACAAATACATGTTGTTTGGGCCTAAAACTGTTTGACAAACAACGCTTTAGCAGCATATACTAGTTCACCATTCTAGTTCACCATTGTATTTAAACTGTCTGACACTGTCACACAGAGTAATGACTGAAGCGTTTAACCAATTCCCCTTTTCGACGTTTAAATCGGCTGAAAATGCGTTTTTTCCCACATGTACACATAATGATGAAAATGATCATAACTCGACAAATACATGTTAGATGGGCCTAAAACTGGTTGACAAACAACACTTTAGCAGCATATACTAGTTCACCATTGTATTTAAACTGTCTGACACTGTCACACAGAGTAATGACTGAAGCGTTTAACCAATTCCCCTTTTCGACGTTTAAATCGGCTGAAAATGCGTTTTTTCCCACATGTGCACACAATGATGAAAATGATCATAACTCCACAAATACATGTTAGATGGGCCTAGAAATCTGTGAGAAACACTTAAGAAGCACATAATAGTTCATCATATTAATAAAATTTCTATGCTGTACTGCAGCATTCTGAATCATTCACCTCTGAAGAGACAATGGTTCGGTGTTTCTCTAATTCAGCTAGACAGCAAACCGTCACAAGTTCTGAAAATGATCATAACTCCAGAAATACATGTTAGATGGGCATAGAAATCTGAGAGAAAAACTTAGGAAGCACATAATAGTTCATCATATTAATTAAATTTCAATGCTGTACTGCAGCATTCTGAATCATTCACCTCTGAAGAGACAATGGTTCGGTGTTTCTCTAATTCAGCTAGACAGCAAACCGTCCAATGTTCTGAAAATGCTCATACCTAGACAAATACATGTTGTATGGGCCTAAAACTGTTTGACAAACAACGCTTTAGCAGCATCTACTAGTTCACCATTGTATTTAAACTGTCTGACACTGTCACACAGAGTAATGACTGAAGCGTTTAACCAATTCACCTTTTCGACGTTTAAATCGGCTGAAAATGCATTTTTTCCCACATGTGCACACAATGATGAAAATGATCATAACTCCACAAATACATGTTAGATGGGCCTAAAACTGGTTGAAAAACAACACTTTAGCAGCATATACTAGTTCACCATTGTATTTAAACTGTCTGACACTGTCACACAGAGTAATGACTGAAGCGTTTAAGCAATTCCCCTTTTCGACGTTTAAATCGGCTGAAAATGCGTTTTTTCCCACATGTGCACATAATGATGAAAATGATCATAACTCGACGAATACATGTTAGATGGGCCTAAAACTGTTTGACAAACAACACTTAAGCAGCATATACTAGTTCACCATTGTATTTAAACTGTCTGACACTGTCACACAGAGTAATGACTGAAGCGTTTAAGCAATTCCCCTTTTCGACATTTAAATCGGCTGAAAATGCGTTTTTTCCCACATGTGCACATAATGATGAAAATGCTCATACCTCAACAAATACATGTTGTATGGGCCTAAAACTGTTTGACAAACAACGCTTTAGCAGCATATACTAGTTCACCATTGTATTTAAACTGTCTGACACTGTCACACAGAGTAATGACTAAAGCGTTTAACCAATTCCCCTTTTCGACGTTTAAATCGGCTGAAAATGCGTTTTTTCCCACATGTGCACACAATGATGAAAATGATCATAACTCGACAAATACGTGTTAGATGGGCCTAAAACTGTTTGACAAACAACACTTTAGCAGCATATACTAGTTCACCATTGTATTTAAACTGTCTGACACTGTCACACAGAGTAATGACTGAAGCGTTTAAGCAATTCCCCTTTTCGACGTTTAAATCGGCTGAAAATGCGTTTTTTCCCACATGTGCACATAATGATGAAAATGATCATAACTCGACGAATACATGTTAGATGGGCCTAAAACTGGTTGACAAACAACACTTTAGCAGCATATACTAGTTCACCATTGTATTTAAACTGTCTGACACTGTCACACAGAGTAATGACTGAAGCGTTTAAGCAATTCCCCTTTTCGACGTTTAAATCGGCTGAAAATGCGTTTTTTCCCACATGTGCACACAATGATGAAAATGATCATAACTCGACAAATACATGTTAGATGGGCCTAAAACTGGTTGACAAACAACACTTTAGCAGCATATACTAGTTCACCATTGTATTTAAACTGTCTGACACTTTCACACAGAGTAATGACTGAAGCGTTTAACAAATTCCCCTTTTCGACGTTTAAATCGGCTGAAAATGCGTTTTTTCCCACATGTGCACACAATGATGAAAATGATCATAACTCCACAAATACATGTTAGATGGGCCTAGAAATCTGTGAGAAACACTTAAGAAGCACATAATAGTTCATCATATTAATAAAATTTCTATACTGTACTGCAGCATTCTGAATCATTCACCTCTGAAGAGACAATGGTTCGGTGTTTCTCTAATTCAGCTAGACAGCAAACCGTCACAAGTTCTGAAAATGATCATAACTCCAGAAATACATGTTAGATGGGCATAGAAATCTGAGAGAAAAACTTAGGAAGCACATAATAGTTCATCATATTAATTAAATTTCAATGCTGTACTGCAGCATTCTGAATCATTCACCTCTGAAGAGACAATGGTTCGGTGTTTCTCTAATTCAGCTAGACAGCAAACCGTCCAATGTTCTGAAAATGCTCATACCTAGACAAATACATGTTGTATGGGCCTAAAACTGTTTGACAAACAACGCTTTAGCAGCATATACTAGTTCACCATTGTATTTAAACTGTCTGACACTGTCACACAGAGTAATGACTGAAGCGTTTAACCAATTCACCTTTTCGACGTTTAAATCGGCTGAAAATGCATTTTTTCCCACATGTGCACACAATGATGAAAATGATCATAACTCCACAAATACATGTTAGATGGGCCTAAAACTGGTTGAAAAACAACACTTTAGCAGCATATACTAGTTCACCATTGTATTTAAACTGTCTGACACTGTCACACAGAGTAATGACTGAAGCGTTTAACCAATTCCCCTTTTCGACGTTTAAATCGGCTGAAAATGCGTTTTTTCCCACATGTGCACACAATGATGAAAATAATCATAACTCGACAAATACATTTTACATGGGCCTAAAACTGTTTGACAAACAACACTTTAGCAGCATATACTAGTTTACCATTGTATTTAAACTGTCTGACACTGTCACACAGAGTAATGACTGAAGCGTTTAACCAATTCCCCTTTTCGACGTTTAAATCGGCTGAAAATGCGTTTTTTCCCACATGTGCACATCATGATGAAAAGGATCATAACTCGACCAATACATGTTAGATGGGCCTAAAACTGTTTGACAAACAACACTTTAGCAGCATATACTAGTTCACCATTGTATTTAAACTGTCTGACACTGTCACACAGAGTAATGACTGAAGCGTTTAAGCAATTCCCCTTTTCGACATTTAAATCGGCTGAAAATGCGTTTTTTCCCACATGTGCACATAATGATGAAAATGACCATAACTCGACAAATACATGTTAGATGGGCCTAAAACTGTTTGACAAACAACACTTTAGCAGCATATACTAGTTCACCATTGTATTTAAACTGTCTGACACTGTCACACAGAGTAATGACTGAAGCGTTTAACCAATTCCCCTTTTCGACGTTTAAATCTGCTGAAAATTCGTTTTTTCCCACATGTGCACACAATGATGAAAATGATCATAACTCGACAAATACATTTTACATGGGCCTAAAACTGTTTGAAAAAACAACACTTTAGCAGCATATACTAGTTCACCATTGTATTTAAACTGTCTGACACTGTCACACAGAGTAATGACTGAAGCGTTTAACCAATTCCCCTTTTCGACGTTTAAATCGGCTGAAAATGCGTTTTTTCCCACATGTGCACACAATGATGAATATAATCATAACTTGACAAATACATTTTACATGGGCCTAAAACTGTTTGACAAACAACACTTTAGCAGCATATACTAGTTCACCATTGTATTTAAACTGTCTGACACTGTCACACAGAGTAATGACTGAAGCGTTTAACCAATTCCCCTTTTCGACGTTTAAATCGGCTGAAAATGCGTTTTTTCCCACATGTCTACACAATGATGAAAATGATCATAACTCCACAAATACATGTTAGATGGGCCTAGAAATCTGTGAGTAACACTTAAGAAGCACATAATAGTTCATCATATTAATTAAATTTCTATGCTGTACTGCAGCATTCTGAATCATTCACCTCTGAAGAGACAATGGTTCGGTGTTTCTCTAATTCAGCTAGACAGCAAACCGTCCAATGTTCTGAAAATGCTCATACCTCAACAAATACATGTTGTATGGGCCTAAAACTGTTTGACAAACAACGCTTTAGCAGCATATACTAGTTCACCATTGTATTTAAACTGTCTGACACTGTCACACAGAGTAATGACTAAAGCGTTTAACCAATTCCCCTTTTCGACCTTTAAATCGGCTGAAAATGCGTTTTTTCCCACATGTGCACACAATGATGAAAATGATCATAACTCGACAAATACGTGTTAGATGGGCCTAAAACTGTTTGACAAACAACACTTTAGCAGCATATACTAGTTCACCATTGTATTTAAACTGTCTGACACTGTCACACAGAGTAATGACTGAAGCGTTTAAGCAATTCCCCTTTTCGACGTTTAAATCGGCTGAAAATGCGTTTTTTCCCACATGTGCACATAATGATGAAAATGATCATAACTCGACGAATACATGTTAGATGGGCCTAAAACTGTTTGACAAACAACACTTAAGCAGCATATACTAGTTCACCATTGTATTTAAACTGTCTGACACTGTCACACAGAGTAATGACTGAAGCGTTTAAGCAATTCCCCTTTTCGACATTTAAATCGGCTGAAAATGCGTTTTTTCCCACATGTGCACATAATGATGAAAATGCTCATACCTCAACAAATACATGTTGTATGGGCCTAAAACTGTTTGACAAACAACGCTTTAGCAGCATATACTAGTTCACCATTGTATTTAAACTGTCTGACACTGTCACACAGAGTAATGACTGAAGCGTTTAAGCAATTCCCCTTTTCGACATTTAAATCGGCTGAAAATGCGTTTTTTCCCACATGTGCACATAATGATGAAAATGACCATAACTCGACAAATACATGTTAGATGGGCCTAAAACTGTTTGACAAACAACACTTTAGCAGCATATACTAGTTCACCATTGTATTTAAACGGTCTGACACTGTCACACAGAGTAATGACTGAAGCGTTTAACCAATTCCCCTTTTCGACGTTTAAATCGGCTGAAAATGCGTTTTTTCCCACATGTGCACATAATGATGAAAATGACCATAACTCGACAAATACATGTTAGATGGGCCTAAAACTGTTTGACAAACAACACTTTAGCAGCATATACTAGTTCACCATTGTATTTAAACGGTCTGACACTGTCACACAGAGTAATGACTGAAGCGTTTAACCAATTCCCCTTTTCGACGTTTAAATCGGCTGAAAATGCGTTTTTTCCCACATGTGCACACAATGATGAAAATGATCATAACTCCACAAATACATGTTAGATGGGCCTAGAAATCTGTGAGAAACACTTAAGAAGCACATAATAGTTCATCATATTAATAAAATTTCTATGCTGTACTGCAGCATTCTGAATCATTCACCTCTGAAGAGACAGTGGTTCGGTGTTTCTCTAATTCAGCTAGACAGCAAACCGTCACAAGTTCTGAAAATGATCATACCTCGACAAATACATGTTGTATGGGCATAAAACTGTTTGACAAACAACGCTTTAGCAGCATATACTAGTTCACCATTGTATTTAAACTGTCTGACACTGTCACACAGAGTAATGACTGAAGCGGTTAACCAATTCCCCTTTTCGACGTTTAAATCGGCTGAAAATTCATTTTTTCCCACATGTGCACACAATGATGAAAATAATCATAACTGGACAAATACATTTTACATGGGCCTAAAACTGTTACACAAACAACACTTTAGCAGCATATACTAGTTCACCATTGTATTTAAACTGTCTGACACTGTCACACAGAGTAATGACTGAAGCGTTTAACCATTTCCCCTTTTCGACGTTTAAATCGGCTGAAAATGCGTTTTTTCCCACATGTACACATAATGATGAAAATGATCATAACTCGACAAATACATGTTAGATGGGCCTAAAACTGGTTGACAAACAACACTTTAGCAGCATATACTAGTTCACCATTGTATTTAAACTGTCTGACACTGTCACACAGAGTAATGACTGAAGCGTTTAACCAATTCCCCTTTTCGACGTTTAAATCGGCTGAAAATGCTTTTTTTCCCACATGTGCACACAATGATGAAAATGATCATAACTCCACAAATACATGTTAGATGGGCCTAGAAATCTGTGAGAAACACTTAAGAAGCACATAATAGTTCATCATATTAATAAAATTTCTATGCTGTACTGCAGCATTCTGAATCATTCACCTCTGAAGAGACAATGGTTCGGTGTTTCTCTAATTCAGCTAGACAGCAAACCGTCACAAGTTCTGAAAATGATCATAACTCCAGAAATACATGTTAGATGGGCATAGAAATCTGAGAGAAAAACTTAGGAAGCACATAATAGTTCATCATATTAATTAAATTTCAATGCTGTACTGCAGCATTCTGAATCATTCACCTCTGAAGAGACAATGGTTCGGTGTTTCTCTAATTCAGCTAGACAGCAAACCGTCCAATGTTCTGAAAATGCTCATACCTCGACAAATACATGTTGTATGGGCCTAAAACTGTTTGACAAACAACGCTTTAGCAGCATATACTAGTTCACCATTGTATTTAAACTGTCTGACACTGTCACACAGAGTAATGACTGAAGCGTTTAACCAATTCCCCTTTTCGACGTTTAAATCGGCTGAAAATGCATTTTTTCCCAAATGTGCACACAATGATGAAAATGATCATAACTCCACAAATACATTTTACATGGGCCTAAAACTGTTTGACAAACAACACTTTAGCAGCATATACTAGTTTACCATTGTATTTAAACTGTCTGACACTGTCACACAGAGTAATGACTGAAGCGTTTAACCAATTCCCCTTTTCGACGTTTAAATCGGCTGAAAATGCGTTTTTTCCCACATGTGCACATCATGATGAAAAGGATCATAACTCGACCAATACATGTTAGATGGGCCTAAAACTGTTTGACAAACAACACTTTAGCAGCATATACTAGTTCACCATTGTATTTAAACTGTCTGACACTGTCACACAGAGTAATGACTGAAGCGTTTAAGCAATTCCCCTTTTCGACATTTAAATCGGCTGAAAATGCGTTTTTTCCCACATGTGCACATAATGATGAAAATGACCATAACTCGACAAATACATGTTAGATGGGCCTAAAACTGTTTGACAAACAACACTTTAGCAGCATATACTAGTTCACCATTGTATTTAAACTGTCTGACACTGTCACACAGAGTAATGACTGAAGCGTTTAACCAATTCCCCTTTTCGACGTTTAAATCGGCTGAAAATGCGTTTTTTCCCACATGTGCACACAATGATGAATATAATCATAACTTGACAAATACATTTTACATGGGCCTAAAACTGTTTGACAAACAACACTTTAGCAGCATATACTAGTTCACCATTGTATTTAAACTGTCTGACACTGTCACACAGAGTAATGACTGAAGCGTTTAACCAATTCCCCTTTTCGACGTTTAAATCGGCTGAAAATGCGTTTTTTCCCACATGTCTACACAATGATGAAAATGATCATAACTCCACAAATACATGTTAGATGGGCCTAGAAATCTGTGAGTAACACTTAAGAAGCACATAATAGTTCATCATATTAATTAAATTTCTATGCTGTACTGCAGCATTCTGAATCATTCACCTCTGAAGAGACAATGGTTCGGTGTTTCTCTAATTCAGCTAGACAGCATGCCGTCCAATGTTCTGAAAATGCTCATACCTCAACAAATACATGTTGTATGGGCCTAAAACTGTTTGACAAACAACGCTTTAGCAGCATATACTAGTTCACCATTGTATTTAAACTGTCTGACACTGTCACACAGAGTAATGACTGAAGCGTTTAACCAATTCCCCTTTTCGACGTTTAAATCGGCTGAAAATGCGTTTTTTCCCACATGTACACATAATGATGAAAATGATCATAACTCGACAAATACATGTTAGATGGGCCTAAAACTGGTTGACAAACAACACTTTACTAGCATATACTAGTTCACCATTGTATTTAAACTGTCTGACACTGTCACACAGAGTAATGACTGAAGCGTTTAAGCAATTCCCCTTTTCGACGTTTAAATCGGCTGAAAATGTGTTTTTTCCCACATGTGCACATAATGATGAAAATGATCATAACTCGACGAATACATGTTAGATGGGCCTAAAACTGTTTGACAAACAACACTTTAGCAGCATATACTAGTTCACCATTGTATTTAAACTGTCTGACACTGTCACACAGAGTAATGACTGAAGCGTTTAAGCAATTCCCCTTTTCGACATTTAAATCGGCTGAAAATGCGTTTTTTCCCACATGTGCACATAATGATGAAAATGACCATAACTCGACAAATACATGTTAGATGGGCCTAAAACTGTTTGACAAACAACACTTTAGCAGCATATACTAGTTCACCATTGTATTTAAACGGTCTGACACTGTCACACAGAGTAATGACTGAAGCGTTTAACCAATTCCCCTTTTCGACGTTTAAATCGGCTGAAAATGCGTTTTTTCCCACATGTGCACATAATGATGAAAATGACCCTAACTCGACAAATACATGTTAGATGGGCCTAAAACTGTTTGACAAACAACACTTTAGCAGCATATACTAGTTCACCATTGTATTTAAACGGTCTGACACTGTCACACAGAGTAATGACTGAAGCGTTTAACCAATTCCCTTTTTCGACGTTTAAATCGGCTGAAAATGCGTTTTTTCCCACATGTGCACACAATGATGAATATAATCATAACTCGACAAATACATTTTACATGGGCCTAAAACTGTTTGACCAACAACACTTTAGCAGCATATACTAGTTCACCATTGTATTTAAACGGTCTGACACTGTCACACAGAGTAATGACTGAAGCGTTTAACCAATTCCCCTTTTCGACGTTTAAATCGGCTGAAAATGCGTTTTTTCCCACATGTGCACACAATGATGAATATAATCATAACTCGACAAATACATTTTACATGGGCCTAAAACTGTTTGACAAACAACACTTTAGCAGCATATACTAGTTCACCATTGTATTTAAACTGTCTGACACTGTCACACAGAGTAATGACTGAAGCGTTTAACCAATTCCCCTTTTCGACGTTTAAATCGGCTGAAAATGCGTTTTTTCCCACATGTGCACACAATGATGAAAATGATCATAACTCCACAAATACATGTTAGATGGGCCTAGAAATCTGTGAGAAACACTTAAGTACACATAATAGTTCATCATATTAATTAAATTTCTATGCTGTACTGCAGCATTCTGAATCATTCACCTCTGAAGAGACAATGGTTCGGTGTTTCTCTAATTCAGCTAGACAGCAAACCGTCCAATGTTCTGAAAATGCTCATACCTCGACAAATACATGTTGTATGGGCCTAAAACTGTTTGACAAACAACGCTTTAGCAGCATATACTAGTTCACCATTGTATTTAAACTGTCTGACACTGTCACACAGAGTAATGACTGAAGCGTTTAAGCAATTCTCCTTTTCGACGTTTAAATCGGCTGAAAATGCGTTTTTTTCCCACATGTGCACACAATGATGAAAATAATCATAACTCGACAAATACATTTTACATGGGCCTAAAACTGTTTGACAAACAACACTTTAGCAGCATATACTAGTTCACCATTGTATTTAAACTGTCTGACACTGTCACACAGAGTAATGATTAAAGCGTTTAACCAATTCCCCTTTTCGACGTTTAAATCGGCTGAAAATGCGTTTTTTCCCACATGTGCACACAATGATGAAAATGATCATAACTCGACAAATACATTTTACATGGGCCTAAAACTGTTTGACAAACAACACTTTAGCAGCATATACTTGTTCACCATTGTATTTAAACTGTCTGACACTGTCACACAGAGTAATGACTGAAGCGTTTAACCAATTCCCCTTTTCGACGTTTAAATCGGCTGAAAATGCGTTTTTTCCCACATGTGCACACTATGATGAAAATGATCCTAACTCCACAAATACATGTTAGATGGGCAAAGAAATCTGAGAGAAAAACTTAGGAAGCACATAATAGTTCATCATATTAATTAAATTTCTATGCTGTACTGCAGCATTCTGAATCATTCACCTCTGAAAAGACAATGGTTCGGTGTTTCTCTAATTCAGCTAGACAGCAAACCGTCACAAGTTCTGAAAATGATCATAACTCCAGAAATACATGTTAGATGGGCATAGAAATCTGAGAGAAAAACTTAGGAAGCACATAATAGTTCATCATATTAATTAAATTTCAATGCTGTACTGCAGCATTCTGAATCATTCACCTCTGAAGAGACAATGGTTCGGTGTTTCTCTAATTCAGCTAGACAGCAAACCGTCCAATGTTCTGAAAATGCTCATACCTCGACAAATACATGTTGTATGGGCCTAAAACTGTTTGACAAACAACGCTTTAGCAGCATATACTAGTTCACCATTGTATTTAAACTGTCTGACACTGTCACACAGAGTAATGACTGAAGCGTTTAAGCAATTCCCCTTTTCGACGTTTAAATCGGCTGAAAATGCGTTTTTTCCCACACGTACACATAATGATGAAAATGATCATAACTCGACAAATACATGTTTGATGGGCCTAAAACTGGTTGACAAACAACACTTTAGCAGCATATACTAGTTCACCATTGTATTTAAACTGTCTGACACTGTCACACAGAGTAATGACTGAAGCGTTTAAGCAATTCCCCTTTTCGACGTTTAAATCGGCTGAAAATGCGTTTTTTCCCACATGTACACATAATGATGAAAATGATCATAACTCAACAAATACATGTTTGATGGGCCTAAAACTGGTTGACAAACAACACTTTAGCAGCATATACTAGTTCACCATTGTATTTAAACTGTCTGACACTGTCACACAGAGTAATGACTGAAGCGTTTAACCAATTCCCCTTTTCGACGTTTAAATCGGCTGAAAATGCGTTTTTTCCCACATGTGCACACAATGATGAAAATAATCATAACTCGACAAATACATTTTACATGGGCCTAAAACTGTTTGACAAACAACACTTTAGCAGCATATACTAGTTCACCATTGTATTTAAACTGTCTGACACTGTCACACAGAGTAATGACTGAAGCGTTTAAGCAATTCCCCTTTTCGACGTTTAAATCGGCTGAAAATGCGTTTTTTCCCACATGTGCACACAATGATGAAAATGATCATAACTCGACAAATACATGTTAGGTGGGCCTAAAACTGTTTGACAAACAACACTTTAGCAGCATATACTAGTTCACCATTGTATTTAAACTGTCTGACACTGTCACACAGAGTAATGACTGAAGCGTTTAACCAATTCCCCTTTTCGACGTTTAAATCGGCTGAAAATGCGTTTTTTCCCACATGTACACATAATGATGAAAATGATCATAACTCGACAAATACATGTTAGATGGGCCTAAAACTGGTTGACAAACAACACTTTACTAGCATATACTAGTTCACCATTGTATTTAAACTGTCTGACACTGTCACACAGATTACTCTGTGTGACAGTGTCAGACAGTTTAAATACAATGGTGAACTAGTATATGCTGCTAAAGCGTTGTTTGTCAAACAGTTTTAGGCCCATACAACATGTATTTGTCGAGGTATGAGCATTTTCAGAACATTGGACGGTTTGCTGTCTAGCTGAATTAGAGAAACACCGAACCATTGTCTATTCAGAGGTGAATGATTCAGAATGCTGCAGTACAGCATAGAAATTTAATTAATATGATGAACTATTATGTGCTTCTTAAGTGTTTCTCACAGATTTCTAGGCCCATCTAACATGTATTTGTGGAGTTATGATCATTTTCATCATTGTGTGCACATGTGGGAAAAAATGCATTTTCAGCCGATTTAAACGTCGAAAAGGGGAATTGGTTAAACGCTTCAGTCATTACTCTGTGTGACAGTATCAGACAGTTTAAATACCATGGTGAACTAGTATATGCTGCTAAAGTGTTGTTTGTCAACCAGTTTTAGGCCCATCTAACATGTATTTGTCGAGTTATGATCATTTTCATCATTATGTGTACATGTGGGAAAAAACGCATTTTCAGCCGATTTTAACGTCGAAAAGGGGAATTGCTTAAACGCTTCAGTCATTACTCTGTGTGACAGTGTCAGACAGTTTAAATACAATGGTGAACTAGTATATGCTGCTAAAGCGTTGTTTGTCAAACAGTTTTAGGCCCATACAACATGTATTTGTCGAGGTATGAGCATTTTCAGAACATTGGACGGTTTGCTGTCTAGCTGAAATAGAGAAACACCGAACCATTGTCTCTTCAGAGGTGAACGATTCAGAATGCTGCAGTACAGCATAGAAATTTTATTAATATGATGAACTATTATGTGCTTCCTAAGTTTTTCTCTCAGATTTCTATGCCCATCTAACATGTATTTGTGGAGTTAGGATCATTTTCATCATAGTGTGCACATGTGGGAAAAAACACATTTTCAGCCGATTTAAACGTCGAAAAGGGGAATTGGTTAAACGCTTCAGTCATTACTCTGTGTGACAGTGTCAGACAGTTTAAATACAATGGTGAACAAGTATATGCTGCTAAAGTGTTGTTTGTCAAACAGTTTTAGGCCCATGTAAAATGTATTTGTCGAGTTATGATCATTTTCCTCATTGTGTGCACATGTGGGAAAAAACGCATTTTCAGCCGATTTAAACGTCGAAAAGGGGAATTGCTTAAACGCTTCAGTCATTACTCTGTGTGACAGTGTCAGACAGTTTAAATACAATGGTGAACTAGTTAATGCTGCTAAAGTGTTGTTTGTCAAACAGTTTTAGGCCCATCTAACATGTATTTGTCGAGTTATGATCATTTTCATCATTATGTGCACATGTGGGAAAAAACGCATTTTCAGCCGATTTAAACGTCGAAAAGGGGAATTGGTTAAACGCTTCAGTCATTACTCTGTGTGACAGTGTCAGACAGTTTAAATACAATGGTGAACTAGTATATGCTGCTAAAGTGTTGTTTGTCAAACAGTTTTAGGCCCATGTAAAATGTATTTGTCGAGTTATGATTATTTTCATCATTGTGTGCACATGTGGGAAAAAACGCATTTTCAGCCGATTTAAACGTCGAAAAGGGGAATTGGTTAAACGCTTCAGTCATTACTCTGTGTGACAGTGTCAGACAGTTTAAATACAATGGTGAACTAGTATATGCTGCTAAAGTGGTGTTTGTCAACCAGTTTCGGGCCCATCTAACATGTATTTGTTGAGTTATGATCATTTTCATCATTATGTGTACATGTGGGAAAAAACGCATTTTCAGCCGATTTAAACGTCGAAAAGGGGAATTGCTTAAACGCTTCAGTCATTACTCTGTGTGACAGTGTCAGACAGTTTAAATACAATGGTGAACTAGTATATGCTGCTAAAGTGTTGTTTGTCAACCAGTTTTAGGCCCATCTAACATGTATTTGTCGAGTTATGATCATTTTCATCATTATGTGTACATGTGGGAAAAAACGCATTTTCAGCCGATTTAAACGTCGAAAAGGGGAATTGGTTAAACGCTTCAGTCATTACTCTGTGTGACAGTGTCAGACAGTTTAAATACAATGGTGAACTAGTATATGCTGCTAAAGTGTTGTTTGTCAAACAGTTTTAGGCCCATCTAACATGTATTTGTGGAGTTATGATCATTTTCATCATTGTGTGCACATGTGGGAAAAAACGCATTTTCAGCCGATTTAAACGTCGAAAAGGGGAATTGGTTAAACGCTTCAGTCATTACTCTGTGTGACAGTGTCAGACAGTTTAAATACAATGGTGAACTAGTATATGCTGCTAAAGTGTTGTTTGTCAAACAGTTTTAGGCCCATGTAAAATGTATTTGTCGAGTTATGATTATATTCATCATTTTGTGCACATGTGGGAAAAAACGCATTTTCAGCCGATTTAAACGTTGAAAAGGGGAATTGGTTAAACGCTTCAGTCATTACTCTGTGTGACAGTGTCAGACAGTTTAAATACAATGGTGAACTAGTATATGCTGCTAAAGCGTTGTTTGTCAAACAGTTTTAGGCCCATACAACATGTATCTGTCGAGGTATGAGCATTTTCAGAACATTGGACGGTTTGCTGTCTAGCTGAATTAGGGAACACCGAACCACTGTCTCTTCAGAGGTGAATGATTCAGAATCTTGCAGTACAGCATTGAAATTTAATTAATATGATGAACTATTATGTGCTTCCTAAGTTTTTCTCTCAGATTTCTATGCCCATCTAACATGTATTTCTGGAGTTATGATCATTTTCAGAACTTGTGACGGTTTGCTGTCTAGCTGAATTAGAGAAACACCGAACCATTGTCTCTTCAGAGGTGAATGATTCAGAATGCTGCAGTACAGCATAGAAATTTAATTAATATGATGAACTATTATGTGCTTCTTAAGTGTTTCTCACAGATTTCTAGGCCCATCTAACATGTATTTGTGGAGTTATGATCATTTTCATCATTGTGTGCTAATGTGGGAAAAAACGCATTTTCAGCCGATTTAAACGTTGAAAAGGGGAATTGGTTAAACGCTTTAGTCATTACTCTGTGTGACAGTGTCGAGCAGTTTAAATACAATGGTGAACTAGTATATGCTGCTAAAGTGTTGTTTGTCAAACAGTTTTAGGCCCATGTAAAATGTATTTGTCGAGTTATGATTATTTTCATCATTGTGTGCACATGTGGGAAAAAACGCATTTTCAGCCGATTTAAACGTCGAAAAGGGGAATTGGTTAAACGCTTCAGTCATTACTCTGTGTGACAGTGTCAGACAGTTTAAATACAATGGTGAACTAGTATATGCTGCTAAAGTGTTGTTTGTCAAACAGTTTTAGGCCCATCTAACATGTATTTGTGGAGTTATGATTATATTCATCATTGTGTGCACATGTGGGAAAAAACGCATTTTCAGCCGATTTAAACGTCGAAAAGGGGAATTGGTTAAACGCTTCAGTCATTACTCTGTGTGACAGTGTCAGACAGTTTAAATACAATGGTGAACTAGTATATGCTGCTAAAGCGTTGTTTGTCAAACAGTTTTAGGCCCATACAACATGTATTTGTCGAGGGATGAGCATTTTCAGAACATTGGACAGTTTGCTGTCTAGCTGAATTAGAGAAACACCGAACCATTGTCTCTTCAGAGGTGAATGATTCAGAATGCTGCAGTACAGCATTGAAATTTAATTAATATGATGAACTATTATGTGCTTCCTAAGTTTTTCTCTCAGATTTCTATGCCCATCTAACATGTATTTCTGGAGTTATGATCATTTTCAGAACTTGTGACGGTTTGCTGTCTAGCTGAATTAGAGAAACACCGAACCATTGTCTCTTCAGAGGTGAATGATTCAGAATGCTGCAGTACAGCATAGAAATTTAATTAATATGATGAACTATTATGTGCTTCTTAAGTGTTTCTCACAGATTTCTAGGCCCATCTAATATGTATTTGTGGAGTTATGATCATTTTCATCATTGTGTGCACATGTGGGAAAAAACGCATTTTCAGCCGATTTAAACGTCGAAAAGGGGAATTGGTTAAACGCTTCAGTCATTACTCTGTGTGACAGTGTCAGACAGTTTAAATACAATGGTGAACTAGTATATGCTGCTAAAGCGTTGTTTGTCAAACAGTTTTAGGCCCATACAACATGTATTTGTTGAGTTATGAGCATTTTCAGAACATTGGACGGTTTGCTGTCTAGCTGAATTAGAGAAACACCGAACCATTGTCTCTTCAGAGGTGAATGATTCAGAATGCTGCAGTACAGCATAGAAATTTAATTAATATGATGAACTATTATGTGCTTCTTAATTGTTTCTCACAGATTTCTAGGCCCATCTAACATGTATTTGTGGAGTTATGATCATTTTCATCATTGTGTGCACATGTGGGAAAAAACGCATTTTCAGCCGATTTAAACGTCGAAAAGGGGAATTGGTTAAACGCTTCAGTCATTACTCTGTGTGACAGTGTCAGACAGTTTAAATACAATGGTGAACTAGTATATGCTGCTAAAGTGTTGTTTGTCAAACAGTTTTAGGCCCATCTAACATGTATTCGTCGAGTTATGATTATTTTCATCATTATGTGTACATGTGGGAAAAAACGCATTTTCAGCCGATTTGAACGTCGAAAAGGGGAATTGCTTAAACGCTTCAGTCATTACTCTGTGTGACAGTGTCAGACAGTTTAAATACAATGGTGAACTAGTATATGCTGCTAAAGCGTTGTTTGTCAAACAGTTTTAGGCCCATACAACATGTATTTGTCGAGGTATGAGCATTTTCAGAACATTGGACTGTTTGCTGTCTAGCTGAATTAGAGAAACACCGAACCATTCTCTCTTCAGAGGTGAATGATTCAGAATGCTGCAGTACAGCATTGAAATTTAATTAATATGATGAACTATTATGTGCTTCCTAAGTTTTTCTCTCAGATTTCTATGCCCATCTAACATGTATTTCTGGAGTTATGATCATTTTCAGAACTTGTGACGGTTTGCTGTCTAGCTGAATTAGAGAAACACCGAACCATTGTCTCTTCAGAGGTGAATGATTCAGAATGCTGCAGTACAGCATAGAAATTTAATTAATATGATGAACTATTATGTGCTTCTTAAGTGTTTCTCACAGGTTTCTAGGCCCATCTAACATGTATTTGTGGAGTTAGGATCATTTTCATCATTGTGTGCACATGTGGGAAAAAACGCATTTTCAGCCGATTTAAACGTCGAAAAGGGGAATTGGTTAAACGCTTCAGTCATTACTCTGTGTGACAGTGTCAGACAGTTTAAATACAATGGTGAACTAGTATATGCTGCTAAAGTGTTGTTTGTCAAACAGTTTTAGGCCCATGTAAAATGTATTTGTCGAGTTATGATTATATTCATCATTGTGTGCACATGTGGGAAAAAACGCATTTTCAGCCGATTTAAACGTCGAAAAGGGGAATTGGTTAAACGCTTCAGTCATTACTCTGTGTGACAGTGTCAGACCGTTTAAATACAATGGTGAACTAGTATATGCTGCTAAAGTGTTGTTTGTCAAACTGTTTTAGGCCCATGTAAAATGTATTTGTCGAGTTATGATTATATTTATCATTGTGTGCACATGTGGGAAAAAACGCATTTTCAGCCGATTTAAACGTCGAAAAGGGGAATTGGTTAAACGCTTCAGTCATTACTCTGTGTGACAGTGTCAGACCGTTTAAATACAATGGTGAACTAGTATATGCTGCTAAAGTGTTGTTTGTCAAACAGTTTTAGGCCCATGTAAAATGTATTTGTCGAGTTATGATTATATTCATCATTGTGTGCACATGTGGGAAAAAACGCATTTTCAGCCGATTTAAACGTCGAAAAGGGGAATTGGTTAAACGCTTCAGTCATTACTCTGTGTGACAGTGTCAGACCGTTTAAATACAATGGTGAACTAGTATATGCTGCTAAAGTGTTGTTTGTCAAACAGTTTTAGGCCCATCTAACATGTATTTGTCGAGTTATGGTCATTTTCATCATTATGTGCACATGTGGGAAAAAACGCATTTTCAGCCGATTTAAATGTCGAAAAGGGGAATTGCTTAAACGCTTCAGTCATTACTCTGTGTGACAGTGTCAGACAGTTTAAATACAATGGTGAACTAGTATATGCTGCTAAAGTGTTGTTTGTCAAACAGTTTTAGGCCCATCTAACATGTATTCGTCGAGTTATGATCATTTTCATCATTATGTGCACATGTGGGAAAAAACGCATTTTCAGCCGATTTAAACGTCGAAAAGGGGAATTGCTTAAACGCTTCAGTCATTACTCTGTGTGACAGTGTCAGACAGTTTAAATACAATGGTGAACTAGTATATGCTGCTAAAGTGGTGTTTGTCAAACAGTTTTAGACCCATCTAACATGTATTTGTGGAGTTATGATCATTTTCATCATTATGTGCACATGTGGGAAAAAACGCATTTTCAGCCGATTTAAACGTCGAAAAGGGGAATTGCTTAAACGCTTCAGTCATTACTCTGTGTGACAGTGTCAGACAGTTTAAATACAATGGTGAACTAGTATATGCTGCTAAAGTGGTGTTTGTCAAACAGTTTTAGGCCCATACAACATGTATTTGTCGAGGTATGAGCATTTCCAGAACATTGGACGGTTTGCTGTCTAGCTGAATTAGAGAAACACCGAACCATTGTCTCTTCAGAGGTGAATGATTCAGAATGCTGCAGTACAGCATAGAAATTTAATTAATATGATGAACTATTATGTGCTTCTTAAGTGTTTCTCACAGATTTCTAGGCCCATCTAACATGTATTTGTGGAGTTATGATCATTTTCATCATTGTGTGCACATGTGGGAAAAAACGCATTTTCAGCCGATTTAAACGTCGAAAAGGGGAATTGGTTAAACGCTTCAGTCATTACTCTGTGTGACAGTGTCAGACAGTTTAAATACAATGGTGAACTAGTATATGCTGCTAAAGTGTTGTTTGTCAAACAGTTTTAGGCCCATCTAACATGTATTTGTCGAGTTATGATCATTTTCATCATTGTGTGCACATGTGGGAAAAAACGCATTTTCAGCCGATTTAAACGTCGAAAAGGGGAATTGGTTAAACGCGTTAGTCATTACTCTGTGTGACAGTGTCAGACAGTTTAAATACAATGGTGAACTAGTATATGCTGCTAAAGCGTTGTTTGTCAAACAGTTTTAGGCCCATACAACATGTATTTGTTGAGGTATGAGCATTTTCAGAACATTGGACGGTTTGCTGTCTAGCTGAATTAGAGAAACACCGAACCATTGTCTCTTCAGAGGTGAATGATTCAGAATGCTGCAGTACAGCATAGAAATTTAATTAATATGATGAACTATTATGTGCTTCTTAAGTGGTACTCACAGATTTCTAGGCCCATCTAACATGTATTTGTGGAGTTATGATCATTTTCATCATTGTGTAGACATGTGGGAAAAAACGCATTTTCAGCCGATTTAAACGTCGAAAAGGGGAATTGGTTAAACGCTTCAGTCATTACTCTGTGTGACAGTGTCAGACAGTTTAAATACAATGGTGAACTAGTATATGCTGCTAAAGTGTTGTTTGTCAAACAGTTTTAGGCCCATGTAAAATGTATTTGTCAAGTTATGATTATATTCATCATTGTGTGCACATGTGGGAAAAAACGCATTTTCAGCCGATTTAAACGTCGAAAAGGGGAATTGGTTAAACGCTTCAGTCATTACTCTGTGTGACAGTGTCAGACAGTTTTAATACAATGGCGAACTAGTATATGCTGCTAAAGTGTTGTTTTTTCAAACAGTTTTAGGCCCATGTAAAATGTACTTGTCGAGTTATGATTATTTTCATCATTGTTCGCACATGTGGGAAAAAACGCATTTTCAGCCGATTTAAACGTCGAAAAGGGGAATTGGTTAAACGCTTCAGTCATTACTCTGTGTGACAGTGTCAGACAGTTTAAATACAATGGTGAACTAGTATATGCTGCTAAAGTGTTGTTTGTCAAACAGTTTTAGGCCCATCTAACATGTATTTGTCGAGTTATGGTCATTTTCATCATTATGTGCACATGTGGGAAAAAACGCATTTTCAGCCGATTTAAATGTCGAAAAAGGGAATTGCTTAAACGCTTCAGTCATTACTCTGTGTGACAGTGTCAGACAGTTTAAATACAATGGTGAACTAGTATATGCTGCTAAAGTGTTGTTTGTCAAACAGTTTTAGGCCCATCTAACATGTATTGGTCGAGTTATGATCCTTTTCATCATTATGTGCACATGTGGGAAAAAACGCATTTTCAGCCGATTTAAACGTCGAAAAGGGGAATTGGTTAAACGCTTCAGTCATTACTCTGTGTGACAGTGTCAGACAGTTTAAATACAATGGTGAACAAGTATATGCTGCTAAAGTGTTGTTTGTCAAACAGTTTTAGGCCCATGTAAAATGTATTTGTCGAGTTATGATCATTTTCATCATTGTGTGCACATGTGGGAAAAAACGCATTTTCAGCCGATTTAAACGTCGAAAAGGGGAATTGGTTAAACGCTTCAGTCATTACTCTGTGTGACAGTGTCAGACAGTTTAAATACAATGGTGAACTAGTATATGCTGCTAAAGTGTTGTTTGTCAACCAGTTTTAGGCCCATCTAACATGTATTTGTCGAGTTATGATCATTTTCATCATTATGTGTACATGTGGGAAAAAATGCATTTTCAGCCGATTTAAACGTCGAAAAGGGGAATTGGTTAAACGCTTCAGTCATTACTCTGTGTGACAGTGTCAGACAGTTTAAATACAATGGTGAACTAGAATGGTGAACTAGTATATGCTGCTAAAGCGTTGTTTGTCAAACAGTTTTAGGCCCAAACAACATGTATTTGTCGAGGTATGAGCATTTTCAGAACATTGGACGGTTTGCTGTCTAGCTGAATTAGAGAAACACCGAACCATTGTCTCTTCAGAGGTGAATGATTCAGAATGCTGCAGTACAGCATAGAAATTTTATTAATATGATGAACTATTATGTGCTTCCTAAGTTTTTCTCTCAGATTTCTATGCCCATCTAACATGTATTTGTGGAGTTAGGATCATTTTCATCATAGTGTGCACATGTGGGAAAAAACGCATTTTCAGCCGATTTAAACGTCGAAAAGGGGAATTGGTTAAACGCTTCAGTCATTACTCTGTGTGACAGTGTCAGACAGTTTAAATACAATGGTGAACAAGTATATGCTGCTAAAGTGTTGTTTGTCAAACAGTTTTAGGCCCATGTAAAATGTATTTGTCGAGTTATGATCGTTTTCATCATTGTGTGCACATGTGGGAAAAAACGCATTTTCAGCCGATTTAGACGTCGAAAAGGGGAATTGGTTAAACGCTTTAATCATTACTCTGTGTGACAGTGTCAGACAGTTTAAATACAATGGTGAACTAGTATATGCTGCTAAAGTGTTGTTTGTCAAACAGTTTTAGGCCCATGTAAAATGTATTTGTCGAGTTATGATTATTTTCATCATTGTGTGCACATGTGGGAAAAAAACGCATTTTCAGCCGATTTAAACGTCGAAAAGGGGAATTGGTTAAACGCTTCAGTCATTACTCTGTGTGACAGTGTCAGACAGTTTAAATACAATGGTGAACTAGTATATGCTGCTAAAGCGTTGTTTGTCAAACAGTTTTATGCCCATACAACATGTATTTGTCGAGGTATGATCATTTTCAGAACTTGTGACGGTTTGCTGTCTAGCTGAATTAGAGAAACACCGAACGATTGTCTCTTCAGAGGTGAATGATTCAGAATGCTGCAGTACAGCATAGAAATTTTATTAATATAATGAACTATTATGTGCTTCTTAAGTGTTTCTCACAGATTTCTAGGCCCATCTAACATGTATTTGTGGAGTTATGATCATTTTCATCATTGTGTGCACATGTGGGAAAAAACGCATTTTCAGCCGATTTAAACGTCGAAAAGGGGAATTGGTTAAACGCTTCAGTCATTACTCTGTGTGACAGTGTCAAACAGTTTAAATACAATGGTGAACTAGTATATGCTGCTAAAGTGTTGTTTGTCTAACAGTTTTAGGCTCATCTAACATGTATTTGTCGAGTTATGATCATTTTCATCATTGTGTGCACATGTGGGAAAAAACGCATTTTCAGCCGATTTAAACGTCGAAAAGGAGAATTGCTTAAACGCTTCAGTCATTACTCTGTGTGACAGTGTCAGACAGTTTAAATACAATGGTGAACTAGTATATGCTGCTAAAGTGTTGTTTGTCAAACAGTTTCAGGCCCATGTAAAATGTATTTGTCGAGTTATGATTATTTTCATCATTGTGTGCACATGTGGGAAAAAACGCATTTTCAGCCGATTTAAACGTCGAAAAGGGGAATTGGTTAAACGCTTCAGTCATTACTCTGTGTGACAGTGTCAGACAGTTTAAATACAATGGTGAACTAGTATATGCTGCTAAAGTGTTGTTTGTCAAACAGTTTTAGGCCCATCTAACATGTATTTGTCGAGTTATGATCATTTTCATCATTGTGTGCACATGTGGGAAAAAACGCATTTTCAGCCGATTTAAACGTCGAAAAGGAGAATTGCTTAAACGCTTCAGTCATTACTCTGTGTGACAGTGTCAGACAGTTTAAATACAATGGTGAACTAGTATATGCTGCTAAAGTGTTGTTTGTCAAACAGTTTTAGGCCCATGTAAAATGTATTTGTCAAGTTATGATTATATTCATCATTGTGTGCACATGTGGGAAAAAACGCATTTTCAGCCGATTTAAACGTCGAAAAGGGGAATTGGTTAAACGCTTCAGTCATTACTCTGTGTGACAGTGTCAGACAGTTTTAATACAATGGCGAACTAGTATATGCTGCTAAAGTGTTGTTTTTTCAAACAGTTTTAGGCCCATGTAAAATGTACTTGTCGAGTTATGATTATTTTCATCATTGTTCGCACATGTGGGAAAAAACGCATTTTCAGCCGATTTAAACGTCGAAAAGGGGAATTGGTTAAACGCTTCAGTCATTACTCTGTGTGACAGTGTCAGACAGTTTAAATACAATGGTGAACTAGTATATGCTGCTAAAGTGTTGTTTGTCAAACAGTTTTAGGCCCATCTAACATGTATTTGTCGAGTTATGGTCATTTTCATCATTATGTGCACATGTGGGAAAAAACGCATTTTCAGCCGATTTAAATGTCGAAAAAGGGAATTGCTTAAACGCTTCAGTCATTACTCTGTGTGACAGTGTCAGACAGTTTAAATACAATGGTGAACTAGTATATGCTGCTAAAGTGTTGTTTGTCAAACAGTTTTAGGCCCATCTAACATGTATTGGTCGAGTTATGATCCTTTTCATCATTATGTGCACATGTGGGAAAAAACGCATTTTCAGCCGATTTAAACGTCGAAAAGGGGAATTGGTTAAACGCTTCAGTCATTACTCTGTGTGACAGTGTCAGACAGTTTAAATACAATGGTGAACAAGTATATGCTGCTAAAGTGTTGTTTGTCAAACAGTTTTAGGCCCATGTAAAATGTATTTGTCGAGTTATGATCATTTTCATCATTGTGTGCACATGTGGGAAAAAACGCATTTTCAGCCGATTTAAACGTCGAAAAGGGGAATTGGTTAAACGCTTCAGTCATTACTCTGTGTGACAGTGTCAGACAGTTTAAATACAATGGTGAACTAGTATATGCTGCTAAAGTGTTGTTTGTCAACCAGTTTTAGGCCCATCTAACATGTATTTGTCGAGTTATGATCATTTTCATCATTATGTGTACATGTGGGAAAAAATGCATTTTCAGCCGATTTAAACGTCGAAAAGGGGAATTGGTTAAACGCTTCAGTCATTACTCTGTGTGACAGTGTCAGACAGTTTAAATACAATGGTGAACTAGAATGGTGAACTAGTATATGCTGCTAAAGCGTTGTTTGTCAAACAGTTTTAGGCCCAAACAACATGTATTTGTCGAGGTATGAGCATTTTCAGAACATTGGACGGTTTGCTGTCTAGCTGAATTAGAGAAACACCGAACCATTGTCTCTTCAGAGGTGAATGATTCAGAATGCTGCAGTACAGCATAGAAATTTTATTAATATGATGAACTATTATGTGCTTCCTAAGTTTTTCTCTCAGATTTCTATGCCCATCTAACATGTATTTGTGGAGTTAGGATCATTTTCATCATAGTGTGCACATGTGGGAAAAAACGCATTTTCAGCCGATTTAAACGTCGAAAAGGGGAATTGGTTAAACGCTTCAGTCATTACTCTGTGTGACAGTGTCAGACAGTTTAAATACAATGGTGAACAAGTATATGCTGCTAAAGTGTTGTTTGTCAAACAGTTTTAGGCCCATGTAAAATGTATTTGTCGAGTTATGATCGTTTTCATCATTGTGTGCACATGTGGGAAAAAACGCATTTTCAGCCGATTTAGACGTCGAAAAGGGGAATTGGTTAAACGCTTTAATCATTACTCTGTGTGACAGTGTCAGACAGTTTAAATACAATGGTGAACTAGTATATGCTGCTAAAGTGTTGTTTGTCAAACAGTTTTAGGCCCATGTAAAATGTATTTGTCGAGTTATGATTATTTTCATCATTGTGTGCACATGTGGGAAAAAAACGCATTTTCAGCCGATTTAAACGTCGAAAAGGGGAATTGGTTAAACGCTTCAGTCATTACTCTGTGTGACAGTGTCAGACAGTTTAAATACAATGGTGAACTAGTATATGCTGCTAAAGCGTTGTTTGTCAAACAGTTTTATGCCCATACAACATGTATTTGTCGAGGTATGATCATTTTCAGAACTTGTGACGGTTTGCTGTCTAGCTGAATTAGAGAAACACCGAACGATTGTCTCTTCAGAGGTGAATGATTCAGAATGCTGCAGTACAGCATAGAAATTTTATTAATATAATGAACTATTATGTGCTTCTTAAGTGTTTCTCACAGATTTCTAGGCCCATCTAACATGTATTTGTGGAGTTATGATCATTTTCATCATTGTGTGCACATGTGGGAAAAAACGCATTTTCAGCCGATTTAAACGTCGAAAAGGGGAATTGGTTAAACGCTTCAGTCATTACTCTGTGTGACAGTGTCAAACAGTTTAAATACAATGGTGAACTAGTATATGCTGCTAAAGTGTTGTTTGTCTAACAGTTTTAGGCTCATCTAACATGTATTTGTCGAGTTATGATCATTTTCATCATTGTGTGCACATGTGGGAAAAAACGCATTTTCAGCCGATTTAAACGTCGAAAAGGAGAATTGCTTAAACGCTTCAGTCATTACTCTGTGTGACAGTGTCAGACAGTTTAAATACAATGGTGAACTAGTATATGCTGCTAAAGTGTTGTTTGTCAAACAGTTTCAGGCCCATGTAAAATGTATTTGTCGAGTTATGATTATTTTCATCATTGTGTGCACATGTGGGAAAAAACGCATTTTCAGCCGATTTAAACGTCGAAAAGGGGAATTGGTTAAACGCTTCAGTCATTACTCTGTGTGACAGTGTCAGACAGTTTAAATACAATGGTGAACTAGTATATGCTGCTAAAGTGTTGTTTGTCAAACAGTTTTAGGCCCATCTAACATGTATTTGTCGAGTTATGATCATTTTCATCATTGTGTGCACATGTGGGAAAAAACGCATTTTCAGCCGATTTAAACGTCGAAAAGGAGAATTGCTTAAACGCTTCAGTCATTACTCTGTGTGACAGTGTCAGACAGTTTAAATACAATGGTGAACTAGTATATGCTGCTAAAGTGTTGTTTGTCAAACAGTTTTAGGCCCATGTAAAATGTATTTGTCGAGTTATGATTATTTTCATCATTGTGTGCACATGTGGGAAAAAACGCATTTTCAGCCGATTTAAACGTCGAAAAGGGGAATTGGTTAAACGCTTCAGTCATTACTCTGTGTGACAGTGTCAGACAGTTTAAATACAATGGTGAACTAGTATATGCTGCTAAAGTGTTGTTTGTCAACCAGTTTTAGGCCCATCAAACATGTATTTGTTGAGTTATGATCATTTTCATCATTATGTGTACATGTGGGAAAAAACGCATTTTCAGCCGATTTAAACGTCGAAAAGGGGAATTGCTTAAACGCTTCAGTCATTACTCTGTGTGACAGTGTCAGACAGTTTAAATACAATGGTGAACAAGTATATGCTGCCAAAGTGTTGTTTGTCAACCAGTTTTAGGCCCATCTAACATGTATTTTTGGAGTTATGATCATTTTCATCATTGTGTGCAAATGTGGGAAAAAACGCATTTTCAGCCGATTTAAACGTCGAAAAGGGGAATTGGTTAAACGCTTCAGTCATTACTCTGTGTGACAGTGTCAGACAGTTTAAATACAATGGTGAACTAGTATATGCTGCTAAAGCGTTGTTTGTCAAACAGTTTTAGGCCCATACAACATGTATTTGTCGAGGTATGAGCATTTTCAGAACATTGGACGGTTTGCTGTCTAGCTGAATGAGAGAAACACCGAACCATTGTCTCTTCAGAGGTGAATGATTCAGAATGCTGCAGTACAGCATAGAAATTTTATTAATATGATGAACTATTATGTGCTTCTTAAGTGTTTCTCACAGATTTCTAGGCCCATCTAACATGTATTTGTGGAGTTATGATCATTTTCATCATTGTGTGCACATGTGGGAAAAAACGCATTTTCAGCCGATTTAAACGTCGAAAAGGGGAATTGGTTAAACGCTTCAGTCATTACTCTGTGTGACAGTGTCAAACAGTTTAAATACAATGGTGAACTAGTATATGCTGCTAAAGTGTTGTTTGTCTAACAGTTTTAGGCTCATCTAACATGTATTTGTCGAGTTATGATCATTTTCATCATTGTGTGCACATGTGGGAAAAAACGCATTTTCAGCCGATTTAAACGTCGAAAAGGAGAATTGCTTAAACGCTTCAGTCATTACTCTGTGTGACAGTGTCAGACAGTTTAAATACAATGGTGAACTAGTATATGCTGCTAAAGTGTTGTTTGTCAAACAGTTTCAGGCCCATGTAAAATGTATTTGTCGAGTTATGATTATTTTCATCATTGTGTGCACATGTGGGAAAAAACGCATTTTCAGCCGATTTAAACGTCGAAAAGGGGAATTGGTTAAACGCTTCAGTCATTACTCTGTGTGACAGTGTCAGACAGTTTAAATACAATGGTGAACTAGTATATGCTGCTAAAGTGTTGTTTGTCAAACAGTTTTAGGCCCATCTAACATGTATTTGTCGAGTTATGATCATTTTCATCATTGTGTGCACATGTGGGAAAAAACGCATTTTCAGCCGATTTAAACGTCGAAAAGGAGAATTGCTTAAACGCTTCAGTCATTACTCTGTGTGACAGTGTCAGACAGTTTAAATACAATGGTGAACTAGTATATGCTGCTAAAGTGTTGTTTGTCAAACAGTTTTAGGCCCATGTAAAATGTATTTGTCGAGTTATGATTATTTTCATCATTGTGTGCACATGTGGGAAAAAACGCATTTTCAGCCGATTTAAACGTCGAAAAGGGGAATTGGTTAAACGCTTCAGTCATTACTCTGTGTGACAGTGTCAGACAGTTTAAATACAATGGTGAACTAGTATATGCTGCTAAAGTGTTGTTTGTCAACCAGTTTTAGGCCCATCAAACATGTATTTGTTGAGTTATGATCATTTTCATCATTATGTGTACATGTGGGAAAAAACGCATTTTCAGCCGATTTAAACGTCGAAAAGGGGAATTGCTTAAACGCTTCAGTCATTACTCTGTGTGACAGTGTCAGACAGTTTAAATACAATGGTGAACAAGTATATGCTGCCAAAGTGTTGTTTGTCAACCAGTTTTAGGCCCATCTAACATGTATTTTTGGAGTTATGATCATTTTCATCATTGTGTGCAAATGTGGGAAAAAACGCATTTTCAGCCGATTTAAACGTCGAAAAGGGGAATTGGTTAAACGCTTCAGTCATTACTCTGTGTGACAGTGTCAGACAGTTTAAATACAATGGTGAACTAGTATATGCTGCTAAAGCGTTGTTTGTCAAACAGTTTTAGGCCCATACAACATGTATTTGTCGAGGTATGAGCATTTTCAGAACATTGGACGGTTTGCTGTCTAGCTGAATGAGAGAAACACCGAACCATTGTCTCTTCAGAGGTGAATGATTCAGAATGCTGCAGTACAGCATAGAAATTTTATTAATATGATGAACTATTATGTGCTTCCTAAGTTTTTCTCTCAGATTTCTATGCCCATCTAACATGTATTTGTGGAGTTAGGATCATTTTCATCATAGTGTGCACATGTGGGAAAAAACGCATTTCCAGCCGATTTAAACGTCGAAAAGGGGAATTGGTTAAACGCTTCAGTCATTACTCTGTGTGACAGTGTCAGACAGTTTAAATACAATGGTGAACAAGTATATGCTGCTAAAGTGTTGTTTGTCAAACAGTTTTAGGCCCATGTAAAATGTATTTGTCGAGTTATGATCATTTTCATCATTGTGTGCACATGTGGGAAAAAACGCATTTTCAGCCGATTTAAACGTCGAAAAGGGGAATTGGTTAAACGCTTTAATCATTACTCTGTGTGACAGTGTCAGACAGTTTAAATACAATGGTGAACTAGTATATGCTGCTAAAGTGTCGTTTGTCAAACAGTTTTAGGCCCATCTAACATGTATTTGTCGAGTTATGGTCATTTTCATCATTATGTGCACATGTGGGAAAAAACGCATTTTCAGCCGATTTAAACGTCGAAAAGGGGAATTGGTTAAACGCTTCAGTCATTACTCTGTGTGACAGTGTCAGACAGTTTAAATACAATGGTGAACTAGTATATGCTGCTAAAGCGTTGTTTGTCAAACAGTTTTAGGCCCATACAACATGTATTTGTCGAGGTATGAGCATTTTCAGAACATTGGACGGTTTGCTGTCTAGCTGAATTAGAGAAACACCGAACCATTGTCTCTTCAGAGGTGAATGATTCAGAATGCTGCAGTACAGCATTGAAATTTAATTAATATGATGAACTATTATGTGCTTCCTAAGTTTTTCTCTAGGATTTCTATGCCCATCTAACATGTATTTCTGGAGTTATGATCATTTTCAGAACTTGTGACGGTTTGCTGTCTAGCTGAATTAGAGAAACACCGAACCATTGTCTCTTCAGAGGTGAATGATTCAGAATGCTGCAGTACAGCATAGAAATTTAATTAATATGATGAACTATTATGTGCTTCTTAAGTGTTTCTCACAGATTTCTAGGCCCATCTAACATGTATTTGTGGAGTTATGATCATTTTCATCATTGTGTGCACATGTGGGAAAAAACGCATTTTCAGCCGATTTAAACGTCGAAAAGGGGAATTGGTTAAACGCTTTAATCATTACTCTGTGTGACAGTGTCAGACAGTTTAAATACAATGGTGAACTAGTATATGCTGCTAAAGTGTTGTTTGTCAAACAGTTTTAGGCCCATGTAAAATGTATTTGTCGAGTTATGATTATTTTCATCATTGTGTGCACATGTGGGAAAAAAACGCATTTTCAGCCGATTTAAACGTCGAAAAGGGGAATTGGTTAAACGCTTCAGTCATTACTCTGTGTGACAGTGTCAGACAGTTTAAATACAATGGTGAACTAGTATATGCTGCTAAAGCGTTGTTTGTCAAACAGTTTTATGCCCATACAACATGTATTTGTCGAGGTATGATCATTTTCAGAACTTGTGACGGTTTGCTGTCTAGCTGAATTAGAGAAACACCGAACGATTGTCTCTTCAGAGGTGAATGATTCAGAATGCTGCAGTACAGCATAGAAATTTTATTAATATAATGAACTATTATGTGCTTCTTAAGTGTTTCTCACAGATTTCTAGGCCCATCTAACATGTATTTGTGGAGTTATGATCATTTTCATCATTGTGTGCACATGTGGGAAAAAACGCATTTTCAGCCGATTTAAACGTCGAAAAGGGGAATTGGTTAAACGCTTCAGTCAATACTCTGTGTGACAGTGTCAAACAGTTTAAATACAATGGTGAACTAGGATATGCTGCTAAAGTGTTGTTTGTCTAACAGTTTTAGGCCCATCTAACATGTATTTGTCGAGTTATGATCATTTTCATCATTGTGTGCACATGTGGGAAAAAACGCATTTTCAGCCGACTTAAACGTCGAAAAGGAGAATTGCTTAAACGCTTCAGTCATTACTCTGTGTGACAGTGTCAGACAGTTTAAATACAATGGTGAACTAGTATATGCTGCTAAAGTGTTGTTTGTCAAACAGTTTCAGGCCCATGTAAAATGTATTTGTCGAGTTATGATTATTTTCATCATTGTGTGCACATGTGGGAAAAAACGCATTTTCAGCCGATTTAAACGTCGAAAAGGGGAATTGGTTAAACGCTTCAGTCATTACTCTGTGTGACAGTGTCAGACAGTTTAAATACAATGGTGAACTAGTATATGCTGCTAAAGTGTTGTTTGTCAAACAGTTTTAGGCCCATCTAACATGTATTTGTGGAGTTATGATCATTTTCATCATTGTGTGCACATGTGGGAAAAAACGCATTTTCAGCCGATTTAAACGTCGAAAAGGGGAATTGGTTAAACGCTTCAGTCATTACTCTGTGTGACAGTGTCAGACAGTTTAAATACAATGGTGAACTAGTATATGCTGCTAAAGTGTTGTTTGTCAACCAGTTTTAGGCCCATCTAACATGTATTTGTCGAGTTATGATCATTTTCATCATTATGTGTACATGTGGGAAAAAACGCATCTTCAGCCGATTTAAACGTCGAAAAGGGGAATTGGTTAAACGCTTCAGTCATTACTCTGTGTGACAGTGTCAGACAGTTTAAATACAATGGTGAACTAGTATATGCTGCTAAAGTGTTGTTTGTCAAACAGTTTTAGGCCCATCTAACATGTATTTGTCGAGTTATGGTCATTTTCATCATTATGTGCATATGTGGGAAAAAACGCATTTTCAGCCGATTTAAACGTCGAAAAGGGGAATTGCTTAAATGCTTCAGTCATTACTCTGTGTGACAGTGTCAGACAGTTTAAATACAATGGTGAACTAGTATATGCTGCTAAAGTGTTGTTTGTCAAACAGTTTTAGGCCCATCTAACATGTATTTGTCGAGTTATGATCATTTTCATCATTATGTGCACATGTGGGAAAAAACGCATTTTCAGCCGATTTAAACGTCGAAAAGGGGTATTGGTTAAACGCTTCAGTCATTACTCTGTGTGACAGTGTCAGACAGTTTAAATACAATGGTGAACTAGTATATGCTGCTAAAGTGTTGTTTGTCAAACAGTTTTAGGCCCATCTAACATGTATTTGTCGAGTTATGATCATTTTCATCATTATGTGCACATGTGGGAAAAAACGCATTTTCAGCCGATTTAAACGTCGAAAAGGGGTATTGGTTAAGCGCTTCAGTCATTACTCTGTGTGACAGTGTCAGACAGTTTAAATACAATGGTGAACTAGTATATGCTGCTAAAGCGTTGTTTGTCAAACAGTTTTAGGCCCATACAACCTGTATTTGTTGAGGTATGAGCATTTTCAGAACATTGGACGGTTTGCTGTCTAGCTGAATTAGAGAAACACCGAACCATTGTCTCTTCAGAGGTGAATGATTCAGAATGCTGCAGTACAGCATAGAAATTTAATTAATATGATGAACTATTATGTGCTTCTTAAGTGTTTCTCACAGATTTCTAGGCCCATCTAACATGTATTTGTGGAGTTATGATCATTTTCATCATTGTGTGCACATGTGGGAAAAAACGCATTTTCAGCCGATTTAAACGTCGAAAAGGGGAATTGGTTAAACGCTTCAGTCATTACTCTGTGTGACAGTGTCAGACAGTTTAAATACAATGGTGAACTAGTATATGCTGCTAAATTGTTGTTTGTCAAACAGTTTTAGGCCCATGTAAAATGTATTTGTCGAGTTATGATTATATTCATCATTGTGTGCACATGTGGGAAAAAACGCATTTTCAGCCGATTTAAACGTCGAAAAGGGGAATTGGTTAAACGCTTCAGTCATTACTCTGTGTGACAGTGTCAGACCGTTTAAATACAATGGTGAACTAGTATATGCTGCTAAAGTGTTGTTTGTCAAACAGTTTTAGGCCCATGTAAAATGTATTTGTCGAGTTATGATTATATTTATCATTGTGTGCACATGTGGGAAAAAACGCATTTTCAGCCGATTTAAACGTCGAAAAGGGGAATTGGTTAAAAGCTTCAGTCATTACTCTGTGTGACAGTGTCAGACCGTTTAAATACAATGGTGAACTAGTATATGCTGCTAAAGTGTTGTTTGTCAAACAGTTTTAGGCCCTTGTAAAATGTATTTGTCGAGTTATGATTATATTCATCATTGTGTGCACATGTGGGAAAAAACGCATTTTCAGCCGATTTAAACGTCGAAAAGGGGAATTGGTTAAACGCTTCAGTCATTACTCTGTGTGACAGTGTCAGACAGTTTAAATACAATGGTGAACTAGTATATGCTGCTAAAGTGTTGTTTGTCAAACAGTTTTAGGCCCATGTAAAATGTATTTGTCGAGTTATGATTATATTTATCATTGTGTGCACATGTGGGAAAAAACGCATTTTCAGCCGATTTAAACGTCGAAAAGGGGAATTGGTTAAACGCTTCAGTCATTACTCTGTGTGACAGTGTCAGACCGTTTAAATACAATGGTGAACTAGTATATGCTGCTAAAGTGTTGTTTGTCAAACAGTTTTAGGCCCATGTAAAATGTATTTGTCGAGTTATGATTATATTCATCATTGTGTGCACATGTGGGAAAAAACGCATTTTCAGCCGATTTAAACGTCGAAAAAGGGAATTGGTTAAACGCTTCAGTCATTACTCTGTGTGACAGTGTCAGACCGTTTAAATACAATGGTGAACTAGTATATGCTGCTAAAGTGTTGTTTGTCAAACAGTTTTAGGCCCATCTAACATGTATTTGTCGAGTTATGGTCATTTTCATCATTATGTGCACATGTGGGAAAAAACGCATTTTCAGCCGATTTAAACGTCGAAAAGGGGAATTGGTTAAACGCTTCAGTCATTACTCTGTGTGACAGTGTCAGACCGTTTAAATACAATGGTGAACTAGTATATGCTGCTAAAGTGGTGTTTGTCAAACAGTTTTAGGCCCATCTAACATGTATTTGTGGAGTTATGATCATTTTCATCATTGTGTGCACATGTGGGAAACAACGCATTTTCAGCCGATTTAAACGTCGAAAAGGGGAATTGGTTAAACGCTTCAGTCATTACTCTGTGTGACAGTGTCAGACAGTTTAAATACAATGGTGAACTAGTATATGCTGCTAAAGTGTTGTTTGTCAAACAGTTTTAGGCCCATGTAAAATGTATTTGTCGAGTTATGATTATTTTCATCATTGTGTGCACATGTGGGAAAAAACGCATTTTCAGCCGATTTAAACGTCGAAAAGGGGAATTGGTTAATCGCTTCAGTCATTACTCTGTGTGACAGTGTCAGAAAGTTTAAATACAATGGTGAACTAGTATATGCTGCTAAAGTGTTGTTTGTCAAACAGTTTTAGGCCCATCTAACATGTATTTGTGGAGTTATGATCATTTTCATCATTATGTGCACATGTGGGAAAAAACGCATTTTCAGCCGATTTAAACGTCGAAAAGGGGAATTGCTTAAACGCTTCAGTCATTACTCTGTGTGACAGTGTCAGACAGTTTAAATACAATGGTGAACTAGTATATGCTGCTAAAGTGTTGTTTGTCAAACAGTTTTAGGCCCATCTAACATGTATTTGTCGAGTTATGATCATTTTCATCATTATGTGCACATGTGGGAAAAAACGCATTTTCAGCCGATTTAAACGTCGAAAAGGGGTATTGGTTAAGCGCTTCAGTCATTACTCTGTGTGACAGTGTCAGACAGTTTAAATACAATGGTGAACTAGTATATGCTGCTAAAGCGTTGTTTGTCAAACAGTTTTAGGCCCATACAACCTGTATTTGTTGAGGTATGAGCATTTTCAGAACATTGGACGGTTTGCTGTCTAGCTGAATTAGAGAAACACCGAACCATTGTCTCTTCAGAGGTGAATGATTCAGAATGCTGCAGTACAACATAGAAATTTAATTAATATGATGAACTATTATGTGCTTCTTAAGTGTTTCTCACAGATTTCTAGGCCCATCTAACATGTATTTGTGGAGTTATGATCATTTTCATCATTGTGTGCACATGTGGGAAAAAACGCATTTTCAGCCGATTTAAACGTCGAAAAGGGGAATTGGTTAAACGCTTCAGTCATTACTCTGTGTGACAGTGTCAGACAGCTTAAATACAATGGTGAACTAGTATATGCTGCTAAAGTGTTGTTTGTCAAACAGTTTTAGGCCCATGTAAAATGTATTTGTCGAGTTATGATTATATTCATCATTGTGTGCACATGTGGGAAAAAACGCATTTTCAGCCGATTTAAACGTCGAAAAGGGGAATTGGTTAAACGCTTCAGTCATTACTCTGTGTGACAGTGTCAGACCGTTTAAATACAATGGTGAACTAGTATATGCTGCTAAAGTGTTGTTTGTCAAACAGTTTTAGGCCCATGTAAAATGTATTTGTCGAGTTATGATTATATTTATCATTGTGTGCACATGTGGGAAAAAACGCATTTTCAGCCGATTTAAACGTCGAAAAGGGGAATTGGTTAAAAGCTTCAGTCATTACTCTGTGTGACAGTGTCAGACCGTTTAAATACAATGGTGAACTAGTATATGCTGCTAAAGTGTTGTTTGTCAAACAGTTTTAGGCCCATGTAAAATGTATTTGTCGAGTTATGATTATATTCATCATTGTGTGCACATGTGGGAAAAAACGCATTTTCAGCCGATTTAAACGTCGAAAAGGGGAATTGGTTAAACGCTTCAGTCATTACTCTGTGTGACAGTGTCAGACCGTTTAAATACAATGGTGAACTAGTATATGCTGCTAAAGTGTTGTTTGTCAAACAGTTTTAGGCCCATGTAAAATGTATTTGTCGAGTTATGATTATATTTATCATTGTGTGCACATGTGGGAAAAAACGCATTTTCAGCCGATTTAAACGTCGAAAAGGGGAATTGGTTAAACGCTTCAGTCATTACTCTGTGTGACAGTGTCAGACCGTTTAAATACAATGGTGAACTAGTATATGCTGCTAAAGTGTTGTTTGTCAAACAGTTTTAGGCCCATGTAAAATGTATTTGTCGAGTTATGATTATATTCATCATTGTGTGCACATGTGGGAAAAAACGCATTTTCAGCCGATTTAAACGTCGAAAAAGGGAATTGGTTAAACGCTTCAGTCATTACTCTGTGTGACAGTGTCAGACCGTTTAAATACAATGGTGAACTAGTATATGCTGCTAAAGTGTTGTTTGTCAAACAGTTTTAGGCCCATCTAACATGTATTTGTCGAGTTATGGTCATTTTCATCATTATGTGCACATGTGGGAAAAAACGCATTTTCAGCCGATTTAAACGTCGAAAAGGGGAATTGGTTAAACGCTTCAGTCATTACTCTGTGTGACAGTGTCAGACCGTTTAAATACAATGGTGAACTAGTATATGCTGCTAAAGTGTTGTTTGTCAAACAGTTTTAGGCCCATCTAACATGTATTTGTCGAGTTATGGTCATTTTCATCATTATGTGCACATGTGGGAAAAAACGCATTTTCAGCCGATTTAAATGTCGAAAAGGGGAATTGCTTAAACGCTTCAGTCATTACTCTGTGTGACAGTGTCAGACAGTTTAAATACAATGGTGAACTAGTATATGCTGCTAAAGTGTTGTTTGTCAAACAGTTTTAGGCCCATCTAACATGTATTCGTCGAGTTATGATCATTTTCATCATTATGTGCACATGTGGGAAAAAACGCATTTTCAGCCGATTTAAACGTCGAAAAGGGGAATTGCTTAAACGCTTCAGTCATTACTCTGTGTGACAGTGTCAGACAGTTTAAATACAATGGTGAACTAGTATATGCTGCTAAAGTGGTGTTTGTCAAACAGTTTTAGACCCATCTAACATGTATTTGTGGAGTTATGATCATTTTCATCATTATGTGCACATGTGGGAAAAAACGCATTTTCAGCCGATTTAAACGTCGAAAAGGGGAATTGCTTAAACGCTTCAGTCATTACTCTGTGTGACAGTGTCAGACAGTTTAAATACAATGGTGAACTAGTATATGCTGCTAAAGTGGTGTTTGTCAAACATTTTTAGGCCCATACAACATGTATTTGTCGAGGTATGAGCATTTCCAGAACATTGGACGGTTTGCTGTCTAGCTGAATTAGAGAAACACCGAACCATTGTCTCTTCAGAGGTGAATGATTCAGAATGCTGCAGTACAGCATAGAAATTTAATTAATATGATGAACTATTATGTGCTTCTTAAGTGTTTCTCACAGATTTCTAGGCCCATCTAACATGTATTTGTGGAGTTATGATCATTTTCATCATTGTGTGCACATGTGGAAAAAAACGCATTTTCAGCCGATTTAAACGTCGAAAAGGGGAATTGGTTAAACGCTTCAGTCATTACTCTGTGTGACAGTGTCAGACAGTTTAAATACAATGGTGAACTAGTATATGCTGCTAAAGTGTTGTTTGTCAACCAGTTTTAGGCCCATCTAACATGTATTTGTCGAGTTATGATCATTTTCATCATTATGTGCACATGTGGGAAAAAACGCATTTTCAGCCGATTTAAACGTCGAAAAGGGGTATTGGTTAAACGCTTCAGTCATTACTCTGTGTGACAGTGTCAGACAGTTTAAATACAATGGTGAACTAGTATATGCTGCTAAAGCGTTGTTTGTCAAACAGTTTTAGGCCCATACAACATGTATTTGTTGAGGTATGAGCATTTTCAGAACATTGGACGGTTTGCTGTCTAGCTGAATTAGAGAAACACCGAACCATTGTCTCTTCAGAGGTGATTGATTCAGAATGCTGCAGTACAGCATAGAAATTTAATTAATATGATGAACTATTATGTGCTTCTTAAGGGTTTTCTCACAGATTTCTAGGCCCATCTAACATGTATTTGTGGAGTTATGATCATTTTCATTATTGTGTGCACATGTGGGAAAAAACGCATTTTCAGCCGATTTAAACGTCGAAAAGGGGAATTGGTTAAACGCTTCAGTCATTACTCTGTGTGACAGTGTCAGACAGTTTAAATACAATGGTGAACTAGTATATGCTGCTAAAGTGTTGTTTGTCAAACAGTTTTAGGCCCATGTAAAATGTATTTGTCGAGTTATGATTATATTCATCATTGTGTGCACATGTGGGAAAAAACGCATTTTCAGCCAATTTAAACGTCGAAAAGGGGAATTGGTTAAACGCTTCAGTCATTACTCTGTGTGACAGTGTCAGACCGTTTAAATACAATGGTGAACTAGTATATGCTGCTAAAGTGTTGTTTGTCAAACAGTTTTAGGCCCATGTAAAATGTATTTGTCGAGTTATGATTATATTCATCATTGTGTGCACATGTGGGAAAAAACGCATTTTCAGCCGATTTAAACGTCGAAAAGGGGAATTGGTTAAACGCTTCAGTCATTACTCTGTGTGACAGTGTCAGACCGTTTAAATACAATGGTGAACTAGTATATGCTGCTAAAGTGTTGTTTGTCAAACAGTTTTAGGCCCATGTAAAATGTATTTGTCGAGTTATGATTATATTCATCATTGTGTGCACATGTGGGAAAAAACGCATTTTCAGCCGATTTAAACGTCGAAAAGGGGAATTGGTTAAACGCTTCAGTCATTACTCTGTGTGACAGTGTCAGACCGTTTAAATACAATGGTGAACTAGTATATGCTGCTAAAGTGTTGTTTGTCAAACTGTTTTAGGCCCATCTAACATGTATTTGTCGAGTTATGGTCATTTTCATCATTATGTGCACATGTGGGAAAAAACGCATTTTCAGCCGATTGAAACGTCGAAAGGGGGAATTGGTTCAACGCTTCAGTCATTACTCTGTGTGACAGTGTCAGACCGTTTAAATACAATGGTGAACTAGTATATGCTGCTAAAGTGTTGTTTGTCAAACAGTTTTAGGCCCATCTAACATGTATTTGTCGAGTTATGGTCATTTTCATCATTATGTGCACATGTGGGAAAAAACGCATTTTCAGCCGATTTAAATGTCGAAAAGGGGAATTGCTTAAACGCTTCAGTCATTACTCTGTGTGACAGTGTCAGACAGTTTAAATACAATGGTGAACTAGGTATGCTGCTAAAGTGTTGTTTGTCAAACAGTTTTAGGCCCATCTAACATGTATTCGTCGAGTTATGATCATTTTCATCATTATGTGCACATGTGGGAAAAAACGCATTTTCAGCCGATTTAAACGTCGAAAAGGGGAATTGCTTAAACGCTTCATTCATTACTCTGTGTGACAGTGTCAGACAGTTTATATACAATGGTGAACTAGTATATGCTGCTAAAGTGGTGTTTGTCAAACAGTTTTAGGCCCATCTAACATGTATTTGTGGAGTTATGATCATTTTCATCATTATGTGCACATGTGGGAAAAAACGCATTTTCAGCCGATTTAAACGTCGAAAAGGGGAATTGCTTAAACGCTTCAGTCATTACTCTGTGTGACAGTGTCAGACAGTTTAAATACAATGGTGAACTAGTATATGCTGCTAAAGCGTTGTTTGTCAAACAGTTTTAGGCCCATACAACATGTATTTGTCGAGGTATGAGCATTTCCAGAACATTGGACGGTTTGCTATCTAGCTGAATTAGAGAAACACCGAACCATTGTCTCTTCAGAGGTGAATGATTCAGAATTCTGCAGTACAGCATAGAAATTTAATTAATATGATGAACTATTATGTGCTTCTTAAGTGTTTCTCACAGATTTCTAGGCCCATCTAACATTTATTTGTGGAGTTATGATCATTTTCATCATTGTGTGCACATGTGGGAAAAAACGCATTTTCAGCCGATTTAAACGTCGAAAAGGGGAAGTGGTTAAACGCTTCAGTCATTACTCTGTGTGACAGTGTCAGACAGTTTAAATACAATGGTGAACTAGTATATGCTGCTAAAGTGGTGTTTGTCAAACAGTTTTAGGCCCATCTAACATGTATTTGTGGAGTTATGATCATTTTCATCATTATGTGCACATGTGGGAAAAAACGCATTTTCAGCCGATTTAAACGTCGAAAAGGGGAATTGCTTAAACGCTTCAGTCATTACTCTGTGTGACAGTGTCAGACAGTTTAAATACAATGGTGAACTAGTATATGCTGCTAAAGTGGTGTTTGTCAAACAGTTTTAGGCCCATACAACATGTATTTGTCGAGGTATGAGCATTTCCAGAACATTGGACGGTTTGCTGTCTAGCTGAATTAGAGAAACACCGAACCATTGTCTCTTCAGAGGTGAATGATTCAGAATGCTGCAGTACAGCATAGAAATTTAATTAATATGATGAACTATTATGTGCTTCTTAAGTGTTTCTCACAGATTTCTAGGCCCATCTAACATTTATTTGTGGAGTTATGATCATTTTCATCATTGTGTGCACATGTGGGAAAAAACGCATTTTCAGCCGATTTAAACGTCGAAAAGGGGAATTGGTTAAACGCTTCAGTCATTACTCTGTGTGACAGTGTCAGACAGTTTAAATACAATGGTGAACTAGTATATGCTGCTAAAGTGTTGTTTGTCAAACAGTTTTAGGCCCATCTAACATGTATTTGTCGAGTTATGATCATTTTCATCATTATGTGCACATGTGGGAAAAAACGCATTTTCAGCCGATTTAAACGTCGAAAAGGGGTATTGGTTAAGCGCTTCAGTCATTACTCTGTGTGACAGTGTCAGACAGTTTAAATACAATGGTGAACTAGTATATGCTGCTAAAGCGTTGTTTGTCAAACAGTTTTAGGCCCATACAACCTGTATTTGTTGAGGTATGAGCATTTTCAGAACATTGGACGGTTTGCTGTCTAGCTGAATTAGAGAAACACCGAACCATTGTCTCTTCAGAGGTGAATGATTCAGAATGCTGCAGTACAGCATAGAAATTTAATTAATATGATGAACTATTATGTGCTTCTTAAGTGTTTCTCACAGATTTCTAGGCCCATCTAACATGTATTTGTGGAGTTATGATCATTTTCATCATTGTGTGCACATGTGGGAAAAAACGCATTTTCAGCCGATTTAAACGTCGAAAAGGGGAATTGGTTAAACGCTTCAGTCATTACTCTGTGTGACAGTGTCAGACAGTTTAAATACAATGGTGAACTAGTATATGCTGCTAAAGTGTTGTTTGTCAAACAGTTTTAGGCCCATGTAAAATGTATTTGTCGAGTTATGATTATATTCATCATTGTGTGCACATGTGGGAAAAAACGCATTTTCAGCCGATTTAAACGTCGAAAAGGGGAATTGGTTAAACGCTTCAGTCATTACTCTGTGTGACAGTGTCAGACCGTTTAAATACAATGGTGAACTAGTATATGCTGCTAAAGTGTTGTTTGTCAAACAGTTTTAGGCCCATGTAAAATGTATTTGTCGAGTTATGATTATATTCATCATTGTGTGCACATGTGGGAAAAAACGCATTTTCAGCCAATTTAAACGTCGAAAAGGGGAATTGGTTAAACGCTTCAGTCATTACTCTGTGTGACAGTGTCAGACCGTTTAAATACAATGGTGAACTAGTATATGCTGCTAAAGTGTTGTTTGTCAAACAGTTTTAGGCCCATGTAAAATGTATTTGTCGAGTTATGATTATATTCATCATTGTGTGCACATGTGGGAAAAAACGCATTTTCAGCCGATTTAAACGTCGAAAAGGGGAATTGGTTAAACGCTTCAGTCATTACTCTGTGTGACAGTGTCAGACCGTTTAAATACAATGGTGAACTAGTATATGCTGCTAAAGTGTTGTTTGTCAAACAGTTTTAGGCCCATGTAAAATGTATTTGTCGAGTTATGATTATATTCATCATTGTGTGCACATGTGGGAAAAAACGCATTTTCAGCCGATTTAAACGTCGAAAAGGGGAATTGGTTAAACGCTTCAGTCATTACTCTGTGTGACAGTGTCAGACCGTTTAAATACAATGGTGAACTAGTATATGCTGCTAAAGTGTTGTTTGTCAAACTGTTTTAGGCCCATCTAACATGTATTTGTCGAGTTATGGTCATTTTCATCATTATGTGCACATGTGGGAAAAAACGCATTTTCAGCCGATTGAAACGTCGAAAGGGGGAATTGGTTCAACGCTTCAGTCATTACTCTGTGTGACAGTGTCAGACCGTTTAAATACAATGGTGAACTAGTATATGCTGCTAAAGTGTTGTTTGTCAAACAGTTTTAGGCCCATCTAACATGTATTTGTCGAGTTATGGTCATTTTCATCATTATGTGCACATGTGGGAAAAAACGCATTTTCAGCCGATTTAAATGTCGAAAAGGGGAATTGCTTAAACGCTTCAGTCATTACTCTGTGTGACAGTGTCAGACAGTTTAAATACAATGGTGAACTAGGTATGCTGCTAAAGTGTTGTTTGTCAAACAGTTTTAGGCCCATCTAACATGTATTCGTCGAGTTATGATCATTTTCATCATTATGTGCACATGTGGGAAAAAACGCATTTTCAGCCGATTTAAACGTCGAAAAGGGGAATTGCTTAAACGCTTCATTCATTACTCTGTGTGACAGTGTCAGACAGTTTATATACAATGGTGAACTAGTATATGCTGCTAAAGTGGTGTTTGTCAAACAGTTTTAGGCCCATCTAACATGTATTTGTGGAGTTATGATCATTTTCATCATTATGTGCACATGTGGGAAAAAACGCATTTTCAGCCGATTTAAACGTCGAAAAGGGGAATTGCTTAAACGCTTCAGTCATTACTCTGTGTGACAGTGTCAGACAGTTTAAATACAATGGTGAACTAGTATATGCTGCTAAAGCGTTGTTTGTCAAACAGTTTTAGGCCCATACAACATGTATTTGTCGAGGTATGAGCATTTCCAGAACATTGGACGGTTTGCTATCTAGCTGAATTAGAGAAACACCGAACCATTGTCTCTTCAGAGGTGAATGATTCAGAATTCTGCAGTACAGCATAGAAATTTAATTAATATGATGAACTATTATGTGCTTCTTAAGTGTTTCTCACAGATTTCTAGGCCCATCTAACATTTATTTGTGGAGTTATGATCATTTTCATCATTGTGTGCACATGTGGGAAAAAACGCATTTTCAGCCGATTTAAACGTCGAAAAGGGGAAGTGGTTAAACGCTTCAGTCATTACTCTGTGTGACAGTGTCAGACAGTTTAAATACAATGGTGAACTAGTATATGCTGCTAAAGTGTTGTTTGTCAAACAGTTTTAGGCCCATCTAACATGTTTTCGTCGAGTTATGATCATTTTCATCATTATGTGCACATGTGGGAAAAAACGCATTTTCAGCCGATTTAAACGTCGAAAAGGGGAATTGCTTAAACGCTTCATTCATTACTCTGTGTGACAGTGTAAGACAGTTTAAATACAATGGTGAACTAGTATATGCTGCTAAAGTGGTGTTTGTCAAACAGTTTTAGGCCCATCTAACATGTATTTGTGGAGTTATGATCATTTTCATCATTATGTGCACATGTGGGAAAAAACGCATTTTCAGCCGATTTAAACGTCGAAAAGGGGAATTGCTTAAACGCTTCAGTCATTACTCTGTGTGACAGTGTCAGACAGTTTAAATACAATGGTGAACTAGTATATGCTGCTAAAGTGGTGTTTGTCAAACAGTTTTAGGCCCATACAACATGTATTTGTCGAGGTATGAGCATTTCCAGAACATTGGACGGTTTGCTGTCTAGCTGAATTAGAGAAACACCGAACCATTGTCTCTTCAGAGGTGAATGATTCAGAATGCTGCAGTACAGCATAGAAATTTAATTAATATGATGAACTATTATGTGCTTCTTAAGTGTTTCTCACAGATTTCTAGGCCCATCTAACATTTATTTGTGGAGTTATGATCATTTTCATCATTGTGTGCACATGTGGGAAAAAACGCATTTTCAGCCGATTTAAACGTCGAAAAGGGGAATTGGTTAAACGCTTCAGTCATTACTCTGTGTGACAGTGTCAGACAGTTTAAATACAATGGTGAACTAGTATATGCTGCTAAAGTGTTGTTTGTCAAACAGTTTTAGGCCCATCTAACATGTATTTGTCGAGTTATGATCATTTTCATCATTATGTGCACATGTGGGAAAAAACGCATTTTCAGCCGATTTAAACGTCGAAAAGGGGTATTGGTTAAGCGCTTCAGTCATTACTCTGTGTGACAGTGTCAGACAGTTTAAATACAATGGTGAACTAGTATATGCTGCTAAAGCGTTGTTTGTCAAACAGTTTTAGGCCCATACAACCTGTATTTGTTGAGGTATGAGCATTTTCAGAACATTGGACGGTTTGCTGTCTAGCTGAATTAGAGAAACACCGAACCATTGTCTCTTCAGAGGTGAATGATTCAGAATGCTGCAGTACAGCATAGAAATTTAATTAATATGATGAACTATTATGTGCTTCTTAAGTGTTTCTCACAGATTTCTAGGCCCATCTAACATGTATTTGTGGAGTTATGATCATTTTCATCATTGTGTGCACATGTGGGAAAAAACGCATTTTCAGCCGATTTAAACGTCGAAAAGGGGAATTGGTTAAACGCTTCAGTCATTACTCTGTGTGACAGTGTCAGACAGTTTAAATACAATGGTGAACTAGTATATGCTGCTAAAGTGTTGTTTGTCAAACAGTTTTAGGCCCATGTAAAATGTATTTGTCGAGTTATGATTATATTCATCATTGTGTGCACATGTGGGAAAAAACGCATTTTCAGCCGATTTAAACGTCGAAAAGGGGAATTGGTTAAACGCTTCAGTCATTACTCTGTGTGACAGTGTCAGACCGTTTAAATACAATGGTGAACTAGTATATGCTGCTAAAGTGTTGTTTGTCAAACAGTTTTAGGCCCATCTAACATGTATTTGTCGAGTTATGGTCATTTTCATCATTATGTGCACATGTGGGAAAAAACGCATTTTCAGCCGATTTAAACGTCGAAAAGGGGAATTGGTAAAACGCTTCAGTCATTACTCTGTGTGACAGTGTCAGACAGTTTAAATACAATGGTGAACTAGAATGGTGAACTAGTATATGCTGCTAAAGCGTTGTTTGTCAAACAGTTTTAGGCCCAAACAACATGTATTTGTCGAGGTATGAGCATTTTCAGAACATTGGACGGTTTGCTGTCTAGCTGAATTAGAGAAACACCGAACCATTGTCTCTTCAGAGGTGAATGATTCAGAATGCTGCAGTACAGCATAGAAATTTTATTAATATGATGAACTATTATGTGCTTCCTAAGTTTTTCTCTCAGATTTCTATGCCCATCTAACATGTATTTGTGGAGTTAGGATCATTTTCATCATAGTGTGCACATGTGGGAAAAAACGCATTTTCAGCCGATTTAAACGTCGAAAAGGGGAATTGGTTAAACGCTTCAGTCATTACTCTGTGTGACAGTGTCAGACAGTTTAAATACAATGGTGAACTAGTATATGCTGCTAAAGCGTTGTTTGTCAAACAGTTTTAGGCCCATACAACATGTATTTGTCGAGGTATGAGCATTTCCAGAACATTGGACGGTTTGCTGTCTAGCTGAATTAGAGAAACACCGAACCATTGTCTCTTCAGAGGTGAATGATTCAGAATTCTGCAGTACAGCATAGAAATTTAATTAATATGATGAACTATTATGTGCTTCTTAAGTGTTTCTCACAGATTTCTAGGCCCATCTAACATTTATTTGTGGAGTTATGATCATTTTCATCATTGTGTGCACATGTGGGAAAAAACGCATTTTCAGCCGATTTAAACGTCGAAAAGGGGAAGTGGTTAAACGCTTCAGTCATTACTCTGTGTGACAGTGTCAGACAGTTTAAATACAATGGTGAACTAGTATATGCTGCTAAAGTGTTGTTTGTCAAACAGTTTTAGGCCCATCTAACATGTATTTGTGGAGTTATGATCATTTTCATCATTATGTGCACATGTGGAAAAAAACGCATTTTCAGCCGATTTAAACGTCGAAAAGGGGAATTGCTTAAACGCTTCAGTCATTACTCTGTGTGACAGTGTCAGACAGTTTAAATACAATGGTGAACTAGTATATGCTGCTAAAGTGGTGTTTGTCAAACAGTTTTAGGCCCATACAACATGTATTTGTCGAGGTATGAGCATTTCCAGAACATTGGACGGTTTGCTGTCTAGCTGAATTAGAGAAACACCGAACCATTGTCTCTTCAGAGGTGAATGATTCAGAATGCTGCAGTACAGCATAGAAATTTAATTAATATGATGAACTATTATGTGCTTCTTAAGTGTTTCTCACAGATTTCTAGGCCCATCTAACATTTATTTGTGGAGTTATGATCATTTTCATCATTGTGTGCACATGTGGGAAAAAACGCATTTTCAGCCGATTTAAACGTCGAAAAGGGGAATTGGTTAAACGCTTCAGTCATTACTCTGTGTGACAGTGTCAGACAGTTTAAATACAATGGTGAACTAGTATATGCTGCTAAAGTGTTGTTTGTCAACCAGTTTTAGGCCCATCTAACATGTATTTGTCGAGTTATGATCATTTTCATCATTATGTGTACATGTGGGAAAAAACGCATTTTCAGCCGATTTAAACGTCGAAAAGGGGAATTGGTTAAACGCTTCAGTCATTACTCTGTGTGACAGTGTCAGACAGTTTAAATACAATGGTGAACTAGTATATGCTGCTAAAGTGTTGTTTGTCAAACAGTTTTAGGCCCATCTAACATGTATTTGTCGAGTTATGATCATTTTCATCATTATGTGCACATGTGGGAAAAAACGCATTTTCAGCCGATTTAAACGTCGAAAAGGGGTATTGGTTAAGCGCTTCAGTCATTACTCTGTGTGACAGTGTCAGACAGTTTAAATACAATGGTGAACTAGTATATGCTGCTAAAGCGTTGTTTGTCAAACAGTTTTATGCCCATACAACCTGTATTTGTTGAGGTATGAGCATTTTCAGAACATTGGACGGTTTGCTGTCTAGCTGAATTAGAGAAACACCGAACCATTGTCTCTTCAGAGGTGAATGATTCAGAATGCTGCAGTACAGCATAGAAATTTAATTAATATGATGAACTATTATGTGCTTCTTAAGTGTTTCTCACAGATTTCTAGGCCCATCTAACATGTATTTGTGGAGTTATGATCATTTTCATCATTGTGTGCACATGTGGAAAAAAACGCATTTTCAGCCGATTTAAACGTCGAAAAGGGGAATTGGTTAAACGCTTCAGTCATTACTCTGTGTGACAGTGTCAGACAGTTTAAATACAATGGTGAACTAGTATATGCTGCTAAAGTGTTGTTTGTCAACCAGTTTTAGGCCCATCTAACATGTATTTGTCGAGTTATGATCATTTTCATCATTATGTGCACATGTGGGAAAAAACGCATTTTCAGCCGATTTAAACGTCGAAAAGGGGTATTGGTTAAACGCTTCAGTCATTACTCTGTGTGACAGTGTCAGACAGTTTAAATACAATGGTGAACTAGTATATGCTGCTAAAGCGTTGTTTGTCAAACAGTTTTAGGCCCATACAACATGTATTTGTTGAGGTATGAGCATTTTCAGAACATTGGACGGTTTGCTGTCTAGCTGAATTAGAGAAACACCGAACCATTGTCTCTTCAGAGGTGATTGATTCAGAATGCTGCAGTACAGCATAGAAATTTAATTAATATGATGAACTATTATGTGCTTCTTAAGTGTTTCTCACAGATTTCTAGGCCCATCTAACATGTATTTGTGGAGTTATGATCATTTTCATCATTGTGTGCACATGTGGGAAAAAACGCATTTTCAGCCGATTTAAACGTCGAAAAGGGGAATTGGTTAAACGCTTCAGTCATTACTCTGTGTGACAGTGTCAGACAGTTTAAATACAATGGTGAACTAGTATATGCTGCTAAAGTGTTGTTTGTCAAACAGTTTTAGGCCCATGTAAAATGTATTTGTCGAGTTATGATTATATTCATCATTGTGTGCACATGTGGGAAAAAACGCATTTTCAGCCAATTTAAACGTCGAAAAGGGGAATTGGTTAAACGCTTCAGTCATTACTCTGTGTGACAGTGTCAGACCGTTTAAATACAATGGTGAACTAGTATATGCTGCTAAAGTGTTGTTTGTCAAACAGTTTTAGGCCCATGTAAAATGTATTTGTCGAGTTATGATTATATTCATCATTGTGTGCACATGTGGGAAAAAACGCATTTTCAGCCGATTTAAACGTCGAAAAGGGGAATTGGTTAAACGCTTCAGTCATTACTCTGTGTGACAGTGTCAGACCGTTTAAATACAATGGTGAACTAGTATATGCTGCTAAAGTGTTGTTTGTCAAACAGTTTTAGGCCCATGTAAAATGTATTTGTCGAGTTATGATTATATTCATCATTGTGTGCACATGTGGGAAAAAACGCATTTTCAGCCGATTTAAACGTCGAAAAGGGGAATTGGTTAAACGCTTCAGTCATTACTCTGTGTGACAGTGTCAGACCGTTTAAATACAATGGTGAACTAGTATATGCTGCTAAAGTGTTGTTTGTCAAACTGTTTTAGGCCCATCTAACATGTATTTGTCGAGTTATGGTCATTTTCATCATTATGTGCACATGTGGGAAAAAACGCATTTTCAGCCGATTGAAACGTCGAAAGGGGGAATTGGTTCAACGCTTCAGTCATTACTCTGTGTGACAGTGTCAGACCGTTTAAATACAATGGTGAACTAGTATATGCTGCTAAAGTGTTGTTTGTCAAACAGTTTTAGGCCCATCTAACATGTATTTGTCGAGTTATGGTCATTTTCATCATTATGTGCACATGTGGGAAAAAACGCATTTTCAGCCGATTTAAATGTCGAAAAGGGGAATTGCTTAAACGCTTCAGTCATTACTCTGTGTGACAGTGTCAGACAGTTTAAATACAATGGTGAACTAGGTATGCTGCTAAAGTGTTGTTTGTCAAACAGTTTTAGGCCCATCTAACATGTATTCGTCGAGTTATGATCATTTTCATCATTATGTGCACATGTGGGAAAAAACGCATTTTCAGCCGATTTAAACGTCGAAAAGGGGAATTGCTTAAACGCTTCATTCATTACTCTGTGTGACAGTGTCAGACAGTTTATATACAATGGTGAACTAGTATATGCTGCTAAAGTGGTGTTTGTCAAACAGTTTTAGGCCCATCTAACATGTATTTGTGGAGTTATGATCATTTTCATCATTATGTGCACATGTGGGAAAAAACGCATTTTCAGCCGATTTAAACGTCGAAAAGGGGAATTGCTTAAACGCTTCAGTCATTACTCTGTGTGACAGTGTCAGACAGTTTAAATACAATGGTGAACTAGTATATGCTGCTAAAGCGTTGTTTGTCAAACAGTTTTAGGCCCATACAACATGTATTTGTCGAGGTATGAGCATTTCCAGAACATTGGACGGTTTGCTGTCTAGCTGAATTAGAGAAACACCGAACCATTGTCTCTTCAGAGGTGAATGATTCAGAATTCTGCAGTACAGCATAGAAATTTAATTAATATGATGAACTATTATGTGCTTCTTAAGTGTTTCTCACAGATTTCTAGGCCCATCTAACATTTATTTGTGGAGTTATGATCATTTTCATCATTGTGTGCACATGTGGGAAAAAACGCATTTTCAGCCGATTTAAACGTCGAAAAGGGGAAGTGGTTAAACGCTTCAGTCATTACTCTGTGTGACAGTGTCAGACAGTTTAAATACAATGGTGAACTAGTATATGCTGCTAAAGTGTTGTTTGTCAAACAGTTTTAGGCCCATCTAACATGTTTTCGTCGAGTTATGATCATTTTCATCATTATGTGCACATGTGGGAAAAAACGCATTTTCAGCCGATTTAAACGTCGAAAAGGGGAATTGCTTAAACGCTTCATTCATTACTCTGTGTGACAGTGTCAGACAGTTTAAATACAATGGTGAACTAGTATATGCTGCTAAAGTGGTGTTTGTCAAACAGTTTTAGGCCCATCTAACATGTATTTGTGGAGTTATGATCATTTTCATCATTATGTGCACATGTGGGAAAAAACGCATTTTCAGCCGATTTAAACGTCGAAAAGGGGAATTGCTTAAACGCTTCAGTCATTACTCTGTGTGACAGTGTCAGACAGTTTAAATACAATGGTGAACTAGTATATGCTGCTAAAGTGGTGTTTGTCAAACAGTTTTAGGCCCATACAACATGTATTTGTCGAGGTATGAGCATTTCCAGAACATTGGACGGTTTGCTGTCTAGCTGAATTAGAGAAACACCGAACCATTGTCTCTTCAGAGGTGAATGATTCAGAATGCTGCAGTACAGCATAGAAATTTAATTAATATGATGAACTATTATGTGCTTCTTAAGTGTTTCTCACAGATTTCTAGGCCCATCTAACATTTATTTGTGGAGTTATGATCATTTTCATCATTGTGTGCACATGTGGGAAAAAACGCATTTTCAGCCGATTTAAACGTCGAAAAGGGGAATTGGTTAAACGCTTCAGTCATTACTCTGTGTGACAGTGTCAGACAGTTTAAATACAATGGTGAACTAGTATATGCTGCTAAAGTGTTGTTTGTCAAACAGTTTTAGGCCCATCTAACATGTATTTGTCGAGTTATGATCATTTTCATCATTATGTGCACATGTGGGAAAAAACGCATTTTCAGCCGATTTAAACGTCGAAAAGGGCTATTGGTTAAGCGCTTCAGTCATTACTCTGTGTGACAGTGTCAGACAGTTTAAATACAATGGTGAACTAGTATATGCTGCTAAAGCGTTGTTTGTCAAACAGTTTTAGGCCCATACAACCTGTATTTGTTGAGGTATGAGCATTTTCAGAACATTGGACGGTTTGCTGTCTAGCTGAATTAGAGAAACACCGAACCATTGTCTCTTCAGAGGTGAATGATTCAGAATGCTGCAGTACAGCATAGAAATTTAATTAATATGATGAACTATTATGTGCTTCTTAAGTGTTTCTCACAGATTTCTAGGCCCATCTAACATGTATTTGTGGAGTTATGATGATTTTCATCATTGTGTGCACATGTGGGAAAAAACGCATTTTCAGCCGATTTAAACGTCGAAAAGGGGAATTGGTTAAACGCTTCAGTCATTACTCTGTGTGACAGTGTCAGACAGTTTAAATACAATGGTGAACTAGTATATGCTGCTAAAGTGTTGTTTGTCAAACAGTTTTAGGCCCATGTAAAATGTATTTGTCGAGTTATGATTATATTCATCATTGTGTGCACATGTGGGAAAAAACGCATTTTCAGCCGATTTAAACGTCGAAAAGGGGAATTGGTTAAACGCTTCAGTCATTACTCTGTGTGACAGTGTCAGACCGTTTAAATACAATGGTGAACTAGTATATGCTGCTAAAGTGTTGTTTGTCAAACAGTTTTAGGCCCATCTAACATGTATTTGTCGAGTTATGGTCATTTTCATCATTATGTGCACATGTGGGAAAAAACGCATTTTCAGCCGATTTAAACGTCGAAAAGGGGAATTGGTAAAACGCTTCAGTCATTACTCTGTGTGACAGTGTCAGACAGTTTAAATACAATGGTGAACTAGAATGGTGAACTAGTATATGCTGCTAAAGCGTTGTTTGTCAAACAGTTTTAGGCCCAAACAACATGTATTTGTCGAGGTATGAGCATTTTCAGAACATTGGACGGTTTGCTGTCTAGCTGAATTAGAGAAACACCGAACCATTGTCTCTTCAGAGGTGAATGATTCAGAATGCTGCAGTACAGCATAGAAATTTTATTAATATGATGAACTATTATGTGCTTCCTAAGTTTTTCTCTCAGATTTCTATGCCCATCTAACATGTATTTGTGGAGTTAGGATCATTTTCATCATAGTGTGCACATGTGGGAAAAAACGCATTTTCAGCCGATTTAAACGTCGAAAAGGGGAATTGGTTAAACGCTTCATTCATTACTCTGTGTGACAGTGTCAGACAGTTTAAATACAATGGTGAACTAGTATATGCTGCTAAAGTGGTGTTTGTCAAACAGTTTTAGGCCCATCTAACATGTATTTGTGGAGTTATGATCATTTTCATCATTATGTGCACATGTGGGAAAAAACGCATTTTCAGCCGATTTAAACGTCGAAAAGGGGAATTGGTTAAACGCTTCAGTCATTACTCTGTGTGACAGTGTCAGACAGTTTAAATACAATGGTGAACTAGTATATGCTGCTAAAGCGTTGTTTGTCAAACAGTTTTAGGCCCATACAACATGTATTTGTCGAGGTATGAGCATTTCCAGAACATTGGACGGTTTGCTGTCTAGCTGAATTAGAGAAACACCGAACCATTGTCTCTTCAGAGGTGAATGATTCAGAATTCTGCAGTACAGCATAGAAATTTAATTAATATGATGAACTATTATGTGCTTCTTAAGTGTTTCTCACAGATTTCTAGGCCCATCTAACATTTATTTGTGGAGTTATGATCATTTTCATCATTGTGTGCACATGTGGGAAAAAACGCATTTTCAGCCGATTTAAACGTCGAAAAGGGGAAGTGGTTAAACGCTTCAGTCATTACTCTGTGTGACAGTGTCAGACAGTTTAAATACAATGGTGAACTAGTATATGCTGCTAAAGTGTTGTTTGTCAAACAGTTTTAGGCCCATCTAACATGTTTTCGTCGAGTTATGATCATTTTCATCATTATGTGCACATGTGGGAAAAAACGCATTTTCAGCCGATTTAAACGTCGAAAAGGGGAATTGCTTAAACGCTTCATTCATTACTCTGTGTGACAGTGTAAGACAGTTTAAATACAATGGTGAACTAGTATATGCTGCTAAAGTGGTGTTTGTCAAACAGTTTTAGGCCCATCTAACATGTATTTGTGGAGTTATGATCATTTTCATCATTATGTGCACATGTGGGAAAAAACGCATTTTCAGCCGATTTAAACGTCGAAAAGGGGAATTGCTTAAACGCTTCAGTCATTACTCTGTGTGACAGTGTCAGACAGTTTAAATACAATGGTGAACTAGTATATGCTGCTAAAGTGGTGTTTGTCAAACAGTTTTAGGCCCATACAACATGTATTTGTCGAGGTATGAGCATTTCCAGAACATTGGACGGTTTGCTGTCTAGCTGAATTAGAGAAACACCGAACCATTGTCTCTTCAGAGGTGAATGATTCAGAATGCTGCAGTACAGCATAGAAATTTAATTAATATGATGAACTATTATGTGCTTCTTAAGTGTTTCTCACAGATTTCTAGGCCCATCTAACATTTATTTGTGGAGTTATGATCATTTTCATCATTGTGTGCACATGTGGGAAAAAACGCATTTTCAGCCGATTTAAACGTCGAAAAGGGGAATTGGTTAAACGCTTCAGTCATTACTCTGTGTGACAGTGTCAGACAGTTTAAATACAATGGTGAACTAGTATATGCTGCTAAAGTGTTGTTTGTCAAACAGTTTTAGGCCCATCTAACATGTATTTGTCGAGTTATGATCATTTTCATCATTATGTGCACATGTGGGAAAAAACGCATTTTCAGCCGATTTAAACGTCGAAAAGGGGTATTGGTTAAGCGCTTCAGTCATTACTCTGTGTGACAGTGTCAGACAGTTTAAATACAATGGTGAACTAGTATATGCTGCTAAAGCGTTGTTTGTCAAACAGTTTTAGGCCCATACAACCTGTATTTGTTGAGGTATGAGCATTTTCAGAACATTGGACGGTTTGCTGTCTAGCTGAATTAGAGAAACACCGAACCATTGTCTCTTCAGAGGTGAATGATTCAGAATGCTGCAGTACAGCATAGAAATTTAATTAATATGATGAACTATTATGTGCTTCTTAAGTGTTTCTCACAGATTTCTAGGCCCATCTAACATGTATTTGTGGAGTTATGATCATTTTCATCATTGTGTGCACATGTGGGAAAAAACGCATTTTCAGCCGATTTAAACGTCGAAAAGGGGAATTGGTTAAACGCTTCAGTCATTACTCTGTGTGACAGTGTCAGACAGTTTAAATACAATGGTGAACTAGTATATGCTGCTAAAGTGTTGTTTGTCAAACAGTTTTAGGCCCATGTAAAATGTATTTGTCGAGTTATGATTATATTCATCATTGTGTGCACATGTGGGAAAAAACGCATTTTCAGCCGATTTAAACGTCGAAAAGGGGAATTGGTTAAACGCTTCAGTCATTACTCTGTGTGACAGTGTCAGACCGTTTAAATACAATGGTGAACTAGTATATGCTGCTAAAGTGTTGTTTGTCAAACAGTTTCAGGCCCATCTAACATGTATTTGTCGAGTTATGGTCATTTTCATCATTATGTGCACATGTGGGAAAAAACGCATTTTCAGCCGATTTAAACGTCGAAAAGGGGAATTGGTAAAACGCTTCAGTCATTACTCTGTGTGACAGTGTCAGACAGTTTAAATACAATGGTGAACTAGAATGGTGAACTAGTATATGCTGCTAAAGCGTTGTTTGTCAAACAGTTTTAGGCCCAAACAACATGTATTTGTCGAGGTATGAGCATTTTCAGAACATTGGACGGTTTGCTGTCTAGCTGAATTAGAGAAACACCGAACCATTGTCTCTTCAGAGGTGAATGATTCAGAATGCTGCAGTACAGCATAGAAATTTTATTAATATGATGAACTATTATGTGCTTCCTATGTTTTTCTCTCAGATTTCTATGCCCATCTAACATGTATTTGTGGAGTTAGGATCATTTTCATCATAGTGTGCACATGTGGGAAAAAACGCATTTTCAGCCGATTTAAACGTCGAAAAGGGGAATTGGTTAAACGCTTCAGTCATTACTCTGTGTGACAGTGTCAGACAGTTTAAATACAATGGTGAACTAGTATATGCTGCTAAAGCGTTGTTTGTCAAACAGTTTTAGGCCCATACAACATGTATTTGTCGAGGTATGAGCATTTCCAGAACATTGGACGGTTTGCTGTCTAGCTGAATTAGAGAAACACCGAACCATTGTCTCTTCAGAGGTGAATGATTCAGAATTCTGCAGTACAGCATAGAAATTTAATTAATATGATGAACTATTATGTGCTTCTTAAGTGTTTCTCACAGATTTCTAGGCCCATCTAACATTTATTTGTGGAGTTATGATCATTTTCATCATTGTGTGCACATGTGGGAAAAAACGCATTTTCAGCCGATTTAAACGTCGAAAAGGGGAAGTGGTTAAACGCTTCAGTCATTACTCTGTGTGACAGTGTCAGACAGTTTAAATACAATGGTGAACTAGTATATGCTGCTAAAGTGTTGTTTGTCAAACAGTTTTAGGCCCATCTAACATGTATTTGTGGAGTTATGATCATTTTCATCATTATGTGCACATGTGGAAAAAAACGCATTTTCAGCCGATTTAAACGTCGAAAAGGGGAATTGCTTAAACGCTTCAGTCATTACTCTGTGTGACAGTGTCAGACAGTTTAAATACAATGGTGAACTAGTATATGCTGCTAAAGTGGTGTTTGTCAAACAGTTTTAGGCCCATACAACATGTATTTGTCGAGGTATGAGCATTTCCAGAACATTGGACGGTTTGCTGTCTAGCTGAATTAGAGAAACACCGAACCATTGTCTCTTCAGAGGTGAATGATTCAGAATGCTGCAGTACAGCATAGAAATTTAATTAATATGATGAACTATTATGTGCTTCTTAAGTGTTTCTCACAGATTTCTAGGCCCATCTAACATTTATTTGTGGAGTTATGATCATTTTCATCATTGTGTGCACATGTGGGAAAAAACGCATTTTCAGCCGATTTAAACGTCGAAAAGGGGAATTGGTTAAACGCTTCAGTCATTACTCTGTGTGACAGTGTCAGACAGTTTAAATACAATGGTGAACTAGTATATGCTGCTAAAGTGTTGTTTGTCAACCAGTTTTAGGCCCATCTAACATGTATTTGTCGAGTTATGATCATTTTCATCATTATGTGTACATGTGGGAAAAAACGCATTTTCAGCCGATTTAAACGTCGAAAAGGGGAATTGGTTAAACGCTTCAGTCATTACTCTGTGTGACAGTGTCAGACAGTTTAAATACAATGGTGAACTAGTATATGCTGCTAAAGTGTTGTTTGTCAAACAGTTTTAGGCCCATCTAACATGTATTTGTCGAGTTATGATCATTTTCATCATTATGTGCACATGTGGGAAAAAACGCATTTTCAGCCGATTTAAACGTCGAAAAGGGGTATTGGTTAAGCGCTTCAGTCATTACTCTGTGTGACAGTGTCAGACAGTTTAAATACAATGGTGAACTAGTATATGCTGCTAAAGCGTTGTTTGTCAAACAGTTTTATGCCCATACAACCTGTATTTGTTGAGGTATGAGCATTTTCAGAACATTGGACGGTTTGCTGTCTAGCTGAATTAGAGAAACACCGAACCATTGTCTCTTCAGAGGTGAATGATTCAGAATGCTGCAGTACAGCATAGAAATTTAATTAATATGATGAACTATTATGTGCTTCTTAAGTGTTTCTCACAGATTTCTAGGCCCATCTAACATGTATTTGTGGAGTTATGATCATTTTCATCATTGTGTGCACATGTGGGAAAAAACGCATTTTCAGCCGATTTAAACGTCGAAAAGGGGAATTGGTTAAACGCTTCAGTCATTACTCTGTGTGACAGTGTCAGACAGTTTAAATACAATGGTGAACTAGTATATGCTGCTAAAGTGTTGTTTGTCAAACAGTTTTAGGCCCATGTAAAATGTATTTGTCGAGTTATGATTATATTCATCATTGTGTGCACATGTGGGAAAAAACGCATTTTCAGCCGATTTAAACGTCGAAAAGGGGAATTGGTTAAACGCTTCAGTCATTACTCTGTGTGACAGTGTCAGACCGTTTAAATACAATGGTGAACTAGTATATGCTGCTAAAGTGTTGTTTGTCAAACAGTTTTAGGCCCATCTAACATGTATTTGTCGAGTTATGGTCATTTTCATCATTATGTGCACATGTGGGAAAAAACGCATTTTCAGCCGATTTAAATGTCGAAAAGGGGAATTGCTTAAACGCTTCAGTCATTACTCTGTGTGACAGTGTCAGACAGTTTAAATACAATGGTGAACTAGTATATGCTGCTAAAGTGGTGTTTGTCAAACAGTTTTAGGCCCATCTAACATGTATTTGTGGAGTTATGATCATTTTCATCATTGTGTGCACATGTGTGAAAAAACGCATTTTCAGCCGATTTAAACGTCGAAAAGGGGAATTGGTTAAACGCTTCAGTCATTACTCTGTGTGACAGTGTCAGACAGTTTAAATACAATGGTGAACTAGTATATGCTGCTAAAGTGTTGTTTGTCAAACAGTTTTAGGCCCATGTAAAATGTAATTGTCGAGTTATGATCATTTTCATCATTGTGTGCAAATGTGGTAAAAATCGCATTTTCAGCCGATTTAAACGTCGAAAAGGAGAATTGGTTAAACGCTTCAGTCATTACTCTGTGTGACAGTGTCAGACAGTTTAAATACAATGGTGAACTAGTATATAATGCTAAAGCGTTGTTTGTCAAACAGTTTTAGGCCCATACAACATGTATTTGTCGAGGTATGAGCATTTTCAGAACATTGGACGGTTTGCTGTCTAGCTGAATTAGAGAAACACCGAACCATTGTCTCTTCAGAGGTGAATGATTCAGAATGCTGCAGTACAGCATTGAAATTTAAATAATATGATGAACTATTATGTGCTTCCTAAGTTTTTCTCTCAGATTTCTATGCCCATCTAACATGTATTTCTGGAGTTATGATCATTTTCAGAACTTGTGACGGTTTGCTGTCTAGCTGAATTAGAGAAACACCGAACCATTGTCTCTTCAGAGGTGAATGATTCAGAATGCTGCAGTACAGCATAGAAATTTAATTAATATGATGAACTATTATGTGCTTCTTAAGTGTTTCTCACAGATTTCTAGGCCCATCTAACATGTATTTGTGGAGTTATGATCATTTTCATCATTGTGTGCACATGTGGGAAAAAACGCATTTTCAGCCGATTTAAACGTCGAAAAGGGGAATTGGTTAAACGCTTCAGTCATTACTCTGTGTGACAGTGTCAGACAGTTTAAATACAATGGTGAACTAGTATATGCTGCTAAAGCGTTGTTTGTCAAACAGTTTTAGGCCCATACAACATGTATTTGTTGAGGTATGAGCATTTTCAGAACATTGGACGGTTTGCTGTCTAGCTGAATTAGAGAAACACCGAACCATTGTCTCTTCAGAGGTGAATGATTCAGAATGCTGCAGTACAGCATAGAAATTTAATTAATATGATGAACTATTATGTGCTTCTTAAGTGTTTCTCACAGATTTCTAGGCCCATCTAACATGTATTTGTGGAGTTATGATCATTTTCATCATTGTGTGCACATGTGGGAAACAACGCATTTTCAGCCGATTTAAACGTCGAAAAGGGGAATTGGTTAAACGCTTCAGTCATTACTCTGTGTGACAGTGTCAGACAGTTTAAATACAATGGTGAACTAGTATATGCTGCTAAAGTGTTGTTTGTCAAACAGTTTTAGGCCCATGTAAAATGTATTTGTCGAGTTATGATTATTTTCATCATTGTGTGCACATGTGGGAAAAAACGCATTTTCAGCCGATTTAAACGTCGAAAAGGGGAATTGGTTAATCGCTTCAGTCATTACTCTGTGTGACAGTGTCAGAAAGTTTAAATACAATGGTGAACTAGTATATGCTGCTAAAGTGTTGTTTGTCAAACAGTTTTAGGCCCATCTAACATGTATTTGTGGAGTTATGATCATTTTCATCATTATGTGCACATGTGGGAAAAAACGCATTTTCAGTCGATTTAAACGTCGAAAAGGGGAATTGCTTAAACGCTTCAGTCATTACTCTGTGTGACAGTGTCAGACAGTTTAAATACAATGGTGAACTAGTATATGCTGCTAAAGTGATGTTTGTCAAACAGTTTTAGGCCCATCTAACATGTATTTGTGGAGTTATGATCATTTTCATCATTATGTGCACATGTGGGAAAAAACGCATTTTCAGCCGATTTAAACGTCGAAAAGGGGAATTGCTTAAACGCTTCAGTCATTACTCTGTGTGACAGTGTCAGACAGTTTAAATACAATGGTGAACTAGTATATGCTGCTAAAGTGGTGTTTGTCAAACAGTTTTAGGCCCATACAACATGTATTTGTCGAGGTATGAGCATTTTCAGAACATTGGACGGTTTGCTGTCTAGCTGAATTAGAGAAACACCGAACCATTGTCTCTTCAGAGGTGAATGATTCAGAATGCTGCAGTACAGCATTGAAATTTAAATAATATGATGAACTATTATGTGCTTCCTAAGTTTTTCTCTCAGATTTCTATGCCCATCTAACATGTATTTCTGGAGTTATGATCATTTTCAGAACTTGTGACGGTTTGCTGTCTAGCTGAATTAGAGAAACACCGAACCATTGTCTCTTCAGAGGTGAATGATTCAGAATGCTGCAGTACAGCATAGAAATTTAATTAATATGATGAACTATTATGTGCTTCTTAAGTGTTTCTCACAGATTTCTAGGCCCATCTAACATGTATTTGTGGAGTTATGATCATTTTCATCATTGTGTGCACATGTGGGAAAAAACGCATTTTCAGCCGATTTAAACGTCGAAAAGGGGAATTGGTTAAACGCTTCAGTCATTACTCTGTGTGACAGTGTCAGACAGTTTAAATACAATGGTGAACTAGTATATGCTGCTAAAGCGTTGTTTGTCAAACAGTTTTAGGCCCATACAACATGTATTTGTTGAGGTATGAGCATTTTCAGAACATTGGACGGTTTGCTGTCTAGCTGAATTAGAGAAACACCGAACCATTGTCTCTTCAGAGGTGAATGATTCAGAATGCTGCAGTACAGCATAGAAATTTAATTAATATGATGAACTATTATGTGCTTCTTAAGTGTTTCTCACAGATTTCTAGGCCCATCTAACATGTATTTGTGGAGTTATGATCATTTTGATCATTGTGTGCACATGTGGGAAACAACGCATTTTCAGCCGATTTAAACGTCGAAAAGGGGAATTGGTTAAACGCTTCAGTCATTACTCTGTGTGACAGTGTCAGACAGTTTAAATACAATGGTGAACTAGTATATGCTGCTAAAGTGTTGTTTGTCAAACAGTTTTAGGCCCATGTAAAATGTATTTGTCGAGTTATGATTATTTTCATCATTGTGTGCACATGTGGGAAAAAACGCATTTTCAGCCGATTTAAACGTCGAAAAGGGGAATTGGTTAATCGCTTCAGTCATTACTCTGTGTGACAGTGTCAGAAAGTTTAAATACAATGGTGAACTAGTATATGCTGCTAAAGTGTTGTTTGTCAAACAGTTTTAGGCCCATCTAACATGTATTTGTGGAGTTATGATCATTTTCATCATTATGTGCACATGTGGGAAAAAACGCATTTTCAGTCGATTTAAACGTCGAAAAGGGGAATTGCTTAAACGCTTCAGTCATTACTCTGTGTGACAGTGTCAGACAGTTTAAATACAATGGTGAACTAGTATATGCTGCTAAAGTGATGTTTGTCAAACAGTTTTAGGCCCATCTAACATGTATTTGTGGAGTTATGATCATTTTCATCATTATGTGCACATGTGGGAAAAAACGCATTTTCAGCCGATTTAAACGTCGAAAAGGGGAATTGCTTAAACGCTTCAGTCATTACTCTGTGTGACAGTGTCAGACAGTTTAAATACAATGGTGAACTAGTATATGCTGCTAAAGTGGTGTTTGTCAAACAGTTTTAGGCCCATACAACATGTATTTGTCGAGGTATGAGCATTTCCAGAACATTGGACGGTTTGCTGTCTAGCTGAATTAGAGAAACACCGAACCATTGTCTCTTCAGAGGTGAATGATTCAGAATGCTGCAGTACAGCATAGAAATTTAATTAATATGATGAACTATTATGTGCTTCTTAAGTGTTTCTCACAGATTTCTAGGCCCATCTAACATTTATTTGTGGAGTTATGATCATTTTCATCATTGTGTGCACATGTGGGAAAAAACACATTTTCAGCCGATTTAAACGTCGAAAAGGGGAATTGGTTAAACGCTTCAGTCATTACTCTGTGTGACAGTGTCAGACAGTTTAAATACAATGGTGAACTAGTATATGCTGCTAAAGTGTTGTTTGTCAACCAGTTTTAGGCCCATCTAACATGTATTTGTCGAGTTATGATCATTTTCATCATTATGTGTACATGTGGGAAAAAACGCATTTTCAGCCGATTTAAATGTCGAAAAGGGGAATTGGTTAAACGCTTCAGTCATTACTCTGTGTGACAGTGTCAGACAGTTTAAATACAATGGTGAACTAGTATATGCTGCTAAAGTGTTGTTTGTCAAACAGTTTTAGGCCCATCTAACATGTATTTGTCGAGTTATGATCATTTTCATCATTATGTGCACATGTGGGAAAAAACGCATTTTCAGCCGATTTAAACGTCGAAAAGGGGTATTGGTTAAGCGCTTCAGTCATTACTCTGTGTGACAGTGTCAGACAGTTTAAATACAATGGTGAACTAGTATATGCTGCTAAAGCGTTGTTTGTCAAACAGTTTTATGCCCATACAACCTGTATTTGTTGAGGTATGAGCATTTTCAGAACATTGGACGGTTTGCTGTCTAGCTGAATTAGAGAAACACCGAACCATTGTCTCTTCAGAGGTGAATGATTCAGAATGCTGCAGTACAGCATAGAAATTTAATTAATATGATGAACTATTATGTGCTTCTTAAGTGTTTCTCACAGATTTCTAGGCCCATCTAACATGTATTTGTGGAGTTATGATCATTTTCATCATTGTGTGCACATGTGGGAAAAAACGCATTTTCAGCCGATTTAAACGTCGAAAAGGGGAATTGGTTAAACGCTTCAGTCATTACTCTGTGTGACAGTGTCAGACAGTTTAAATACAATGGTGAACTAGTATATGCTGCTAAAGTGTTGTTTGTCAAACAGTTTTAGGCCCATGTAAAATGGGCCTAAAATCACCATTGTATTTAAACTTTCTGACACTGTCACACAGAGTAATGACTGAAGCGATTAACCAATTCCCCTTTTCGACGTTTAAATCGGCTGAAAATGCGTTTTTTCCCACATGTGCACACAATGATGAAAATAATCATAACTCGACAAATACATTTTACATGGGCCTAAAACTGTTTGACAAACAACACTTTAGCAGCATATACTAGTTCACCATTGTATTTAAACTGTCTGACACTGTCACACAGAGTAATGACTGAAGCGTTTAACCAATTCCCCTTTTCGACGTTTAAATCGGCTGAAAATGTGTTGTTTCCCACATGTGCACACAATGATGAAAATGATCATAACTCCACAAATACATGTTAGATGGGCCTAGAAATCTGTGAGAAACACTTAAGAAGCACATAATAGTTCATCATATTAATTAAATTTCTATGCTGTACTGCAGCATTCTGAATCATTCACCTCTGAAGAGACAATGGTTCGGTGTTTCTCTAATTCAGCTAGACAGCAAACCGTCCAATGTTCTGAAAATGCTCATACCTCAACAAATACATGTTGTATGGGCCTAAAACTGTTTGACAAACAACGCTTTAGCAGCATATACTAGTTCACCATTGTATTTAAACTGTCTGACACTGTCACACAGAGTAATGACTGAAGCGTTTAACCAATTCCCCTTTTCGACGTTTAAATCGGCTGAAAATGCGTTTTTTCCCACATGTGCACACAATGATGAAAATGATCATAACTCCACAAATACATGTTAGATTGGCCTAGAAATCTGTGAGAAACACTTAAGAAGCACATAATAGTTCATCATATTAATTAAATTTCTATGCTGTACTGCAGCATTCTGAATCATTCACCTCTGAAGAGACAATGGTTCGGTGTTTCTCTAATTCAGCTAGACAGCAAACCGTCCAATGTTCTGAAAATGATCATAACTCCAGAAATACATGTTAGATGGGCATAGAAATCTGAGAGAAAAACTTAGGAAGCACATAATAGTTCATCATATTAATTAAATTTCAATGCTGTACTGCAGCATTCTGAATCATTCACCTCTGAAGAGACAATGGTTCGGTGTTTCTCTAATTCAGCTAGACAGCAAACCGTCCAATGTTCTGAAAATGCTCATACCTCGACAAATACATGTTGTATGGGCCTAAAACTGTTTGACAAACAACACTTTAGCAGCATATACTAGTTCACCATTGTATTTAAACTGTCTGACACTGTCACACAGAGTAATGACTGAAGCGTTTAACCAATTCCCCTTTTCGACGTTTAAATCGGCTGAAAATGCGTTTTTTCCCACATGTGCACACAATGATGAAAATAATCATAACTCGACAAATACATTTTACATGGGCCTAAAACTGTTTGACAAACAACACTTTAGCAGCATATACTCGTTTACCATTGTATTTAAACTGTCTGACACTGTCACACAGAGTAATGACTGAAGCGTTTAACCAATTCCCCTTTTCGACGTTTAAATCGGCTGAAAATGCGTTTTTTCCCACATGTGCACACAATGATGAAAATGATCATAACTCCACAAATACATGTTAGATGGGCCTAGAAATCTGTGAGAAACACTTAAGAAGCACATAATAGTTCATCATATTAATTAAATTTCTATGCTGTACTGCAGCATTCTGAATCAGTCACCTCTGAAGAGACAATGGTTCGGTGTTTCTCTAATTCAGCTAGACAGCAAACCGTCCAATGTTCTGAAAATGCTCATACCTCAACAAATACATGTTGTATGGGCCTAAAACTGTTTGACAAACAACAATTTAGCAGCATATACTAGTTCACCATTGTATTTAAACTGTCTGACACTGTCACACAGAGTAATGACTGACGCGTTTAACCAATTCCCCTTTTCGACGTTTAAATCGGCTGAAAATGCGTTTTTTCCCACATGTACACATATTGATGAAAATGATCATAATTCGACAAATACATGTTAGATGGGCCTAAAACTGGTTGACAAACAACACTTTAGCAGCATATACTAGTTCACCATTGTATTTAAACTGTCTGACACTGTCACACAGAGTAATGACTGAAGCGTTTAACCAATTCCCCTTTTCGACGTTTAAATCGGCTGAAAATGCGTTTTTTCCCACATGTGCACACAATGATGAAAATGATCATAACTCCACAAATACATGTTAGATGGGCCTAAAACTGTTTGACAAACAACGATTTAGCAGCATATACTAGTTCACCATTGTATTTAAACTGTCTGACACTGTCACACAGAGTAATGACTGAAGCGTTTAACCAATTCCCCTTTTCGACGTTTAAATCGGCTGAAAATGCGTTTTTTCCCACATGTGCACATAATGATGAAAATGACCATAACTCAACAAATACATGTTAGATGGGCCTAAAACTGTTTGACAAACAACACTTTAGCAGCATATACTAGTTCACCATTGTATTTAAACTGTCTGACACTGTCACACAGAGTAATGACTGAAGCGTTTAACCAATTCACCTTTTCGACGTTTAAATCGGCTGAAAATGCGTTTTTTCCCACATGTACACATAATGATGAAAATGATCATAACTCCACAAATACATGTTAGATGGGCCTAGAAATCTGTGAGAAACACTTAAGAAGCACATAATAGTTCATCATATTAATTAAATTTCTATGCTGTACTGCAGCATTCTGAATCATTCAACTCTGAAGAGACAATGGTTCGGTGTTTCTCTAATTCAGCTAGACAGCAAACCGTCCAATGTTCTGAAAATGCTCATACCTCAACAAATACATGTTGTATGGGCCTAAAACTGTTTGACAAACAACAATTTAGCAGCATATACTAGTTCACCATTGTATTTAAACTGTCTGACACTGTCACACAGAGTAATGACTGAAGCGTTTAACCAATTCCCCTTTTCGACGTTTAAATCGGCTGAAAATGCGTTTTTTCCCACATGTGCACACAATGATGAAAATGATCATAACTCCACAAATACATGTTAGATGGGCCTAAAACTGTTTGACAAACAACACTTTAGCAGCATATACTAGTTCACCATTGTATTTAAACTGTCTGACACTGTCACACAGAGTAATGACTGAAGCGTTTAACCAATTCCCCTTTTCGACGTTTAAATCGGCTGAAAATGCGTTTTTTCCCACATGTGCACACAATGATGAAAATAATCATAACTCGACAAATACATGTTAGATGGGCCTAAAACTGTTTGACAAACAACACTTTAGCAGCATATACTAGTTCACCATTGTATTTAAACTGTCTGACACTGTCACACAGAGTAATGACTGAAGCGTTTAACCAATTCCCCTTTTCGACGTTTAAATCGGCTGAAAATGCGTTTTTTCCCACATGTGCACACAATGATGAAAATGATCATAACTCCACAAATACATGTTAGATGGGCCTAGAAATCTGTGAGAAACACTTAAGAAGCACATAATAGTTCATCATATTAATTAAATTTCTATGCTGTACTGCAGCATTCTGAATCATTCACCTCTGAAGAGACAATGGTTCGGTGTTTCTCTAATTCAGCTAGACAGCAAACCGTCCAATGTTCTGAAAATGCTCATACCTCAACAAATACATGTTGTATGGGCCTAAAACTGTTTGACAAACAACGCTTTAGCAGCATATACTAGTTCACCATTGTATTTAAACTGTCTGACACTGTCACACAGAGTAATGACTGAAGCGTTTAACCAATTCCCCTTTTCGACGTTTAAATCTGCTGAAAATGCGTTTTTTCCCACATGTGCACACAATGATGAAAATGATCATAACTCCACAAATACATGTTAGATGGGCATAGAAATCTGTGAGAAACACTTAAGAAGCACATAATAGTTCATCATATTAATTAAATTTCTATGCTGTACTGCAGCATTCTGAATCATTCACCTCTGAAGAGACAATGGTTCGGTGTTTCTCTAATTCAGCTAGACAGCAAACCGTCACAAGTTCTGAAAATGATCATAACTCCAGAAATACATGTTAGATGGGCATAGAAATCTGAGAGAAAAACTTAGGAAGCACATAATAGTTCATCATATTAATTAAATTTCAATGCTGTACTGCAGCATTCTGAATCATTCACCTCTGAAGAGACAATGGTTCGGTGTTTCTCTAATTCAGCTAGACAGCAAACCGTCCAATGTTCTGAAAATGCTCATAACTCCAGAAATACATGTTAGATGGGCATAGAAAGCTGAGAGAAAAACTTAGGAAGCACATAATAGTTCATCATATTAATTAAATTTCTATGCTGTACTGCAGCATTCTGAATCATTCACCTCTGAAGAGACAATGGTTCGGTGTTTCTCTAATTCAGCTAGACAAAACACCGTCACAAGTTCTGAAAATGATCATAACTCCAGAAATACATGTTAGATGGGCATAGAAATCTGAGAGAAAAACTTAGGAAGCACATAATAGTTCATCACATTAATTAAATTTCAATGCTGTACTGCAGCATTCTGAATCATTCACCTCTGAAGAGACAATGGTTCGGTGTTTCTCTAATTCAGCTAGACAGCAAACCGTCCAATGTTCTGAAAATGCTCATACCTCGACAAATACATGTTGTATGGGCCTAAAACTGTTTGACAAACAACGCTTTAGCATTATATACTAGTTCACCATTGTATTTAAACTGTCTGACACTGTCACACAGAGTAATGACTGAAGCGTTTAACCAATTCCCCTTTTCGAAGTTTAAATCGGCTGAAAATGCGTTTTTTACCACATGTGCACACAATGATGAAAATGATCATAACTCCACAAATACATGTTAGATGGGCCTAGAAATCTGTGAGAAACACTTAAGAAGCACATAATAGTTCATCACATTAATTAAATTTCTATGCTGTACTGCAGCATTCTGAATCATTCACCTCTGAAGAGACAATGGTTCGGTGTTTCTCTAATTCAGCTGGACAGCAAACCGTCCAATGTTCTGAAAATGCTCATACCTCGACAAATACATGTTGTATGGGCCTAAAACTGTTTGACAAACAACGCTTTAGCAGCATATACTAGTTCACCATTGTATTTAAACTGTTTGACACTGTCACACAGAGTAATGACTGAAGCTTTTAACCAATTCCCCTTTTCGACGTTTAAATCGGCTGAAAATGTGTTTTTTCCCACATTTGCACACAATGATGAAAATGATCATAACTCGACAAATACATTTTACATGGGCCTAAACCTGTTTGACAAACAACACTTTAGCAGCATATACTAGTTCACCATTGTATTTAAATTGTCTGACACTGTCACACAGAGTAATGACTGAAGCGTTTAACCAATTCCCCTTTTCGACGTTTAAATCGGCTGAAAATGCGTTTTTTCCCACATGTGCACATAATGATGAAAATGACCATAACTCGACAAATACATGTTAGATGGGCCTAAAACTGTTTGACAAACAACACTTTAGCAGCATATACTAGTTCACCATTGTATTTAAACGGTCTGACACTGTCACACAGAGTAATGACTGAAGCGTTTAACCAATTCCCCTTTTCGACGTTTAAATCGGCTGAAAATGCGTTTTTTCCCACATGTGCACATAATGATGAAAATGACCATAACTCGACAAATAAATGTTAGATGGGCCTAAAACTGTTTGACAAACAACACTTTAGCAGCATATACTAGTTCACCATTGTATTTAAACGGTCTGACACTGTCACACAGAGTAATGACTGAAGCGTTTAACCAATTCCCCTTTTCGACGTTTAAATCGGCTGAAAATGCGTTTTTTCACACGTGCACACAATGATGAAAATGATCATAACTCCACAAATACATGTTAGATGGGCCTAAAACTGTTTGACAAACACCACTTTAGCAGCATATACTAGTTCACCATTGTATTTAAACTGTCTGACACTGTCACACAGAGTAATGACTGAAGCGTTTAAGCAATTCCCCTTTTCGACATTTAAATCGGCTGAAAATGCGTTTTTTCCCACATGTGCACATAATGATGAAAATGACCATAACTCGACAAATACATGTTAGATGGGCCTAAAACTGTTTGACAAACAACACTTTAGCAGCATATACTAGTTCACCATTGTATTTAAACGGTCTGACACTGTCACACAGAGTAATGTCTGAAGCGTTTAACCAATTCCCCTTTTCGACGTTTAAATCGGCTGAAAATGCGTTTTTTCCCACATGTGCACACAATGATGAATATAATCATAACTCGACAAATACATTTTACATGGGCCTAAAACTGTTTGACAAACAACACTTTAGCAGCATATACTAGTTCACCATTGTATTTAAACTGTCTGACACTGTCACACAGAGTAATGACTGAAGCGTTTAACCAATTCCCCTTTTCGACGTTTAAATCGGCTGAAAATGCGTTTTTTCCCACATGTGCACATAATGATGAAAATGACAATAACTCGACAAATACATGTTAGATGGGCCTAAAACTGTTTGACAAACAACACTTTAGCAGCATATACTAGTTCACCATTGTATTTAAACGGTCTGACACTGTCACACAGCGTAATGACTGAAGCGTTTAACCAATTCCCCTTTTCGACGTTTAAATCGGCTGAAAATGCGTTTTTTCCCACATGTGCACACAATGATGAATATAATCATAACTCGACAAATACATTTTACATGGGCCTAAAACTGTTTGACAAACAACACTTTAGCAGCATATACTAGTTCACCATTGTATTTAAACTGTCTGACACTGTCACACAGAGTAATGACTGAAGCGTTTAACCAATTCCCCTTTTCGACGTTTAAATCGGCTGAAAATGCGTTTTTTCCCACATGTGCACATAATGATGAAAATGACAATAACTCGACAAATACATGTTAGATGGGCCTAAAACTGTTTGACAAACAACACTTTAGCAGCATATACTAGTTCACTTTGTATTTAAACGGTCTGACACTGTCACACAGAGTAATGACTGAAGCGTTTAACCAATTCCCCTTTTCGACGTTTAAATCGGCTGAAAATGCGTTTTTTCACACATGTGCACACAATGATGAAAATGATCATAACTCCACAAATACATGTTAGATGGGCCTAAAACTGTTTGACAAACACCACTTTAGCAGCATATACTAGTTCACCATTGTATTTAAACTGTCTGACACTGTCACACAGAATAATGACTCTAGCGTTTAACCAATTCCCCTTTTCGACGTTTAAATCGGCTGAAAATGCGTTTTTTCCCACATGTGCACATAATGATGAAAATGACCATAACTCGACAAATACATGTTAGATGGGCCTAAAACTGTTTGACAAACAACACTTTAGCAGCATATACTAGTTCACCATTGTATTTAAACGGTCTGACACTGTCACACAGAGTAATGACTGAAGCGTTTAACCAATTCCCCTTTTCGACGTTTAAATCGGCTGAAAATGCGTTTTTTCCCACATGTGCACACAATGATGAAAATGATCATAACTCCACAAATACATGTTAGATGGGCCTAGAAATCTGTGAGAAACACTTAAGAAGCACATAATAGTTCATCATATTAATTAAATTTCTATGCTGTACTGCAGCATTCTGAATCATTCACCTCTGAAGAGACAATGGTTCGGTGTTTCTCTAATTCAGCTAGACAGCAAACCGTCCAATGTTCTGAAAATGCTCATACCTCAACAAATACAGGTTGTATGGGCCTAAAACTGTTTGACAAACAACGCTTTAGCAGCAAATACTAGTTCACCATTGTATTTAAACTGTCTGACACTGTCACACAGAGTAATGACTGAAGCGTTTAAGCAATTCCCCTTTTCGACGTTTAAATCGGCTGAAAATGCGTTTTTTCCCACATATGCACATAATGATGAAAATGACCATAACTCGACAAATACATGTTAGATGGGCCTAAAACTGTTTGACAAACAACACTTTAGCAGCATATACTAGTTCACCATTGTATTTAAACTGTCTGACACTGTCACACAGAGTAATGACTGAAGCGTTTAACCAATTCCCCTTTTCGACGTTTAAATCGGCTGAAAATGCGTTTTTTCCCACATGTACACATAATGATGAAAATGATCATAACTCGACAAATACATGTTAGATGGGCCTAAAACTGGTTGACAAACAACACTTTAGCAGCATATACTAGTTCACCATTGTATTTAAACTGTCTGACACTGTCACACAGAGTAATGACTGAAGCGTTTAACCAATTCCCCTTTTCGACGTTTAAATCGGCTGAAAATGTGTTTTTTCCCACATGTGCACACAATGATGAAAATGATCATAACTCCACAAATAAATGTTAGATGGGCCTAGAAATCTGTGAGAAACACTTAAGAAGCACATAATAGTTCATCATATTAATTAAATTTCTATGCTTTACTGCAGCATTCTGAATCATTCACCTCTGAAGAGACAATGGTTCGGTGTTTCTCTAATTCAGCTAGACAGCAAACCGTCCAATGTTCTGGAAATGCTCATACCTCGACATATACATGTTGTATGGGCCTAAAACTGTTTGACAAACACCACTTTAGCAGCATATACTAGTTCACCATTGTATTTAAACTGTCTGACACTGTCACACAGAGTAATGACTGAAGCGTTTAAGCAATTCCCCTTTTCGACGTTTAAATCGGCTGAAAATGCGTTTTTTCCCACATGTGCACATAATGATGAAAATGATCATAACTCCACAAATACATGTTAGATGGGCCTAAAACTGTTTGACAAACATCACTTTAGCAGCATATACTAGTTCACCATTGTATTTAAACTGTCTGACACTGTCACACAGAGTAATGACTGAAGCGTTTAAGCAATTCCCCTTTTCGACGTTTAAATCGACTGAAAATGCGTTTTTTCCCACATGTGCACATAATGATGAAAATGATCATAACTCCACAAATACATGTTAGATGGGCCTAAAACTGTTTGACAAACAACGCTTTAGCAGCATATACTAGTTCACCATTGTATTTAAACTGTCTGACACTGTCACACAGAGTAATGACTGAAGCGTTTAACCAATTCCCCTTTTCGACGTTTAAATCGGCTGAAAATGCGTTTTTTCCCACATGTGGAGACAATGATGAAAATGATCATAACTCCACAAATACATGTTAGATGGGCCTAGAAATCTGTGAGAAACACTTAAGAAGCACATAATAGTTCATCATATTAATTAAATTTCTATGCTGTACTGCAGCATTCTGAATCATTCACCTCTGAAGAGACAATGGTTCGGTGTTTCTCTAATTCAGCTAGACAGCAAACCGTCACAAGTTCTGAAAATGATCATAACTCCAGAAATACATGTTAGATGGGCATAGAAATCTGAGAGAAAAACTTAGGAAGCACATAATAGTTCATCATATTATTTAAATTTCAATGCTGTACTGCAGCATTCTGAATCATTCACCTCTGAAGAGACAATGGTTCGGTGTTTCTCTAATTCAGCTAGACAGCAAACCGTCCAATGTTCTGAAAATGCTCATACCTCGACAAATACATGTTGTATGGGCCTAAAACTGTTTGACAAACAACGCTTTAGCATTATATACTAGTTCACCATTGTATTTAAACTGTCTGACACTGTCACACAGAGTAATGACTGAAGCGTTTAACCAATTCTCCTTTTCGACGTTTAAATCGGCTGAAAATGCGATTTTTACCACATTTGCACACAATGATGAAAATGATCATAACTCGACAATTACATTTTACATGGGCCTAAAACTGTTTGACAAACAACACTTTAGCAGCATATACTAGTTCACCATTGTATTTAAACTGTCTGACACTGTCACACAGAGTAATGACTGAAGCGTTTAACCAATTCCCCTTTTCGACGTTTAAATCGGCTGAAAATGCGTTTTTTCACACATGTGCACACAATGATGAAAATGATCATAACTCCACAAATACATGTTAGATGGGCCTAAAACTGTTTGACAAACACCACTTTAGCAGCATATACTAGTTCACCATTGTATTTAAACTGTCTGACACTGTCACACAGAGTAATGACTGAAGCGTTTAAGCAATTCCCCTTTTCGACATTTAAATCGGCTGAAAATGCGTTTTTTCCCACATGTGCACATAATGATGAAAATGACCATAACTCGACAAATACATGTTAGATGGGCCTAAAACTGTTTGACAAACAACACTTTAGCAGCATATACTAGTTCACCATTGTATTTAAACGGTCTGACACTGTCACACAGAGTAATGACTGAAGCGTTTAACCAATTCCCCTTTTCGACGTTTAAATCGGCTGAAAATGCGTTTTTTCCCACATGTGCAAACAATGATGAAAATGATCATAACTCCACAAATACATGTTAGATGGGCCTAGAAATCTGTGAGAAACACTTAAGAAGCACATAATAGTTCATCATATTAATTAAATTTCTATGCTGTACTGCAGCATTCTGAATCATTCACCTCTGAAGAGACAATGGTTCGGTGTTTCTCTAATTCAGCTAGACAGCAAACCGTCCAATGTTCTGAAAATGCTCATACCTCAACAAATACAGGTTGTATGGGCATAAAACTGTTTGACAAACAACGCTTTAGCAGCATATACTAGTTCACCATTGTATTTAAACTGTCTGACACTGTCACACAGAGTAATGACTGAAGCGCTTAACCAATACCCCTTTTCGACGTTTAAATCGGCTGAAAATGCGTTTTTTCCCACATGTGCACATAATGATGAAAATGATCATAACTCGACAAATACATGTTAGATGGGCCTAAAACTGTTTGACAAACAACACTTTAGCAGCATATACTAGTTCACCATTGTATTTAAACTGTCTGACACTGTCACACAGAGTAATGACTGAAGCGTTTAACCAATTCCCCTTTTCGACGTTTAAATCGGCTGAAAATGCGTTTTTTCCCACATGTACACATAATGATGAAAATGATCATAACTCGACAAATACATGTTAGATGGGCCTAAAACTGGTTGACAAACAACACTTTAGCAGCATATACTAGTTCACCATTGTATTTAAACTGTCTGACACTGTCACACAGAGTAATGACTGAAGCGTTTAACCAATTCCCCTTTTCGACGTTTAAATCGGCTGAAAATGCGTTTTTTCCCACATGTGCACACAATGATGAAAATGATCATAACTCCACAAATAAATGTTAGATGGGCCTAGAAATCTGTGAGAAACACTTAAGAAGCACATAATAGTTCATCATATTAATTAAATTTCTATGCTGTACTGCAGCATTCTGAATCATTCACCTCTGAAGAGACAATGGTTCGGTGTTTCTCTAATTCAGCTAGACAGCAAACCGTCCAATGTTCTGGAAATGCTCATACCTCGACAAATACATGTTGTATGGGCCTAAAACTGTTTGACAAACACCACTTTAGCAGCATATACTAGTTCACCATTGTATTTAAACTGTCTGACACTGTCACACAGAGTAATGACTGAAGCGTTTAAGCAATTCCCCTTTTCGACGTTTAAATCGGCTGAAAATGCGTTTTTTCCCACATGTGCACATAATGATGAAAATGATCATAACTCCACAAATACATGTTAGATGGGCCTAAAACTGTTTGACAAACACCACTTTAGCAGCATATACTAGTTCACCATTGTATTTAAACTGTCTGACACTGTCACACAGAGTAATGAATGAAGCGTTTAAGCAATTCCCCTTTTCGACGTTTAAATCGGCTGAAAATGCGTTTTTTCCCACATGTGCACATAATGATGAAAATGATCATAACTCGACGAAAACATGTTAGATGGGCCTAAAACTGTTTGACAAACAACACTTTAGCAGCATATACTAGTTCACCATTGTATTTAAACTGTCTGACACTGTCACACAGAGTAATGACTGAAGCGTTTAACCACTTCCCCTTTTCGACGTTTAAATCGGCTGAAAATGCGTTTTTTCCCACATGTGCACACAATGATGAAAATGATCATAACTCCACAAATAAATGTTAGATGGGCCTAGAAATCTGTGAGAAACACTTAAGAAGCACATTATAGTTCACCATATTAATTAAATTTCTATGCTGTACTGCAGAATTCTGAATCATTCACCTCTGAAGAGACAATGGTTCGGTGTTTCTCTAATTCAGCTAGACAGCAAACCGTCCAATGTTCTGGAAATGCTCATACCTCGACAAATACATGTTGTATGGGCCTAAAACTGTTTGACAAACAACGCTTTAGCAGCATATACTAGTTCACCATTGTATTTAAACTGTCTGACACTGTCACACAGAGTAATGACTGAAGCGTTTAACCAATTCCCCTTTTCGACGTTTAAATCGGCTGAAAATGCGTTTTTTCCCACATGTGCACACTATGATGAAAATGATCCTAACTCCACAAATACATGTTAGATGGGCATAGAAATCTGAGAGAAAAACTTAGGAAGCACATAATAGTTCATCATATTAATAAAATTTCTATGCTGTACTGCAGCATTCTGAATCATTCACCTCTGAAGAGACAATGGTTCGGTGTTTCTCTAATTCAGCTAGACAGCAAACCGTCCAATGTTCTGAAAATGCTCATACCTCGACAAATACATGTTGTTTGGGCCTAAAACTGTTTGACAAACAACGCTTTAGCAGCATATACTAGTTCACCATTCTAGTTCACCATTGTATTTAAACTGTCTGACACTGTCACACAGAGTAATGACTGAAGCGTTTTACCAATTCCCCTTTTCGACGTTTAAATCGGCTGAAAATGCGTTTTTTCCCACATGTGCACATAATGATGAAAATGACCATAACTCGACAAATACATGTTAGATGGGCCTAAAACTGTTTGACAAACAACACTTTAGCAGCATATACTAGTTCACCATTGTATTTAAACGGTCTGACACTGTCACACAGAGTAATGACTGAAGCGTTTAACCAATTCCCCTTTTCGACGTTTAAATCGGCTGAAAATGCGTTTTTTCCCACATGTGCACACAATGATGAATATAATCATAACTCGACAAATACATTTTACATGGGCCTAAAACTGTTTGACAAACAACACTTTAGCAGCATATACTAGTTCACCATTGTATTTAAACTGTCTGACACTGTCACACAGAGTAATGACTGAAGCGTTTAACCAATTCCCCTTTTCGACGTTTAAATCGGCTGAAAATGCGTTTTTTCCCACATGTGCACACAATGATGAAAATGATCATAACTCCACAAATACATGTTAGATGGGCCTAGAAATCTGTGAGAAACACTTAAGAAGCACATAATAGTTCATCATATTAATTAAATTTCTATGCTGTACTGCAGCATTCTGAATCATTCACCTCTGAAGAGACAATGGTTCGGTGTTTCTCTAATTCAGCTAGACAGCAAACCGTCCAATGTTCTGAAAATGCTCATACCTCAACAAATACAGGTTGTATGGGCCTAAAACTGTTTGACAAACAACGCTTTAGCAGCATATACTAGTTCACCATTGTATTTAAACTGTCTGACACTGTCACACAGAGTAATGACTGAAGCGCTTAACCAATACCCCTTTTCGACGTTTAAATCGGCTGAAAATGCGTTTTTTCCCACATGTGCACATAATGATGAAAATGATCATAACTCGACAAATACATGTTAGATGGGCCTAAAACTGTTTGACAAACAACACTTTAGCAGCATATACTAGTTCACCATTGTATTTAAACTGTCTGACACTGTCACACAGAGTAATGACTGAAGCGTTTAACCAATTCCCCTTTTCGACGTTTAAATCGGCTGAAAATGCGTTTTTTCCCACATGTACACATAATGATGAAAATGATCATAACTCGACAAATACATGTTAGATGGGCCTAAAACTGGTTGACAAACAACACTTTAGCAGCATATACTAGTTCACCATTGTATTTAAACTGTCTGACACTGTCACACAGAGTAATGACTGAAGCGTTTAACCAATTCCCCTTTTCGACGTTTAAATCGGCTGAAAATGCGTTTTTTCCCACATGTGCACACAATGATGAAAATGATCATAACTCCACAAATAAATGTTAGATGGGCCTAGAAATCTGTGAGAAACACTTAAGAAGCACATAATAGTTCATCATATTAATTAAATTTCTATGCTGTACTGCAGCATTCTGAATCATTCACCTCTGAAGAGACAATGGTTCGGTGTTTCTCTAATTCAGCTAGACAGCAAACCGTCCAATGTTCTGGAAATGCTCATACCTCGACAAATACATGTTGTATGGGCCTAAAACTGTTTGACAAACACCACTTTAGCAGCATATACTAGTTCACCATTGTATTTAAACTGTCTGACACTGTCACACAGAGTAATGACTGAAGCGTTTAAGCAATTCCCCTTTTCGACGTTTAAATCGGCTGAAAATGCGTTTTTTCCCACATGTGCACATAATGATGAAAATGATCATAACTCCACAAATACATGTTAGATGGGCCTAAAACTGTTTGACAAACACCACTTTAGCAGCATATACTAGTTCACCATTGTATTTAAACTGTCTGACACTGTCACACAGAGTAATGAATGAAGCGTTTAAGCAATTCCCCTTTTCGACGTTTAAATCGGCTGAAAATGCGTTTTTTCCCACATGTGCACATAATGATGAAAATGATCATAACTCGACGAAAACATGTTAGATGGGCCTAAAACTGTTTGACAAACAACACTTTAGCAGCATATACTAGTTCACCATTGTATTTAAACTGTCTGACACTGTCACACAGAGTAATGACTGAAGCGTTTAACCAATTCCCCTTTTCGACGTTTAAATCGGCTGAAAATGCGTTTTTTCCCACATGTACACATAATGATGAAAATGATCATAACTCGACAAATACATGTTAGATGGGCCTAAAACTGGTTGACAAACAACACTTTAGCAGCATATACTAGTTCACCATTGTATTTAAACTGTCTGACACTGTCACACAGAGTAATGACTGAAGCGTTTAACCAATTCCCCTTTTCGACGTTTAAATCGGCTGAAAATGCGTTTTTTCCCACATGTGCACACAATGATGAAAATGATCATAACTCCACAAATAAATGTTAGATGGGCCTAGAAATCTGTGAGAAACACTTAAGAAGCACATAATAGTTCATCATATTAATTAAATTTCTATGCTGTACTGCAGCATTCTGAATCATTCACCTCTGAAGAGACAATGGTTCGGTGTTTCTCTAATTCAGCTAGACAGCAAACCGTCCAATGTTCTGGAAATGCTCATACCTCGACAAATACATGTTGTATGGGCCTAAAACTGTTTGACAAACACCACTTTAGCAGCATATACTAGTTCACCATTGTATTTAAACTGTCTGACACTGTCACACAGAGTAATGACTGAAGCGTTTAAGCAATTCCCCTTTTCGACGTTTAAATCGGCTGAAAATGCGTTTTTTCCCACATGTGCACATAATGATGAAAATGATCATAACTCCACAAATACATGTTAGATGGGCCTAAAACTGTTTGACAAACACCACTTTAGCAGCATATACTAGTTCACCATTGTATTTAAACTGTCTGACACTGTCACACAGAGTAATGAATGAAGCGTTTAAGCAATTCCCCTTTTCGACGTTTAAATCGGCTGAAAATGCGTTTTTTCCCACATGTGCACATAATGATGAAAATGATCATAACTCGACGAAAACATGTTAGATGGGCCTAAAACTGTTTGACAAACAACACTTTAGCAGCATATACTAATTCACCATTGTATTTAAACTGTCTGACACTGTCACACAGAGTAATGACTGAAGCGTTTAAGCAATTCCCCTTTTCGACATTTAAATCGGCTGAAAATGCGTTTTTTCCCACATGTGCACATAATGATGAAAATGACCATAACTCGACAAATACATGTTAGATGGGCCTAAAACAGTTTGACAAACAACACTTTAGCAGCATATACTAGTTCACCATTGTATTTAAATGGTCTGACACTGTCACACAGAGTAATGACTGAAGCGTTGAACCAATTCCCCCTTTCGACGTTTCAATCGGCTGAAAATGCGTTTTTTCCCACATGTGCACATAATGATGAAAATGACCATAACTCGACAAATACATGTTAGATGGGCCTAAAACAGTTTGACAAACAACACTTTAGCAGCATATACTAGTTCACCATTGTATTTAAACGGTCTGACACTGTCACACAGAGTAATGACTGAAGCGTTTAACCAATTCCCCTTTTCGACGTTTAAATCGGCTGAAAATGCTTTTTTTCCCACATGTGCACACAATGATGAATATAATCATAACTCGACAAATACATTTTACATGGGCCTAAAACTGTTTGACAAACAACACTTTAGCAGCATATACTAGTTCACCATTGTATTTAAACGGTCTGACACTGTCACACAGAGTAATGACTGAAGCGTTTAACCAATTCCCCTTTTCGACGTTTAAATCGGCTGAAAATGCGTTTTTTCCCACATGTGCACACAATGATGAATATAATCATCACTCGACAAATACATTTTACATGGGCCTAAAACTGTTTGACAAACAACACTTTAGCAGCATATACTAGTTCACCATTGTATTTAAACGGTCTGACACTGTCACACAGAGTAATGACTGAAGCGTTTAACCAATTCCCCTTTTCGACGTTTAAATTGGCTGAAAATGCGTTTTTTCCCACATGTGCACACAATGATGAATATAATCATAACTCGACAAATACATTTTACATGGGCCTAAAACTGTTTGACAAACAACACTTTAGCAGCATATACTAGTTCACCATTGTATTTAAACTGTCTGACACTGTCACACAGAGTAAAGACTGAAGCGTTTAACCAATTCCCCTTTTCGACGTTTAAATCGGCTGAAAATGCGTTTTTTCCCACATGTGCACACAATGATGAAAATGATCATAACTCCACAAATACATGTTAGATGGGCCTAGAAATCTGTGAGAAACACTTAAGAAGCACATAATAGTTCATCATATTAATTAAATTTCTATGCTGTACTGCAGCATTCTGAATCAATCACCTCTGAAGAGACAATGGTTCGGTGTTTCTCTAATTCAGCTAGACAGCAAACCGTCCAATGTTCTGAAAATGCTCATACCTCAACAAATACATGTTGTATGGGCCTAAAACTGTTTGACAAACAACGCTTTAGCAGCATATACTAGTTCACCATTGTATTTAAACTGTCTGACACTGTCACACAGAGTAATGACTGAAGCGTTTAACCAATACCCCTTTTCGACGTTTAAATCGGCTGAAAATGCGTTTTTTCCCACATGTGCACATAATGATGAAAATGATCATAACTCGACAAATACATGTTAGATGGGCCTAAAACTGTTTGACAAACAACACTTTAGCAGCATATACTAGTTCACCATTGTATTTAAACTGTCTGACACTGTCACACAGAGTAATGACTGAAGCGTTTAACCAATTCCCCTTTTCGACGTTTAAATCGGCTGAAAATGCGTTTTTTCCCACATGTGCACACAATGATGAAAATGATCATAACTCCACAAATACATGTTAGATGGGCCTAGAAATCTGTGAGAAACACTTAAGAAGCACATAATAGTTCATCATATTAATTAAATTTCTATGCTGTACTGCAGCATTCTGAATCATTCACCTCTGAAGAGACAATGGTTCGGTGTTTCTCTAATTCAGCTAGACAGCAAACCGTCCAATGTTCTGGAAATGCTCATACCTCGACAAATACATTTTACATGGGCCTAAAACTGTTTGACAAACAACACTTTAGCAGCATATACTAGTTCACCATTGTATTTAAACGGTCTGACACTGTCACACAGAGTAATGACTGAAGCGTTTAACCAATTCCCCTTTTCGACGTTTAAATCGGCTGAAAATGCGTTTTTTCCCACATGTGCACACAATGATGAATATAATCATAACTCGACAAATACATTTTACATGGGCCTAAAACTGTTTGACAAACAACACTTTAGCAGCATATACTAGTTCACCATTGTATTTAAACGGTCTGACACTGTCACACAGAGTAATGACTGAAGCTTTTAACCAATTCCCCTTTTCGACGTTTAAATCGGCTGAAAATGCGTTTTTTCCCACATGTGCACACAATGATAAATATAATCATAACTCGACAAATACATTTTACATGGGCCTAAAACTGTTTGACAAACAACACTTTAGCAGCATATACTAGTTCACCATTGTATTTAAACGGTCTGACACTGTCACACAGAGTAATGACTGAAGCGTTTAACCAATTCCCCTTTTCGACGTTTAAATCGGCTGAAAATGCGTTTTTTCCCACATGTGCACACAATGATGAATATAATCATAACTCGACAAATACATTTTACATGGGCCTAAAACTGTTTGACAAACAACACTTTAGCAGCATATACTAGTTCACCATTGTATTTAAACTGTCTGACACTGTCACACAGAGTAATGACTGAAGCGTTTAACCAATTCCCCTTTTCGACGTTTAAATCGGCTGAAAATGCGTTTTTTCCCACATGTGCACACAATGATGAAAATGATCATAACTCCACAAATACATGTTAGATGGGCCTAGAAATCTGTGAGAAACACTTAAGAAGCACATAATAGTTTATCATATTAATTAAATTTCTATGCTGTACTGCAGCATTCTGAATCATTCACGTCTGAAGAGACAATGGTTCGGTGTTTCTCCAATTCAGCTAGACAGCAAACCGTCCAATGTTCTGAAAATGCTCATACCTCAACAAATACAGGTTGTATGGGCCTAAAACTGTTTGACAAACAACGCTTTAGCAGCATATACTAGTTCACCATTGTATTTAAACTGTCTGACACTGTCACACAGAGTAATGACTGAAGCGCTTAACCAATACCCCTTTTCGACGTTTAAATCGGCTGAAAATGCGTTTTTTCCCACATGTGCACATAATGATGAAAATGATCATAACTCGACAAATACATGTTAGATGGGCCTAAAACTGTTTGACAAACAACACTTTAGCAGCATATACTAGTTCACCATTGTATTTAAACTGTCTGACACTGTCACACAGAGTAATGACTGAAGCGTTTAACCAATACCCCTTTTCGACGTTTAAATCGGCTGAAAATGCGTTTTTTCCCACATGTGCACACAATGATGAAAATAATCATAACTCGACAAATACATTTTACATGGGCCTAAAACTGTTTGACAAACAACACTTTAGCAGCATATACTAGTTCACCATTGTATTTAAACTGTCTGACACTGTCACACAGAGTAATGACTGAAGCGTTTAACCAATTCCCCTTTTCGACGTTTAAATCGGCTGAAAATGCGTTGTTTCCCACATGTGCACACAATGATGAAAATGATCATAACTCCACAAATACATGTTAGATGGGCCTAAAACTGTTTGACAAACACCACTTTAGCAGCATATACTAGTTCACCATTGTATTTAAACGGTCTGACACTGTCACACAGAGTAATGACTGAAGCGTTTAACCAATTCCCCTTTTCGACGTTTAAATCGGCTGAAAATGCGTTTTTTCCCACATGTGCACATAATGATGAAAATGACCATAACTCGACAAATACATGTTAGATGGGCCTAAAACTGTTTGACAAACAACACTTTAGCAGCATATACTAGTTCACCATTGTATTTAAACGGTCTGACACTGTCACACAGAGTAATGACTGAAGCGTTTAACCAATTCCCTTTTTCGACGTTTAAATCGGCTGAAAATGCGTTTTTTCCCACATGTGCACACAATGATGAATATAATCATAACTCGACAAATACATTTTACATGGGCCTAAAACTGTTTGACAAACAACACTTTAGCAGCATATACTAGTTCACCATTGTATTTAAACGGTCTGACACTGTCACACAGAGTAATGACTGAAGCGTTTAACCAATTCCCCTTTTCGACGTTTAAATCGGCTGAAAATGCGTTTTTTCCCACATGTGCACACAATGATAAATATAATCATAACTCGACAAATACATTTTACATGGGCCTAAAACTGTTTGACAAACAACACTTTAGCAGCATATACTAGTTCACCATTGTATTTAAACTGTCTGACACTGTCACACAGAGTAATGACTGAAGCGTTTAACCAATTCCCCTTTTCGACGTTTAAATCGGCTGAAAATGCGTTTTTTCCCACATGTGCACACAATGATGAAAACGATCATAACTCTACAAATACATGTTAGATGGGCCTAAAACTGTTTGACAAACAACACTTTAGCAGCATATACAAGTTCACCATTGTATTTAAACGGTCTGACACTGTCACACAGAGTAATGACTGAAGCGTTTAACCAATTCCCCTTTTCGACGTTTAAATCGGCTGAAAATGCGTTTTTTCCCACATGTGCACACAATGATGAATATAATCATAACTCGACAAATACATTTTACATGGGCCTAAAACTGTTTGACAAACAACAATTTAGCAGCATATACTAGTTCACCATTGTATTTAAACTGTCTGACACTGTCACACAGAGTAATGACTGAAGCGTTTAACCAATTCCCCTTTTCGACGTTTAAATCGGCTGAAAATGCGTTTTTTCCCACATGTGCACACAATGATGAAAATGATCATAACTCCACAAATACATGTTAGAAGGGCCTAGAAATCTGTGAGAAACACTTAAGAAGCACATAATAGTTCATCATATTAATTAAATTTCTATGCTGTACTGCAGCATTCTGAATCATTCACCTCTGAAGAGACAATGGTTCGGTGTTTCTCTAATTCAGCTAGACAGCAAACCGTCCAATGTTCTGAAAATGCTCATACCTCAACAAATACAGGTTGTATGGGCCTAAAACTGTTTGACAAACAACGCTTTAGCAGCATATACTAGTTCACCATTGTATTTAAACTGTCTGACACTGTCACACAGAGTAATGACTGAAGCGCTTAACCAATACCCCTTTTCGACGTTTAAATCGGCTGAAAATGCGTTTTTTCCCACATGTGCACATAATGATGAAAATGATCATAACTCGACAAATACATGTTAGATGGGCCTAAAACTGTTTGACAAACAACACTTTAGCAGCATATACTAGTTCACCATTGTATTTAAACTGTCTGACACTGTCACACAGAGTAATGACTGAAGCGTTTAACCAATACCCCTTTTCGACGTTTAAATCGGCTGAAAATGCGTTTTTTCCCACATGTGCACATAATGATGAAAATGATCATAACTCGACAAATACATGTTAGATGGGCCTAAAACTGTTTGACAAACAACACTTTAGCAGCATATACTAGTTCACCATTGTATTTAAACTGTCTGACACTGTCACACAGAGTAATGACTGAAGCGTTTAAGCAATTCCCCTTTTCGACGTTTAAATCGGCTGAAAATGCGTTTTTTCCCACATATGCACATAATGATGAAAATGACCATAACTCGACAAATACATGTTAGATGGGCCTAAAACTGTTTGACAAACAACACTTTAGCAGCATATACTAGTTCACCATTGTATTTAAACTGTCTGACACTGTCACACAGAGTAATGACTGAAGCGTTTAACCAATTCCCCTTTTCGACGTTTAAATCGGCTGAAGATGCGTTTTTTCCCACATGTACACATAATGATGAAAATGATCATAACTCGACAAATACATGTTAGATGGGCCTAAAACTGGTTGACAAACAACACTTTAGCAGCATATACTAGTTCACCATTGTATTTAAACTGTCTGACACTGTCACACAGAGTAATGACTGAAGCGTTTAACCAATTCCCCTTTTCGACGTTTAAATCGGCTGAAAATGCGTTTTTTCCCACATGTGCACACAATGATGAAAATGATCATAACTCCACAAATACATGTTAGATGGGCCTAGAAATCTGTGAGAAACACTTAAGAAGCACATAATAGTTCATCATATTAATTAAATTTCTATGCTGTACTGCAGCATTCTGAATCATTCACCTCTGAAGAGACAATGGTTCGGTGTTTCTCTAATTCAGCTAGACAGCAAACCGTCACAAGTTCTGAAAATGATCATAACTCCAGAAATACATGTTAGATGGGCATAGAAATCCTAGAGAAAAACTTAGGAAGCACATAATAGTTCATCATATTTATTAAATTTCAATGCTGTACTGCAGCATTCTGAATCATTCACCTCTGAAGAGACAATGGTTCGGTGTTTCTCTAATTCAGCTAGACAGCAAACCGTCCAATGTTCTGAAAATGCTCATACCTCGACAAATACATGTTGTATGGGCCTAAAACTGTTTGACAAACAACGCTTTAGCAGCATATACTAGTTCACCATTGTATTTAAACTGTCTGACACTGTCACACAGAGTAATGACTGAAGCGTTTAACCAATTCCCCTTTTCGACGTTTAAATCGGCTGAAAATGCGTTTTTTCCCACATGTGCACATAATGATGAAAATGACCATAACTCGACAAATACATGTTAGATGGGCCTAAAACTGTTTGACAAACGACACTTTAGCAGCATATACTAGTTCACCATTGTATTTAAACTGTCTGACACTGTCACACAGAGTAATGATTAAAGCGTTTAACCAATTCCCCTTTTCGACGTTTAAATCGGCTGAAAATGCGTTTTTTCCCACATGTGCACACAATGATGAAAATGATCATAACTCGACAAATACATTTTACATGGGCCTAAAACTGTTTGACAAACAACACTTTAGCAGCATATACTTGTTCACCATTGTATTTAAACTGTCTGACACTGTCACACAGAGTAATGACTGAAGCGTTTAACCAATTCCCCTTTTCGACGTTTAAATCGGCTGAAAATGCGTTTTTTCCCACATGTGCACACTATGATGAAAATGATCCTAACTCCACAAATACATGTTAGATGGGCATAGAAATCTGAGAGAAAAACTTAGGAAGCACATAATAGTTCATCATATTAATAAAATTTCTATGCTGTACTGCAGCATTCTGAATCATTCACCTCTGAAGAGACAATGGTTCGGTGTTTCTCTCATTCAGCTAGACAGCAAACCGTCCAATGTTCTGAAAATGCTCATACCTCGACAAATACATGTTGTATGGGCCTAAAACTGTTTGACAAACAACGCTTTAGCAGCATATACTAGTTCACCATTGTATTTAAACTGTCTGACACTGTCACACAGAGTAATGACTGAAGCGTTTAACCAATTCCCCTTTTCGACGTTTAAATCGGCTGAAAATGCGTTTTTTCCCACATGTGCACACAATGATGAAAATAATCATAACTCGACAAATACATTTTACATGGGCCTAAAACTGTTTGACAAACAACACTTTAGCAGCATATACTAGTTCACCATTGTATTTAAACTGTCTGACACTGTCACACAGAGTAATGACTGAAGCGTTTAAGCAATTCTCCTTTTCGACGTTTAAATCGGCTGAAAATGCGTTTTTTCCCACATGTGCACACAATGATGAAAATGATCATAACTCGACAAATACATGTTAGATGGGCCTAAAACTGTTTGACAAACAACACTTTAGCAGCATATACTAGTTCACCATTGTATTTAAACTGTCTGACACTGTCACACAGAGTAATGACTGAAGCGTTTAACCAATTCCCCTTTTCGACGTTTAAATCGGCTGAAAATGCGTTTTTTTCCCACATGTGCACACAATGATGAAAATAATCATAACTCGACAAATACATTTTACATGGGCCTAAAACTGTTTGACAAACAACACTTTAGCAGCATATACTAGTTCACCATTGTATTTAAACTGTCTGACACTGTCACACAGAGTAATGATTAAAGCGTTTAACCAATTCCCCTTTTCGACGTTTAAATCGGCTGAAAATGCGTTTTTTCCCACATGTGCACACAATGATGAAAACGATCATAACTCGACAAATACATTTTACATGGGCCTAAAACTGTTTGACAAACAACACTTTAGCAGCATATACTTGTTCACCATTGTATTTAAACTGTCTGACACTGTCACACAGAGTAATGACTGAAGCGTTTAACCAATTCCCCTTTTCGACGTTTAAATCGGCTGAAAATGCGTTTTTTCCCACATGTGCACACTATGATGAAAATGATCCTAACTCCACAAATACATGTTAGATGGGCATAGAAATCTGAGAGAAAAACTTAGGAAGCACATAATAGTTCATCATATTAATAAAATTTCTATGCTGTACTGCAGCATTCTGAATCATTCACCTCTGAAGAGACAATGGTTCGGTGTTTCTCTAATTCAGCTAGACAGCAAACCGTCCAATGTTCTGAAAATGCTAATACCTCGACAAATACATGTTGTTTGGGCCTAAAACTGTTTGACAAACAACGCTTTAGCAGCATATACTAGTTCACCATTCTAGTTCACCATTGTATTTAAACTGTCTGACACTGTCACACAGAGTAATGACTGAAGCGTTTAACCAATTCCCCTTTTCGACGTTTAAATCGGCTGAAAATGCATTTTTTTCCCACATGTACACATAATGATGAAAATGATCATAACTCGACAAATACATGTTAGATGGGCCTAAAACTGGTTGACAAACAACACTTTAGCAGCATATACTAGTTCACCATTGTATTTAAACTGTCTGACACTGTCACACAGAGTAATGACTGAAGCGTTTAAGCAATTCCCCTTTTCGACGTTTAAATCGGCTGAAAATGCGTTTTTTCCCACATGTACACATAATGATGAAAATGATCATAACTCAACAAATACATGTTTGATGGGCCTAAAACTGGTTGACAAACAACACTTTAGCAGCATATACTAGTTCACCATTGTATTTAAACTGTCTGACACTGTCACACAGAGAAATGACTGAAGCGTTTAACCAATTCCCCTTTTCGACGTTTAAATCGGCTGAAAATGCGTTTTTTCCCACATGTGCACACAATGATGAAAATAATCATAACTCGACAAATACATTTTACATGGGCCTAAAACTGTTTGACAAACAACACTTTAGCAGCATATACTAGTTCACCATTGTATTTAAACTGTCTGACACTGTCACACAGAGTAATGACTGAAGCGTTTAAGCAATTCTCCTTTTCGACGTTTAAATCGGCTGAAAATGCGTTTTTTCCCACATGTGCACACAATGATGAAAATGATCATAACTCGACAAATACATGTTAGATGGGCCTAAAACTGTTTGACAAACAACACTTTAGCAGCATATACTAGTTCACCATTGTATTTAAACTGTCTGACACTGTCACACAGAGTAATGACTGAAGCGTTTAACCAATTCCCCTTTTCGACGTTTAAATCGGCTGAAAATGCGTTTTTTCCCACATGTGCACACAATGATGAAAATAATCATAACTCGACAAATACATTTTACATGGGCCTGAAACTGTTTGACAAACAACACTTTAGCAGCATATACTAGTTCACCATTGTATTTAAACTGTCTGACACTGTCACACAGAGTAATGACTGAAGCGTTTAAGCAATTCTCCTTTTCGACGTTTAAATCGGCTGAAAATGCGTTTTTTCCCACATGTGCACACAATGATGAAAATGATCATAACTCGACAAATACATGTTAGATGGGCCTAAAACTGTTAGACAAACAACACTTTAGCAGCATATACTAGTTCACCATTGTATTTAAACTGTTTGACACTGTCACACAGAGTAATGACTGAAGCGTTTAACCAATTCCCCTTTTCGACGTTTAAATCGGCTGAAAATGCGTTTTTTCCCACATGTGCACACAATGATGAAAATGATCATAACTCCACAAATACATGTTAGATGGGCCTAGAAATCTGTGAGAAACACTTAAGAAGCACATAATAGTTCATTATATTAATAAAATTTCTATGCTGTACTGCAGCATTCTGAATCATTCACCTCTGAAGAGACAATCGTTCGGTGTTTCTCTAATTCAGCTAGACAGCAAACCGTCACAAGTTCTGAAAATGATCATACCTCGACAAATACATGTTGTATGGGCATAAAACTGTTTGACAAACAACGCTTTAGCAGCATATACTAGTTCACCATTGTATTTAAACTGTCTGACACTGTCACACAGAGTAATGACTGAAGCGGTTAACCAATTCCCCTTTTCGACGTTTAAATCGGCTGAAAATTCATTTTTTCCCACATGTGCACACAATGATGAAAATATTCATAACTCGACAAATACATTTTAAATGGGCCTAAAACTGTTTGACAAACAACACTTTAGCAGCATATACTAGTTCACCATTGTATTTAAACTGTCTGACACTGTCACACAGAGTAATGACTGAAGCGTTTAACCAATTCCCCTTTTCGACGTTTAAATCGGCTGAAAATGCGTTTTTTTCCCACATGTGCACACAATGATGAAAATAATCATAACTCGACAAATACATTTTACATGGGCCTAAAACTGTTTGACAAACAACACTTTAGCAGCATATACTAGTTCACCATTGTATTTAAACTGTCTGACACTGTCACACAGAGTAATGATTAAAGCGTTTAACCAATTCCCCTTTTCGACGTTTAAATCGGCTGAAAATGCGTTTTTTCCCACATGTGCACACAATGATGAAAACGATCATAACTCGACAAATACATTTTACATGGGCCTAAAACTGTTTGACAAACAACACTTTAGCAGCATATACTTGTTCACCATTGTATTTAAACTGTCTGACACTGTCACACAGAGTAATGACTGAAGCGTTTAACCAATTCCCCTTTTCGACGTTTAAATCGGCTGAAAATGCGTTTTTTCCCACATGTGCACACAATGATGAAAATAATCATAACTCGACAAATACATTTTACATGGGCCTAAAACTGTTTGACAAACAACACTTTAGCAGCATATACTAGTTTACCATTGTATTTAAACTGTCTGACACTGTCACACAGAGTAATGACTGAAGCGTTTAAGCAATTCCCCTTTTCGACGTTTAAATCGGCTGAAAATGCGTTTTTTCCCACATGTACACATAATGATGAAAATGATCATAACTCAACAAATACATGTTTGATGGGCCTAAAACTGGTTGACAAACAACACTTTAGCAGCATATACTAGTTCACCATTGTATTTAAACTGTCTGACACTGTCACACAGAGTAAAGACTGAAGCGTTTAACCAATTCCCCTTTTCGACGTTTAAATCGGCTGAAAATGCATTTTTTCCCACATGTGCACACAATGATGAAAATAATCATAACTCGACAAATACATTTTACATGGGCCTAAAACTGTTTGACAAACAACACTTTAGCAGCATATACTAGTTCACCATTGTATTTAAACTGTCTGACACTGTCACACAGAGTAATGACTGAAGCGTTTAAGCAATTCTCCTTTTCGACGTTTAAATCGGCTGAAAATGCGTTTTTTCCCACATGTGCACACAATGATGAAAATGATCATAACTCGACAAATACATGTTAGATGGGCCTAAAACTGTTTGACAAACAACACTTTAGCAGCATATACTAGTTCACCATTGTATTTAAACTGTCTGACACTGTCACACAGAGTAATGACTGAAGCGTTTAACCAATTCCCCTTTTCGACGTTTAAATCGGCTGAAAATGCGTTTTTTCCCACATGTGCACACAATGATGAAAATAATCATAACTCGACAAATACATTTTACATGGGCCTGAAACTGTTTGACAAACAACACTTTAGCAGCATATACTAGTTCACCATTGTATTTAAACTGTCTGACACTGTCACACAGAGTAATGACTGAAGCGTTTAAGCAATTCTCCTTTTCGACGTTTAAATCGGCTGAAAATGCGTTTTTTCCCACATGTGCACACAATGATGAAAATGATCATAACTCGACAAATACATGTTAGATGGGCCTAAAACTGTTAGACAAACAACACTTTAGCAGCATATACTAGTTCACCATTGTATTTAAACTGTTTGACACTGTCACACAGAGTAATGACTGAAGCGTTTAACCAATTCCCCTTTTCGACGTTTAAATCGGCTGAAAATGCGTTTTTTCCCACATGTGCACACAATGATGAAAATGATCATAACTCCACAAATACATGTTAGATGGGCCTAGAAATCTGTGAGAAACACTTAAGAAGCACATAATAGTTCATTATATTAATAAAATTTCTATGCTGTACTGCAGCATTCTGAATCATTCACCTCTGAAGAGACAATCGTTCGGTGTTTCTCTAATTCAGCTAGACAGCAAACCGTCACAAGTTCTGAAAATGATCATACCTCGACAAATACATGTTGTATGGGCATAAAACTGTTTGACAAACAACGCTTTAGCAGCATATACTAGTTCACCATTGTATTTAAACTGTCTGACACTGTCACACAGAGTAATGACTGAAGCGGTTAACCAATTCCCCTTTTCGACGTTTAAATCGGCTGAAAATTCATTTTTTCCCACATGTGCACACAATGATGAAAATATTCATAACTCGACAAATACATTTTAAATGGGCCTAAAACTGTTTGACAAACAACACTTTAGCAGCATATACTAGTTCACCATTGTATTTAAACTGTCTGACACTGTCACACAGAGTAATGACTGAAGCGTTTAACCAATTCCCCTTTTCGACGTTTAAATCGGCTGAAAATGCGTTTTTTTCCCACATGTGCACACAATGATGAAAATAATCATAACTCGACAAATACATTTTACATGGGCCTAAAACTGTTTGACAAACAACACTTTAGCAGCATATACTAGTTCACCATTGTATTTAAACTGTCTGACACTGTCACACAGAGTAATGATTAAAGCGTTTAACCAATTCCCCTTTTCGACGTTTAAATCGGCTGAAAATGCGTTTTTTCCCACATGTGCACACAATGATGAAAACGATCATAACTCGACAAATACATTTTACATGGGCCTAAAACTGTTTGACAAACAACACTTTAGCAGCATATACTTGTTCACCATTGTATTTAAACTGTCTGACACTGTCACACAGAGTAATGACTGAAGCGTTTAACCAATTCCCCTTTTCGACGTTTAAATCGGCTGAAAATGCGTTTTTTCCCACATGTGCACACTATGATGAAAATGATCCTAACTCCACAAATACATGTTAGATGGGCATAGAAATCTGAGAGAAAAACTTAGGAAGCACATAATAGTTCATCATATTAATAAAATTTCTATGCTGTACTGCAGCATTCTGAATCATTCACCTCTGAAGAGACAATGGTTCGGTGTTTCTCTAATTCAGCTAGACAGCAAACCGTCCAATGTTCTGAAAATGCTCATACCTCGACAAATACATGTTGTTTGGGCCTAAAACTGTTTGACAAACAACGCTTTAGCAGCATATACTAGTTCACCATTCTAGTTCACCATTGTATTTAAACTGTCTGACACTGTCACACAGAGTAATGACTGAAGCGTTTAACCAATTCCCCTTTTCGACGTTTAAATCGGCTGAAAATGCATTTTTTCCCACATGTACACATAATGATGAAAATGATCATAACTCGACAAATACATGTTAGATGGGCCTAAAACTGGTTGACAAACAACACTTTAGCAGCATATACTAGTTCACCATTGTATTTAAACTGTCTGACACTGTCACACAGAGTAATGACTGAAGCGTTTAACCAATTCCCCTTTTCGACGTTTAAATCGGCTGAAAATGCGTTTTTTCCCACATGTGCACACAATGATGAAAATGATCATAACTCGACAAATACATTTTACATGGGCCTAAAACTGTTTGACAAACAACACTTTAGCAGCATATACTTGTTCACCATTGTATTTAAACTGTCTGACACTGTCACACAGAGTAATGACTGAAGCGTTTAACCAATTCCCCTTTTCGACGTTTAAATCGGCTGAAAATGCGTTTTTTCCCACATGTGCACACTATGATGAAAATGATCCTAACTCCACAAATACATGTTAGATGGGCATAGAAATCTGAGAGAAAAACTTAGGAAGCACATAATAGTTCATCATATTAATAAAATTTCTATGCTGTACTGCAGCATTCTGAATCATTCACCTCTGAAGAGACAATGGTTCGGTGTTTCTCTCATTCAGCTAGACAGCAAACCGTCCAATGTTCTGAAAATGCTCATACCTGGACAAATACATGTTGTATGGGCCTAAAACTGTTTGACAAACAAAGCTTTAGCAGCATATACTAGTTCACCATTGTATTTAAACTGTCTGACACTGTCACACAGAGTAATGACTGAAGCGTTTAACCAATTCCCCTTTTCGACGTTTAAATCGGCTGAAAATGCGTTTTTTCCCACATTTGCACACAATGATGAAAATGATCATAACTCCAAAAATACATGTTAGATGGGCCTAAAACTGGTTGACAAACAACACTTTAGCAGCATATACTTGTTCACCATTGTATTTAAACTGTCTGACACTGTCACACAGAGTAATGACTGAAGCGTTTAAGCAATTCCCCTTTTCGACGTTTAAATCGGCTGAAAATGCTTTTTTTCCCACATGTACACATAATGATGAAAATGATCATAACTCAACAAATACATGTTTGATGGGCCTAAAACTGGTTGACAAACAACACTTTAGCAGCATATACTAGTTCACCATTGTATTTAAACTGTCTGACACTGTCACACAGAGTAATGACTGAAGCGTTTAACCAATTCCCCTTTTCGACGTTTAAATCGGCTGAAAATGCGTTTTTTCCCACATGTGCACACAATGATGAAAATAATCATAACTCGACAAATACATTTTACATGGGCCTAAAACTGTTTGACAAACAACACTTTAGCAGCATATACTAGTTCACCATTGTATTTAAACTGTCTGACACTGTCACACAGAGTAATGACTGAAGCGTTTAAGCAATTCTCCTTTTCGACGTTTAAATCGGCTGAAAATGCGTTTTTTCCCACATGTGCACACAATGATGAAAATGATCATAACTCGACAAATACATGTTAGATGGGCCTAAAACTGTTTGACAAACAACACTTTAGCAGCATATACTAGTTCACCATTGTATTTAAACTGTCTGACACTGTCACACAGAGTAATGACTGAAGCGTTTAACCAATTCCCCTTTTCGACGTTTAAATCGGCTGAAAATGCGTTTTTTCCCACATGTGCACACAATGATGAAAATAATCATAACTCGACAAATACATTTTACATGGGCCTGAAACTGTTTGACAAACAACACTTTAGCAGCATATACTAGTTCACCATTGTATTTAAACTGTCTGACACTGTCACACAGAGTAATGACTGAAGCGTTTAAGCAATTCTCCTTTTCGACGTTTAAATCGGCTGAAAATGCGTTTTTTCCCACATGTGCACACAATGATGAAAATGATCATAACTCGACAAATACATGTTAGATGGGCCTAAAACTGTTAGACAAACAACACTTTAGCAGCATATACTAGTTCACCATTGTATTTAAACTGTTTGACACTGTCACACAGAGTAATGACTGAAGCGTTTAACCAATTCCCCTTTTCGACGTTTAAATCGGCTGAAAATGCGTTTTTTCCCACATGTGCACACAATGATGAAAATGATCATAACTCCACAAATACATGTTAGATGGGCCTAGAAATCTGTGAGAAACACTTAAGAAGCACATAATAGTTCATTATATTAATAAAATTTCTATGCTGTACTGCAGCATTCTGAATCATTCACCTCTGAAGAGACAATCGTTCGGTGTTTCTCTAATTCAGCTAGACAGCAAACCGTCACAAGTTCTGAAAATGATCATACGTCGACAAATACATGTTGTATGGGCATAAAACTGTTTGACAAACAACGCTTTAGCAGCATATACTAGTTCACCATTGTATTTAAACTGTCTGACACTGTCACACAGAGTAATGACTGAAGCGGTTAACCAATTCCCCTTTTCGACGTTTAAATCGGCTGAAAATTCATTTTTTCCCACATGTGCACACAATGATGAAAATAATCATAACTCGACAAATACATTTTACATGGGCCTAAAACTGTTTGACAAACAACACTTTAGCAGCATATACTAGTTCACCATTGTATTTAAACTGTCTGACACTGTCACACAGAGTAATGATTAAAGCGTTTAACCAATTCCCCTTTTCGACGTTTAAATCGGCTGAAAATGCGTTTTTTCCCACATGTGCACACAATGATGAAAACGATCATAACTCGACAAATACATTTTACATGGGCCTAAAACTGTTTGACAAACAACACTTTAGCAGCATATACTTGTTCACCATTGTATTTAAACTGTCTGACACTGTCACACAGAGTAATGACTGAAGCGTTTAACCAATTCCCCTTTTCGACGTTTAAATCGGCTGAAAATGCGTTTTTTCCCACATGTGCACACTATGATGAAAATGATCCTAACTCCACAAATACATGTTAGATGGGCATAGAAATCTGAGAGAAAAACTTAGGAAGCACATAATAGTTCATCATATTAATTAAATTTCTATGCTGTACTGCAGCATTCTGAATCATTCACCTCTGAAGAGACAATGGTTCGGTGTTTCTCTAATTCAGCTAGACAGCAAACCGTCCAATGTTCTGAAAATGCTCATACCTCGACAAATACATGTTGTTTGGGCCTAAAACTGTTTGACAAACAACGCTTTAGCAGCATATACTAGTTCACCATTCTAGTTCACCATTGTATTTAAACTGTCTGACACTGTCACACAGAGTAATGACTGAAGCGTTTAACCAATTCCCCTTTTCGACGTTTAAATCGGCTGAAAATGCATTTTTTCCCACATGTACACATAATGATGAAAATGATCATAACTCGACAAATACATGTTAGATGGGCCTAAAACTGGTTGACAAACAACACTTTAGCAGCATATACTAGTTCACCATTGTATTTAAACTGTCTGACACTGTCACACAGAGTAATGACTGAAGCGTTTAACCAATTCCCCTTTTCGACGTTTAAATCGGCTGAAAATGCGTTTTTTCCCACATGTGCACACAATGATGAAAATAATCATAACTCGACAAATACATTTTACATGGGCCTAAAACTGTTTGACAAACAACACTTTAGCAGCATATACTAGTTTACCATTGTATTTAAACTGTCTGACACTGTCACACAGAGTAATGACTGAAGCGTTTAACCAATTCCCCTTTTCGACGTTTAAATCGGCTGAAAATGCGTTTTTTCCCACATGTGCACACAATGATGAATATAATCATAACTCCACAAATACATGTTAGATGGGCCTAAAACTGTTTGACAAACAACACTTTAGCAGCATATACTAGTTCACCATTGTATTTAAACTGTCTGACACTGTCACACAGAGTAATGACTGAAGCGTTTAAGCAATTCCCCTTTTCGACGTTTAAATCGGCTGAAAATGCGTTTTTTCCCACATGTACACATAATGATGAAAATAATCATAACTCGACGAATACATGTTAGATGGGCCTAAAACTGTTTGACAAACAACACTTTAGCAGCATATACTAGTTCACCATTGTATTTAAACTGTCTGACACTGTCACACAGAGTAATGACTGAAGCGTTTAACCAATTCCCCTTTTCGACGTTTAAATCGGCTGAAAATGCGTTTTTTCCCACATGTGCACACAATGATGAAAATGATCATAACTCCACAAATACATGTTAGATGGGCCTAGAAATCTGTGAGAAACAATTAAGAAGCACATAATAGTTCATCATATTAATTAAATTTCTATGCTGTACTGCAGCATTCTGAATCATTCACCTCTGAAGAGACAATGGTTCGGTGTTTCTCTAATTCAGCTAGACAGCAAACCGTCCAATGTTCTGAAAATGCTCATAACTCAACAAATACATGTTGTATGGGCCTAAAACTGTTTGACAAACAACGCTTTAGCAGCATATACTAGTTCACCATTGTATTTAAACTGTCTGACACTGTCACACAGAGTAATGACTGAAGCGTTTAACCAATTCCCCTTTTCGACGTTTAAATCGGCTGAAAATGCGTTTTTTCCCACATGTGCACACAATGATGAAAATGATCATAACTCCACAAATACATATTAGATGGGCCTAGAAATCTGTGAGAAACACTTAAGAAGCACATAATAGTTCATCATATTAATTAAATTTCTATGCTGTACTGCAGCATTCTGAATCATTCACCTCTGAAGAGACAATGGTTCGGTGTTTCTCTAATTCAGCTAGACAGCAAACCGTCACAAGTTCTGAAAATGATCATAACTCCAGAAATACATGTTAGATGGGCATAGAAATCTGAGAGAAAAACTTAGGAAGCACATAATAGTTCATCATATTAATTAAATTTCAATGCTGTACTGCAGCATTCTGAATCATTCACCTCTGAAGAGACAATGGTTCGGTGTTTCTCTAATTCAGCTAGACAGCAAACCGTCCAATGTTCTGAAAATGCTCATCCCTCGACAAATACATGTTGTATGGGCCTAAAACTGTTTGACAAACAACGCTTTAGCAGCATATACTAGTTCACCATTGTATTTAAACTGTCTGACACTGTCACACAGAGTAATGACTGAAGCGTTTAACCAATTCCCCTTTTCGACGTTTAAATCGGCTGAAAATGCGTTTTTTCCCACATGTGCACACAATGATGAATATAATCATAACTCCACAAATACATGTTAGATGGGCCTAAAACTGTTTGACAAACAACACTTTAGCAGCATATACTAGTTCACCATTGTATTTAAACTGTCTGACACTGTCACACAGAGTAATGACTGAAGCGTTTAAGCAATTCCCCTTTTCGACGTTTAAATCGGCTGAAAATGCGTTTTTTCCCACATGTACATATAATGATGAAAATGATCATAACTCAACAAATACATGTTAGATGGGCCTAAAACTGGTTGACAAACCACACTTTAGCAGCATATACTAGTTCACCATTGTATTTAAACTGTCTGACACTGTCACACAGAGTAATGACTGAAGCGTTTAACCAATTCCCCTTTTCGACGTTTAAATCGGCTGAAAATGCGTTTTTTCCCACATGTGCACACAATGATGAAAATAATCATAACTCGACAAATACATTTTACATGGGCCTAAAACTGTTTGACAAACAACACTTTAGCAGCATATACTAGTTCACCATTGTATTTAAACTGCTCGACACTGTCACACAGAGTAATGACTAAAGCGTTTAACCAATTCCCCTTTTCAACGTTTAAATCGGCTGAAAATGCGTTTTTTCCCACATTAGCACACAATGATGAAAATGATCATAACTCCACAAATACATGTTAGATGGGCCTAGAAATCTGTGAGAAACACTTAAGAAGCACATAATAGTTCATCATATTAATTAAATTTCTATGCTGTACTGCAGCATTCTGAATCATTCACCTCTGAAGAGACAATGGTTCGGTGTTTCTCTAATTCAGCTAGACAGCAAACCGTCACAAGTTCTGAAAATGATCATAACTCCAGAAATACATGTTAGATGGGCATAGAAATCTGAGAGAAAAACTTAGGAAGCACATAATAGTTCATCATATTAATTAAATTTCAATGCTGTACTGCAAGATTCTGAATCATTCACCTCTGAAGAGACAGTGGTTCGGTGTTCCCTAATTCAGCTAGACAGCAAACCGTCCAATGTTCTGAAAATGCTCATACCTCGACAGATACATGTTGTATGGGCCTAAAACTGTTTGACAAACAACGCTTTAGCAGCATATACTAGTTCACCATTGTATTTAAACTGTCTGACACTGTCACACAGAGTAATGACTGAAGCGTTTAACCAATTCCCCTTTTCAACGTTTAAATCGGCTGAAAATGCGTTTTTTCCCACATGTGCACAAAATGATGAATATAATCATAACTCGACAAATACATTTTACATGGGCCTAAAACTGTTTGACAAACAACACTTTAGCAGCATATACTAGTTCACCATTGTATTTAAACTGTCTGACACTGTCACACAGAGTAATGACTGAAGCGTTTAACCAATTCCCCTTTTCGACGTTTAAATCGGCTGAAAATGCGTTTTTTCCCACATGTGCACACAATGATGAAAATGATCATAACTCCACAAATACATGTTAGATGGGCCTAAAACTGTTTGACAAACAACACTTTAGCAGCATATACTAGTTCACCATTGTATTTAAACTGTCTGACACTGTCACACAGAGTAATGACTGAAGCGTTTAACCAATTCCCCTTTTCGACGTTTAAATCGGCTGAAAATGCGTTTTTTCCCACATGTACACATAATGATGAAAATGATCATAACTCGACAAATACATGTTAGATGGGCCTAAAACTGGTTGACAAACAACACTTTAGCAGCATATACTAGTTCACCATTGTATTTAAACTGTCTGACACTGTCACACAGAGTAATGACTGAAGCGTTTAACCAATTCCCCTTTTCGACGTTTAAATCGGCTGAAAATGCGTTTTTTCCCACATGTACACATAATGATGAAAATGATCATAACTCAACAAATACATGTTAGATGGGCCCGAAACTGGTTGACAAACAACACTTTAGCAGCATATACTAGTTCACCATTGTATTTAAACTGTCTGACACTGTCACACAGAGTAATGACTGAAGCGTTTAACCAATTCCCCTTTTCGACGTTTAAATCGGCTGAAAATGCGTTTTTTCCCACATGTGCACACAATGATGAAAATGATCATAACTCCACAAATACATGTTAGATGGGCCTAAAACTGTTTGACAAACAACACTTTAGCAGCATATACTAGTTCACCATTGTATTTAAACTGTCTGACACTGTCACACAGAGTAATGACTGAAGCGTTTAAGCAATTCCCCTTTTCGACGTTTAAATCGGCTGAAAATGCGTTTTTTCCCACATGTACACATAATGATGAAAATGATCATAACTCAACAAATACATGTTAGATGGGCCCGAAACTGGTTGACAAACACCACTTTAGCAGCATATACTAGTTCACCATTGTATTTAAACTGTCTGACACTGTCACACAGAGTAATGACTGAAGCGTTTAACCAATTCCCCTTTTCGACGTTTAAATCGGCTGAAAATGCGTTTTTTCCCACATGTGCACATAATGATGAAAATGATCATAACTCGACAAATACATGTTAGATGGGCCTAAAACTGTTTGACAAACAACACTTTAGCAGCATATACTAGTTCACCATTGTATTTAAACTGTCTGACACTGTCACACAGAGTAATGACTGAAGCGTTTAAGCAATTCCCCTTTTCGACGTTTGAATCGGCTGAAAATGCGTTTTTTCCCACATGTGCACACAATGAGGAAAATGATCATAACTCGACAAATACATTTTACATGGGCCTAAAACTGTTTGACAAACAACACTTTAGCAGCATATACTTGTTCACCATTGTATTTAAACTGTCTGACACTGTCACACAGAGTAATGACTGAAGCGTTTAACCAATTCCCCTTTTCGACGTTTAAATCGGCTGAAAATGCGTTTTTTCCCACATGTGCACACTATGATGAAAATGATCCTAACTCCACAAATACATGTTAGATGGGCATAGAAATCTGAGAGAAAAACTTAGGAAGCACATAATAGTTCATCATATTAATAAAATTTCTATGCTGTACTGCAGCATTCTGAATCGTTCACCTCTGAAGAGACAATGGTTCGGTGTTTCTCTATTTCAGCTAGACAGCAATCCGCCCAATGTTCTGAAAATGCTCATACCTCGACAAATACATGTTGTATGGGCCTAAAACTGTTTGACAAACAACGCTTTAGCAGCATATACTAGTTCACCATGGTATTTAAACTGTCTGACACTGTCACACAGAGTAATGACTGAAGCGTTTAACCAATTCCCCTTTTCGACGTTTAAATCGGCTGAAAATGCGTTTTTTCCCACATGTGCACACAATGATGAAAATGATCATAACTCCACAAATACATGTTAGATGGGCCTAGAAATCTGTGAGAAACACTTATGAAGCACATAATAGTTCATCATATTAATTAAATGTCTATGCTGTACTGCAGCATTCTGAATCATTCACCTCTGAAGAGACAATGGTTCGGTGTTTCTCTAATTCAGCTAGACAGCAAACCGTCCAATGTTCTGAAAATGCTCATACCTCGACAAATACATGTTGTATGGGCCTAAAACTGTTTGACAAACAACACTTTAGCAGCATATACTAGTTCACCATTGTATTTAAACTGTCTGACACTGTCACACAGAGTAATGACTGAAGCGTTTAACCAATTCCCCTTTTCGACGTTTAAATCGGCTGAAAATGCGTTTTTTCCCACATGTGCACACAATGATGAAAATGATCATAACTCCACAAATACATGTTAGATGGGCCAAGAAATCTGTGAGAAACACTTAAGAAGCACATAATAGTTCATCATATTAATTAAATTTCTATGCTGTACTGCAGCATTCTGAATCATTCACCTCTGAAGAGACAATGGTTCGGTGTTTCTCTAATTCAGCTAGACAGCAAACCGTCACAAGTTCTGAAAATGATCATAACTCCAGAAATACATGTTAGATGGGCCTAGAAATCTGTGAGAAACACTTAAGAAGCACATAATAGTTCATCATATTAATTAAATTTCTATGCTGTACTGCAGCATTCTGAATCATTCACCTCTGAAGAGACAATGGTTCGGTGTTTCTCTAATTCAGCTAGACAGCAAACCGTCACAAGTTCTGAAAATGATCATAACTCCAGAAATACATGTTAGATGGGCATAGAAATCTGAGAGAAAAACTTAGGAAGCACATAATAGTTCATCATATTAATTAAATTTCAATGCTGTACTGCAAGATTCTGAATCATTCACCTCTGAAGAGACAGTGGTTCGGTGTTCCCTAATTCAGCTAGACAGCAAACCGTCCAATGTTCTGAAAATGCTCATACCTCGACAGATACATGTTGTATGGGCCTAAAACTGTTTGACAAACAACGCTTTAGCAGCATATACTAGTTCACCATTGTATTTAAACTGTCTGACACTGTCACACAGAGTAATGACTGAAGCGTTTAACCAATTCCCCTTTTCAACGTTTAAATCGGCTGAAAATGCGTTTTTTCCCACATGTGCACACAATGATGAAAATGATCATAACTCCACAAATACATGTTAGATGGGCCTAAAACTGTTTGACAAACAACACTTTAGCAGCATATACTAGTTCACCATTGTATTTAAACTGTCTGACACTGTCACACAGAGTAATGACTGAAGCGTTTAACCAATTCCCCTTTTCGACGTTTAAATCGGCTGAAAATGCGTTTTTTCCCACATGTACACATAATGATGAAAATGATCATAACTCAACAAATACATGTTAGATGGGCCCGAAACTGGTTGACAAACAACACTTTAGCAGCATATACTAGTTCACCATTGTATTTAAACTGTCTGACACTGTCACACAGAGTAATGACTGAAGCGTTTAAGCAATTCCCCTTTTCGACGTTTAAATCGGCTGAAAATGCGTTTTTTCCCACATGTACACATAATGATGAAAATGATCATAACTCAACAAATACATGTTAGATGGGCCCGAAACTGGTTGACAAACACCACTTTAGCAGCATATACTAGTTCACCATTGTATTTAAACTGTCTGACACTGTCACACAGAGTAATGACTGAAGCGTTTAACCAATTCCCCTTTTCGACGTTTAAATCGGCTGAAAATGCGTTTTTTCCCACATGTGCACACAATGATGAAAATAATCATAACTCGACAAATACATTTTACATGGGCCTAAAACTGTTTGACAAACAACACTTTAGCAGCATATACTAGTTCACCATTGTATTTAAACTGTCTGACACTGTCATACAGAGTAATGACTGAAGCGTTTAACCAATTCCCCTTTTCGACGTTTAAATCGGCTGAAAATGCGTTTTTTCCCACATGTGCACATAATGATGAAAATGATCATAACTCGACAAATACCTGTTAGATGGGCCTAAAACTGTTTGACAAACAACACTTTAGCAGCATTTACTAGTTCACCATTGTATTTAAACTGTCTGACACTGTCACACAGAGTAATGACTGAAGCGTTTAAGCAATTCCCCTTTTCGACGTTTAAATCGGCTGAAAATGCGTTTTTTCCCACATGTGCACACAATGAGGAAAATGATCATAACTCGACAAATACATTTTACATGGGCCTAAAACTGTTTGACAAACAACACTTTAGCAGCATATACTTGTTCACCATTGTATTTAAACTGTCTGACACTGTCACACAGAGTAATGACTGAAGCGTTTAACCAATTCCCCTTTTCGACGTTTAAATCGGCTGAAAATGCGTTTTTTCCCACATGTGCACACTATGATGAAAATGATCCTAACTCCACAAATACATGTTAGATGGGCATAGAAATCTGAGAGAAAAACTTAGGAAGCACATAATAGTTCATCATATTAATAAAATTTCTATGCTGTACTGCAGCATTCTGAATCGTTCACCTCTGAAGAGACAATGGTTCGGTGTTTCTCTATTTCAGCTAGACAGCAAACCGTCCAATGTTCTGAAAATGCTCATACCTCGACAAATACATGTTGTATGGGCCTAAAACTGTTTGACAAACAACGCTTTAGCAGCATATACTAGTTCACCATTGTATTTAAACTGTCTGACACTGTCACACAGAGTAATGACTGAAGCGTTTAAGCAATTCCCCTTTTCGACGTTTAAATCGGCTGAAAATGCGTTTTTTCCCACATGTACACATAATGATGAAAATGATCATAACTCGACAAATACATGTTAGATGGGCCTAAAACTGGTTGACAAACAACACTTTAGCAGCATATACTAGTTCACCATGGTATTTAAACTGTCTGACACTGTCACACAGAGTAATGACTGAAGCGTTTAACCAATTCCCCTTTTCGACGTTTAAATCGGCTGAAAATGCGTTTTTTCCCACATGTGCACACAATGATGAAAATGATCATAACTCCACAAATACATGTTAGATGGGCCTAGAAATCTGTGAGAAACACTTAAGAAGCACATAATAGTTCATCATATTAATTAAATTTCTATGCTGTACTGCAGCATTCTGAATCATTCACCTCTGAAGAGACAATGGTTCGGTGTTTCTCTAATTCAGCTAGACAGCAAACCGTCCAATGTTCTGAAAATGCTCATACCTCGACAAATACATGTTGTATGGGCCTAAAACTGTTTGACAAACAACGCTTTAGCAGCATATACTAGTTCACCATTGTATTTAAACTGTCTGACACTGTCACACAGAGTAATGACTGAAGCGTTTAACCAATTCCCCTTTTCGACGTTTAAATCGGCTGAAAATGCGTTTTTTCCCACATCTGCACATAATGATGAAAATGACCATAACTCGACAAATACATGTTAGATGGGCCTAAAACTGGTTGACAAACAACACTTTAGCAGCATATACTAGTTCACCATTGTATTTAAACTGTCTGACACTGTCACACAGAGTAATGACTGAAGCGTTTAACCAATTCCCCTTTTCGACGTTTAAATCGGCTGAAAATGCGTTTTTTCCCACATGTGCACACAATGATGAAAATGATCATAACTCCACAAATACATGTTAGATGGGCCTAGAAATCTGTGAGAAACACTTAAGAAGCACATAATAGTTCATCATATTAATTAAATGTCTATGCTGTACTGCAGCATTCTGAATCATTCACCTCTGAAGAGACAATGGTTCGGTGTTTCTCTAATTCAGCTAGACAGCAAACCGTCCAAATGTTCTGAAAATGCTCATACCTCGACAAATACATGTTGTATGGGCCTAAAACTGTTTGACAAACAACACTTTAGCAGCATATACTAGTTCACCATTGTATTTAAACTGTCTGACACTGTCACACAGAGTAATGACTGAAGCGTTTAACCAATTCCCCTTTTCGACGTTTAAATCGGCTGAAAATGCGTTTTTTCCCACATGTGCACACAATGATGAAAATGATCATAACTCCACAAATACATGTTAGATGGGCCTAAAACTGTTTGACAAAAAACACTTTAGCAGCATATACTAGTTCACCATTGTATTTAAACTGTCTGACACTGTCACACAGAGTAATGACTGAAGCGTTTAACCAATTCCCCTTTTCGACGTTTAAATCGGCTGAAAATGCGTTTTTTCCCACTTGTGCACACAATGATGAAAATGATCATAACTCCACAAATACATTTTACATGGGCCTAAAACTGTTTGACAAACAACACTTTAGCAGCATTTACTAGTTCACCATTGTATTTAAACTGTCTGACACTGTCACACAGAGTAATGACTAAAGCGTTTAACCAATTCCCCTTTTCGACGTTTAAATCGGCTGAAAATGAGTTTTTTCCCACATGTGCACATAATGATGAAAATGATCATAACTCGACAAATACATGTTAGATGGGCCTAAAACTGTTTGACAAACAACACTTTAGCAGCATTTACTAGTTCACCATTATATTTAAACTGTCTGACACTGTCACACAGAGTAATGACTGAAGCGTTTAACCAATTCCCCTTTTCGACGTTTAAATCGGCTGAAAATGCGTTTTTTCCCACAGGTACACATAATGATGAAAATGATCATAACTCGACAAATACATGTTAGATGGGCCTAAAACTGGTTGACAAACAACACTTTAGCAGCATATACTAGTTCACCATTGTATTTAAACTGTCTGACACTGTCACACAGAGTAATGACTGAAGCGTTTAACCAATTCCCCTTTTCGACGTTTAAATCGGCTGAAAATGCGTTTTTTCCCACATATGCACACAATGATGAAAATGATCATAACTCCACAAATACATGTTAGATGGGCCTAGAAATCTGTGAGAAACACTTAAGAAGCACATAATAGTTCATCATATTAATTAAATTTCTATGCTGTACTGCAGCATTCTGAATCATTCACCTCTGAAGAGACAATGGTTCGGTGTTTCTCTAATTCAGCTAGACAGCAAACCATCACAAGTTCTGAAAATGGTCATAACTCCAGAAAAACATGTTAGATGGGCATAGAAATCTGAGAGAAAAACTTAGGAAGCACATAATAGTTCATCATATTAATTAAATTTCAATGCTGTACTGCAGCATTCTGAATCATTCACCTCTGAAGAGACAATGGTTCGGTGTTTCTCTAATTCAGCTAGACAGCAAACCGTCCAATGTTCTGAAAATGCTCATACCTCGACAAATACATGTTGTATGGGCCTAAAACTGATTGACAAACAACGCTTTAGCAGCATATACTAGTTCACCATTGTATTTAAACTGTCTGACACTGTCACACAGAGTAATGACTGAAGCGTTTAACCAATTCCCCTTTTCGACGTTTAAATCGGCTGAAAATGCGTTTTTTCCCACATGTGCACACAATGATGAAAATGATCATAACTCGACAAATACATTTTACATGGGCCTAAAACTGTTTGACAAACAACACTTTAGCAGCATATACTTGTTCACCATTGTATTTAAACTGTCTGACACTGTCACACAGAGTAATGACTGAAGCGTTTAACCAATTCCCCTTTTCGACATTTAAATCGGCTGAAAATGCGTTTTTTCCCACATGTGCACACTATGATGAAAATGATCCTAACTCCACAAATACATGTTAGATGGGCATAGAAATCTGAGAGAAAAACTTAGGAAGCACATAATAGTTCATCATATTAATAAAATTTCTATGCTGTACTGCAGCATTCTGAATCATTCACCTCTGAAGAGACAATGGTTCGGTGTTTCTCTCATTCAGCTAGACAGCAAACCGTCCAATGTTCTGAAAATGCTCATACCTCGACAAATACATGTTGTATGGGCCTAAAACTGTTTGACAAACAACGCTTTAGCAGCATATACTAGTTCACCATTGTATTTAAACTGTCTGACACTGTCACACAGAGTAATGACTGAAGCGTTTAACCAATTCCCCTTTTCGACGTTTAAATCGGCTGAAAATGCGTTTTTTCCCACATTTGCACACAATGATGAAAATGATCATAACTCCACAAATACATGTTAGATGGGCCTAAAACTGGTTGACAAACAACACTTTAGCAGCATATACTTGTTCACCATTGTATTTAAACTGTCTGACACTGTCACACAGAGTAATGACTGAAGCGTTTAAGCAATTCCCCTTTTCGACGTTTAAATCGTCTGAAAATGCGTTTTTTTCCCACATCTGCACATAATGATGAAAATGACCATAACTCGACAAATACATGTTAGATGGGCCTAAAACTGTTGTTTGATATCATTTTCAGAACTTGTGACGGTTTGCTGTCTAGCTGAATTAGAGAAACACCGAACCATTGTCTCTTCAGAGGTGAATGATTCAGAATGCTGCAGTACAGCATAGAAATTTAATTAATATGATGAACTATTATGTGCTTCTTAAGTGTTTCTCACAGATTTCTAGGCCCATCTAACATGTATTTGTGGAGTTATGATCATTTTCATCATTGTGTGCACATGTGGGAAAAAACGCATTTTCAGCCGATTTAAACGTCGAAAAGGGGAATTGGTTAAACGCTTCAGTCATTACTCTGTGTGACAGTGTCAGACAGTTTAAATACAATGGTGAACTAGTATATGCTGCTAAAGTGTTGTTTGTCAACCAGTTTTAGGCCCATCTAACATGTATTTGTGGAGTTATGATCATTTTCATCATTGTGTGCACATGTGGGAAAAAACGCATTTTCAGCCGATTTAAACGTCGAAAAGGGGAATTGGTTAAACGCTTCAGTCATTACTCTGTGTGACAGTGTCAGACAGTTTAAATACAATGGTGAACTAGTATATGCTAGTAAAGTGTTGTTTGTCAACCAGTTTTAGGCCCATCTAACATGTATTTGTCGAGTTATGATCATTTTCATCATTATGTGTACATGTGGGAAAAAACGCATTTTCAGCCGATTTAAACGTCGAAAAGGGGAATTGCTTAAACGCTTCAGTCATTACTCTGTGTGACAGTGTCAGACAGTTTAAATACAATGGTGAACTAGTATATGCTGCTAAAGTGTTGTTTGTCAACCAGTTTTAGGCCCATCAAACATGTATTTGTCGAGTTATGATCATTTTCATCATTATGTGTACGTGTGGGAAAAAACGCATTTTCAGCCGATTTAAACGTCGAAAAGGGGAATTGCTTAAACGCTTCAGTCATTACTCTGTGTGACAGTGTCAGACAGTTTAAATACAATGGTGAACTAGTATATGCTGCTAAAGCGTTGTTTGTCAAACAGTTTTAGGCCCATACAACATGTATTTGTCGAGGTATGAGCATTTTCAGAACATTGGACGGTTTGCTGTCTAGCTGAATTAGAGAAACACCGAACCATTGTCTCTTCAGAGGTGAATGATTCAGAATGCTGCAGTACAGCATTGAAATTTAATTAATATGATGAACTATTATGTGCTTCCTAAGTTTTTCTCTCAGATTTCTATGCCCATCTAACATGTATTTCTGGAGTTATGATCATTTTCAGAACTTGTGACGGTTTGCTGTCTAGCTGAATTAGAGAAACACCGAACCATTGTCTTTTCAGAGGTGAATGATTCAGAATGCTGCAGTACAGCATAGAAATTTAATTAATATGATGAACTATTATGTGCTTCCTAAGTTTTTCTCTCAGATTTCTTTGCCCATCTAACATATATTTGTGGAGTTAGGATCATTTTCATCATAGTGTGCACATGTGGGAAAAAACGCATTTTCAGCCGATTTAAACGTCGAAAAGGGGAATTGGTTAAACGCTTCAGTCATTACTCTGTGTGACAGTGTCAGACAGTTTAAATACAATGGTGAACAAGTATATGCTGCTAAAGTGTTGTTTGTCAAACAGTTTTAGGCCCATGTAAAATGTATTTGTCGAGTTATGATTATTTTCATCATTGTGTGCACATGTGGGAAAAAAACGCATTTTCAGCCGATTTAAACGTCGAAAAGGGGAATTGCTTAAACGCTTCAGTCATTACTCTGTGTGACAGTGTCAGACAGTTTAAATACAATGGTGAACTAGTATATGCTGCTAAAGCGTTGTTTGTCAAACAGTTTTAGGCCCATACAACATGTATTTGTCGAGGTATGAGCATTTTCAGAACATTGGACGGTTTGCTGTCTAACTGAATTAGAGAAACACCGAACCATTGTCTCTTCAGAGGTGAATGATTCAGAATGCTGCAGTACAGCATAGAAATTTAATTAATATGATGAACTATTATGTGCTTCTTAAGTGTTTCTCACAGATTTCTAGGCCCATCTAACATGTATTTGTGGAGTTATGATCATTTTCATCATTGTGTGCACATGTGGGAAAAAACGCATTTTCAGCCGATTTAAACGTCGAAAAGGGGAATTGGTTAAACGCTTCAGTCATTACTCTGTGTGACAGTGTCAGACAGTTTAAATACAATGGTGAACTAGTATATGCTGCTAAAGTGTTGTTTGTCAAACAGTTTTAGGCCCATGTAAAATGTATTTGTCGAGTTATGATTATATTCATCATTGTGTGCACATGTGGGAAAAAACGCATTTTCAGCCGATTTAAACGTCGAAAAGGGGAATTGGTTAAACGCTTCAGTCATTACTCTGTGTGACAGTGTCAGACAGTTTAAATACAATGGTGAACTAGTATATGCTGCTAAAGTGTTGTTGGTCAAACAGTTTTAGGCCCATGTAAAATGTATTTGTCGAGTTATGATTATATTCATCATTGTGTGCACATGTGGGAAAAAACGCATTTTCAGCCGATTTAAACGTCGAAAAAGGGAATTGGTTAAACGCTTCAGTCATTACTCTGTGTGACAGTGTCAGACCGTTTAAATACAATGGTGAACTAGTATATGCTGCTAAAGTGTTGTTTGTCAAACAGTTTTAGGCCCATCTAACATGTATTTGTCGAGTTATGGTCATTTTCATCATTATGTGCACATGTGGGAAAAAACGCATTTTCAGCCGATTTAAACGTCGAAAAGGGGAATTGGTTAAACGCTTCAGTCATTACTCTGTGTGACAGTGTCAGACCGTTTAAATACAATGGTGAACTAGTATATGCTGCTAAAGTGTTGTTTGTCAAACAGTTTTAGGCCCATCTAACATGTATTTGTCGAGTTATGGTCATTTTCATCATTATGTGCACATGTGGGAAAAAACGCATTTTCAGCCGATTTAAATGTCGAAAAGGGGAATTGCTTAAACGCTTCAGTCATTACTCTGTGTGACAGTGTCAGACAGTTTAAATACAATGGTGAACTAGTATATGCTGCTAAAGTGTTGTTTGTCAAACAGTTTTAGGCCCATGTAAAATGTATTTGTCGAGTTATGATTATTTTCATCATTGTGTGCACATGTGGGAAAAAACGCATTTTCAGCCGATTTAAACGTCGAAAAGGGGAATTGGTTAAACGCTTCAGTCATTACTCTGTGTGACAGTGTCAGACAGTTTAAATACAATGGTGAACTAGTATATGCTGCTAAAGTGTTGTTTTTCAACCAGTTTTAGGCCCATCTAACATGTATTTGTGGAGTTATGATCATTTTCATCATTGTGTGCACATGTGGGAAAAAATGCATTTTCAGCCGATTTAAACGTCGAAAAGGGGAATTGGTTAAACGCTTCAGTCATTACTCTGTGTGACAGTGTCAGACAGTTTAAATACAATGGTGAACTAGTATATGCTGCTAAAGCGTTGTTTGTCAAACAGTTTTAGGCCCATACAACATGTATTTGTCGAGGTATGAGCATTTTCAGAACATTGGACGGTTTGCTGTCTAGCTGAATTAGAGAAACACCGAACCATTGTCTCTTCAGAGGTGAATGATTCAGAATGCTGCAGTACAGCATTGAAATTTAATTAATATGATGAACTATTATGTGCTTCCTAAGTTTTTCTCTCAGATTTCTATGCCCATCTAACATGTATTTCTGGAGTTATGATCATTTTCAGAACTTGTGACGGTTTGCTGTCTAGCTGAATTAGAGAAACACCGAACCATTGTCTCTTCAGAGGTGAATGATTCAGAATGCTGCAGTACAGCATAGAAATTTAATTAATATGATGAACTATTATGTGCTTCTTAAGTGTTTCTCACAGATTTCTAGGCCCATCTAACATGTATTTGTGGAGTTATGATCATTTTCATCATTGTGTGCACATGTGGGAAAAAACGCATTTTCAGCCGATTTAAACGTCGAAAAGGGGAATTGGTTAAACGCTTCAGTCATTACTCTGTGTGACAGTGTCAGACAGTTTAAATACAATGGTGAACTAGTATATGCTGCTAAAGTGTTGTTTGTCAACCAGTTTTAGGCCCATCTAACATGTATTTGTCGAGTTATGATCATTTTCATCATTATGTGTACATGTGGGAAAAAACGCATTTTCAGCCGATTTAAACGTCGAAAAGGGGAATTGGTTAAACGCTTCAGTCATTACTCTGTGTGACAGTGTCAGACAGTTTAAATACAATGGTGAACTAGAATGGTGAACTAGTATATGCTGCTAAAGCGTTGTTTGTCAAACAGTTTTAGGCCCAAACAACATGTATTTGTCGAGGTATGAGCATTTTCAGAACATTGGACGGTTTGCTGTCTAGCTGAATTAGAGAAACACCGAACCATTGTCTCTTCAGAGGTGAATGATTCAGAATGCTGCAGTACAGCATAGAAATTTTATTAATATGATGAACTATTATGTGCTTCCTAAGTTTTTCTCTCAGATTTCTATGCCCATCTAACATGTATTTGTGGAGTTAGGATCATTTTCATCATAGTGTGCACATGTGGGAAAAAACGCATTTCCAACCGATTTAAACGTCGAAAAGGGGAATTGGTTAAACGCTTCAGTCATTACTCTGTGTGACAGTGTCAGACAGTTTAAATACAATGGTGAACTAGTATATGCTGCTAAAGTGTTGTTTGTCAAACAGTTTTAGGCCCATGTAAAATGTATTTGTCGAGTTATGATTATTTTCATCATTGTGTGCACATGTGGGAAAAAAACGCATTTTCAGCCGATTTAAACGTCGAAAAGGGGAATTGGTTAAACGCTTCAGTCATTACTCTGTGTGACAGTGTCAGACAGTTTAAATACAATGGTGAACTAGTATATGCTGCTAAAGTGTTGTTTGTCAAACAGTTTTAGGCCCATTTAAAATGTATTTGTCGAGTTATGAATATTTTCATCATTGTGTGCACATGTGGGAAAAAATGAATTTTCAGCCGATTTAAACGTCGAAAAGGGGAATTGGTTAACCGCTTCAGTCATTACTCTGTGTGACAGTGTCAGACAGTTTAAATACAATGGTGAACTAGTATATGCTGCTAAAGCGTTGTTTGTCAAACAGTTTTATGCCCATACAACATGTATTTGTCGAGGTATGATCATTTTCAGAACTTGTGACGGTTTGCTGTCTAGCTGAATTAGAGAAACACCGAACCACTGTCTCTTCAGAGGTGAATGATTCAGAATGCTGCAGTACAGCATAGAAATTTTATTAATATGATGAACTATTATGTGCTTCTTAAGTGTTTCTCACAGATTTCTAGGCCCATCTAACATGTATTTGTGGAGTTATGATCATTTTCATCATTGTGTGCACATGTGGGAAAAAACGCATTTTCAGCCGATTTAAACGTCGAAAAGGGGAATTGGTTAAACGCTTCAGTCATTACTCTGTGTGACAGTGTCAGACAGTTTAAATACAATGGTGAACTAGTATATGCTGCTAAAGTGTTGTTTGTCAACCAGTTTTAGGCCCATCTAACATGTATTTGTGGAGTTATGATCATTTTCATCATTGTGTGCACATGTGGGAAAAAACGCATTTTCAGCCGATTTAAACGTCGAAAAGGGGAATTGCTTAAACGCTTCAGTCATTACTCTGTGTGACAGTGTCAGACAGTTTAAATACAATGGTGAACTAGTATATGCTGCTAAAGTGTTGTTTGTCAACCAGTTTTAGGCCCATCAAACATGTATTTGTTGAGTTATGATCATTTTCATCATTATGTGTACATGTGGGAAAAAACGCATTTTCAGCCGATTTAAACGTCGAAAAGGGGAATTGCTTAAACGCTTCAGTCATTACTCTGTGTGACAGTGTCAGACAGTTTAAATACAATGGTGAACAAGTATATGCTGCTAAAGTGTTGTTTGTCAACCAGTTTTAGGCCCATCTAACATGTATTTGTGGAGTTATGATCATTTTCATCATTGTGTGCAAATCTGGGAAAAAACGCATTTTCAGCCGATTTAAACGTCGAAAAGGGGAATTGGTTGAACGCTTCAGTCATTACTCTGTGTGACAGTGTCAGACAGTTTAAATACAATGGTGAACTAGTATATGCTGCTAAAGCGTTGTTTGTCAAACAGTTTTAGGCCCATACAACATGTATTTGTCGAGGTATGAGCATTTTCAGAACATTGGACGGTTTGCTGTCTAGCTGAATTAGAGAAACACCGAACCATTGTCTATTCAGAGGTGAATGATTCAGAATGCTGCAGTACAGCATAGAAATTTTATTAATATGATGAACTATTATGTGCTTCCTAAGTTTTTCTCTCAGATTTCTATGCCCATCTAACATGTATTTGTGGAGTTAGGATCATTTTCATCATAGTGTGCACATGTGGGAAAAAACGCATTTTCAGCCGATTTAAACGTCGAAAAGGGGAATTGGTTAAACGCTTCAGTCATTACTCTGTGTGACAGTGTCAGACAGTTTAAATACAATGGTGAACAAGTATATGCTGCTAAAGTGTTGTTTGTCAAACAGTTTTAGGCCCATGTAAAATGTATTTGTCGAGTTATGATCATTTTCATCATTGTGTGCACATGTGGGAAAAAACGCATTTTCAGCCGATTTAAACGTCGAAAAGGGGAATTGGTTAAACGCTTCAGTCATTACTCTGTGTGACAGTGTCAGACAGTTTAAATACAATGGTGAACTAGTATATGCTGCTAAAGTGTTGTTTGTCAAACAGTTTTAGGCCCATCTAACATGTATTTGTCGAGTTATGGTCATTTTCATCATTATGTGCACATGTGGGAAAAAACGCATTTTCAGCCGATTTAAACGTCGAAAAGGGGAATTGCTTAAACGCTTCAGTCATTACTCTGTGTGACAGTGTCAGACAGTTTAAATACAATGGTGAACTAGTATATGCTGCTAAAGCGTTGTTTGTCAAACAGTTTTAGGCCCATACAACATGTATTTGTCGAGGTATGAGCATTTTCAGAACATTGGACGGTTTGCTGTCTAGCTGAATTAGAGAAACACCGAACCATTGTCTCTTCAGAGGTGAATGATTCAGAATGCTGCAGTACAGCATTGAAATTTAATTAATATGATGAACTATTATGTGCTTCCTAAGTTTTTCTCTCAGATTTCTATGCCCATCTAGCATGTATTTCTGGAGTTATGATCATTTTCAGAACTTGTGACGGTTTGCTGTCTAGCTGAATTAGAGAAACACCGAACCATTGTCTCTTCAGAGGTGAATGATTCAGAATGCTGCAGTACAGCATAGAAATTTAATTAATATGATGAACTATTATGTGATTCTTAAGTGTTTCTCACAGATTTCTAGGCCCATCTAACATGTATTTGTGGAGTTATGATCATTTTCATCATTGTGTGCACATGTGGGAAAAAACGCATTTTCAGCCGATTTAAACGTCGAAAAGGGGAATTGGTTAAACGCTTCAGTCATTACTCTGTGTGACAGTGTCAGACAGTTTAAATAGAATGGTGAACTAGTATATGCTGCTAAAGTGTTGTTTGTCAACCAGTTTTAGGCCCATCTAACATGTATTTGTCGAGTTATGATCATTTTCATCATTATGTGTACATGTGGGAAAAAACGCATTTTCAGCCGATTTAAACGTCGAAAAGGGGAATTGGTTAAACGCTTCAGTCATTACTCTGTGTGACAGTGTCAGACAGTTTAAATACAATGGTGAACTAGTATATGCTGCTAAAGTGTTGTTTGTCAAACAGTTTTAGGCCCATCTAACATGTATTTGTCGAGTTATGGTCATTTTCATCATTATGTGCATATGTGGGAAAAAACGCATTTTCAGCCGATTTAAACGTCGAAAAGGGGAATTGCTTAAACGCTTCAGTCATTACTCTGTGTGACAGTGTCAGACAGTTTAAATACAATGGTGAACTAGTATATGCTGCTAAAGTGTTGTTTGTCAAACAGTTTTAGGCCCATCTAACATGTATTTGTCGAGTTATGATCATTTTCATCATTATGTGCACATGTGGGAAAAAACGCATTTTCAGCCGATTTAAACGTCGAAAAGGGGTATTGGTTAAACGCTTCAGTCATTACTCTGTGTGACAGTGTCAGACAGTTTAAATACAATGGTGAACTAGTATATGCTGCTAAAGCGTTGTTTGTCAAACAGTTTTAGGCCCATACAACATGTATTTGTTGAGGTATGAGCATTTTCAGAACATTGGACGGTTTGCTGTCTAACTGAATTAGAGAAACACCGAACCATTGTCTCTTCAGAGGTGAATGATTCAGAATGCTGCAGTACAGCATAGAAATTTAATTAATATGATGAACTATTATGTGTTTCTTAAGTGTTTCTCACAGATTTCTAGGCCCATCTAACATGTATTTGTGGAGTTATGATCATTTTCATCATTGTGTGCACATGTGGGAAAAAACGCATTTTCAGCCGATTTAAACGTCGAAAAGGGGAATTGGTTAAACGCTTCAGTCATTACTCTGTGTGACAGTGTCAGACAGTTTAAATACAATGGTGAACTAGTATATGCTGCTAAAGTGTTGTTTGTCAAACAGTTTTAGGCCCATGTAAAATGTATTTGTCGAGTTATGATTATATTCATCATTGTGTGCACATGTGGGAAAAAACGCATTTTCAGCCGATTTAAACGTCGAAAAGGGGAATTGGTTAAACGCTTCAGTCATTACTCTGTGTGACAGTGTCAGACCGTTTAAATACAATGGTGAACTAGTATATGCTGCGAAAGTGTTGTTTGTCAAACAGTTTTAGGCCCATGTAAAATGTATTTGTCGAGTTATGATTTTATTCATCATTGTGTGCACATGTGGGAAAAAACGCATTTTCAGCCGATTTAAACGTCGACAAGGGGAATTGGTTAAACGCTTCAGTCATTACTCTGTGTGACAGTGTCAGACCGTTTAAATACAATGGTGAACTAGTATATGCTGCTAAAGTGTTGTTTGTCAAACAGTTTTAGGCCCATGTAAAATGTATTTGTCGAGTTATGATTATATTCATCATTGTGTGCACATGTGGGAAAAAACGCATTTTCAGCCGATTTAAACGTCGAAAAAGGGAATTGGTTAAACGCTTCAGTCATTACTCTGTGTGACAGTGTCAGACCGTTTAAATACAATGGTGAACTAGTATATGCTGCTAAAGTGTTGTTTGTCAAACAGTTTTAGGCCCATCTAACATGTATTTGTCGAGTTATGGTCATTTTCATCATTATGTGCACATGTGGGAAAAAACGCATTTTCAGCCGATTTAAACGTCGAAAAGGGGAATTGGTTAAACGCTTCAGTCATTACTCTGTGTGACAGTGTCAGACCGTTTAAATACAATGGTGAACTAGTATATGCTGCTAAAGTGTTGTTTGTCAAACAGTTTTAGGCCCATCTAACATCTGTTTGTCGAGTTATGGTCATTTTCATCATTATGTGCACATGTGGGAAAAAACGCATTTTCAGCCGATTTAAATGTCGAAAAGGGGAATTGCTTAAACGCTTCAGTCATTACTCTGTGTGACAGTGTCAGACAGTTTAAATACCATGGTGAACTAGTATATGCTGCTAAAGTGTTGTTTGTCAAACAGTTTTAGGCCCATCTAACATGTATTCGTCGAGTTATGATCATTTTCATCATTATGTGCACATGTGGGAAAAAACGCATTTTCAGCCGATTTAAACGTCGAAAAGGGGAATTGCTTAAACGCTTCAGTCATTACTCTGTGTGACAGTGTCAGACAGTTTAAATACAATGGTGAACTAGTATATGCTGCTAAAGTGGTGTTTGTCAAACAGTTTTAGACCCATCTAACATGTATTTGTGGAGTTATGATCATTTTCATCATTATGTGCACATGTGGGAAAAAACGCATTTTCAGCCGATTTAAACGTCGAAAAGGGGAATTGGTTAAACGCTTCAGTCATTACTCTGTGTGACAGTGTCAGACAGTTTAAATACAATGGTGAACTAGTATATGCTGCTAAAGTGTTGTTTGTCAAACAGTTTTAGGCCCATGTAAAATGTATTTGTCGAGTTATGATTATTTTCATCATTGTGTGCACATGTGGGAAAAAAACGCATTTTCAGCCGATTTAAACGTCGAAAAGGGGAATTGGTTAAACGCTTCAGTCATTACTCTGTGTGACAGTGTCAGACAGTTTAAATACAATGGTGAACTAGTATATGCTGCTAATGTGTTGTTTGTCAAACAGTTTTAGGCCCATTTAAAATGTATTTGTCGAGTTATGAATATTTTCATCATTGTGTGCACATGTGGGAAAAAAACGCATTTTCAGCCGATTTAAACGTCGAAAAGGGGAATTGGTTAAACGCTTCAGTCATTACTCTGTGTGACAGTGTCAGACAGTTTAAATACAATGGTGAACTAGTATATGCTGCTAAAGCGTTGTTTGTCAAACAGTTTTATGCCCATACAACATGTATTTGTCGAGGTATGATCATTTTCAGAACTTGTGACGGTTTGCTGTCTAGCTGAATTAGAGAAACACCGAACCATTGTCTCTTCAGAGGTGAATGATTCAGAATGCTGCAGTACAGCATAGAAATTTTATTAATATGATGAACTATTATGTGCTTCTTAAGTGTTTCTCACAGATTTCTAGGCCCATCTAACATGTATTTGTGGAGTTATGATCATTTTCATCATTGTGTGCACCTGTGGGAAAAAACGCATTTTCAGCCGATTTAAACGTCGAAAAGGGGAATTGCTTAAACGCTTCAGTCATTACTCTGTGTGACAGTGTCAGACAGTTTAAATACAATGGTGAACTAGTATATGCTGCTAAAGTGTTGTTTGTCAAACAGTTTTAGGCCCATCTAACATGTATTTGTCGAGTTATGATCATTTTCATCATTATGTGCACATGTGGGAAAAAACGCATTTTCAGCCGATTTAAACGTCGAAAAGGGGTATTGGTTAAACGCTTCAGTCATTACTCTGTGTGACAGTGTCAGACAGTTTAAATACAATGGTGAACTAGTATATGCTGCTAAAGCGTTGTTTGTCAAACAGTTTTAGGCCCATACAACATGTATTTGTTGAGGTATGAGCATTTTCAGAACATTGGACGGTTTGCTGTCTAACTGAATTAGAGAAACACCGAACCATTGTCTCTTCAGAGGTGAATGATTCAGAATGCTGCAGTACAGCATAGAAATTTAATTAATATGATGAACTATTATGTGTTTCTTAAGTGTTTCTCACAGATTTCTAGGCCCATCTAACATGTATTTGTGGAGTTATGATCATTTTCATCATTGTGTGCACATGTGGGAAAAAACGCATTTTCAGCCGATTTAAACGTCGAAAAGGGGAATTGGTTAAACGCTTCAGTCATTACTCTGTGTGACAGTGTCAGACAGTTTAAATACAATGGTGAACTAGTATATGCTGCTAAAGTGTTGTTTGTCAAACAGTTTTAGGCCCATGTAAAATGTATTTGTCGAGTTATGATTATATTCATCATTGTGTGCACATGTGGGAAAAAACGCATTTTCAGCCGATTTAAACGTCGAAAAGGGGAATTGGTTAAACGCTTCAGTCATTACTCTGTGTGACAGTGTCAGACCGTTTAAATACAATGGTGAACTAGTATATGCTGCTAAAGTGTTGTTTGTCAAACAGTTTTAGGCCCATGTAAAATGTATTTGTCGAGTTATGATTATATTCATCATTGTGTGCACATGTGGGAAAAAACGCATTTTCAGCCGATTTAAACGTCGAAAAGGGGAATTGGTTAAACGCTTCAGTCATTACTCTGTGTGACAGTGTCAGACCGTTTAAATACAATGGTGAACTAGTATATGCTGCTAAAGTGTTGTTTGTCAAACAGTTTTAGGCCCATGTAAAATGTATTTGTCGAGTTATGATTATATTCATCATTGTGTGCACATGTGGGAAAAAACGCATTTTCAGCCGATTTAAACGTCGAAAAAGGGAATTGGTTAAACGCTTCAGTCATTACTCTGTGTGACAGTGTCAGACCGTTTAAATACAATGGTGAACTAGTATATGCTGCTAAAGTGTTGTTTGTCAAACAGTTTTAGGCCCATCTAACATGTATTTGTCGAGTTATGGTCATTTTCATCATTATGTGCACATGTGGGAAAAAACGCATTTTCAGCCGATTTAAACGTCGAAAAGGGGAATTGGTTAAACGCTTCAGTCATTACTCTGTGTGACAGTGTCAGACCGTTTAAATACAATGGTGAACTAGTATATGCTGCTAAAGTGTTGTTTGTCAAACAGTTTTAGGCCCATCTAACATCTGTTTGTCGAGTTATGGTCATTTTCATCATTATGTGCACATGTGGGAAAAAACGCATTTTCAGTCGATTTAAATGTCGAAAAGGGGAATTGCTTAAACGCTTCAGTCATTACTCTGTGTGACAGTGTCAGACAGTTTAAATACCATGGTGAACTAGTATATGCTGCTAAAGTGTTGTTTGTCAAACAGTTTTAGGCCCATCTAACATGTATTCGTCGAGTTATGATCATTTTCATCATTATGTGCACATGTGGGAAAAAACGCATTTTCAGCCGATTTAAACGTCGAAAAGGGGAATTGCTTAAACGCTTCAGTCATTACTCTGTGTGACAGTGTCAGACAGTTTAAATACAATGGTGAACTAGTATATGCTGCTAATGTGTTGTTTGTCAAACAGTTTTAGGCCCATTTAAAATGTATTTGTCGAGTTATGAATATTTTCATCATTGTGTGCACATGTGGGAAAAAAACGCATTTTCAGCCGATTTAAACGTCGAAAAGGGGAATTGGTTAAACGCTTCAGTCATTACTCTGTGTGACAGTGTCAGACAGTTTAAATACAATGGTGAACTAGTATATGCTGCTAAAGCGTTGTTTGTCAAACAGTTTTATGCCCATACAACATGTATTTGTCGAGGTATGATCATTTTCAGAACTTGTGACGGTTTGCTGTCTAGCTGAATTAGAGAAACACCGAACCATTGTCTCTTCAGAGGTGAATGATTCAGAATGCTGCAGTACAGCATAGAAATTTTATTAATATGATGAACTATTATGTGCTTCTTAAGTGTTTCTCACAGATTTCTAGGCCCATCTAACATGTATTTGTGGAGTTATGAACATTTTCATCATTGTGTGCACATGTGGGAAAAAACGCATTTTCAGCCGATTTAAACGTCGAAAAGGGGAATTGGTTAAACGCTTCAGTCATTACTCTGTGTGACAGTGTCAGACAGTTTAAATACAATGGTGAACTGGTATATGCTGCTAAAGTGTTGTTTGTCAAACAGTTTTAGGCCCATCTAACATGTATTTGTCGAGTTATGATCATTTTCATCATTGTGTGCACATGTGGGAAAAAACGCATTTTCAGCCGATTTAAACGTCGAAAAGGGGAATTGCTTAAACGCTTCAGTCATTACTCTGTGTGACAGTGTCAGACAGTTTAAATACAATGGTGAACTAGTATATGCTGCTAATGTGTTGTTTGTCAAACAGTTTTAGGCCCATTTAAAATGTATTTGTCGAGTTATGAATATTTTCATCATTGTGTGCACATGTGGGAAAAAAACGCATTTTCAGCCGATTTAAATGTCGAAAAGGGGAATTGGTTAAACGCTTCAGTCATTACTCTGTGTGACAGTGTCAGACAGTTTAAATACAATGGTGAACTAGTATATGCTGCTAAAGCGTTGTTTGTCAAACAGTTTTATGCCCATACAACATGTATTTGTCGAGGTATGATCATTTTCAGAACTTGTGACGGTTTGCTGTCTAGCTGAATTAGAGAAACACCGAACCATTGTCTCTTCAGAGGTGAATGATTCAGAATGCTGCAGTACAGCATAGAAATTTTATTAATATGATGAACTATTATGTGCTTCTTAAGTGTTTCTCACAGATTTCTAGGCCCATCTAACATGTATTTGTGGAGTTATGATCATTTTCATCATTGTGTGCACATGTGGGAAAAAACGCATTTTCAGCCGATTTAAACGTCGAAAAGGGGAATTGCTTAAACGCTTCAGTCATTACTCTGTGTGACAGTGTCAGACAGTTTAAATACAATGGTGAACTAGTATATGCTGCTAAAGTGTTGTTTGTCAAACAGTTTTAGGCCCATCTAACATGTATTTGTCGAGTTATGATCATTTTCATCATTATGTGCACATGTGGGAAAAAACGCATTTTCAGCCGATTTAAACGTCGAAAAGGGGTATTGGTTAAACGCTTCAGTCATTACTCTGTGTGACAGTGTCAGACAGTTTAAATACAATGGTGAACTAGTATATGCTGCTAAAGCGTTGTTTGTCAAACAGTTTTAGGCCCATACAACATGTATTTGTTGAGGTATGAGCATTTTCAGAACATTGGACGGTTTGCTGTCTAACTGAATTAGAGAAACACCGAACCATTGTCTCTTCAGAGGTGAATGATTCAGAATGCTGCAGTACAGCATAGAAATTTAATTAATATGATGAACTATTATGTGTTTCTTAAGTGTTTCTCACAGATTTCTAGGCCCATCTAACATGTATTTGTGGAGTTATGATCATTTTCATCATTGTGTGCACATGTGGGAAAAAACGCATTTTCAGCCGATTTAAACGTCGAAAAGGGGAATTGGTTAAACGCTTCAGTCATTACTCTGTGTGACAGTGTCAGACAGTTTAAATACAATGGTGAACTAGTATATGCTGCTAAAGTGTTGTTTGTCAAACAGTTTTAGGCCCATGTAAAATGTATTTGTCGAGTTATGATTATATTCATCATTGTGTGCACATGTGGGAAAAAACGCATTTTCAGCCGATTTAAACGTCGAAAAGGGGAATTGGTTAAACGCTTCAGTCATTACTCTGTGTGACAGTGTCAGACCGTTTAAATACAATGGTGAACTAGTATATGCTGCTAAAGTGTTGTTTGTCAAACAGTTTTAGGCCCATGTAAAATGTATTTGTCGAGTTATGATTATATTCATCATTGTGTGCACATGTGGGAAAAAACGCATTTTCAGCCGATTTAAACGTCGAAAAGGGGAATTGGTTAAACGCTTCAGTCATTACTCTGTGTGACAGTGTCAGACCGTTTAAATACAATGGTGAACTAGTATATGCTGCTAAAGTGTTGTTTGTCAAACAGTTTTAGGCCCATGTAAAATGTATTTGTCGAGTTATGATTATATTCATCATTGTGTGCACATGTGGGAAAAAACGCATTTTCAGCCGATTTAAACGTCGAAAAAGGGAATTGGTTAAACGCTTCAGTCATTACTCTGTGTGACAGTGTCAGACCGTTTAAATACAATGGTGAACTAGTATATGCTGCTAAAGTGTTGTTTGTCAAACAGTTTTAGGCCCATCTAACATGTATTTGTCGAGTTATGGTCATTTTCATCATTATGTGCACATGTGGGAAAAAACGCATTTTCAGCCGATTTAAACGTCGAAAAGGGGAATTGGTTAAACGCTTCAGTCATTACTCTGTGTGACAGTGTCAGACCGTTTAAATACAATGGTGAACTAGTATATGCTGCTAAAGTGTTGTTTGTCAAACAGTTTTAGGCCCATCTAACATCTGTTTGTCGAGTTATGGTCATTTTCATCATTATGTGCACATGTGGGAAAAAACGCATTTTCAGTCGATTTAAATGTCGAAAAGGGGAATTGCTTAAACGCTTCAGTCATTACTCTGTGTGACAGTGTCAGACAGTTTAAATACCATGGTGAACTAGTATATGCTGCTAAAGTGTTGTTTGTCAAACAGTTTTAGGCCCATCTAACATGTATTCGTCGAGTTATGATCATTTTCATCATTATGTGCACATGTGGGAAAAAACGCATTTTCAGCCGATTTAAACGTCGAAAAGGGGAATTGCTTAAACGCTTCAGTCATTACTCTGTGTGACAGTGTCAGACAGTTTAAATACAATGGTGAACTAGTATATGCTGCTAATGTGTTGTTTGTCAAACAGTTTTAGGCCCATTTAAAATGTATTTGTCGAGTTATGAATATTTTCATCATTGTGTGCACATGTGGGAAAAAAACGCATTTTCAGCCGATTTAAACGTCGAAAAGGGGAATTGGTTAAACGCTTCAGTCATTACTCTGTGTGACAGTGTCAGACAGTTTAAATACAATGGTGAACTAGTATATGCTGCTAAAGCGTTGTTTGTCAAACAGTTTTATGCCCATACAACATGTATTTGTCGAGGTATGATCATTTTCAGAACTTGTGACGGTTTGCTGTCTAGCTGAATTAGAGAAACACCGAACCATTGTCTCTTCAGAGGTGAATGATTCAGAATGCTGCAGTACAGCATAGAAATTTTATTAATATGATGAACTATTATGTGCTTCTTAAGTGTTTCTCACAGATTTCTAGGCCCATCTAACATGTATTTGTGGAGTTATGAACATTTTCATCATTGTGTGCACATGTGGGAAAAAACGCATTTTCAGCCGATTTAAACGTCGAAAAGGGGAATTGGTTAAACGCTTCAGTCATTACTCTGTGTGACAGTGTCAGACAGTTTAAATACAATGGTGAACTGGTATATGCTGCTAAAGTGTTGTTTGTCAAACAGTTTTAGGCCCATCTAACATGTATTTGTCGAGTTATGATCATTTTCATCATTGTGTGCACATGTGGGAAAAAACGCATTTTCAGCCGATTTAAACGTCGAAAAGGGGAATTGCTTAAACGCTTCAGTCATTACTCTGTGTGACAGTGTCAGACAGTTTAAATACAATGGTGAACTAAAATATGCTGCTAAAGTGTTGTTTGTCAAACAGTTTTAGGCCCATGTAAAATGTATTTGTCGAGTTATGATTATTTTCATCATTGTGTGCACATGTGGGAAAAAACGCATTTTCAGCCGATTTAAACGTCGAAAAGGGGAATTGGTTAAACGCTTCAGTCATTACTCTGTGTGACAGTGTCAGACAGTTTAAATACAATGGTGAACTAGTATATGCTGCTAAAGTGTTGTTTTTCAACCAGTTTTAGGCCCATCAAACATGTATTTGTTGAGTTATGATCATTTTCATCATTATGTGTACATGTGGGAAAAAACGCATTTTCAGCCGATTTAAACGTCGAAAAGGGGAATTGCTTAAACGCTTCAGTCATTACTCTGTGTGACAGTGTCAGACAGTTTAAATACAATGGTGAACAAGTATATGCTACTAAAGTGTTGTTTGTCAACCAGTTTTAGGCCCATCTAACATGTATTTGTGGAGTTATGATCATTTTCATCATTGTGTGCAAATGTGGGAAAAAACGCATTTTCAGCCGATTTAAACGTCGAAAAGGGGAATTGGTTAAACGCTTCAGTCATTACTCTGTGTGACAGTGTCAGACAGTTTAAATACAATGGTGAACTAGTATATGCTGCTAAAGCGTTGTTTGTCAAACAGTTTTAGGCCCATACAACATGTATTTGTTGAGGTATGAGCATTTTCAGAACATTGGACCGTTTGCTGTCTAACTGAATTAGAGAAACACCGAACCATTGTCTCTTCAGAGGTGAATGATTCAGAATGCTGCAGTACAGCATAGAAATTTAATTAATATGATGAACTATTATGTGCTTCTTAATTGTTTCTCACAGATTTCTAGGCCCATCTAACATGTATTTGTGGAGTTATGATCATTTTCATCATTGTGTGCACATGTGGGAAAAAACGCATTTTCAGCCGATTTAAACGTCGAAAAGGGGAATTGGTTAAACGCTTCAGTCATTACTCTGTGTGACAGTGTCAGACAGTTTAAATACAATGGTGAACTAGTATATGCTGCTAAAGTGTTGTTTGTCAAACAGTTTTAGGCCCATGTAAAATGTATTTGTCGAGTTATGATTATATTCATCATTGTGTGCACATGTGGGAAAAAACGCATTTTCAGCCGATTTAAACGTCGAAAAGGGGAATTGGTTAAACGCTTCAGTCATTACTCTGTGTGACAGTGTCAGACCGTTTAAATACAATGGTGAACTAGTATATGCTGCTAAAGTGTTGTTTGTCAAACAGTTTTAGGCCCATCTAACATGTATTCGTCGAGTTATGATCATTTTCATCATTATGTGCACATGTGGGAAAAAACGCATTTTCAGCCGATTTAAACGTCGAAAAGGGGAATTGCTTAAACGCTTCAGTCATTACTCTGTGTGACAGTGTCAGACAGTTTAAATACAATGGTGAACTAGTATATGCTGCTAAAGTGGTGTTTGTCAAACAGTTTTAGACCCATCTAACATGTATTTGTGGAGTTATGATCATTTTCATCATTATGTGCACATGTGGGAAAAAACGCATTTTCAGCCGATTTAAACGTCGAAAAGGGGAATTGCTTAAACGCTTCAGTCATTACTCTGTGTGACAGTGTCAGACAGTTTAAATACAATGGTGAACTAGTATATGCTGCTAAAGCGTTGTTTGTCAAACAGTTTTAGGCCCATACAACATGTATTTGTTGAGGTATGAGCATTTTCAGAACATTGGACCGTTTGCTGTCTAACTGAATTAGAGAAACACCGAACCATTGTCTCTTCAGAGGTGAATGATTCAGAATGCTGCAGTACAGCATAGAAATTTAATTAATATGATGAACTATTATGTGCTTCTTAAGTGTTTCTCACAGATTTCTAGGCCCATCTAACATGTATTTGTGGAGTTATGATCATTTTCATCATTGTGTGCACATGTGGGAAAAAACGCATTTTCAGCCGATTTAAACGTCGAAAAGGGGAATTGGTTAAACGCTTCAGTCATTACTCTGTGTGACAGTGTCAGACAGTTTAAATACAATGGTGAACTAGTATATGCTGCTAAAGTGTTGTTTGTCAAACAGTTTTAGGCCCATGTAAAATGTATTTGTCGAGTTATGATTATATTCATCATTGTGTGCACATGTGGGAAAAAACGCATTTTCAGCCGATTTAAACGTCGAAAAGGGGAATTGGTTAAACGCTTCAGTCATTACTCTGTGTGACAGTGTCAGACCGTTTAAATACAATGGTGAACTAGTATATGCTGCTAAAGTGTTGTTTGTCAAACAGTTTTAGGCCCATCTAACATGTATTCGTCGAGTTATGATCATTTTCATCATTATGTGCACATGTGGGAAAAAACGCATTTTCAGCCGATTTAAACGTCGAAAAGGGGAATTGCTTAAACGCTTCAGTCATTACTCTGTGTGACAGTGTCAGACAGTTTAAATACAATGGTGAACTAGTATATGCTGCTAAAGTGGTGTTTGTCAAACAGTTTTAGACCCATCTAACATGTATTTGTGGAGTTATGATCATTTTCATCATTATGTGCACATGTGGGAAAAAACGCATTTTCAGCCGATTTAAACGTCGAAAAGGGGAATTGCTTAAACGCTTCAATCATTACTCTGTGTGACAGTGTCAGACAGTTTAAATACAATGGTGAACTAGTATATGCTGCTAAAGTGGTGTTTGTCAAACAGTTTTAGGCCCATACAACATGTATTTGTCGAGGTATGAGCATTTCCAGAACATTGGACGGTTTGCTGTCTAGCTGAATTAGAGAAACACCGAACCATTGTCTCTTCAGAGGTGAATGATTCAGAATGCTGCAGTACAGCATAGAAATTTAATTAATATGATGAACTATTATGTGCTTCTTAAGTGTTTCTCACAGATTTCTAGGCCCATCTAACATGTATTTGTGGAGTTATGATCATTTTCATCATTGTGTGCACATGTGGGAAAAAACGCATTTTCAGCCGATTTAAACGTCGAAAAGGGGAATTGGTTAAACGCTTCAGTCATTACTCTGTGTGACAGTGTCAGACAGTTTAAATACAATGGTGAACTAGTATATGCTGCTAAAGTGTTGTTTGTCAACCAGTTTTAGGCCCATCTAACATGTATTTGTCGAGTTATGATCATTTTCATCATTATGTGTACATCTGGGAAAAAACGCATTTTCAGCCGATTTAAACGTCGAAAAGGGGAATTGGTTAAACGCTTCAGTCATTACTCTGTGTGACAGTGTCAGACAGTTTAAATACAATGGTGAACTAGTATATGCTGCTAAAGTGTTGTTTGTCAAACAGTTTTAGGCCCATCTAACATGTATTTGTCGAGTTATGGTCATTTTCATCATTATGTGCATATGTGGGAAAAAACGCATTTTCAGCCGATTTAAACGTCGAAAAGGGGAATTGCTTAAACGCTTCAGTCATTACTCTGTGTGACAGTGTCAGACAGTTTAAATACAATGGTGAACTAGTATATGCTGCTAAAGTGTTGTTTGTCAAACAGTTTTAGGCCCATCTAACATGTATTTGTCGAGTTATGATCATTTTCATCATTATTTGCACATGTGGGAAAAAACGCATTTTCAGCCGATTTAAACGTCGAAAAGGGGTATTGGTTAAACGCTTCAGTCATTACTCTGTGTGACAGTGTCAGACAGTTTAAATACAATGGTGAACTAGTATATGCTGCTAAAGCGTTGTTTGTCAAACAGTTTTAGGCCCATACAACATGTATTTGTTGAGGTATGAGCATTTTCAGAACATTGGACGGTTTGCTGTCTAACTGAATTAGAGAAACACCGAACCATTGTCTCTTCAGAGGTGAATGATTCAGAATGCTGCAGTACAGCATAGAAATTTAATTAATATGATGAACTATTATGTGCTTCTTAAGTGTTTCTCACAGATTTCTAGGCCCATCTAACATGTATTTGTGGAGTTATGATCATTTTCATCATTGTGTGCACATGTGGGAAAAAACACATTTTCAGCCGATTTAAACGTCGAAAAGGGGAATTGGTTAAACGCTTCAGTCATTACTCTGTGTGACAGTGTCAGACAGTTTAAATACAATGGTGAACTAGTATATGCTGCTAAAGTGTTGTTTGTCAACCAGTTTTAGGCCCATCTAACATGTATTTGTCGAGTTATGATCATTTTCATCATTGTGTGCACATGTGGGAAAAAACGCATTTTCAGCCGATTTAAACGTCGAAAAGGGGAATTGCTTAAACGCTTCAGTCATTACTCTGTGTGACAGTGTCAGACAGTTTAAATACAATGGTGAACTAGTATATGCTGCTAAAGTGTTGTTTGTCAACCAGTTTTAGGCCCATCAAACATGTATTTGTTGAGTTATGATCATTTTCATCATTATGTGTACATGTGGGAAAAAACGCATTTTCAGCCGATTTAAACGTCGAAAAGGGGAATTGCTTAAACGCTTCAGTCATTACTCTGTGTGACAGTGTCAGACAGTTTAAATACAATGGTGAACAAGTATATGCTTCTAAAGTGTTGTTTGTCAACCAGTTTTAGGCCCATCTAACATGTATTTGTGGAGTTATGATCATTTTCATCATTGTGTGCAAATCTGGGAAAAAACGCATTTTCAGCCGATTTAAACGTCGAAAAGGGGAATTGGTTAAACGCTTCAGTCATTACTCTGTGTGACAGTGTCAGACAGTTTAAATACAATGGTGAACTAGTATATGCTGCTAAAGCGTTGTTTGTCAAACAGTTTTAGGCCCATACAACATGTATTTGTCGAGGTATGAGCATTTTCAGAACATTGGACGGTTTGCTGTCTAGCTGAATTAGAGAAACACCGAACCATTGTCTATTCAGAGGTGAATGATTCAGAATGCTGCAGTACAGCATAAAAATTTTATTAATATGATGAACTATTATGTGCTTCCTAAGTTTTTCTCTCAGATTTCTATGCCCATCTAACATGTATTTGTGGAGTTAGGATCATTTTCATCATAGTGTGCACATGTGGGAAAAAACGCATTTTCAGCCGATTTAAACGTCGAAAAGGGGAATTGGTTAAACGCTTCAGTCATTACTCTGTGTGACAGTGTCAGACAGTTTAAATACAATGGTGAACAAGTATATGCTGCTAAAGTGTTGTTTGTCAAACAGTTTTAGGCCCATGTAAAATGTATTTGTCGAGTTATGATCATTTTCATCATTGTGTGCACATGTGGGAAAAAACGCATTTTCAGCCGATTTAAACGTCGAAAAGGGGAATTGGTTAAACGCTTCAGTCCTTACTCTGTGTGACAGTGTCAGACAGTTTAAATACAATGGTGAACTAGTATATGCTGCTAAAGTGTTGTTTGTCAAACAGTTTTAGGCCCATCTAACATGTATTTGTCGAGTTATGGTCATTTTCATCATTATGTGCACATGTGGGAAAAAACGCATTTTCAGCCGATTTAAACGTCGAAAAGGGGAATTGCTTAAACGCTTCAGTCATTACTCTGTGTGACAGTGTCAGACAGTTTAAATACAATGGTGAACTAGTATATGCTGCTAAAGCGTTGTTTGTCAAACAGTTTTAGGCCCATCTAACATGTATTTGTCGAGTTATGATCATTTTCATCATTGTGTGCACATGTGGGAAAAAACGCATTTTCAGCCGATTTAAACGTCGAAAAGGGGAATTGGTTAAACGCTTCAGTCATTACTCTGTGTGACAGTGTCAGACAGTTTAAATACAATGGTGAACTAGTATATGCTGCTAAAGTGTTGTTTGTCAACCAGTTTTAGGCCCATCTAACATGTATTTGTCGAGTTATGATCATTTTCATCATTGTGTGCACATGTGGGAAAAAACGCATTTTCAGCCGATTTAAACGTCGAAAAGGGGAATTGGTTAAACGCTTCAGTCATTACTCTGTGTGACAGTGTCAGACCGTTTAAATACAATGGTGAACTAGTATATGCTGCTAAAGTGTTGTTTGTCAAACAGTTTTAGGCCCATGTAAAATGTATTTGTCGAGTTATGATTATATTCATCATTGTGTGCACATGTGGGAAAAAACGCATTTTCAGCCGATTTAAACGTCGAAAAAGGGAATTGGTTAAACGCTTCAGTCATTACTCTGTGTGACAGTGTCAGACCGTTTAAATACAATGGTGAACTAGTATATGCTGCTAAAGTGTTGTTTGTCAAACAGTTTTAGGCCCATCTAACATGTATTTGTCGAGTTATGGTCATTTTCATCATTATGTGCACATGTGGGAAAAAACGCATTTTCAGCCGATTTAAACGTCGAAAAGGGGAATTGGTTAAACGCTTCAGTCATTACTCTGTGTGACAGTGTCAGACCGTTTAAATACAATGGTGAACTAGTATATGCTGCTAAAGTGTTGTTTGTCAAACAGTTTTAGGCCCATCTAACATCTGTTTGTCGAGTTATGGTCATTTTCATCATTATGTGCACATGTGGGAAAAAACGCATTTTCAGCCGATTTAAATGTCGAAAAGGGGAATTGCTTAAACGCTTCAGTCATTACTCTGTGTGACAGTGTCAGACAGTTTAAATACCATGGTGAACTAGTATATGCTGCTAAAGTGTTGTTTGTCAAACAGTTTTAGGCCCATCTAACATGTATTCGTCGAGTTATGATCATTTTCATCATTATGTGCACATGTGGGAAAAAACCAGTTCAGCCGATTTAAACGTCGAAAAGGGGAATTGCTTAAACGCTTCAGTCATTACTCTGTGTGACAGTGTCAGACAGTTTAAATACAATGGTGAACTAGTATATGCTGCTAAAGTGTTGTTTGTCAAACAGTTTTAGGCCCATGTAAAATGTATTTGTCGAGTTATGATTATTTTCATCATTGTGTGCACATGTGGGAAAAAAACGCATTTTCAGCCGATTTAAACGTCGAAAAGTGTAATTGGTTAAACGCTTCAGTCATTACTCTGTGTGACAGTGTCAGACAGTTTAAATACAATGGTGAACTAGTATATGCTGCTAATGTGTTGTTTGTCAAACAGTTTTAGGCCCATTTAAAATGTATTTGTCGAGTTATGAATATTTTCATCATTGTGTGCACATGTGGGAAAAAAACGCATTTTCAGCCGATTTAAACGTCGAAAAGGGGAATTGGTTAAACGCTTCAGTCATTACTCTGTGTGACAGTGTCAGACAGTTTAAATACAATGGTGAACTAGTATATGCTGCTAAAGCGTTGTTTGTCAAACAGTTTTATGCCCATACAACATGTATTTGTCGAGGTATGATCATTTTCAGAACTTGTGACGGTTTGCTGTCTAGCTGAATTAGAGAAACACCGAACCATTGTCTCTTCAGAGGTGAATGATTCAGAATGCTGCAGTACAGCATAGAAATTTTATTAATATGATGAACTATTATGTGCTTCTTAAGTGTTTCTCACAGATTTCTAGGCCCATCTAACATGTATTTGTGGAGTTATGATCATTTTCATCATTGTGTGCACATGTGGGAAAAAACGCATTTTCAGCCGATTTAAACGTCGAAAAGGGGAATTGGTTAAACGCTTCAGTCATTACTCTGTGTGACAGTGTCAGACAGTTTAAATACAATGGTGAACTGGTATATGCTGCTAAAGTGTTGTTTGTCAAACAGTTTTAGGCCCATCTAACATGTATTTGTCGAGTTATGATCATTTTCATCATTGTGTGCACATGTGGGAAAAAACGCATTTTCAGCCGATTTAAACGTCGAAAAGGGGAATTGCTTAAACGCTTCAGTCATTACTCTGTGTGACAGTGTCAGACAGTTTAAATACAATGGTGAACTAAAATATGCTGCTAAAGTGTTGTTTGTCAAACAGTTTTAGGCCCATGTAAAATGTATTTGTCGAGTTATGATTATTTTCATCATTGTGTGCACATGTGGGAAAAAACGCATTTTCAGCCGATTTAAACGTCGAAAAGGGGAATTGGTTAAACGCTTCAGTCATTACTCTGTGTGACAGTGTCAGACAGTTTAAATACAATGGTGAACTAGTATATGCTGCTAAAGTGTTGTTTTTCAACCAGTTTTAGGCCCATCAAACATGTATTTGTTGAGTTATGATCATTTTCATCATTATGTGTACATGTGGGAAAAAACGCATTTTCAGCCGATTTAAACGTCGAAAAGGGGAATTGCTTAAACGCTTCAGTCATTACTCTGTGTGACAGTGTCAGACAGTTTAAATACAATGGTGAACAAGTATATGCTACTAAAGTGTTGTTTGTCAACCAGTTTTAGGCCCATCTAACATGTATTTGTGGAGTTATGATCATTTTCATCATTGTGTGCAAATGTGGGAAAAAACGCATTTTCAGCCGATTTAAACGTCGAAAAGGGGAATTGGTTAAACGCTTCAGTCATTACTCTGTGTGACAGTGTCAGACAGTTTAAATACAATGGTGAACTAGTATATGCTGCTAAAGCGTTGTTTGTCAAACAGTTTTATGCCCATACAACATGTATTTGTCGAGGTATGATCATTTTCAGAACTTGTGACGGTTTGCTGTCTAGCTGAATTAGAGAAACACCGAACCATTGTCTCTTCAGAGGTGAATGATTCAGAATGCTGCAGTACAGCATAGAAATTTTATTAATATGATGAACTATTATGTGCTTCTTAAGTGTTTCTCACAGATTTCTAGGCCCATCTAACATGTATTTGTGGAGTTATGATCATTTTCATCATTGTGTGCACATGTGGGAAAAAACGCATTTTCAGCCGATTTAAACGTCGAAAAGGGGAATTGGTTAAACGCTTCAGTCATTACTCTGTGTGACAGTGTCAGACAGTTTAAATACAATGGTGAACTGGTATATGCTGCTAAAGTGTTGTTTGTCAAACAGTTTTAGGCCCATCTAACATGTATTTGTCGAGTTATGATCATTTTCATCATTGTGTGCACATGTGGGAAAAAACGCATTTTCAGCCGATTTAAACGTCGAAAAGGGGAATTGCTTAAACGCTTCAGTCATTACTCTGTGTGACAGTGTCAGACAGTTTAAATACAATGGTGAACTAAAATATGCTGCTAAAGTGTTGTTTGTCAAACAGTTTTAGGCCCATGTAAAATGTATTTGTCGAGTTATGATTATTTTCATCATTGTGTGCACATGTGGGAAAAAACGCATTTTCAGCCGATTTAAACGTCGAAAAGGGGAATTGGTTAAACGCTTCAGTCATTACTCTGTGTGACAGTGTCAGACAGTTTAAATACAATGGTGAACTAGTATATGCTGCTAAAGTGTTGTTTTTCAACCAGTTTTAGGCCCATCAAACATGTATTTGTTGAGTTATGATCATTTTCATCATTATGTGTACATGTGGGAAAAAACGCATTTTCAGCAGATTTAAACGTCGAAAAGGGGAATTGGTTAAACGCTTCAGTCATTACTCTGTGTGACAGTGTCAGACAGTTTAAATACAATGGTGAACTAGTATATGCTGCTAAAGCGTTGTTTGTCAAACAGTTTTAGGCCCATACAACATGTATTTGTTGAGGTATGAGCATTTTCAGAACATTGGACCGTTTGCTGTCTAACTGAATTAGAGAAACACCGAACCATTGTCTCTTCAGAGGTGAATGATTCAGAATGCTGCAGTACAGCATAGAAATTTAATTAATATGATGAACTATTATGTGCTTCTTAAGTGTTTCTCACAGATTTCTAGGCCCATCTAACATGTATTTGTGGAGTTATGATCATTTTCATCATTGTGTGCACATGTGGGAAAAAACGCATTTTCAGCCGATTTAAACGTCGAAAAGGGGAATTGGTTAAACGCTTCAGTCATTACTCTGTGTGACAGTGTCAGACAGTTTAAATACAATGGTGAACTAGTATATGCTGCTAAAGTGTTGTTTGTCAAACAGTTTTAGGCCCATGTAAAATGTATTTGTCGAGTTATGATTATATTCATCATTGTGTGCACATGTGGGAAAAAACGCATTTTCAGCCGATTTAAACGTCGAAAAGGGGAATTGGTTAAACGCTTCAGTCATTACTCTGTGTGACAGTGTCAGACCGTTTAAATACAATGGTGAACTAGTATATGCTGCTAAAGTGTTGTTTGTCAAACAGTTTTAGGCCCATCTAACATGTATTCGTCGAGTTATGATCATTTTCATCATTATGTGCACATGTGGGAAAAAACGCATTTTCAGCCGATTTAAACGTCGAAAAGGGGAATTGCTTAAACGCTTCAGTCATTACTCTGTGTGACAGTGTCAGACAGTTTAAATACAATGGTGAACTAGTATATGCTGCTAAAGTGGTGTTTGTCAAACAGTTTTAGACCCATCTAACATGTATTTGTGGAGTTATGATCATTTTCATCATTATGTGCACATGTGGGAAAAAACGCATTTTCAGCCGATTTAAACGTCGAAAAGGTGAATTGCTTAAACGCTTCAGTCATTACTCTGTGTGACAGTGTCAGACAGTTTAAATACAATGGTGAACTAGTATATGCTGCTAAAGCGTTGTTTGTCAAACAGTTTTAGGCCCATACAACATGTATTTGTTGAGGTATGAGCATTTTCAGAACATTGGACCGTTTGCTGTCTAACTGAATTAGAGAAACACCGAACCATTGTCTCTTCAGAGGTGAATGATTCAGAATGCTGCAGTACAGCATAGAAATTTAATTAATATGATGAACTATTATGTGCTTCTTAAGTGTTTCTCACAGATTTCTAGGCCCATCTAACATGTATTTGTGGAGTTATGATCATTTTCATCATTGTGTGCACATGTGGGAAAAAACGCATTTTCAGCCGATTTAAACGTCGAAAAGGGGAATTGGTTAAACGCTTCAGTCATTACTCTGTGTGACAGTGTCAGACAGTTTAAATACAATGGTGAACTAGTATATGCTGCTAAAGTGTTGTTTGTCAAACAGTTTTAGGCCCATGTAAAATGTATTTGTCGAGTTATGATTATATTCATCATTGTGTGCACATGTGGGAAAAAACGCATTTTCAGCCGATTTAAACGTCGAAAAGGGGAATTGGTTAAACGCTTCAGTCATTACTCTGTGTGACAGTGTCAGACCGTTTAAATACAATGGTGAACTAGTATATGCTGCTAAAGTGTTGTTTGTCAAACAGTTTTAGGCCCATCTAACATGTATTCGTCGAGTTATGATCATTTTCATCATTATGTGCACATGTGGGAAAAAACGCATTTTCAGCCGATTTAAACGTCGAAAAGGGGAATTGCTTAAACGCTTCAGTCATTACTCTGTGTGACAGTGTCAGACAGTTTAAATACAATGGTGAACTAGTATATGCTGCTAAAGTGGTGTTTGTCAAACAGTTTTAGACCCATCTAACATGTATTTGTGGAGTTATGATCATTTTCATCATTATGTGCACATGTGGGAAAAAACGCATTTTCAGCCGATTTAAACGTCGAAAAGGGGAATTGCTTAAACGCTTCAGTCATTACTCTGTGTGACAGTGTCAGACAGTTTAAATACAATGGTGAACTAGTATATGCTGCTAAAGTGGTGTTTGTCAAACAGTTTTAGGCCCATACAACATGTATTTGTCGAGGTATGAGCATTTCCAGAACATTGGACGGTTTGCTGTCTAGCTGAATTAGAGAAACACCGAACCATTGTCTCTTCAGAGGTGAATGATTCAGAATGCTGCAGTACAGCATAGAAATTTAATTAATATGATGAACTATTATGTGCTTCTTAAGTGTTTCTCACAGATTTCTAGGCCCATCTAACATGTATTTGTGGAGTTATGATCATTTTCATCATTGTGTGCACATGTGGGAAAAAACGCATTTTCAGCCGATTTAAACGTCGAAAAGGGGAATTGGTTAAACGCTTCAGTCATTACTCTGTGTGACAGTGTCAGACAGTTTAAATACAATGGTGAACTAGTATATGCTGCTAAAGTGTTGTTTGTCAACCAGTTTTAGGCCCATCTAACATGTATTTGTCGAGTTATGATCATTTTCATCATTATGTGTACATCTGGGAAAAAACGCATTTTCAGCCGATTTAAACGTCGAAAAGGGGAATTGCTTAAACGCTTCAGTCATTACTCTGTGTGACAGTGTCAGACAGTTTAAATACAATGGTGAACTAGTATATGCTGCTAAAGTGTTGTTTGTCAACCAGTTTTAGGCCCATCTAACATGTATTTGTCGAGTTATGATCATTTTCATCATTGTGTGCACATGTGGGAAAAAACGCATTTTCAGCCGATTTAAACGTCGAAAAGGAGAATTGCTTAAACGCTTCAGTCATTACTCTGTGTGACAGTGTCAGACAGTTTAAATACAATGGTGAACTAGTATATGCTGCTAAAGTGTTGTTTGTCAACCAGTTTTAGGCCCATCAAACATGTATTTGTTGAGTTATGATCATTTTCATCATTATGTGTACATGTGGGAAAAAACGCATTTTCAGCCGATTTAAACGTCGAAAAGGGGAATTGGTTAAACGCTTCAGTCATTACTCTGTGTGACAGTGTCAGACAGTTTAAATACAATGGTGAACAAGTATATGCTGCTAAAGTGTTGTTTGTCAACCAGTTTTAGGCCCATCTAACATGTATTTGTGGAGTTATGATCATTTTCATCATTGTGTGCAAATCTGGGAAAAAACGCATTTTCAGCCGATTTAAACGTCGAAAAGGGGAATTGGTTAAACGCTTCAGTCATTACTCTGTGTGACAGTGTCAGACAGTTTAAATACAATGGTGAACTAGTATATGCTGCTAAAGCGTTGTTTGTCAAACAGTTTTAGGCCCATACAACATGTATTTGTCGAGGTATGAGCATTTTCAGAACATTGGACGGTTTGCTGTCTAGCTGAATTAGAGAAACACCGAACCATTGTCTATTCAGAGGTGAATGATTCAGAATGCTGCAGTACAGCATAGAAATTTTATTAATATGATGAACTATTATGTGCTTCCTAAGTTTTTCTCTCAGATTTCTATGCCCATCTAACATGTATTTGTGGAGTTAGGATCATTTTCATCATAGTGTGCACATGTGGGAAAAAACGCATTTTCAGCCGATTTAAACGTCGAAAAGGGGAATTGGTTAAACGCTTCAGTCATTACTCTGTGTGACAGTGTCAGACAGTTTAAATACAATGGTGAACTAGTATATAATGCTAAAGCGTTGTTTGTCAAACAGTTTTAGGCCCATACAACATGTATTTGTCGAGGTATGAGCATTTTCAGAACATTGGACGGTTTGCTGTCTAGCTGAATTAGAGAAACACCGAACCATTGTCTATTCAGAGGTGAATGATTCAGAATGCTGCAGTACAGCATTGAAATTTAATTAATATGATGAACTATTATGTGCTTCCTAAATTTTTCTCTCAGATTTCTATGCCCATCTAGCATGTATTTCTGGAGTTATGATCATTTTCAGAACTTGTGACGGTTTGCTGTCTAGCTGAATTAGAGAAACACCGAACCATTGTCTCTTCAGAGGTGAATGATTCAGAATGCTGCAGTACAGCATAGAAATTTAATTAATATGATGAACTATTATGTGCTTCTTAAGTGTTTCTCACAGATTTCTAGGCCCATCTAACATGTATTTGTGGAGTTATGATCATTTTCATCATTGTGTGCACATGTGGGAAAAAACGCATTTTCAGCCGATTTAAACGTCGAAAAGGGGAATTGGTTAAACGCTTCAGTCATTACTCTGTGTGACAGTGTCAGACAGTTTAAATACAATGGTGAACTAGTATATGCTGCTAAAGTGTTGTTTGTCAACCAGTTTTAGGCCCATCTAACATGTATTTGTCGAGTTATGATCATTTTCATCATTATGTGTACATGTGGGAAAAAACGCATTTTCAGCCGATTTAAACGTCGAAAAGGGGAATTGGTTAAACGCTTCAGTCATTACTCTGTGTGACAGTGTCAGACAGTTTAAATACAATGGTGAACTAGTATATGCTGCTAAAGTGTTGTTTGTCAAACAGTTTTAGGCCCATCTAACATGTATTTGTCGAGTTATGGTCATTTTCATCATTATGTGCATATGTGGGAAAAAACGCATTTTCAGCCGATTTAAACGTCGAAAAGGGGAATTGCTTAAACGCTTCAGTCATTACTCTGTGTGACAGTGTCAGACAGTTTAAATACAATGGTGAACTAGTATATGCTGCTAAAGTGTTGTTTGTCAAACAGTTTTAGGCCCATCTAACATGTATTTGTCGAGTTATGATCATTTTCATCATTATGTGCACATGTGGGAAAAAACGCATTTTCAGCCGATTTAAACGTCGAAAAGGGGTATTGGTTAAACGCTTCAGTCATTACTCTGTGTGACAGTGTCAGACAGTTTAAATACAATGGTGAACTAGTATATGCTGCTAAAGCGTTGTTTGTCAAACAGTTTTAGGCCCATACAACATGTATTTGTTGAGGTATGAGCATTTTCAGAACATTGGACGGTTTGCTGTCTAACTGAATTAGAGAAACACCGAACCATTGTCTCTTCAGAGGTGAATGATTCAGAATGCTGCAGTACAGCATAGAAATTTAATTAATATGATGAACTATTATGTGTTTCTTAAGTGTTTCTCACAGATTTCTAGGCCCATCTAACATGTATTCGTGGAGTTATGATCATTTTCATCATTGTGTGCACATGTGGGAAAAAACGCATTTTCAGCCGATTTAAACGTCGAAAAGGGGAATTGGTTAAACGCTTCAGTCATTACTCTGTGTGACAGTGTCAGACAGTTTAAATACAATGGTGAACTAGTATATGCTGCTAAAGTGTTGTTTGTCAAACAGTTTTAGGCCTATGTAAAATGTATTTGTCGAGTTATGATTATATTCATCATTGTGTGCACATGTGGGAAAAAACGCATTTTCAGCCGATTTAAACGTCGAAAAGGGGAATTGGTTAAACGCTTCAGTCATTACTCTGTGTGACAGTGTCAGACCGTTTAAATACAATGGTGAACTAGTATATGCTGCTAAAGTGTTGTTTGTCAAACAGTTTTAGGCCCATGTAAAATGTATTTGTCGAGTTATGATTATATTCATCATTGTGTGCACATGTGGGAAAAAACGCATTTTCAGCCGATTTAAACGTCGAAAAGGGGAATTGGTTAAACGCTTCAGTCATTACTCTGTGTGACAGTGTCAGACCGTTTAAATACAATGGTGAACTAGTATATGCTGCTAAAGTGTTGTTTGTCAAACAGTTTTAGGCCCATGTAAAATGTATTTGTCGAGTTATGATTATATTCATCATTGTGTGCACATGTGGGAAAAAACGCATTTTCAGCCGATTTAAACGTCGAAAAAGGGAATTGGTTAAACGCTTCAGTCATTACTCTGTGTGACAGTGTCAGACCGTTTAAATACAATGGTGAACTAGTATATGCTGCTAAAGTGTTGTTTGTCAAACAGTTTTAGGCCCATCTAACATGTATTTGTCGAGTTATGGTCATTTTCATCATTATGTGCACATGTGGGAAAAAACGCATTTTCAGCCGATTTAAACGTCGAAAAGGGGAATTGGTTAAACGCTTCAGTCATTACTCTGTGTGACAGTGTCAGACCGTTTAAATACAATGGTGAACTAGTATATGCTGCTAAAGTGTTGTATGTCAAACAGTTTTAGGCCCATCTAACATCTGTTTGTCGAGTTATGGTCATTTTCATCATTATGTGCACATGTGGGAAAAAACGCATTTTCAGCCGATTTAAATGTCGAAAAGGGGAATTGCTTAAACGCTTCAGTCATTACTCTGTGTGACAGTGTCAGACAGTTTAAATACCATGGTGAACTAGTATATGCTGCTAAAGTGTTGTTTGTCAAACAGTTTTAGGCCCATCTAACATATATTCGTCGAGTTATGATCATTTTCATCATTATGTGCACATGTGGGAAAAAACACATTTTCAGCCGATTTAAACGTCGAAAAGGGGAATTGCTTAAACGCTTCAGTCATTACTCTGTGTGACAGTGTCAGACAGTTTAAATACAATGGTGAACTAGTATATGCTGCTAAAGTGGTGTTTGTCAAACAGTTTTAGACCCATCTAACATGTATTTGTGGAGTTATGATCATTTTCATCATTATGTGCACATGTGGGAAAAAACGCATTTTCAGCCGATTTAAACGTCGAAAAGGGGAATTGGTTAAACGCTTCAGTCATTACTCTGTGTGACAGTGTCAGACAGTTTAAATACAATGGTGAACTAGTATATGCTGCTAATGTGTTGTTTGTCAAACAGTTTTAGGCCCATTTAAAATGTATTTGTCGAGTTATGAATATTTTCATCATTGTGTGCACATGTGGGAAAAAAAACGCATTTTCAGCCGATTTAAACGTCGAAAAGGGGAATTGGTTAAACGCTTCAGTCATTACTCTGTGTGACAGTGTCAGACAGTTTAAATACAATGGTGAACTAGTATATGCTGCTAAAGCGTTGTTTGTCAAACAGTTTTATGCCCATACAACATGTATTTGTCGAGGTATGATCATTTTCAGAACTTGTGACGGTTTGCTGTCTAGCTGAATTAGAGAAACACCGAACCATTGTCTCTTCAGAGGTGAATGATTCAGAATGCTGCAGTACAGCATAGAAATTTTATTAATATGATGAACTATTATGTGCTTCTTAAGTGTTTCTCACAGATTTCTAGGCCCATCTAACATGTATTTGTGGAGTTATGATCATTTTCATCATTGTGTGCACATGTGGGAAAAAACGCATTTTCAGCCGATTTAAACGTCGAAAAGGGGAATTGGTTAAACGCTTCAGTCATTACTCTGTGTGACAGTGTCAGACAGTTTAAATACAATGGTGAACTGGTATATGCTGCTAAAGTGTTGTTTGTCAAACAGTTTTAGGCCCATCTAACATGTATTTGTCGAGTTATGATCATTTTCATCATTGTGTGCACATGTGGGAAAAAACGCATTTTCAGCCGATTTAAACGTCGAAAAGGGGAATTGCTTAAACGCTTCAGTCATTACTCTGTGTGACAGTGTCAGACAGTTTAAATACAATGGTGAACTAAAATATGCTGCTAAAGTGTTGTTTGTCAAACAGTTTTAGGCCCATGTAAAATGTATTTGTCGAGTTATGATTATTTTCATCATTGTGTGCACATGTGGGAAAAAACGCATTTTCAGCCGATTTAAACGTCGAAAAGGGGAATTGGTTAAACGCTTCAGTCATTACTCTGTGTGACAGTGTCAGACAGTTTAAATACAATGGTGAACTAGTATATGCTGCTAAAGTGTTGTTTTTCAACCAGTTTTAGGCCCATCAAACATGTATTTGTTGAGTTATGATCATTTTCATCATTATGTGTACATGTGGGAAAAAACGCATTTTCAGCCGATTTAAACGTCGAAAAGGGGAATTGCTTAAACGCTTCAGTCATTACTCTGTGTGACAGTGTCAGACAGTTTAAATACAATGGTGAACAAGTATATGCTACTAAAGTGTTGTTTGTCAACCAGTTTTAGGCCCATCTAACATGTATTTGTGGAGTTATGATCATTTTCATCATTGTGTGCATATGTGGGAAAAAACGCATTTTCAGCCGATTTAAACGTTGAAAAGGGGAATTGGTTAAACGCTTCAGTCATTACTCTGTGTGACAGTGTCAGACAGTTTAAATACAATGGTGAACTAGTATATGCTGCTAAAACGTTGTTTGTCAAACAGTTTTAGGCCCATACAACATGTATTTGTTGAGGTATGAGCATTTTCAGAACATTGGACCGTTTGCTGTCTAACTGAATTAGAGAAACACCGAACCATTGTCTCTTCAGAGGTGAATGATTCAGAATGCTGCAGTACAGCATAGAAATTTAATTAATATGATGAACTATTATGTGCTTCTTAAGTGTTTCTCACAGATTTCTAGGCCCATCTAACATGTATTTGTGGAGTTATGATCATTTTCATCATTGTGTGCACATGTGGGAAAAAACGCATTTTCAGCCGATTTAAACGTCGAAAAGGGGAATTGGTTAAACGCTTCAGTCATTACTCTGTGTGACAGTGTCAGACAGTTTAAATACAATGGTGAACTAGTATATGCTGCTAAAGTGTTGTTTGTCAAACAGTTTTAGGCCCATGTAAAATGTATTTGTCGAGTTATGATTATATTCATCATTGTGTGCACATGTGGGAAAAAACGCATTTTCAGCCGATTTAAACGTCGAAAAGGGGAATTGGTTAAACGCTTCAGTCATTACTCTGTGTGACAGTGTCAGACAGTTTAAATACAATGGTGAACTAGTATATGCTGCTAAAGTGGTGTTTGTCAAACAGTTTTAGACCCATCTAACATGTATTTGTGGAGTTATGATCATTTTCATCATTATGTGCACATGTGGGAAAAAACGCATTTTCAGCCGATTTAAACGTCGAAAAGGGGAATTGCTTAAACGCTTCAGTCATTACTCTGTGTGACAGTGTCAGACAGTTTAAATACAATGGTGAACTAGTATATGCTGCTAAAGCGTTGTTTGTCAAACAGTTTTAGGCCCATACAACATGTATTTGTTGAGGTATGAGCATTTTCAGAACATTGGACCGTTTGCTGTCTAACTGAATTAGAGAAACACCGAACCATTGTCTCTTCAGAGGTGAATGATTCAGAATGCTGCAGTACAGCATAGAAATTTAATTAATATGATGAACTATTATGTGCTTCTTAAGTGTTTCTCACAGATTTCTAGGCCCATCTAACATGTATTTGTGGAGTTATGATCATTTTCATCATTGTGTGCACATGTGGGAAAAAACGCATTTTCAGCCGATTTAAACGTCGAAAAGGGGAATTGGTTAAACGCTTCAGTCATTACTCTGTGTGACAGTGTCAGACAGTTTAAATACAATGGTGAACTAGTATATGCTGCTAAAGTGTTGTTTGTCAAACAGTTTTAGGCCCATGTAAAATGTATTTGTCGAGTTATGATTATATTTATCATTGTGTGCACATGTGGGAAAAAACGCATTTTCAGCCGATTTAAACGTCGAAAAGGGGAATTGGTTAAACGCTTCAGTCATTACTCTGTGTGACAGTGTCAGACAGTTTAAATACAATGGTGAACTAGTATATGCTGCTAAAGTGTTGTTTGTCAAACAGTTTTAGGCCCATCTAACATGTATTCGTCGAGTTATGATCATTTTCATCATTATGTGCACATGTGGGAAAAAACGCATTTTCAGCCGATTTAAACGTCGAAAAGGGGAATTGCTTAAACGCTTCAGTCATTACTCTGTGTGACAGTGTCAGACAGTTTAAATACAATGGTGAACTAGTATATGCTGCTAAAGTGGTGTTTGTCAAACAGTTTTAGACCCATCTAACATGTATTTGTGGAGTTATGATCATTTTCATCATTATGTGCACATGTGGGAAAAAACGCATTTTCAGCCGATTTAAACGTCGAAAAGGGGAATTGCTTAAACGCTTCAGTCATTACTCTGTGTGACAGTGTCAGACAGTTTAAATACAATGGTGAACTAGTATATGCTGCTAAAGTGGTGTTTGTCAAACAGTTTTAGGCCCATACAACATGTATTTGTCGAGGTATGAGCATTTCCAGAACATTGGACGGTTTGCTGTCTAGCTGAATTAGAGAAACACCGAACCATTGTCTCTTCAGAGGTGAATGATTCAGAATGCTGCAGTACAGCATAGAAATTTAATTAATATGATGAACTATTATGTGCTTCTTGAGTGTTTCTCACAGATTTCTAGGCCCATCTAACATGTATTTGTGGAGTTATGATCATTTTCATCATTGTGTGCACATGTGGGAAAAAACGCATTTTCAGCCGATTTAAACGTCGAAAAGGGGAATTGGTTAAACGCTTCAGTCATTACTCTGTGTGACAGTGTCAGACAGTTTCAATACAATGGTGAACTAGTATATGCTGCTAAAGTGTTGTTTGTCAACCAGTTTTAGGCCCATCTAACATGTATTTGTCGAGTTATGATCATTTTCATCATTATGTGTACATGTGGGAAAAAACGCATTTTCAGCCGATTTAAACGTCGAAAAGGGGAATTGGTTAAACGCTTCAGTCATTACTCTGTGTGACAGTGTCAGACAGTTTAAATACAATGGTGAACTAGTATATGCTGCTAAAGTGTTATTTGTCAAACAGTTTTAGGCCCATCTAACATGTATTTGTCGAGTTATGGTCATTTTCATCATTATGTGCATATGTGGGAAAAAACGCATTTTCAGCCGATTTAAACGTCGAAAAGGGGAATTGCTTAAACGCTTCAGTCATTACTCTGTGTGACAGTGTCAGACAGTTTAAATACAATGGTGAACTAGTATATGCTGCTAAAGTGTTGTTTGTCAAACAGTTTTAGGCCCATCTAACATGTATTTGTCGAGTTATGATCATTTTCATCATTATGTGCACATGTGGGAAAAAACGCATTTTCAGCCGATTTAAACGTCGAAAAGGGGTATTGGTTAAACGCTTCAGTCATTACTCTGTGTGACAGTGTCAGACAGTTTAAATACAATGGTGAACTAGTATATGCTGCTAAAGCGTTGTTTGTCAAACAGTTTTAGGCCCATACAACATGTATTTGTTGAGGTATGAGCATTTTCAGAACATTGGACGGTTTGCTGTCTAGCTGAATTAGAGAAACACCGAACCATTGTCTCTTCAGAGGTGAATGATTCAGAATGCTGCAGTACAGCATAGAAATTTAATTAATATGATGAACTATTATGTGCTTCTTAAGTGTTTCTCACAGATTTCTAGGCCCATATAACATGTATTTGTGGAGTTATGATCATTTTCATCATTGTGTGCACATGTGGGAAAAAACGCATTTTCAGCCGATTTAAACGTCGAAAAGGCGAATTGGTTAAACGCTTCAGTCATTACTCTGTGTGACAGTGTCAGACCGTTTAAATACAATGGTGAACTAGTATATGCTGCTAAAGTGTTGTTTGTCAAACAGTTTTAGGCCCATGTAAAATGTATTTGTCGAGTTATGATTATATTCATCATTGTGTGCACATGTGGGAAAAAACGCATTTTCAGCCGATTTAAACGTCGAAAAGGGGAATTGGTTAAACGCTTCAGTCATTACTCTGTGTGACAGTGTCAGACCGTTTAAATACAATGGTGAACTAGTATATGCTGCTAAAGTGTTGTTTGTCAAACAGTTTTAGGCCCATGTAAAATGTATTTGTCGAGTTATGATTATATTCATCATTGTGTGCACATGTGGGAAAAAACGCATTTTCAGCCGATTTAAACGTCGAAAAGGGGAATTGGTTAAACGCTTCAGTCATTACTCTGTGTGACAGTGTCAGACCGTTTAAATACAATGGTGAACTAGTATATGCTGCTAAAGTGTTGTTTGTCAAACTGTTTTAGGCCCATCTAACATGTATTTGTCGAGTTATGGTCATTTTCATCATTATGTGCACATGTGGGAAAAAACGCATTTTCAGCCGATTTAAACGTCGAAAAGGGGAATTGGTTAAACGCTTCAGTCATTACTCTGTGTGACAGTGTCAGACAGTTTAAATACAATGGTGAACTAGTATATGCTGCTAAAGCGTTGTTTGTCAAACAGTTTTATGCCCATACAACATGTATTTGTCGAGGTATGATCATTTTCAGAACTTGTGACGGTTTGCTGTCTAGCTGAATTAGAGAAACACCGAACCATTGTCTCTTCAGAGGTGAATGATTCAGAATGCTGCAGTACAGCATAGAAATTTTATTAATATGATGAACTATTATGTGCTTCTTAAGTGTTTCTCACAGATTTCTAGGCCCATCTAACATGTATTTGTGGAGTTATGATCATTTTCATCATTGTGTGCACATGTGGGAAAAAACGCATTTTCAGCCGATTTAAACGTCGAAAAGGGGAATTGGTTAAACGCTTCAGTCATTACTCTGTGTGACAGTGTCAGACAGTTTAAATACAATGGTGAACTAGTATATGCTGCTAAAGTGTTGTTTGTCAACCAGTTTTAGGCCCATCTAACATGTATTTGTCGAGTTATGATCATTTTCATCATTGTGTGCACATGTGAAAAAAAACGCATTTTCAGCCGATTTAAACGTCGAAAAGGGGAATTGGTTAAACGCTTCAGTCATTACTCTGTGTGACAGTGTCAGACAGTTTAAATACAATGGTGAACAAGTATATGCTACTAAAGTGTTGTTTGTCAACCAGTTTTAGGCCCATCTAACATGTATTTGTGGAGTTATGATCATTTTCATCATTGTGTGCAAATGTGGGAAAAAACGCATTTTCAGCCGATTTAAACGTCGAAAAGGGGAATTGGTTAAACGCTTCAGTCATTACTCTGTGTGACAGTGTCAGACAGTTTAAATACAATGGTGAACTAGTATATGCTGCTAAAGCGTTGTTTGTCAAACAGTTTTAGGCCCATACAACATGTATTTGTTGAGGTATGAGCATTTTCAGAACATTGGACCGATTGCTGTCTAACTGAATTAGAGAAACACCGAACCATTGTCTCTTCAGAGGTGAATGATTCAGAATGCTGCAGTACAGCATAGAAATTTAATTAATATGATGAACTATTATGTGCTTCTTAAGTGTTTCTCACAGATTTCTAGGCCCATCTAACATGTATTTGTGGAGTTATGATCATTTTCATCATTGTGTGCACATGTGGGAAAAAACGCATTTTCAGCCGATTTAAACGTCGAAAAGGGGAATTGGTTAAACGCTTCAGTCATTACTCTGTGTGACAGTGTCAGACAGTTTCAATACAATGGTGAACTAGTATATGCTGCTAAAGTGTTGTTTGTCAACCAGTTTTAGGCCCATCTAACATGTATTTGTCGAGTTATGATCATTTTCATCATTATGTGTACATGTGGGAAAAAACGCATTTTCAGCCGATTTAAACGTCGAAAAGGGGAATTGGTTAAACGCTTCAGTCATTACTCTGTGTGACAGTGTCAGACAGTTTAAATACAATGGTGAACTAGTATATGCTGCTAAAGTGTTGTTTGTCAAACAGTTTTAGGCCCATGTAAAATGTATTTGTCGAGTTATGATTATATTTATCATTGTGTGCACATGTGGGAAAAAACGCATTTTCAGCCGATTTAAACGTCGAAAAGGGGAATTGGTTAAACGCTTCAGTCATTACTCTGTGTGACAGTGTCAGACAGTTTAAATACAATGGTGAACTAGTATATGCTGCTAAAGTGGTGTTTGTCAAACAGTTTTAGGCCCATACAACATGTATTTGTCGAGGTATGAGCATTTCCAGAACATTGGACGGTTTGCTGTCTAGCTGAATTAGAGAAACACCGAACCATTGTCTCTTCAGAGGTGAATGATTCAGAATGCTGCAGTACAGCATAGAAATTTAATTAATATGATGAACTATTATGTGCTTCTTAAGTGTTTCTCACAGATTTCTAGGCCCATCTAACATGTATTTGTGGAGTTATGATCATTTTCATCATTGTGTGCACATGTGGGAAAAAACGCATTTTCAGCCGATTTAAACGTCGAAAAGGGGAATTGGTTAAACGCTTCAGTCATTACTCTGTGTGACAGTGTCAGACAGTTTAAATACAATGGTGAACTAGTATATGCTGCTAAAGTGTTGTTTGTCAACCAGTTTTAGGCCCATCTAACATGTATTTGTCGAGTTATGGTCATTTTCATCATTATGTGCATATGTGGGAAAAAACGCATTTTCAGCCGATTTAAACGTCGAAAAGGGGAATTGCTTAAACGCTTCAGTCATTACTCTGTGTGACAGTGTCAGACAGTTTAAATACAATGGTGAACTAGTATATGCTGCTAAAGTGTTGTTTGTCAAACAGTTTTAGGCCCATCTAACATGTATTTGTCGAGTTATGATCATTTTCATCATTATGTGCACATGTGGGAAAAAACGCATTTTCAGCCGATTTAAACGTCGAAAAGGGGTATTGGTTAAACGCTTCAGTCATTACTCTGTGTGACAGTGTCAGACAGTTTAAATACAATGGTGAACTAGTATATGCTGCTAAAGCGTTGTTTGTCAAACAGTTTTAGGCCCATACAACATGTATTTGTTGAGGTATGAGCATTTTCAGAACATTGGACGGTTTGCTGTCTAGCTGAATTAGAGAAACACCGAACCATTGTCTCTTCAGAGGTGAATGATTCAGAATGCTGCAGTACAGCATAGAAATTTAATTAATATGATGAACTATTATGTGCTTCTTAAGTGTTTCTCACAGATTTCTAGGCCCATCTAACATGTATTTGTGGAGTTATGATCATTTTCATCATTGTGTGCACATGTGGGAAAAAACGCATTTTAAGCCGATTTAAACGTCGAAAAGGGGAATTGGTTAAACGCTTCAGTCATTACTCTGTGTGACAGTGTCAGACAGTTTAAATACAATGGTGAACTAGTATATGCTGCTAAAGTGTTGTTTGTCAACCAGTTTTAGGCCCATCTAACATGTATTTGTCGAGTTATGATCATTTTCATCATTATGTGTACATGTGGGAAAAAACGCATTTTCAGCCGATTTAAACGTCGAAAAGGGGAATTGGTTAAACGCTTCAGTCATTACTCTGTGTGACAGTGTCAGACAGTTTAAATACAATGGTGAACTAGTATATGCTGCTAAAGTGTTGTTTGTCAAACAGTTTTAGGCCCATCTAACATGTATTTGTCGAGTTATGGTCATTTTCATCATTATGTGCATATGTGGGAAAAAACGCATTTTCAGCCGATTTAAACGTCGAAAAGGGGAATTGCTTAAACGCTTCAGTCATTACTCTGTGTGACAGTGTCAGACAGTTTAAATACAATGGTGAACTAGTATATGCTGCTAAAGTGTTGTTTGTCAACCAGTTTCGGGCCCATCTAACATGTATTTGTTGAGTTATGATCATTTTCATCATTATGTGTACATGTGGGAAAAAACGCATTTTCAGCCGATTTAAACGTCGAAAAGGGGAATTGCTTAAACGCTTCAGTCATTACTCTGTGTGACAGTGTCAGACAGTTGAAATACAATGGTGAACTAGTATATGCTGCTAAAGTGTTGTTTTTCAACCAGTTTTAGGCCCATCTAACATGTATTTGTGGAGTTATGATCATTTTCATCATTGTGTGCACATGTGGGAAAAAATGCATTTTCAGCCGATTTAAACGTCGAAAAGGGGAATTGGTTAAACGCTTCAGTCATTACTCTGTGTGACAGTGTCAGACAGTTTAAATACAATGGTGAACTAGTATATGCTGCTAAAGCGTTGTTTGTCAAACAGTTTTAGGCCCATACAACATGTATTTGTCGAGGTATGAGCATTTTCAGAACATTGGACGGTTTGCTGTCTAGCTGAATTAGAGAAACACCGAACCATTGTCTCTTCAGAGGTGAATGATTCAGAATGCTGCAGTACAGCATTGAAATTTAATTAATATGATGAACTATTATGTGCTTCCTAAGTTTTTCTCTCAGATTTCTATGCCCATCTAACATGTATTTCTGGAGTTATGATCATTTTCAGAACTTGTGACGGTTTGCTGTCTAGCTGAATTAGAGAAACACCGAACCATTGTCTCTTCAGAGGTGAATGATTCAGAATGCTGCAGTACAGCATAGAAATTTTATTAATATGATGAACTATTATGTGCTTCTTAAGTGTTTCTCACAGATTTCTAGGCCCATCTAACATGTATTTGTGGAGTTATGATCATTTTCATCATTGTGTGCACATGTGGGAAAAAACGCATTTTCAGCCGATTTAAACGTCGAAAAGGGGAATTGGTTAAACGCTTCAGTCATTACTCTGTGTGACAGTGTCAGACAGTTTAAATACAATGGTGAACTAGTATATGCTGCTAAAGTGTTGTTTGTCAACCAGTTTTAGGCCCATCTAACATGTATTTGTCGAGTTATGATCATTTTCATCATTATGTGTACATGTGGGAAAAAACGCATTTTCAGCCGATTTAAACGTCGAAAAGGGGAATTGGTTAAACGCTTCAGTCATTACTCTGTGTGACAGTGTCAGACAGTTTAAATACAATGGTGAACTAGTATATGCTGCTAAAGTGTTGTTTGTCAAACAGTTTTAGGCCCATCTAACATGTATTTGTCGAGTTATGGTCATTTTCATCATTATGTGCATATGTGGGAAAAAACGCATTTTCAGCCGATTTAAACGTCGAAAAGGGGAATTGCTTAAACGCTTCAGTCATTACTCTGTGTGACAGTGTCAGACAGTTTAAATACAATGGTGAACTAGTATATGCTGCTAAAGTGTTGTTTGTCAACCAGTTTCGGGCCCATCTAACATGTATTTGTTGAGTTATGATCATTTTCATCATTATGTGTACATGTGGGAAAAAACGCATTTTCAGCCGATTTAAACGTCGAAAAGGGGAATTGCTTAAACGCTTCAGTCATTACTCTGTGTGACAGTGTCAGACAGTTGAAATACAATGGTGAACTAGTATATGCTGCTAAAGTGTTGTTTTTCAACCAGTTTTAGGCCCATCTAACATGTATTTGTGGAGTTATGATCATTTTCATCATTGTGTGCACATGTGGGAAAAAATGCATTTTCAGCCGATTTAAACGTCGAAAAGGGGAATTGGTTAAACGCTTCAGTCATTACTCTGTGTGACAGTGTCAGACAGTTTAAATACAATGGTGAACTAGTATATGCTGCTAAAGCGTTGTTTGTCAAACAGTTTTAGGCCCATACAACATGTATTTGTCGAGGTATGAGCATTTTCAGAACATTGGACGGTTTGCTGTCTAGCTGAATTAGAGAAACACCGAACCATTGTCTCTTCAGAGGTGAATGATTCAGAATGCTGCAGTACAGCATTGAAATTTAATTAATATGATGAACTATTATGTGCTTCCTAAGTTTTTCTCTCAGATTTCTATGCCCATCTAACATGTATTTCTGGAGTTATGATCATTTTCAGAACTTGTGACGGTTTGCTGTCTAGCTGAATTAGAGAAACACCGAACCATTGTCTCTTCAGAGGTGAATGATTCAGAATGCTGCAGTACAGCATAGAAATTTTATTAATATGATGAACTATTATGTGCTTCTTAAGTGTTTCTCACAGATTTCTAGGCCCATCTAACATGTATTTGTGGAGTTATGATCATTTTCATCATTGTGTGCACATGTGGGAAAAAACGCATTTTCAGCCGATTTAAACGTCGAAAAGGGGAATTGGTTAAACGCTTCAGTCATTACTCTGTGTGACAGTGTCAGACAGTTTAAATACAATGGTGAACTAGTATATGCTGCTAAAGTGTTGTTTGTCAACCAGTTTTAGGCCCATCTAACATGTATTTGTCGAGTTATGATCATTTTCATCATTATGTGTACATGTGGGAAAAAACGCATTTTCAGCCGATTTAAACGTCGAAAAGGGGAATTGGTTAAACGCTTCAGTCATTACTCTGTGTGACAGTGTCAGACAGTTTAAATACAATGGTGAACTAGAATGGTGAACTACTATATGCTGCTAAAGCGTTGTTTGTCAAACAGTTTTAGGCCCAAACAACATGTATTTGTCGAGGTATGAGCATTTTCAGAACATTGGACGGTTTGCTGTCTAGCTGAATTAGAGAAACACCGAACCATTGTCTCTTCAGAGGTGAATGATTCAGAATGCTGCAGTACAGCATAGAAATTTTATTAATATGATGAACTATTATGTGCTTCCTAAGTTTTTCTCTCAGATTTCTATGCCCATCTAACATGTATTTGTGGAGTTAGGATCATTTTCATCATAGTGTGCACATGTGGGAAAAAACGCATTTTCAGCCGATTTAAACGTCGAAAAGGGGAATTGGTTAAACGCTTCAGTCATTACTCTGTGTGACAGTGTCAGACAGTTTAAATACAATGGTGAACTAGTATATGCTGCTAAAGTGTTGTTTGTCAAACAGTTTTAGGCCCATGTAAAATGTATTTGTCGAGTTATCATTATTTTCATCATTGTGTGCACATGTGGGAAAAAAACGCATTTTCAGCCGATTTAAACGTCGAAAAGGGGAATTGGTTAAACGCTTCAGTCATTACTCTGTGTGACAGTGTCAGACAGTTTAAATACAATGGTGAACTAGTATATGCTGCTAAAGTGTTGTTTGTCAAACAGTTTTAGGCCCATTTAAAATGTATTTGTCGAGTTATGAATATTTTCATCATTGTGTGCACATGTGGGAAAAAATGAATTTTCAGCCGATTTAAACGTCGAAAAGGGGAATTGGTTAACCGCTTCAGTCATTACTCTGTGTGACAGTGTCAGACAGTTTAAATACAATGGTGAACTAGTATATGCTGCTAAAGCGTTGTTTGTCAAACAGTTTTATGCCCATACAACATGTATTTGTCGAGGTATGATCATTTTCAGAACTTGTGACGGTTTGCTGTCTAGCTGAATTAGAGAAACACCGAACCACTGTCTCTTCAGAGGTGAATGATTCAGAATGCTGCAGTACAGCATAGAAATTTTATTAATATGATGAACTATTATGTGCTTCTTAAGTGTTTCTCACAGATTTCTAGGCCCATCTAACATGTATTTGTGGAGTTATGATCATTTTCATCATTGTGTGCACATGTGGGAAAAAACGCATTTTCAGCCGATTTAAACGTCGAAAAGGGGAATTGGTTAAACGCTTCAGTCATTACTCTGTGTGACAGTGTCAGACAGTTTAAATACAATGGTGAACTAGTATATGCTGCTAAAGTGTTGTTTGTCAACCAGTTTTAGGCCCATCTAACATGTATTTGTCGAGTTATGATCATTTTCATCATTATGTGTACATGTGGGAAAAAACGCATTTTCAGCCGATTTAAACGTCGAAAAGGGGAATTGGTTAAACGCTTCAGTCATTACTCTGTGTGACAGTGTCAGACAGTTTAAATACAATGGTGAACTAGTATATGCTGCTAAAGTGTTGTTTGTCAACCAGTTTTAGGCCCATCTAACATGTATTTGTCGAGTTATGATCATTTTCATCATTGTGTGCACATGTGGGAAAAAACGCATTTTCAGCCGATTTAAACGTCGAAAAGGGGAATTGCTTAAACGCTTCAGTCATTACTCTGTGTGACAGTGTCAGACAGTTTAAATACAATGGTGAACTAGTATATGCTGCTAAAGTGTTGTTTGTCAACCAGTTTTAGGCCCATCAAACATGTATTTGTTGAGTTATGATCATTTTCATCATTATGTGTACATGTGGGAAAAAACGCATTTTCAGCCGATTTAAACGTCGAAAAGGGGAATTGCTTAAACGCTTCAGTCATTACTCTGTGTGACAGTGTCAGACAGTTTAAATACAATGGTGAACAAGTATATGCTGCTAAAGTGTTGTTTGTCAACCAGTTTTAGGCCCATCTAACATGTATTTGTGGAGTTATGATCATTTTCATCATTGTGTGCAAATGTGGGAAAAAACGCATTTTCAGCCGATTTAAACGTCGAAAAGGGGAATTGGTTAAACGCTTCAGTCATTACTCTGTGTGACAGTGTCAGACAGTTTAAATACAATGGTGAACTAGTATATGCTGCTAAAGCGTTGTTTGTCAAACAGTTTTAGGCCCATACAACATGTATTTGTCGAGGTATGAGCATTTTCAGAACATTGGACGGTTTGCTGTCTAGCTGAATGAGAGAAACACCGAACCATTGTCTCTTCAGAGGTGAATGATTCAGAATGCTGCAGTACAGCATAGAAATTTTATTAATATGATGAACTATTATGTGCTTCCTAAGTTTTTCTCTCAGATTTCTATGCCCATCCAACATGTATTTGTGGAGTTAGGATCATTTTCATCATAGTGTGCACATGTGGGAAAAAACGCATTTTCAGCCGATTTAAACGTCGAAAAGGGGAATTGGTTAAACGCTTCAGTCATTACTCTGTGTGACAGTGTCAGACAGTTTAAATACAATGGTGAACAAGTATATGCTGCTAAAGTGTTGTTTGTCAAACAGTTTTAGGCCCATGTAAAATGTATTTGTCGAGTTATGATCATTTTCATCATTGTGTGCACATGTGGGAAAAAACGCATTTTCAGCCGATTTAAACGTCGAAAAGGGGAATTGGTTAAACGCTTCAGTCATTACTCTGTGTGACAGTGTCAGACAGTTTAAATACAATGGTGAACTAGTATATGCTGCTAAAGTGTTGTTTGTCAAACAGTTTTAGGCCCATCTAACATGTATTTGTCGAGTTATGGTCATTTTCATCATTATGTGCACATGTGGGAAAAAACGCATTTTCAGCCGATTTAAACGTCGAAAAGGGGAATTGCTTAAACGCTTCAGTCATTACTCTGTGTGACAGTGTCAGACAGTTTAAATACAATGGTGAACTAGTATATGCTGCTAAAGTGTTGTTTGTCAAACAGTTTTAGGCCCATCTAACATGTATTTGTCGAGTTATGGTCATTTTCATCATTATGTGCACATGTGGGAAAAAACGCATTTTCAGCAGATTTAAACGTCGAAAAGGGGAATTGCTTAAACGCTTCAGTCATTAGTCTGTGTGACAGTGTCAGACAGTTTAAATACAATGGTGAACTAGTATATGCTGCTAAAGCGTTGTTTGTCAAACAGTTTTAGGCCCATACAACATGTATTTGTCGAGGTATGAGCATTTTCAGAACATTGGACGGTTTGCTGTCTAGCTGAATTAGAGAAACACCGAACCATTGTCTCTTCAGAGGTGAATGATTCAGAATGCTGCAGTACAGCATTGAAATTTAATTAATATGATGAACTATTATGTGCTTCCTAAGTTTTTCTCTCAGATTTCTATGCCCATCTAACATGTATTTCTGGAGATATGATCATTTTCAGAACTTGTGACGGTTTGCTGTCTAGCTGAATTAGAGAAACACCGAACCATTGTCTCTTCAGAGGTGAATGATTCAGAATGCTGCAGTACAGCATAGAAATTTAATTAATATGATGAACTATTATGTGCTTCTTAAGTGTTTCTCACAGATTTCTAGGCCCATCTAACATGTATTTGTGGAGTTATGATCATTTTCATCATTGTGTGCACATGTGGGAAAAAACGCATTTTCAGCCGATTTAAACGTCGAAAAGGGGAATTGGTTAAACGCTTCAGTCATTACTCTGTGTGACAGTGTCAGACAGTTTAAATACAATGGTGAACTAGTATATGCTGCTAAAGTGTTGTTTGTCAACCAGTTTTAGGCCCATCTAACATGTATTTGTCGAGTTATGATCATTTTCATCATTATGTGTACATGTGGGAAAAAACGCATTTTCAGCCGATTTAAACGTCGAAAAGGGGAATTGGTTAAACGCTTCAGTCATTACTCTGTGTGACAGTGTCAGACAGTTTAAATACAATGGTGAACTAGTATATGCTGCTAAAGTGTTGTTTGTCAAACAGTTTTAGGCCCATGTAAAATGTATTTGTCGAGTTATGATTATATTCATCATTGTGTGCACATGTGGGGAAAAAACGCATTTTCAGCCGATTTAAACGTCGAAAAGTGGAATTGGTTAAACGCTTCAGTCATTACTCTGTGTGACAGTGTCAGACAGTTTAAATACAATGGTGAACTAGTATATGCTGCTAAAGTGTTGTTTGTCAAACAGTTTTAGGCCCATACAACATGTATTTGTCGAGGTAAGAGCATTTTCAGAACATTGGACGGTTTGCTGTCTAGCTGAATTAGAGAAACACCGAACCATTGTCTCTTCAGAGGTGAACGATTCAGAATGCTGCAGTACAGCATAGAAATTTTATTAATATGATGAACTATTATGTGCTTCCTATGTTTTTCTCTCAGATTTCTATGCCCATCTAACATGTATTTCTGGAGTTATGATCATTTTCAGAACTTGTGACGGTTTGCTGTCTAGCTGAATTAGAGAAACACCGAACCATTGTCTCTTCAGAGGTGAACGATTCAGAATGCTGCAGTACAGCATAGAAATTTTATTAATATGATGAACTATTATGTGCTTCCTAAGTTTTTCTCTCAGATTTCTATGCCCATCTAACATGTATTTGTGGAGTTAGGATCATTTTCATCATTGTGTGCACATGTGGGAAAAAACGCATTTTCAGCCGATGTAAATGTCGAAAAGGGGAATTGGTTAAACGCTTCAGTCATTACTCTGTGTGACAGTGTCAGACAGTTTAAATACAATGGTGAACTAGTATATGCTCCTAAAGTGTTGTTTGTCAAACAGTTTTAGGCCCATGTAAGATGTATTTGTCGAGTTATGATTATTTTCATCATTGTGTGCACATGTGGGAAAAAAACGCATTTTCAGCCGATTTAAACGTCGAAAAGGGGAATTGGTTAAACGCTTCAGTCATTACTCTGTGTGACAGTGTCAGACAGTTTAAATACAATGGTGAACAAGTATATGCTGCTAAAGTGTTGTTTGTCAAACAGTTTTAGGCCCATGAAAAATGTATTTGTCGAGTTATGATCATTTTCCTCATTGTGTGCACATGTGGGAAAAAACGCATTTTCAGCCGATTTAAACGTCGAAAAGGGGAATTGGTTAAACGCTTTAATCATTACTCTGTGTGACAGTGTCAGACAGTTTAAATACAATGGTGAACTAGTATATGCTCCTAAAGTGTTGTTTGTCAAACAGTTTTAGGCCCATGTAAAATGTATTTTTCGAGTTATGATTATTTTCATCATTGTGTGCACATGTGGGAAAAAAACGCATTTTCAGCCGATTTAAACGTCGAAAAGGGGAATTGGTTAAACGCTTCAGTCATTACTCTGTGTGACAGTGTCAGACAGTTTAAATACAATGGTGAACTAGTATATGCTGCTAAAGTGTTGTTTGTCAAACAGTTTTAGGCCCATGTAAAATGTTTTTGTCGAGTTATGAATATTTTCATCATTGTGTGCACATGTGGGAAAAAATGCATTTTCAGCCGATTTAAACGTCGAAAAGGGGAATTGGTTAAACGCTTCAGTCATTACTCTGTGTGACAGTGTCAGACAGTTTAAATACAATGGTGAACTAGTATATGCTGCTAAAGCGTTGTTTGTCAAACAGTTTTAGGCCCATACAACATGTATTTGTCGAGGTATGAGCATTTTCAGAACATTGGACGGTTTGCTGTCTAGCTGAATTAGAGAAACACCGAACCATTGTCTCTTCAGAGGTGAACGATTCAGAATGCTGCAGTACAGCATAAAAATTTTATTAATATGATGAACTATTATGTGCTTCCTAAGTTTTTCTCTCAGATTTCTATGCCCATCTAACATGTATTTGTGGAGTTAGGATCATTTTCATCATAGTGTGCACATGTGGGAAAAAACGCATTTTCAGCCGATTCAAACGTCGAAAAGGGGAATTGGTTAAACGCTTCAGTCATTACTCTGTGTGACAGTGTCAGACAGTTTAAATACAATGGTGAACTAGTATATGCTGCTAAAGTGTTGTTTGTCAACCAGTTTCGGGCCCATCTAACATGTATTTGTTGAGTTATGATCATTTTCATCATTATGTGTACATGTGGGAAAAAACGCATTTTCAGCCGATTTAAACGTCGAAAAGGGGAATTGCTTAAACGCTTCAGTCATTACTCTGTGTGACAGTGTCAGACAGTTGAAATACAATGGTGAACTAGTATATGCTGCTAAAGTGTTGTTTTTCAACCAGTTTTAGGCCCATCTAACATGTATTTGTGGAGTTATGATCATTTTCATCATTGTGTGCACATGTGGGAAAAAATGCATTTTCAGCCGATTTAAACGTCGAAAAGGGGAATTGGTTAAACGCTTCAGTCATTACTCTGTGTGACAGTGTCAGACAGTTTAAATACAATGGTGAACTAGTATATGCTGCTAAAGCGTTGTTTGTCAAACAGTTTTAGGCCCATACAACATGTATTTGTCGAGGTATGAGCATTTTCAGAACATTGGACGGTTTGCTGTCTAGCTGAATTAGAGAAACACCGAACCATTGTCTCTTCAGAGGTGAATGATTCAGAATGCTGCAGTACAGCATTGAAATTTAATTAATATGATGAACTATTATGTGCTTCCTAAGTTTTTCTCTCAGATTTCTATGCCCATCTAACATGTATTTCTGGAGTTATGATCATTTTCAGAACTTGTGACGGTTTGCTGTCTAGCTGAATTAGAGAAACACCGAACCATTGTCTCTTCAGAGGTGAATGATTCAGAATGCTGCAGTACAGCATAGAAATTTTATTAATATGATGAACTATTATGTGCTTCTTAAGTGTTTCTCACAGATTTCTAGGCCCATCTAACATGTATTTGTGGAGTTATGATCATTTTCATCATTGTGTGCACATGTGGGAAAAAACGCATTTTCAGCCGATTTAAACGTCGAAAAGGGGAATTGGTTAAACGCTTCAGTCATTACTCTGTGTGACAGTGTCAGACAGTTTAAATACAATGGTGAACTAGTATATGCTGCTAAAGTGTTGTTTGTCAACCAGTTTTAGGCCCATCTAACATGTATTTGTCGAGTTATGATCATTTTCATCATTATGTGTACATGTGGGAAAAAACGCATTTTCAGCCGATTTAAACGTCGAAAAGGGGAATTGGTTAAACGCTTCAGTCATTACTCTGTGTGACAGTGTCAGACAGTTTAAATACAATGGTGAACTAGAATGGTGAACTACTATATGCTGCTAAAGCGTTGTTTGTCAAACAGTTTTAGGCCCAAACAACATGTATTTGTCGAGGTATGAGCATTTTCAGAACATTGGACGGTTTGCTGTCTAGCTGAATTAGAGAAACACCGAACCATTGTCTCTTCAGAGGTGAATGATTCAGAATGCTGCAGTACAGCATAGAAATTTTATTAATATGATGAACTATTATGTGCTTCCTAAGTTTTTCTCTCAGATTTCTATGCCCATCTAACATGTATTTGTGGAGTTAGGATCATTTTCATCATAGTGTGCACATGTGGGAAAAAACGCATTTTCAGCCGATTTAAACGTCGAAAAGGGGAATTGGTTAAACGCTTCAGTCATTACTCTGTGTGACAGTGTCAGACAGTTTAAATACAATGGTGAACTAGTATATGCTGCTAAAGTGTTGTTTGTCAAACAGTTTTAGGCCCATGTAAAATGTATTTGTCGAGTTATCATTATTTTCATCATTGTGTGCACATGTGGGAAAAAAACGCATTTTCAGCCGATTTAAACGTCGAAAAGGGGAATTGGTTAAACGCTTCAGTCATTACTCTGTGTGACAGTGTCAGACAGTTTAAATACAATGGTGAACTAGTATATGCTGCTAAAGTGTTGTTTGTCAAACAGTTTTAGGCCCATTTAAAATGTATTTGTCGAGTTATGAATATTTTCATCATTGTGTGCACATGTGGGAAAAAATGAATTTTCAGCCGATTTAAACGTCGAAAAGGGGAATTGGTTAACCGCTTCAGTCATTACTCTGTGTGACAGTGTCAGACAGTTTAAATACAATGGTGAACTAGTATATGCTGCTAAAGCGTTGTTTGTCAAACAGTTTTATGCCCATACAACATGTATTTGTCGAGGTATGATCATTTTCAGAACTTGTGACGGTTTGCTGTCTAGCTGAATTAGAGAAACACCGAACCACTGTCTCTTCAGAGGTGAATGATTCAGAATGCTGCAGTACAGCATAGAAATTTTATTAATATGATGAACTATTATGTGCTTCTTAAGTGTTTCTCACAGATTTCTAGGCCCATCTAACATGTATTTGTGGAGTTATGATCATTTTCATCATTGTGTGCACATGTGGGAAAAAACGCATTTTCAGCCGATTTAAACGTCGAAAAGGGGAATTGGTTAAACGCTTCAGTCATTACTCTGTGTGACAGTGTCAGACAGTTTAAATACAATGGTGAACTAGTATATGCTGCTAAAGTGTTGTTTGTCAACCAGTTTTAGGCCCATCTAACATGTATTTGTCGAGTTATGATCATTTTCATCATTATGTGTACATGTGGGAAAAAACGCATTTTCAGCCGATTTAAACGTCGAAAAGGGGAATTGGTTAAACGCTTCAGTCATTACTCTGTGTGACAGTGTCAGACAGTTTAAATACAATGGTGAACTAGTATATGCTGCTAAAGTGTTGTTTGTCAACCAGTTTTAGGCCCATCTAACATGTATTTGTCGAGTTATGATCATTTTCATCATTGTGTGCACATGTGGGAAAAAACGCATTTTCAGCCGATTTAAACGTCGAAAAGGGGAATTGCTTAAACGCTTCAGTCATTACTCTGTGTGACAGTGTCAGACAGTTTAAATACAATGGTGAACTAGTATATGCTGCTAAAGTGTTGTTTGTCAACCAGTTTTAGGCCCATCAAACATGTATTTGTTGAGTTATGATCATTTTCATCATTATGTGTACATGTGGGAAAAAACGCATTTTCAGCCGATTTAAACGTCGAAAAGGGGAATTGCTTAAACGCTTCAGTCATTACTCTGTGTGACAGTGTCAGACAGTTTAAATACAATGGTGAACAAGTATATGCTGCTAAAGTGTTGTTTGTCAACCAGTTTTAGGCCCATCTAACATGTATTTGTGGAGTTATGATCATTTTCATCATTGTGTGCAAATGTGGGAAAAAACGCATTTTCAGCCGATTTAAACGTCGAAAAGGGGAATTGGTTAAACGCTTCAGTCATTACTCTGTGTGACAGTGTCAGACAGTTTAAATACAATGGTGAACTAGTATATGCTGCTAAAGCGTTGTTTGTCAAACAGTTTTAGGCCCATACAACATGTATTTGTCGAGGTATGAGCATTTTCAGAACATTGGACGGTTTGCTGTCTAGCTGAATGAGAGAAACACCGAACCATTGTCTCTTCAGAGGTGAATGATTCAGAATGCTGCAGTACAGCATAGAAATTTTATTAATATGATGAACTATTATGTGCTTCCTAAGTTTTTCTCTCAGATTTCTATGCCCATCCAACATGTATTTGTGGAGTTAGGATCATTTTCATCATAGTGTGCACATGTGGGAAAAAACGCATTTTCAGCCGATTTAAACGTCGAAAAGGGGAATTGGTTAAACGCTTCAGTCATTACTCTGTGTGACAGTGTCAGACAGTTTAAATACAATGGTGAACAAGTATATGCTGCTAAAGTGTTGTTTGTCAAACAGTTTTAGGCCCATGTAAAATGTATTTGTCGAGTTATGATCATTTTCATCATTGTGTGCACATGTGGGAAAAAACGCATTTTCAGCCGATTTAAACGTCGAAAAGGGGAATTGGTTAAACGCTTCAGTCATTACTCTGTGTGACAGTGTCAGACAGTTTAAATACAATGGTGAACTAGTATATGCTGCTAAAGTGTTGTTTGTCAAACAGTTTTAGGCCCATCTAACATGTATTTGTCGAGTTATGGTCATTTTCATCATTATGTGCACATGTGGGAAAAAACGCATTTTCAGCCGATTTAAACGTCGAAAAGGGGAATTGCTTAAACGCTTCAGTCATTACTCTGTGTGACAGTGTCAGACAGTTTAAATACAATGGTGAACTAGTATATGCTGCTAAAGTGTTGTTTGTCAAACAGTTTTAGGCCCATCTAACATGTATTTGTCGAGTTATGGTCATTTTCATCATTATGTGCACATGTGGGAAAAAACGCATTTTCAGCAGATTTAAACGTCGAAAAGGGGAATTGCTTAAACGCTTCAGTCATTAGTCTGTGTGACAGTGTCAGACAGTTTAAATACAATGGTGAACTAGTATATGCTGCTAAAGCGTTGTTTGTCAAACAGTTTTAGGCCCATACAACATGTATTTGTCGAGGTATGAGCATTTTCAGAACATTGGACGGTTTGCTGTCTAGCTGAATTAGAGAAACACCGAACCATTGTCTCTTCAGAGGTGAATGATTCAGAATGCTGCAGTACAGCATTGAAATTTAATTAATATGATGAACTATTATGTGCTTCCTAAGTTTTTCTCTCAGATTTCTATGCCCATCTAACATGTATTTCTGGAGATATGATCATTTTCAGAACTTGTGACGGTTTGCTGTCTAGCTGAATTAGAGAAACACCGAACCATTGTCTCTTCAGAGGTGAATGATTCAGAATGCTGCAGTACAGCATAGAAATTTAATTAATATGATGAACTATTATGTGCTTCTTAAGTGTTTCTCACAGATTTCTAGGCCCATCTAACATGTATTTGTGGAGTTATGATCATTTTCATCATTGTGTGCACATGTGGGAAAAAACGCATTTTCAGCCGATTTAAACGTCGAAAAGGGGAATTGGTTAAACGCTTCAGTCATTACTCTGTGTGACAGTGTCAGACAGTTTAAATACAATGGTGAACTAGTATATGCTGCTAAAGTGTTGTTTGTCAACCAGTTTTAGGCCCATCTAACATGTATTTGTCGAGTTATGATCATTTTCATCATTATGTGTACATGTGGGAAAAAACGCATTTTCAGCCGATTTAAACGTCGAAAAGGGGAATTGGTTAAACGCTTCAGTCATTACTCTGTGTGACAGTGTCAGACAGTTTAAATACAATGGTGAACTAGTATATGCTGCTAAAGTGTTGTTTGTCAAACAGTTTTAGGCCCATGTAAAATGTATTTGTCGAGTTATGATTATATTCATCATTGTGTGCACATGTGGGGAAAAAACGCATTTTCAGCCGATTTAAACGTCGAAAAGTGGAATTGGTTAAACGCTTCAGTCATTACTCTGTGTGACAGTGTCAGACAGTTTAAATACAATGGTGAACTAGTATATGCTGCTAAAGTGTTGTTTGTCAAACAGTTTTAGGCCCATACAACATGTATTTGTCGAGGTAAGAGCATTTTCAGAACATTGGACGGTTTGCTGTCTAGCTGAATTAGAGAAACACCGAACCATTGTCTCTTCAGAGGTGAACGATTCAGAATGCTGCAGTACAGCATAGAAATTTTATTAATATGATGAACTATTATGTGCTTCCTATGTTTTTCTCTCAGATTTCTATGCCCATCTAACATGTATTTCTGGAGTTATGATCATTTTCAGAACTTGTGACGGTTTGCTGTCTAGCTGAATTAGAGAAACACCGAACCATTGTCTCTTCAGAGGTGAACGATTCAGAATGCTGCAGTACAGCATAGAAATTTTATTAATATGATGAACTATTATGTGCTTCCTAAGTTTTTCTCTCAGATTTCTATGCCCATCTAACATGTATTTGTGGAGTTAGGATCATTTTCATCATTGTGTGCACATGTGGGAAAAAACGCATTTTCAGCCGATGTAAATGTCGAAAAGGGGAATTGGTTAAACGCTTCAGTCATTACTCTGTGTGACAGTGTCAGACAGTTTAAATACAATGGTGAACTAGTATATGCTCCTAAAGTGTTGTTTGTCAAACAGTTTTAGGCCCATGTAAGATGTATTTGTCGAGTTATGATTATTTTCATCATTGTGTGCACATGTGGGAAAAAAACGCATTTTCAGCCGATTTAAACGTCGAAAAGGGGAATTGGTTAAACGCTTCAGTCATTACTCTGTGTGACAGTGTCAGACAGTTTAAATACAATGGTGAACAAGTATATGCTGCTAAAGTGTTGTTTGTCAAACAGTTTTAGGCCCATGAAAAATGTATTTGTCGAGTTATGATCATTTTCCTCATTGTGTGCACATGTGGGAAAAAACGCATTTTCAGCCGATTTAAACGTCGAAAAGGGGAATTGGTTAAACGCTTTAATCATTACTCTGTGTGACAGTGTCAGACAGTTTAAATACAATGGTGAACTAGTATATGCTCCTAAAGTGTTGTTTGTCAAACAGTTTTAGGCCCATGTAAAATGTATTTTTCGAGTTATGATTATTTTCATCATTGTGTGCACATGTGGGAAAAAAACGCATTTTCAGCCGATTTAAACGTCGAAAAGGGGAATTGGTTAAACGCTTCAGTCATTACTCTGTGTGACAGTGTCAGACAGTTTAAATACAATGGTGAACTAGTATATGCTGCTAAAGTGTTGTTTGTCAAACAGTTTTAGGCCCATGTAAAATGTTTTTGTCGAGTTATGAATATTTTCATCATTGTGTGCACATGTGGGAAAAAATGCATTTTCAGCCGATTTAAACGTCGAAAAGGGGAATTGGTTAAACGCTTCAGTCATTACTCTGTGTGACAGTGTCAGACAGTTTAAATACAATGGTGAACTAGTATATGCTGCTAAAGCGTTGTTTGTCAAACAGTTTTAGGCCCATACAACATGTATTTGTCGAGGTATGAGCATTTTCAGAACATTGGACGGTTTGCTGTCTAGCTGAATTAGAGAAACACCGAACCATTGTCTCTTCAGAGGTGAACGATTCAGAATGCTGCAGTACAGCATAAAAATTTTATTAATATGATGAACTATTATGTGCTTCCTAAGTTTTTCTCTCAGATTTCTATGCCCATCTAACATGTATTTGTGGAGTTAGGATCATTTTCATCATAGTGTGCACATGTGGGAAAAAACGCATTTTCAGCCGATTCAAACGTCGAAAAGGGGAATTGGTTAAACGCTTCAGTCATTACTCTGTGTGACAGTGTCAGACAGTTTAAATACAATGGTGAACTAGTATATGCTGCTAAAGTGTTTTTTGTCAAACAGTTTTAGGCCCATCTAACATGTATTTGTGGAGTTATGATCATTTTCATCATTGTGTGCACATGTGGGAAAAAACGCATTTTCAGCCGATTTAAACGTCGAAAAGGGGAATTGGTTAAACGCTTCAGTCATTACTCTGTGTGACAGTGTCAGACAGTTTAAATACAATGGTGAACTAGTATATGCTGCTAAAGCGTTGTTTGTCAAACAGTTTTAGGCCCATACAACATGTATTTGTCGAGGTATGAGCATTTTCAGAACATTGGACGGTTTGCTGTCTAGCTGAAATAGAGAAACACCGAACCATTGTCTCTTCAGAGGTGAACGATTCAGAATGCTGCAGTACAGCATAGAAATTTTATTAATATGATGAACTATTATGTGCTTCCTAAGTTTTTCTCTCAGATTTCTATGCCCATCTAACATGTATTTCTGGAGTTCTGATCATTTTCAGAACTTGTGACGGTTTGCTGTCTAGCTGAATTAGAGAAACACCGAACCATTGTCTCTTCAGAGGTGAATGATTCAGAATGCTGCAGTACAGCATAGAAATTTTATTAATATGATGAACTATTATGTGCTTCCTAAGTTTTTCTCTCAGATTTCTATGCCCATCTAACATGTATTTGTGGAGTTAGGATCATTTTCATCATAGTGTGCACATGTGGGAAAAAACGCATTTTCAGCCGATTTAAACGTCGAAAAGGGGAATTGGTTAAACGCTTCAGTCATTACTCTGTGTGACAGTGTCAGACAGTTTAAATACAATGGTGAACTAGTATATGCTGCTAAAGTGTTGTTTGTCAACCAGTTTTAGGCCCATCTAACATGTATTTGTCGAGTTATGATCATTTTCATCATTATGTGTACATGTGGGAAAAAACGCATTTTCAGCCGATTTAAACGTCGAAAAGGGGAATTGCTTAAACGCTTCAGTCATTACTCTGTGTGACAGTGTCAGACAGTTTAAATACAATGGTGAACTAGTATATGCTGCTAAAGCGTTGTTTGTCAAACAGTTTTAGGCCCATACAACATGTATTTGTCGAGGTATGAGCATTTTCAGAACATTGGACGGTTTGCTGTCTAGCTGAATTAGAGAAACACCGAACCATTGTCTCTTCAGAGGTGAACGATTCAGAATGCTGCAGTACAGCATAGAAATTTTATTAATATGATGAGCTATTATGTGCTTCCTAAGTTTTTCTCTCAGATTTCTATGCCCATCTAACATGTATTTCTGGAGTTCTGATCATTTTCAGAACTTGTGACGGTTTGCTGTCTAGCTGAATTAGAGAAACACCGAACCATTGTCTCTTCAGAGGTGAATGATTCAGAATGCTGCAGTACAGCATAGAAATTTTATTAATATGATGAACTATTATGTGCTTCCTAAGTTTTTCTCTCAGATTTCTATGCCCATCTTACATATATTTGTGGAGTTAGGATCATTTTCATCATAGTGTGCACATGTGGGAAAAAACGCATTTTCAGCCGATTTAAACGTCGAAAAGGGGAATTGGTTAAACGCTTCAGTCATTACTCTGTGTGACAGTGTCAGACAGTTTAAATACAATGGTGAACTAGTATATGCTGCTAAAGTGTTGTTTGTCAACCAGTTTTAGGCCCATCTAACATGTATTTGTGGAGTTATGATCATTTTCATCATTGTGTGCACATGTGGGAAAAAAAACGTATTTTCTGCCGATTTAAACGTCGAAAAGGGGAATTGGTTAAACGCTTCAGTCATTACTCTGTGTGACAGTGTCAGACAGTTTAAATACAATGGTGAACTAGTATATGCTGCTAAAGCGTTGTTTGTCAAACAGTTTTAGGCCCATACAACATGTATTTGTCGAGGTATGAGCATTTTCAGAACATTGGACGGTTTGCTGTCGAGCTGAAATAGAGAAACACCGAACCATTGTCTCTTCAGAGGTGAACGATTCAGAATGCTGCAGTACAGCATAGAAATTTTATTAATATGATGAACTATTATGTGCTTCCTAAGTTTTTCTCTCAGATTTCTATGCCCATCTAACATGTATTTCTGGAGTTCTGATCATTTTCAGAACTTGTGACGGTTTGCTGTCTAGCTGAATTAGAGAAACACCGAACCATTGTCTCTTCAGAGGTGAATGATTCAGAATGCTGCAGTACAGCATAGAAATTTTATTAATATGATGAACTATTATGTGCTTCCTAAGTTTTTCTCTCAGATTTCTATGCCCATCTAACATGTATTTGTGGAGTTAGGATCATTTTCATCATAGTGTGCACATGTGGGAAAAAACGCATTTTCAGCCGATTTAAACGTCGAAAAGGGGAATTGGTTAAACGCTTCAGTCATTACTCTGTGTGACAGTGTCAGACAGTTTAAATACAATGGTGAACTAGTATATGCTGCTAAAGTGTTGTTTGTCAACCAGTTTTAGGCCCATCTAACATGTATTTGTCGAGTTATGATCATTTTCATCATTATGTGTACATGTGGGAAAAAACGCATTTTCAGCCGATTTAAACGTCGAAAAGGGGAATTGCTTAAACGCTTCAGTCATTACTCTGTGTGACAGTGTCAGACAGTTTAAATACAATGGTGAACTAGTATATGCTGCTAAAGCGTTGTTTGTCAAACAGTTTTAGGCCCATACAACATGTATTTGTCGAGGTATGAGCATTTTCAGAACATTGGACGGTTTGCTGTCTAGCTGAATTAGAGAAACACCGAACCATTGTCTCTTCAGAGGTGAACGATTCAGAATGCTGCAGTACAGCATAGAAATTTTATTAATATGATGAACTATTATGTGCTTCCTAAGTTTTTCTCTCAGATTTCTATGCCCATCTAACATGTATTTCTGGAGTTCTGATCATTTTCAGAACTTGTGACGGTTTGCTGTCTAGCTGAATTAGAGAAACACCGAACCATTGTCTCTTCAGAGGTGAATGATTCAGAATGCTGCAGTACAGCATAGAAATTTTATTAATATGATGAACTATTATGTGCTTCCTAAGTTTTTCTCTCAGATTTCTATGCCCATCTTACATATATTTGTGGAGTTAGGATCATTTTCATCATAGTGTGCACATGTGGGAAAAAACGCATTTTCAGCCGATTTAAACGTCGAAAAGGGGAATTGGTTAAACGCTTCAGTCATTACTCTGTGTGACAGTGTCAGACAGTTTAAATACAATGGTGAACTAGTATATGCTGCTTAAGTGTTGTTTGTCAACCAGTTTTAGGCCCATCTAACATGTATTTGTGGAGTTATGATCATTTTCATCATTGTGTGCACATGTGGGAAAAAAAACGTATTTTCTGCCGATTTAAACGTCGAAAAGGGGAATTGGTTAAACGCTTCAGTCATTAATCTGTGTGACAGTGTCAGACAGTTTAAATACAGTGATGAACTAGTATATGCTGCTAAAGTGTTTTTTGTCAAACAGTTTTAGGCCCATACAACATGTATTTGTCGAGGTATGAGCATTTTCAGAACATTGGACGGTTTGCTGTCTAGCTGAATTAGAGAAACACCGAACCATTGTCTCTTCAGAGGTGAACGATTCAGAATGCTGCAGTACAGCATAGAAAATTTATTAATATGATGAACTATTATGTGCTTCCTAAGTTTTTCTCTCAGATTTCTATGCCCATCTAACATGTATTTCTGGAGTTATGATCATTTTCAGAACTTGTGACGGTTTGCTGTCTAGCTGAATTAGAGAAACACCGAACCATTGTCTCTTCAGAGGTGAATGATTCAGAATGTTGCAGTACAGCATAGAAATGTAATTAATATGATGAACTATTATGTGCTTCCTAAGTTTTTCTCTCAGATTTCTATGCCCATCTAACATGTATTTGTGGAGTTATGATCATTTTCATCATTGTGTGCACATGTGGGAAAAAACGCATTTTCAGCCGATTTAAACGTCGAAAAGGGGAATTGGTTAAACGCTTCAGTCATTACTCTGTGTGACAGTGTCAGACAGTTTAAATACAATGGTGAACTAGTATATGCTGCTAAAGTGTTGTTTGTCAACCAGTTTTAGGCCCATCTAACATGTATTTGTCGAGTTATGATCATTTTCATCATTATGTGTACATGTGGGAAAAAACGCATTTTCAGCCGATTTAAACGTCGAAAAGGGGAATTGGTTAAACGCTTCAGTCATTACTCTGTGTGACAGTGTCAGACAGTTTAAATACAATGGTGAACTAGAATGGTGAACTAGTATATGCTGCTAAAGCGTTGTTTGTCAAACAGTTTTAGGCCCAAACAACATGTATTTGTCGAGGTATGAGCATTTTCAGAACATTGGACGGTTTGCTGTCTAGCTGAATTAGAGAAACACCGAACCATTGTCTCTTCAGAGGTGAATGATTCAGAATGCTGCAGTACAGCATAGAAATTTTATTAATATGATGAACTATTATGTGCTTCCTAAGTTTTTCTCTCAGATTTCTATGCCCATCTAACATGTATTTGTGGAGTTAGGATCATTTTCATCATAGTGTGCACATGTGGGAAAAAACGCATTTTCAGCCGATTTAAACGTCGAAAAGGGGAATTGGTTAAACGCTTCAGTCATTACTCTGTGTGACAGTGTCAGACAGTTTAAATACAATGGTGAACTAGTATATGCTGCTAAAGTGTTGTTTGTCAAACAGTTTTAGGCCCATGTAAAATGTATTTGTCGAGTTATCATTATTTTCATCATTGTGTGCACATGTGGGAAAAAAACGCATTTTCAGCCGATTTAAACGTCGAAAAGGGGAATTGGTTAAACGCTTCAGTCATTACTCTGTGTGACAGTGTCAGACAAGTTAAATACAATGGTGAACTAGTATATGCTGCTAAAGTGTTGTTTGTCAAACAGTTTTAGGCCCATTTAAAATGTATTTGTCGAGTTATGAATATTTTCATCATTGTGTGCACATGTGGGAAAAAATGAATTTTCAGCCGATTTAAACGTCGAAAAGGGGAATTGGTTAACCGCTTCAGTCATTACTCTGTGTGACAGTGTCAGACAGTTTAAATACAATGGTGAACTAGTATATGCTGCTAAAGCGTTGTTTGTCAAACAGTTTTATGCCCATACAACATGTATTTGTCGAGGTATGATCATTTTCAGAACTTGTGACGGTTTGCTGTCTAGCTGAATTAGAGAAACACCGAACCAATGTCTCTTCAGAGGTGAATGATTCAGAATGCTGCAGTACAGCATAGAAATTTTATTAATATGATGAACTATTATGTGCTTCTTAAGTGTTTCTCACAGATTTCTAGGCCCATCTAACATGTATTTGTGGAGTTATGATCATTTTCATCATTGTGTGCACATGTGGGAAAAAACGCATTTTCAGCCGATTTAAACGTCGAAAAGGGGAATTGGTTAAACGCTTCAGTCATTACTCTGTGTGACAGTGTCAGACAGTTTAAATACAATGGTGAACTAGTATATGCTGCTAAAGTGTTGTTTGTCAACCAGTTTTAGGCCCATCTAACATGTATTTGTCGAGTTATGATCATTTTCATCATTATGTGTACATGTGGGAAAAAACGCATTTTCAGCCGATTTAAACGTCGAAAAGGGGAATTGGTTAAACGCTTCAGTCATTACTCTGTGTGACAGTGTCAGACAGTTTAAATACAATGGTGAACTAGTATATGCTGCTAAAGTGTTGTTTGTCAAACAGTTTTAGGCCCATCTAACATGTATTTGTCGAGTTATGATCATTTTCATCATTGTGTGCACATGTGGGAAAAAACGCATTTTCAGCCGATTTAAACGTCGAAAAGGGGAATTGCTTAAACGCTTCAGTCATTACTCTGTGTGACAGTGTCAGACAGTTTAAATACAATGGTGAACTAGTATATGCTGCTAAAGTGTTGTTTGTCAACCAGTTTTAGGCCCATCAAACATGTATTTGTTGAGTTATGATCATTTTCATCATTATGTGTACATGTGGGAAAAAACGCATTTTCAGCCGATTTAAACGTCGAAAAGGGGAATTGCTTAAACGCTTCAGTCATTACTCTGTGTGACAGTGTCAGACAGTTTAAATACAATGGTGAACAAGTATATGCTGCTAAAGTGTTGTTTGTCAACCAGTTTTAGGCCCATCTAACATGTATTTGTGGAGTTATGATCATTTTCATCATTGTGTGCAAATGTGGGAAAAAACGCATTTTCAGCCGATTTAAACGTCGAAAAGGGGAATTGGTTAAACGCTTCAGTCATTACTCTGTGTGACAGTGTCAGACAGTTTAAATACAATGGTGAACTAGTATATGCTGCTAAAGCGTTGTTTGTCAAACAGTTTTAGGCCCATACAACATGTATTTGTCGAGGTATGAGCATTTTCAGAACATTGGACGGTTTGCTGTCTAGCTGAATGAGAGAAACACCGAACCATTGTCTCTTCAAAGGTGAATGATTCAGAATGCTGCAGTACAGCATAGAAATTTTATTAATATGATGAACTATTATGTGCTTCCTAAGTTTTTCTCTCAGATTTCTATGCCCATCCAACATGTATTTGTGGAGTTAGGATCATTTTCATCATAGTGTGCACATGTGGGAAAAAACGCATTTTCAGCCGATTTAAACGTCGAAAAGGGGAATTGGTTAAACGCTTCAGTCATTACTCTGTGTGACAGTGTCAGACAGTTTAAATACAATGGTGAACAAGTATATGCTGCTAAAGTGTTGTTTGTCAAACAGTTTTAGGCCCATGTAAAATGTATTTGTCGAGTTATGATCATTTTCATCATTGTGTGCACATGTGGGAAAAAACGCATTTTCAGCCGATTTAAACGTCGAAAAGGGGAATTGGTTAAACGCTTCAGTCATTACTCTGTGTGACAGTGTCAGACAGTTTAAATACAATGGTGAACTAGTATATGCTGCTAAAGTGTTGTTTGTCAAACAGTTTTAGGCCCATCTAACATGTATTTGTTGAGTTATGATCATTTTCATCATTATGTGTACATGTGGGAAAAAACGTATTTTCAGCCGATTTAAACGTCGAAAAGGGGAATTGCTTAAACGCTTCAGTCATTACTCTGTGTGACAGTGTCAGACAGTTTAAATACAATGGTGAACAAGTATATGCTGCTAAAGTGTTGTTTGTCAACCAGTTTTAGGCCCATCTAACATGTATTTGTGGAGTTATGATCATTTTCATCATTGTGTGCAAATGTGGGAAAAAACGCATTTTCAGCCGATTTAAACGTCGAAAAGGGGAATTGGTTAAACGCTTCAGTCATTACTCTGTGTGACAGTGTCAGACAGTTTAAATACAATGGTGAACTAGTATATGCTGCTAAAGCGTTGTTTGTCAAACAGTTTTAGGCCCATACAACATGTATTTGTCGAGGTATGAGCATTTTCAGAACATTGGACGGTTTGCTGTCTAGCTGAATGAGAGAAACACCGAACCATTGTCTCTTCAGAGGTGAATGATTCAGAATGCTGCAGTACAGCATAGAAATTTTATTAATATGATGAACTATTATGTGCTTCCTAAGTTTTTCTCTCAGATTTCTATGCCCATCCAACATGTATTTGTGGAGTTAGGATCATTTTCATCATAGTGTGCACATGTGGGAAAAAACGCATTTTCAGCCGATTTAAACGTCGAAAAGGGGAATTGGTTAAACGCTTCAGTCATTACTCTGTGTGACAGTGTCAGACAGTTTAAATACAATGGTGAACAAGTATATGCTGCTAAAGTGTTGTTTGTCAAACAGTTTTAGGCCCATGTAAAATGTATTTGTCGAGTTATGATCATTTTCATCATTGTGTGCACATGTGGGAAAAAACGCATTTTCAGCCGATTTAAACGTCGAAAAGGGGAATTGGTTAAACGCTTCAGTCATTACTCTGTGTGACAGTGTCAGACAGTTTAAATACAATGGTGAACTAGTATATGCTGCTAAAGCGTTGTTTGTCAAACAGTTTTAGGCCCATACAACATGTATTTGTCGAGGTAAGAGCATTTTCAGAACATTGGACGGTTTGCTGTCTAGCTGAATTAGAGAAACACCGAACCATTGTCTCTTCAGAGGTGAACGATTCAGAATGCTGCAGTACAGCATAGAAATTTTATTAATATGATGAACTATTATGTGCTTCCTATGTTTTTCTCTCAGATTTCTATGCCCATCTAACATGTATTTCTGGAGTTAATGTCATTTTCAGAACTTGTGACGGTTTGCTGTCTAGCTGAATTAGAGAAACACCGAACCATTGTCTCTTCAGAGGTGAACGATTCAGAATGCTGCAGTACAGCATAGAAATTTTATTAATATGATGAACTATTATGTGCTTCCTAAGTTTTTCTCTCAGATTTCTATGCCCATCTAACATGTATTTGTGGAGTTAGGATCATTTTCATCATTGTGGTCACATGTGGGAAAAAACGCATTTTCAGCCGATGTAAACGTCGAAAAGGGGAATTGGTTAAACGCTTCAGTCATTACTCTGTGTGACAGTGTCAGACAGTTTAAATACAATGGTGAACTAGTATATGCTCCTAAAGTGTTGTTTGTCAAACAGTTTTAGGCCCATGTAAGATGTATTTGTCGAGTTATGATTATTTTCATCATTGTGTGCACATGTGGGAAAAAAACGCATTTTCAGCCGATTTAAACGTCGAAAAGGGGAATTGGTTAAACGCTTCAGTCATTACTCTGTGTGACAGTGTCAGACAGTTTAAATACAATGGTGAACAAGTATATGCTGCTAAAGTGTTGTTTGTCAAACAGTTTTAGGCCCATGTAAAATGTATTTGTCGAGTTATGATCATTTTCCTCATTGTGTGCACATGTGGGAAAAAACGCATTTTCAGCCGATTTAAACGTCGAAAAGGGGAATTGGTTAAACGCTTTAATCATTACTCTGTGTGACAGTGTCAGACAGTTTAAATACAATGGTGAACTAGTATATGCTCCTAAAGTGTTGTTTGTCAAACAGTTTTAGGCCCATGTAAAATGTATTTTTCGAGTTATGATTATTTTCATCATTGTGTGCACATGTGGGAAAAAAACGCATTTTCAGCCGATTTAAACGTCGAAAAGGGGAATTGGTTAAACGCTTCAGTCATTACTCTGTGTGACAGTGTCAGACAGTTTAAATACAATGGTGAACTAGTATATGCTGCTAAAGTGTTGTTTGTCAAACAGTTTTAGGCCCATGTAAAATGTGTTTGTCGAGTTATGAATATTTTCATCATTGTGTGCACATGTGGGAAAAAATGCATTTACAGCCGATTTAAACGTCGAAAAGGGGAATTGGTTAAACGCTTCAGTCATTACTCTGTGTGACAGTGTCAGACAGTTTAAATACAATGGTGAACTAGTATATGCTGCTAAAGCGTTGTTTGTCAAACAGTTTTAGGCCCATCCAACATGTATTTGTCGAGGTATGAGCATTTTCAGAACATTGGACGGTTTGCTGTCTAGCTGAATTAGAGAAACACCGAACCATTGTCTCTTCAGAGGTGAACGATTCAGAATGCTGCAGTACAGCATAGAAATTTTATTAATATGATGAACTATTATGTGCTTCCTAAGTTTTTCTCTCAGATTTCTATGCCCATCTAACATGTATTTGTGGAGTTAGGATCATTTTCATCATAGTGTGCACATGTGGGAAAAAACGCATTTTCAGCCGATTCAAACGTCGAAAAGGGGAATTGGTTAAACGCTTCAGTCATTACTCTGTGTGACAGTGTCAGACAGTTTAAATACAATGGTGAACTAGTATATGCTGCTAAAGTGTTTTTTGTCAAACAGTTTTAGGCCCATCTAACATGTATTTGTGGAGTTATGATCATTTTCATCATTGTGTGCACATGTGGGAAAAAACGCATTTTCAGCCGATTTAAACGTCGAAAAGGGGAATTGGTTAAACGCTTCAGTCATTACTCTGTGTGACAGTGTCAGACAGTTTAAATACAATGGTGAACTAGTATATGCTGCTAAAGCGTTGTTTGTCAAACAGTTTTAGGCCCATACAACATGTATTTGTCGAGGTATGAGCATTTTCAGAACATTGGACGGTTTGCTGTCTAGCTGAATTAGAGAAACACCGAACCATTGTCTCTTCAGAGGTGAACGATTCAGAATGCTGCAGTACAGCATAGAAATTTTATTAATATGATGAACTATTATGTGCTTCCTAAGTTTTTCTCTCAGATTTCTATGCCCATCTAACATGTATTTCTGGAGTTCTGATCATTTTCAGAACTTGTGACGGTTTGCTGTCTAGCTGAATTAGAGAAACACCGAACCATTGTCTCTTCAGAGGTGAATGATTCAGAATGCTGCAGTACAGCATAGAAATTTTATTAATATGATGAACTATTATGTGCTTCCTAAGTTTTTCTCTCAGATTTCTATGCCCATCTTACATATATTTGTGGAGTTAGGATCATTTTCATCATAGTGTGCACATGTGGGAAAAAACGCATTTTCAGCCGATTTAAACGTCGAAAAGGGGAATTGGTTAAACGCTTCAGTCATTACTCTGTGTGACAGTGTCAGACAGTTTAAATACAATGGTGAACTAGTATATGCTGCTAAAGTGTTGTTTGTCAACCAGTTTTAGGCCCATCTAACATGTATTTGTGGAGTTATGATCATTTTCATCATTGTGTGCACATGTGGGAAAAAAAACGTATTTTCTGCCGATTTAAACGTCGAAAAGGGGAATTGGTTAAACGCTTCAGTCATTAATCTGTGTGACAGTGTCAGACAGTTTAAATACAGTGATGAACTAGTATATGCTGCTAAAGTGTTTTTTGTCAAACAGTTTTAGGCCCATACAACATGTATTTGTCGAGGTATGAGCATTTTCAGAACATTGGACGGTTTGCTGTCTAGCTGAATTAGAGAAACACCGAACCATTGTCTCTTCAGAGGTGAACGATTCAGAATGCTGCAGTACAGCATAGAAAATTTATTAATATGATGAACTATTATGTGCTTCCTAAGTTTTTCTCTCAGATTTCTATGCCCATCTAACATGTATTTCTGGAGTTATGATCATTTTCAGAACTTGTGACGGTTTGCTGTCTAGCTGAATTAGAGAAACACCGAACCATTGTCTCTTCAGAGGTGAATGATTCAGAATGCTGCAGTACAGCATAGAAATGTAATTAATATGATGAACTATTATGTGCTTCCTAAGTTTTTCTCTCAGATTTCTATGCCCATCTAACATGTATTTCTGGAGTTATGATCATTTTCATCATTGTGTGCACATGTGGGAAAAAAACGCATTTTCAGCCGATTTAAACGTCGAAAAGGGGAATTGGTTAAACGCTTCAGTCATTACTCTGTGTGACAGTGTCAGACAGTTTAAATACAATGGTGAACTAGTATATGCTGCTAAAGTGTTTTTGGTCAAACAGTTTTAGGCCCATCTAACATGTATTTGTGGAGTTAGGATCATTTTCATCATAGTGTGCACATGTGGGAAAAAACGCATTTTCAGCCGATTTAAACGTCGAAAAGGGGAATTGGTTAAACGCTTCAGTCATTACTCTGTGTGACAGTGTCAGACAGTTTAAATACAATGGTGAACAAGTATATGCTGCTAAAGTGTTGTTTGTCAAACAGTTTTAGGCCCATGTAAAATGTATTTGTCGAGTTATGATCATTTTCCTCATTGTGTGCACATGTGGGAAAAAACGCATTTGCAGCCGATTTAAACGTCGAAAAGGGGAATTGGTTAAACGCTTCAGTCATTACTCTGTGTGACAGTGTCAGACAGTTTAAATACAATGGTGAACTAGTATATGCTGCTAAAGCGTTGTTTGTCAACCAGTTTTAGGCCCATACAACATGTATTTGTCGAGGTATGAGCATTTTCAGAACATTGGACGGTTTGCTGTCTAGCTGAATTAGAGAAACACCGAACCATTTTCTCTTCAGAGGTGAATGATTCAGAATGCTGCAGTACAGCATAGAAATTTTATTAATATGATGAACTATAATGTGCTTCCTAAGTTTTTCTCTCAGATTTCTATGCCCATCTAACATGTATTTGTGGAGTTAGGATCATTTTCATCATAGTGTGCACATGTGGGAAAAAACGCATTTTCAGCCGATTTAAACGTCGAAAAGGGGAATTGGTTAAACGCTTCAGTCATTACTCTGTGTGACAGTGTCAGACAGTTTAAATACAATGGTGAACCAGTATATGCTGCTAAATTGTTGTTTGTCAACCAGTTTTAGGCCCATCTAACATGTATTTGTGGAGTTATGATCATTTTCATCATTGTGTGCACATGTGGGAAAAAACGCATTTTCAGCCGATTTAAACGTCGAAAAGGGGAATTGGTTAAACGCTTCAGTCATTACTCTGTGTGAGAGTGTCAGACAGTTTAAATACAAAGGTGAACTAGTATATGCTGCTAAAGTGTTGTTTGTCAACCAGTTTTAGGCCCATCTAACATGTATTTGTCGAGTTATGATCATTTTCATCATGATGTGTACATGTGGGAAAAAACGCATTTTCAGCCGATTTAAACGTCGAAAAGGGGAATTGCTTAAACGCTTCAGTCATTACTCTGTGTGACAGTGTCAGACAGTTTAAATACAATGGTGAACTAGTATATGCTGCTAAAGTGTTGTTTGTCAAACAGTTTTAGGCCCATACAACATGTATTTGTCGAGGTATGAGCATTTTCAGAACATTGGACGGTTTGCTGTCTAGCTGAATTAGAGAAACACCGAACCATTGTCTCTTCAGAGGTGAATGATTCAGAATGCTGCAGTACAGCATAGAAATTTTATTAATATGATGAACTATTATGTGCTTCCAAAGTTTTTCTCTCAGATTTCTATGCCCATCTAACATGTATTTCTGGAGTTCTGATCATTTTCAGAACTTGTGACGGTTTGCTGTCTAGCTGAATTAGAGAAACACCGAACCATTGTCTCTTCAGAGGTGAATGATTCAGAATGCTGCAGTACAGCATAGAAATTTTATTAATATGATGAACTATTATGTGCTTCCTAAGTTTTTCTCTCAGATTTCTATGCCCATCTTACATATATTTGTGGAGTTAGGATCATTTTCATCATAGTGTGCACATGTGGGAAAAAACGCATTTTCAGCCGATTTAAACGTCGAAAAGGGGAATTGGTTAAACGCTTCAGTCATTACTCTGTGTGACAGTGTCAGACAGTTTAAATACAATGGTGAACTAGTATATGCTGCTAAAGTGTTGTTTGTCAACCAGTTTTAGGCCCATCTAACATGTATTTGTGGAGTTATGATCATTTTCATCATTGTGTGCACATGTGGGAAAAAAAACGTATTTTCTGCCGATTTAAACGTCGAAAAGGGGAATTGGTTAAACGCTTCAGTCATTACTCTGTGTGACAGTGTCAGACAGTTTAAATACAATGGTGAACTAGTATATGCTGCTAAAGCGTTGTTTGTCAAACAGTTTTAGGCCCATACAACATGTATTTGTCGAGGTATGAGCATTTTCAGAACATTGGACGGTTTGCTGTCTAGCTGAAATAGAGAAACACCGAACCATTGTCTCTTCAGAGGTGAACGATTCAGAATGCTGCAGTACAGCATAGAAATTTTATTAATATGATGAACTATTATGTGCTTCCTAAGTTTTTCTCTCAGATTTCTATGCCCATCTAACATGTATTTCTGGAGTTCTGATCATTTTCAGAACTTGTGACGGTTTGCTGTCTAGCTGAATTAGAGAAACACCGAACCATTGTCTCTTCAGAGGTGAATGATTCAGAATGCTGCAGTACAGCATAGAAATTTTATTAATATGATGAACTATTATGTGCTTCCTATGCTTTTCTCTCAGATTTCTATGCCCATCTAACATGTATTTGTGGAGTTAGGATCATTTTCATCATAGTGTGCACATGTGGGAAAAAACGCATTTTCAGCCGATTTAAACGTCGAAAAGGGGAATTGGTTAAACGCTTCAGTCATTACTCTGTGTGACAGTGTCAGACAGTTTAAATACAATGGTGAACTAGTATATGCTGCTAAAGTGTTGTTTGTCAACCAGTTTTAGGCCCATCTAACATGTATTTGTCGAGTTATGATCATTTTCATCATTATGTGTACATGTGGGAAAAAACGCATTTTCAGCCGATTTAAACGTCGAAAAGGGGAATTGCTTAAACGCTCCAGTCATTACTCTGTGTGACAGTGTCAGACAGTTTAAATACAATGGTGAACTAGTATATGCTGCTAAAGCGTTGTTTGTCAAACAGTTTTAGGCCCATACAACATGTATTTGTCGAGGTATGAGCATTTTCAGAACATTGGACGGTTTGCTGTCTAGCTGAATTAGAGAAACACCGAACCATTGTCTCTTCAGAGGTGAACGATTCAGAATGCTGCAGTACAGCATAGAAATTTTATTAATATGATGAACTATTATGTGCTTCCTAAGTTTTTCTCTCAGATTTCTATGCCCATCTAACATGTATTTCTGGAGTTCTGATCATTTTCAGAACTTGTGACGGTTTGCTGTCTAGCTGAATTAGAGAAACACCGAACCATTGTCTCTTCAGAGGTGAATGATTCAGAATGCTGCAGTACAGCATAGAAATTTTATTAATATGATGAACTATTATGTGCTTCCTAAGTTTTTCTCTCAGATTTCTATGCCCATCTTACATATATTTGTGGAGTTAGGATCATTTTCATCATAGTGTGCACATGTGGGAAAAAACGCATTTTCAGCCGATTTAAACGTCGAAAAGGGGAATTGGTTAAACGCTTCAGTCATTACTCTGTGTGACAGTGTCAGACAGTTAAAATACAATGGTGAACTAGTATATGCTGCTAAAGTGTTGTTTGTCAACCAGTTTTAGGCCCATCTAACATGTATTTGTGGAGTTATGATCATTTTCATCATTGTGTGCACATGTGGGAAAAAAAACGTATTTTCTGCCGATTTAAACGTCGAAAAGGGGAATTGGTTAAACGCTTCAGTCATTAATCTGTGTGACAGTGTCAGACAGTTTAAATACAGTGATGAACTAGTATATGCTGCTAAAGTGTTTTTTGTCAAACAGTTTTAGGCCCATACAACATGTATTTGTCGAGGTATGAGCATTTTCAGAACATTGGACGGTTTGCTGTCTAGCTGAATTAGAGAAACACCGAACCATTGTCTCTTCAGAGGTGAACGATTCAGAATGCTGCAGTACAGCATAGAAAATTTATTAATATGATGAACTATTATGTGCTTCCTAAGTTTTTCTCTCAGATTTCTATGCCCATCTAACATGTATTTCTGGAGTTATGATCATTTTCAGAACTTGTGACGGTTTGCTGTCTAGCTGAATTAGAGAAACACCGAACCATTGTCTCTTCAGAGGTGAATGATTCAGAATGCTGCAGTACAGCATAGAAATGTAATTAATATGATGAACTATTATGTGCTTCCTAAGTTTTTCTCTCAGATTTCTATGCCCATCTAACATGTATTTCTGGAGTTATGATCATTTTCGTCATTGTGTGCACATGTGGGAAAAAAACGCATTTTCAGCCGATTTAAACGTCGAAAAGGGGAATTGGTTAAACGCTTCAGTCATTACTCTGTGTGACAGTGTCAGACAGTTTAAATACAATGGTGAACTAGTATATGCTGCTAAAGTGTTTTTGGTCAAACAGTTTTAGGCCCATCTAACATGTATTTGTGGAGTTAGGATCATTTTCATCATAGTGTGCACATGTGGGAAAAAACGCATTTTCAGCCGATTTAAACGTCGAAAAGGGGAATTGGTTAAACGCTTCAGTCATTACTCTGTGTGACAGTGTCAGACAGTTTAAATACAATGGTGAACAAGTATATGCTGCCAAAGTGTTGTTTGTCAAACAGTTTTAGGCCCATGTAAAATGTATTTGTCGAGTTATGATCATTTTCCTCATTGTGTGCACATGTGGGAAAAAACGCATTTTCAGCCGATTTAAACGTCGAAAAGGGGAATTGGTTAAACGCTTCAGTCATTACTCTGTGTGACAGTGTCAGACAGTTTAAATACAATGGTGAACTAGTATATGCTGCTAAAGCGTTGTTTGTCAACCAGTTTTAGGCCCATACAACATGTATTTGTCGAGGTATGAGCATTTTCAGAACATTGGACGGTTTGCTGTCTAGCTGAATTAGAGAAACACCGAACCATTTTCTCTTCAAAGGTGAATGATTCAGAATGCTGCAGTACAGCATAGAAATTTTATTAATATGATGAACTATAATGTGCTTCCTAAGTTTTTCTCTCAGATTTCTATGCCCATCTAACATGTATTTGTGGAGTTAGGATCATTTTCATCATAGTGTGCACATGTGGGAAAAAACGCATTTTCAGCCGATTTAAACGTCGAAAAGGGGAATTGGTTAAACGCTTCAGTCATTACTCTGTGTGACAGTGTCAGACAGTTTAAATACAATGGTGAACCAGTATATGCTGCTAAAGTGTTGTTTGTCAACCAGTTTTAGGCCCATCTAACATGTATTTGTGGAGTTATGATCATTTTCATCATTGTGTGCACATGTGGGAAAAAACGCATTTTCAGCCGATTTAAACGTCGAAAAGGGGAATTGGTTAAACGCTTCAGTCATTACTCTGTGTGAGAGTGTCAGACAGTTTAAATACAAAGGTGAACTAGTATATGCTGCTAAAGTGTTGTTTGTCAACCAGTTTTAGGCCCATCTAACATGTATTTGTCGAGTTATGATCATTTTCATCATGATGTGTACATGTGGGAAAAAACGCATTTTCAGCCGATTTAAACGTCGAAAAGGGGAATTGCTTAAACGCTTCAGTCATTACTCTGTGTGACAGTGTCAGACAGTTTAAATACAATGGTGAACTAGTATATGCTGCTAAAGTGTTGTTTGTCAAACAGTTTTAGGCCCATACAACATGTATTTGTCGAGGTATGAGCATTTTCAGAACATTGGACGGTTTGCTGTCTAGCTGAATTAGAGAAACACCGAACCATTGTCTCTTCAGAGGTGAATGATTCAGAATGCTGCAGTACAGCATTGAAATTTAATTAATATGATGAACTATTATGTGCTTCCTAAGTTTTTCTCTCAGATTTCTATGCCCATCTAACATGTATTTGTGGAGTTAGGATCATTTTCATCATAGTGTGCACATGTGGGAAAAAACGCATTTTCAGCCGATTTAAACGTCGAAAAGGGGAATTGGTTAAACGCTTCAGTCATTACTCTGTGTGACAGTGTCAGACAGTTTAAATACAATGGTGAACTAGTATATGCTGCTAAAGTGTTTTTTGTCAAACAGTTTTAGGCCCATCTAACATGTATTTGTGGAGTTATGATCATTTTCATCATTGTGTGCACATGTGGGAAAAAACGCATTTTCAGCCGATTTAAACGTCGAAAAGGGGAATTGGTTAAACGCTTCAGTCATTACTCTGTGTGACAGTGTCAGACAGTTTAAATACCATGGTGAACTAGTATATGCTGCTAAAGTGTTGTTTGTCAACCAGTTTTAGGCCCATCTAACATGTATTTGTCGAGTTATGATCATTTTCATCATTATGTGTACATGTGGGAAAAAACGCATTTTCAGCCGATTTAAACGTCGAAAAGGGGAATTGCTTAAATGCTTCAGTCATTACTCTGTGTGACAGTGTCAGACAGTTTAAATACAATGGTGAACTAGTATATGCTGCTAAAGCGTTGTTTGTCAAACAGTTTAAGGCCCATACAACATGTATTTGTCGAGGTATGAGCATTTTCAGAACATTGGACGGTTTGCTGTCTAGCTGAATTAGAGAAACACCGAACCATTGTCTCTTCAGAGGTGAATGATTCAGAATGCTGCAGTACAGCATTGAAATTTAATTAATATGATGAACTATTATGTGCTTCCTAAGTTTTTCTCTCAGATTTCTATGCCCATCTAACATGTATTTGTGGAGTTAGGATCATTTTCATCATTGTGTGCACATTTGGGAAAAAACGCATTTTCAGCCGATTTAAACGTCGAAAAGGGGAATTGGTTAAACGCTTCAGTCATTACTCTGTGTGACAGTGTCAGACAGTTTAAATACAATGGTGAACTAGTATATGCTGCTAAAGTGTTTTTTGTCAAACAGTTTTAGGCCCATCTAACATGTATTTGTGGAGTTATGATCATTTTCATCATTGTGTGCACATGTGGGAAAAAACGCATTTTCAGCCGATTTAAACGTCGAAAAGGTGAATTGGTTAAACGCTTCAGTCATTACTCTGTGTGACAGTGTCTGACAGTTTAAATACAATGGTGAACTAGTATATGCTGCTAAAGTGCTGTTTGTCAAACGGTTTTTGGCCCATGTAAAATGTATGTGTCGAGTTATGATTATTTTCATCATTATGTGCACATGTGGGAAAAAACGCATTTTCAGCCGATTTAAACGTCGAAAAGGGGAATTGGTTAAACGCTTCAGTCATTACTCTGTGTGACAGTGTCAGACAGTTTAAATACCATGGTGAACTAGTATATGATGCTAAAGTGTTGTTTGTCAACCAGTTTTAGGCCCATCTAACATGTATTTGTCGAGTTATGATCATTTTCATCATTATGTGTACATGTGGGAAAAAACGCATTTTCAGCCGATTTAAACGTCGAAAAGGGGAATTGCTTAAATGCTTCAGTCATTACTCTGTGTGACAGTGTCAGACAGTTTAAATACAATGGTGAACTAGTATATGCTGCTAAAGCGTTGTTTGTCAAACAGTTTTAGGCCCATACAACATGTATTTGTCGAGGTATGAGCATTTTCAGAACATTGGACGGTTTGCTGTCTAGCTGAATTAGAGAAACACCGAACCATTGTCTCTTCAGAGGTGAATGATTCAGAATGCTGCAGTACAGCATTGAAATTTAATTAATATGATGAACTATTATGTGCTTCCTAAGTTTTTCTCTCAGATTTCTATGCCCATGTAAAATGTATTTGTCGAGTTATGATTATTTTCATCATTGTGTGCACATGTGGGAAAAAACGCATTTTCAGCCGATTTAAACGTCGAAAAGGGGAATTGGTTAAACGCTTCAGTCATTACTCTGTGTGACAGTGTCAGACAGTTTAAATACCATGGTGAACTAGTATATGCTGCTAAAGTGTTGTTTGTCAACCAGTTTTAGGCCCATGTAAAATGTATTTGTCGAGTTATGATCATTTTCATCATTGTGTGCACATGTGGGAAAAAACGCATTTTCAGCCGATTTAAACGTCGAAAAGGGGAATTGGTTAAACGCTTCAGTCATTACTCTGTGTGACAGTGTCAGACAGTTTAAATACCATGGTGAACTAGTATATGCTGCTAAAGTGTTGTTTGTCAACCAGTTTTAGGCCCATCTAACATGTATTTGTCGAGTTATGATCATTTTCACCATTATGTGTACATGTGGGAAAAAACGCATTTTCAGCCGATTTAAACGTCGAAAAGGAGAATTGGTTAAACGCTTCAGTCATTACTCTGTGTGACAGTGTCAGACTGTTTGAATACCATGGTGAACTAGTATATGCTGCTAAAGTGTTGTTTGTCAACCAGTTTTTGGCCCATCTAACATGTATTTGTCGAGTTATGATCATTTTCATCATTATGTGTACATGTGGGAAAAAACGCATTTTCAGACGATTTAAACGTCGAAAAGGGGAATTGCTTAAATGCTTCAGTCATTACTCAGTGTGACAGTGTCAGACAGTTTAAATACAATGGTGAACTAGTATATGCTGCTAAAGCGTTGTTTGTCAAACAGTTTTAGGCCCATACAACATGTATTTGTCGAGGTATGAGCATTTTCAGAACATTGGACGGTTTGCTGTCTAGCTGAATTAGAGAAACACCGAACCATTGTCTCTTCAGAGGTGAATGATTCAGAATGCTGCAGTACAGCATTGAAATTTAATTAATATGATGAACTATTATGTGCTTCCTAAGTTTTTCTCTCAGATTTCTATGCCCATCTAACATGTATTTCTGGAGTTATGATCATTTTCAGAACTTGTGACGGTTTGCTGTCTAGCTGAAATAGAGAAACACCGAACCATTGTCTCTTCAGAGGTGAATGATTCAGAATGCTGCAGTACAGCATAGAAATTTAATTAATATGATGAAGTATTATGTGCTTCTTAAGTGTTTCTCACAGATTTCTAGGCCCATCTAACATGTATTTGTGGAGTTATGATCATTTTCATCATAGTGTGCACATGTGGGAAAAAACGCATTTTCAGCCGATTTAAACGTCGAAAAGGGGAATTGGTTAAACGCTTCAGTCATTACTCTGTGTGACAGTGTCAGACAGTTTAAATACAATGGTGAACAAGTATATGCTGCTAAAGTGTTGTTTGTCAAACAGTTTTAGGCCCATGTAAAATGTATTTGTCGAGTTAAGATTATTTTCATCATTGTGTGCACATGTGGGAAAAAACGCATTTTTTGCCGATTTAAACGTCGAAAAGGGGAATTGGTTAAACGCTTCAGTCATTACTCTGTGTGACAGTGTCAGACAGTTTAAATACAATGGTGAACTAGTATATGCTGCTAAAGTGTTGTTTGTCAAACAGTTTTAGGCCCATGTAAAATGTATTTGTCGAGTTATGATCATTTTCATCATTGTGTGCACATGTGGGAAAAAACGCATTTTCAGCCGATTTAAACGTCGAAAAGGGGAATTGGTTAAACGCTTCAGTCATTACTCTGTGTGACAGTGTCAGACAGTTTAAATACCATGGTGAACTAGTATATGCTGCTAAAGTGTTGTTTGTCAACCAGTTTTAGGCCCATCTAACATGTATTTGTCGAGTTATGATCATTTTCACCATTATGTGTACATGTGGGAAAAAACGCATTTTCAACCGATTTAAACGTCGAAAAGGGGAATTGCTTAAACGCTTCAGTCATTACTCTGTGTGACAGTGTCAGACAGTTTAAATACCATGGTGAACTAGTATATGCTGCTAAAGTGTTGTTTGTCAACCAGTTTTTGGCCCATCTAACATGTATTTGTCGAGTTATGATCATTTTCATCATTATGTGTACATGTGGGAAAAAACGCATTTTCAGCCGATTTAAACGTCGAAAAGGGGAATTGCTTAAACGCTTCAGTCATTACTCTGTGTGACAGTGTCAGACAGTTTAAATACAATGGTGAACTAGTATATGCTGCTAAAGCGTTGTTTGTCAAACAGTTTTAGGCCCATACAACATGTATTTGTCGAGTTATGATCATTTTCATCATTGTGTGCACATGTGGGAAAAAACGCATTTTCAGCCGATTTAAACGTCGAAAAGGGGAACTGGTTAAACGCTTCAGTCATAACTCTGTGTGACAGTGTCAGACAGTTTAAATACAATGGTGAACTAGTATATGCTGCTAAAGCGTTGTTTGTCAAACAGTTTTAGGCCCATACAACATGTATTTGTCGAGGTATGAGCATTTTCAGAACATTGGACGGTTTGCTGTCTAGCTGAATTAGAGAAACACTGAACCATTGTCTCTTCAGAGGTGAATGATTCAGAATGCTGCTGTACAGCATAGAAATTTAATTAATATGATGAACTATTATGTGCTTCCTAAGTTTTTCTCTCAGATTTCTAGGCCCATCTAACATGTATTTCTGGAGTTATGATTATTTTCAGAACTTGTTACGGTTTGCTGTCTAGCTTAATTAGAGAAACACCGAACCATTGTCTCTTCAGAGGTGAATGATTGAGAATGCTGCAGTACAGCATAGAAATTTAATTAATATGATGAACTATTATGTGCTTCCTATGTTTTTCTCTCAGATTTCTATGCCCATCTCACATGTATTTTTTGAGTTAGGATCATTTTCATCATTGTGTGCACATGTGGGAAAAAACGCATTTTCAGCCGATTTAAACGTCGAAAAGGGGAATTGGTTAAACGCTTCAGTCATTACTCTGTGTGACAGTGTCAGACAGTTTAAATACAATGGTGAACTAGTATATGCTGCTAAAGTGTTGTTTGTCAAACAGTTTTAGTCCCATACAACATGTATTTGTCGAGTCGAAAAACTTCAAAATATACAACGCCGAAAAATATCACAAATACTTCAAAATTTACAACCCAGATAAATATCCCAAAAACGACTTACGGAAAATTTCGAAAAACGTCAAAATACACAACGCCAAAAAATGTCCCAAAAACGTCAAAATATGCAACCCAGGTAATATCCCAAAAACGATATAAAACTATGTCGAAAAACGTCAAAATATACAACGCCAAAAATATCCCAAAAACTACATAATACTATGTCGAAAAACATCAAAATATACCACGTCGAAAAATATCACTATAACGTAAAAATATACAACCCAGATAAATATCCCAAAAAACGACATAATATACGATGTCGAAAAAAGTCAACATATACAACACCAAAAAATGTCCCAAAAACGTCAAAATATACAACCCAGAAAAAAATCCCAAAAACGATATATTACTATGTCGAAAAACGTCAAAATATACAACGCCAAAAAATATCCCAGAAACTACATTATACTATGTCGAAAAAAGTCAAAATATACAACGCCAAATATGTCCCAAAAACGTCAAAATATACAACCCTGAGAAATATCCCAAAAACGACATAATACTATGTCAAAAAACGTCCAAATATACAACACGAAAAAATTTCCCAAAAACGACATAATACTATGTTGAAAAACGTCAAAATATACCACGTCGAAAAATATCACAATAACGTAAAAATATACAACCCAGATAAATATTCCAAAAACGACATACTTGTTACGTCGAAAAAAGTCAAAATATACAATGCCAAAATATGTCCAAAGACGTCAAAATATACAACCCAGATAAATATCCCAAGAACGACATACTTGATACGTCGAAAAAAGGCAAAATATACAACACCAAAAAATATCCCAAAAACTACATAATACTATGTCGAAAAACGTCAAAATATACAACGCCAAAATATGTCCCAAAAACGTCAAAATATACAACCCAGATAAATATCCCAATAACAATATATTACTATGTCGAAAAACGTCAAAAAATACAACGCCAAAAAATATCCCAAAAACTACATAATACTATGTCGAAGAACGTCAAAATATACAACACCAAAAAATATCCCAAAAACTACATAATACTCTGTTGAAAAACGTCAAAATATACAACGGCGAAAAATATCACAAATACTTCAAAATTTACAACCCAGATAAATATTCCAAAAATGACATGATACTATGTCAAAAAAAGTCAAAATATACAACACCAAAAAATATCCCAAAAACTACATAATACTATGTCGAAAAACATCAAAATATACCACGTCGAAAAATATCACAATAACGTAAAAATATACAACCCAGATAAATATCCCAAAAAACGACATAATATACTATGTCGAAAAAAGTCAAAATATACAGCGCCAAAAAATGTCCCAAAAACGTCAAAATATACAACCCAGATAAAAATCCCAAAAACGATATATTACTATGTCGAAAAACGTCAAAATATACAACGCCAAAAATTATCCCAAAAACTACATAATACTATGTCGAAAAACGTCAAATTATACCATGTCGAAAAATATCACAAAAACTTCAAAATATACAACCCAGATAAATATTCCAAAAATGACTTACTAAACTATGTCGAAAAAAGCCAAAATATACAACGCCAAAATATGTCCCAAAAACGTCAAACTTTACAACCCAGATAAATATCCCAAAAATGACATAATACTATGCCGAAAAACGTCAAAATATACAACGCCAAAAAATATCCCAAAAACGACATAATACTATATCGAAAAACGTCAAAATATACAACCCAGATAAATATCCCAAAAACTACATAATACTATGTCGAAAAACGTCAAAATATACAACGCTGAAAAATATCACAAATACTTCAAAATATACAACTCAGATAAATAATCCAAAAACAACATCCAAAAAAAGTCGAAAAAAGTCCAAATATACAAGAACAAAAAATATCCCAAAAACGACCAGTATGTCATATGTATCCCAAAGTACGACACTATGTCAAAAAACTTCTATATATACAACGCCAAAAAATATCCCAAAAATGACATAATACCATGTCGAAAAACATCAAAATATAAAATGCCGAAAAATATCCCAAAAACTACATATTATACTATGTCGAAAAAAGTCAAAATATACAACGCCAAAATATGTCCCAAAAACGTCAAACTTTACAACCCAGATAAATATCCCAAAAACTGCATAATACTATGTCGAAAAACGTCAAAATATACCACGTCGAAAAATATCACAATAACGTAAAAATATACAACCCAGATAAATATTCCAAAAATGACATACTAAACTATGTCGAAAAAAGCCAAAATATACAGCGCCAAAATATGTCCAAAAACGTCAAAATATACAACCCAGATAAATATCCCAAAAAAGGACATAATATACTATGTCGAAAAAAGTCAACATACACAACACCAAAAAATATCCCAAAAACTACATAATACTATGTCAAAAAACGTAAAAAAATATACCATGCCGAAAAATATCACAAATACTTCAAAATTTACAACCCAGATAAATATCCCAAAAACGACATACGGAAAAAGTAGAAAAAAGTCAAAACATACAACGCCAAAAAATATCCCAAAATCGACATAATACTATATCGAAAAACGTCAAAATATACAACCCAGATAAATATCCCAAAAACTACATAATACTATGTCAAAAAACGTAAAAATATACAACGCTGAAAAATATCACAAATACTTCAAAATATACAACTCAGATAAATAAGCCAAAAACGACATCCAAAAAAAGTCTAAAAAAAGTCAAAATATACAAGGCCAAAAAATATCCCAAAAACGACCTATTACACTATGTCGAAAAACGTCTATATATACAACGCCAAAAAATATCCCAAAAATGACATAATACCATGTCGAAAAAAGTCAAAATATAAAACGCCGAAAAATATCCCAAAAACTAGAGAATACTATGTCGAAAAATGTCAAAATATACAACGCCGAAAAATGTCACAAATACTTCAAAGTATACAACCCAGATAAATATTCCAAAAACGACATACTTGTTACGTCGAAAAAAGTCAAAATATACAACGCCAAAATATGTCCAAAGACGTCAAAATATACAACCCAGATAAAAATCCCAAGAACGACACTTGTTACGTCGAAAAAAGTCAAAATATACAACACCAAAAAATATCCCAAAAACTACATAATACTATGTCGAAAAACGTCAAAATATAAAACGCCAAAATATGTCCCTAAAACGTCAAAATATACAACCCTGAGAAATATCCCAAAAACAATTTATTACTATGTCGAAAAACGTCAAAAAATACAACGCCAAAAAATATCCCAAAAACTACATAATACTAGGTCGAAGAACGTCAAAATATACAACACCAAAAAACATCCCAAAAACAACATAATTCCTATCTGTCACTGTCACACAGAGTAATGACTGTAGCTTTTAACCAATTCGCCTTTTCGACGTTTAAATCGGCTGAAAATGCATTTTTTCCCACATGTGCACACTATGATGAAAATGATCATAACTCCACAAATACATGTTAGATGGGCCTAGAAGTCTGTGAGAAACACTTAAGAAGCACATAATAGTTCATCATATTAATTAAATTTCTATGCTGTACTGCAGCATTCTGAATCATTCACCTCTGAAGAGACAATGGTTCGGTGTTTCTCTAATTCAGCTAGACAGCAAACCGTCAAAAGTTCTGAAAATGATCATAACTCCACAAATACATGTTAGATGGGCCTAGAAATCTGTGAGAAACACTTAGGAAGCACATAATAGTTCATCATATTAATTTAATTTCTATGCTGTACTGCAGCATTCTGAATCATTCACCTCTGAAGAGACAATGGGTCGGTGTTTCTCTAATTCAGTTAGACAGCAAACCGTCCAATGTTCTGAAAATTATCATAACTCGAAAAATTCATGTTAGATGTGCTTAAAACTCTGTGAGAAACACTTATCGACCACATAATAGTTCATCATATTAAACAAATTTCTATGCTGTACTGCAGCATTCTGAACCATTCACCTATAAAGAGACAAAGGTTCGGTGTTTCTCTAATTCAGCTAGACCGCAAATCGTCCAAAGTTCTGAAAATGATCATAACTCGAAAAATACATTTTATATGGGCCTAAAACTGTTTGTCCAACAACACTTTAGCAGCATATACTAGTTCATCATTGTATTTAAACTGTCTGTCACTGTCACACAGAGTAATGACTGTAGCTAATAACCAATTCGCCTTTTCGACGTTTAAATCGGCTGAAAATGCGTTTTTTCCCACACTGTGATCAAAATGATCAAACCTCGACAAATACATTTTAAATGGGCCTAAAACTGTTTGACATACAACACTTTAGCAGCACATACTAGTTATTCATTGTATTTAAACTGTCTGACACTGTCACACAGAGTAATGACTGAAGCTTTAAACCAAATCGCCTTTTCGACGTTTAAATCGGCTGAAAACGCATTTTTTCCCACATGTGCACACTATGATGAAAATGATCATAACTCAACAAATACATATTAGATGGGCCTAGAACTCTGTGAGAAACACTTAAGAAGGACATAATAGTTCATCATATTAATTACATTTCTATGCTGTACTGCAGCATTCTGAATCATTCACCGCTGAAGAGACAATGGTTCGGTGTTTCTCTAATTCAGCTAGACAGCAAACCTTTCAAAGTTCTGAAAATGCTCATAACTCAACAAATACATGTTGTATGGGACTAAAACTGTTTGACAAACAACACTTTAGCAGCACATACTAGTTCATCATAGTATTTAAACTGAAGTATTTTAATGACTGAAGCGTTTAACCAATTCGCCTTTTCGATGTTTCAATCGGCTGAAAATGCGTTTTTTCCCACATGTGCACACTATGATGAAAATGATCATAACTCGACAAATACATTTTAAATGGGCCTAAAACTGTTTGACAAACAACACTTTAGCAGCACATACTAGTTCATCATTGCATTTAAACTGTCTGACACTGTCACACAGAGTAATGACTGAAGCTTTTAACCAATTCGCCATTTCGACGTTTAAATCGGCTGAAAATGCGGTTTTTCCCACATGTGCACACTATGATGAGAATGATCATAACTCCAGAAATACATGTTAGATGGGCCTAAAAATCTGTGAGAAACACTTAAGAAGCACAAAATAGTTCATCATATAAATTACATTTCTATGCTGTACTGCAGCATTCTGAATCATTCACCGCTGAAGAGACAATGGTTCGGTGTTTCTCTAATTCAGCTAGACAGCAAACCGTCAAAAGTTCTGAAAATGATCATAACTCCACAAATACATGTTAGATGGGCATAGTAATCCGTGAGAAACACTTAAGAAGCACATAATAGTTCATCATTTTAATTAAATTTCTATGCTGTACTGCAGCATTCTGAATCATTCACTTATGAAGAGACAATGGTTCGGTGTTTCTCTAACACAGCTAGACAGCAAACCGTTCAAAGTTCTGAAAATGCTCATAACTCGACAAATACATGTTGTATGGGACTAAAACTGTTTGACAAGCAACACTTTAGCAGCACAGACTAGTTCATCATATTAATTAAATTTCTATGCTGTACTGCAGCATTCTGAATCATTCACCGCTGAAGAGACAATGGTTCGGTGTTTCTCTAATTCAGCTAGATACCAAACCGTCCAAAGTTCTGAAAATGATCATAACTCGAAAAATACATGTTAGATGGGCCTAAAACTCTGTGAGAAACACTTATGGGGCTCATAATAGTTCATCATATTAATCAAATTTCTATGCTGTACTGTAGCATTGTGAATCATTCACTTATGAAGAGACAATGGTTCAGTGTTTCTCTAATTCAGCTAGACAGCAAACCGTCCAAAGTTCTGAAAATGATCATAACTCCACAAATACATGTTAGATGGGTCTAGAACTCTGTGAGAAAAACTGAAGAAGCACATAAAAGTTCATCAAATTAATTAAATTCATATGCTGTACTGCAGCATTCTGAATCATTCACCTCTGAAGAGACAATGGTTCGGTGTTTCTCTAATTCAGCTAGACAGCAAACCGTCCCAAGTTCTGAAAATGCTCATAGCTCGACAAATACATGTTAGATGGGCCTAAAACTCTGTGAGAAACACTTATGGAGCACATAATAGTTCATCATATTGATCAAATTGATCAAATTTCTATGCTGTACTGCACCATTCTGAACCATTCACCTCTGAAGAGACAATGGTTCGGTGTTTCTCTAATTCAGCTAGACAGCAAACCGTCCAAAGTTCTGAAAATGCTCATAACTCTACAAATACATGTTGTATGGGACTAAAACTGTTTGACAAACAACACTTTAGCAGCACATACTTGTTCATCATAGTATTTAAACTGTCTGACACTGTCACACAGAGTAATGACTGAAGCGTTTAACCAATTCGCCTTTTCGACGTTTAAATCGGCTGAAAATGCGTTTTTTCCCACATGTGCACACTATGATGAAAATGATCATAACTCGACAAATACATTTTATATGGGCCTAAAACTGTTTGACATACAACACTTTAGCAGCTTATACTAGTTCATCATTGTATTTAAACTGTCTGACACTGTCACCGAGAGTAATGACTGAAGCTTTTAACCAATTCGCCTTTTCGACGTTTAAATCGGCTGAAAATGCATTTTTCCCCACATGTGCACACTATGATGAAAATTATCATAACTCCACAAAAAAATGTTAGATGGGTCTAGAAGTCTGTGAGAAACACTTAAGAAGCACATAATAGTTCATCATATTAATTAAATTTCTATGCTGTACTGCAGCATTCTGAATCATTCACCTCTGAAGAGACAATGGGTCAGTGTTTCTCTAATTCAGTTAGACAGCAAACCGTCCAATGTTCTGAAAATTATCATAACTCGAAAAATTCATGTTAGATGGGCTTAAAACTCTGTGAGAAACACTTATGGACCACATAATAGTTCATCATATTAATCAAATTTCTATGCTGTACTGCAGCATTCTGAACCATTCACCGTTGATGAGACAATGGTTCAGTGTTTCTCTAATTCAGCTAGAAAGCAAACCGTTCAAAGTTCTGAAACTGCTCATAACTCGACAAATAGATGTTGTATGGGACTAAAACTGTTTGACAAACAACACTTTAGCAGCACAGACTAGTTCATCATATTAATTACATTTCTATGCTGTACTGCAGCATTCTGAATCATTCACCTCTGAAGAGACAATGGATCGGTGTTTCTCTAATTCAGCTAGACAGCAAACCGTCCACAGTTCTGAAAATGATCATAACTCCACAGATACATGTTAGATGGTTCTAGAACTCTGTGAGAAAAAACTTCAGAAGCACATAATAGTTCATCAAATTAATCAAATTTCTATGCTGTACTGCAGTATTCTGAACCATTCACCGTTGATGAGACAATGGTTCAGTGTTTCTCTAATTCAGCTAGAAAGCAAACCGTTCAAAGTTCTGAAACTGCTCATAACTCGACAAATAGATGTTGTATGGGACTAAAACTGTTTGACAAACAACACTTTAGCAGCACAGACTAGTTCATCATATTAATTACATTTCTATGCTGTACTGCAGCATTCTGAATCATTCACCTCTGAAGAGACAATGGATCGGTGTTTCTCTAATTTAGCTAGACAGCAAACCGTCCACAGTTCTGAAAATGATCATAACTCCACAGATACATGTTAGATGGTTCTAGAACTCTGTGAGAAAAAACTTAAGAAGCACATAATAGTTCATCAAATTAATCAAATTTCTATGCTGTACTGCAGTATTCTGAATCATTCACCGCTGAAGAGACAATGGTTCGGTGTTTCTCTAATTCAGCTAGACAGCAAACCGTCCACAGTTCTGAAAATGATCGTAACTCCACAAATACATGTTATATGGGACTAAAACTGTTTGACAAACAACACTTTAGCAGCACAGACTAGTTAGTCATAGTATTCAAACTGTCTGACACTGTCACACAGAGTAATGACTGAAGCGTTTAACCTATTCGCCTTTTCGACGTTTAATCGGTTGAAAATTTGTTTTTTCCCACATGTGCACACTATGATGAAAATGATCATAACTCGACAAATACATGTTGTATGGGACTAAAACTGTTTGACAAGCAACACTTTAGCAGCACATACTTGTTCATCATAGTATTTAAACTGTCTGACACTGTCACACAGAGTAATGACTGTCTGAAAATGATCATAACTCGAAAAATACATGTTAGATGGGCCTAAAACTCTGTGAGAAGCACTTATGGAGCACATAATAGTTCATCATATTAATCATCATATTATGTACTGCAGCATTCTGAACCATTCACCTTTGATGAGACAATGGTTCGGTATTGAAAGAAAGATTGAATGATTGAAAGAAATGTAGATTGAATTAAAGAATGAAAGAAAGATTTGAAGTAAGAATGAAATATTGAAAGAAAGATTTTAGGAAAGGTTGAAAGACTGAAAGAAAGAATGAAAGATTGAAAGAAAGATTGAAAGATTGAAAGAAATATTGAAAGAAAGAGAATTTGAAAGTAAGAAAGATTGAAAGAAAGATTGAAAGTAATAAAGATTGAAAGAAAGAATAAAAGAAAAATTGAAAGATTGAAAGATTGAAAGATTGAAAGAAAGATTTAACGAAAATTGAAAGACTGAAAGTAAGAATGAAAGAAAGATTGAAAGTTTGAAAGAAAGAATGAAAGAATTAAAGAAAGATTGAAAGAAATATTGAAAGAAAGAATGAAAGATTGAAAGAAAGAATGAAAGAATGAAAGAAATACTGAAAGAAAGAAAGATTGAAAGTAAGAACGATTGAAAGAAAGATTTATAGAAAGATTGAAAGACTGAAAGAAAGAATGAAAGATTGAAAGAAATATTGAAAGAAAGAGAGATTGAAAGATTAAAAGATTGAAAGAAAGATTGAAAGTAATAAAGATTGAAAGAAAGAATGGAGGAATAATTGAAAGATTGAAAGAAAAAATGAAAGAATTAAAGAAAGATTGTAAGAAATATTGAAAGAAAGATTGAAAGAAAGAATGAAAGAAAGATTGTAAGAAAGAATGAAAGTAAGAAAGAAATATTGAAAGATTGAAAGAAATATTGAAAGAAAGAAAGATTGAAAGTAAGAACGATTGAAAGAAAGATTGAAAGAAAGACTGAAAGCTTGAAAGAAAGAATGAAAGAAAGATTTTAAGAAAGGTTGAAAGACTGAAAGAAAGAATGAAAGATTGAAAGAAAGAATGAAAGAACGATTGAAAGAAAAAATGAAAGAATGATAGAAAGATTGAAAGATTGAAAGAAAGATTGAATGTTTGAAAGAAAGATTGAAAGTATTAAAGATCGAAAGAAATATTTAAAGAAAGATTGAAAGATTGAAAGAAAGAATGAAATAACGATTGCAAGAAAGAATGAAAGAATGAAAGAAAAATTGAAAGATTGAAAGAAATATTGAAAGAAAGAGACATTGAAAGATTAAAAGATTGAAAGAAAGATTGAAAGTGATGAAGTTTGAAAGAAAGAATGAAGGAAAAACTGAAAGATTGAAAGACTGAAAGAATGAATGAAAGAAAGATTGAAAGATTGAATGAAAAAATGAAAAACTTAAAGAAAGATTGAAAGAAATATTGAAAGATAGATTGAAAGATTGAAAGAAAGAAAGATTGAAAGAAAGAATGAAAGAAAGATTGTAAGAAAGAATGAAAGTAAGAAAGAAAGATTGAAAGATTGAAAGAAATATTGAAAGAAAGAGAGAGTGAAAATAAGAAAGATTGAAAGAAAGATTGAAAGTAATAAAGATTGAAAGAAATAACAAAAGAAAGATTGAAAGAAAGAATGAAAGAAAGATTGAACGATTGGAAGAAATTTTGAAAGATAGAAAAATTTAAAGTAAGAAAGATTGAAAGAAAGAATGAAAGAAAGATTGAAAGATTGAAAGATTGAAAGAAAGATTGAATGTTTGAAAGAAAGATTGAAAGTATTAAAGATCGAAAGAAATATTTAAAGAAAGATTGAAAGATTGAAAGAAAGAATGAAACAACGATTGAAAGAAAGAATGAAAGAATGAAAGAAAAATTGAAAGATTGAAAGAAAGATTGAAAGAAAGAAAGATTGAAAGTAAGAAAGATTGAAAGAAATATTGAAAGAAAGATTGAAAGAAAGATTGAAAGATTGAAAGAAAGAATGAAAGAAAGACTGAAAGATTGAAAGAAAAATTGAAAGAAATATTGAAAGATTGAAAGATTGAAAGAAAAATTGAAAGTTTGAAAGAAATATTGAAAGACTGAAAGAAAGATTGCAAGAAAGATTGAAAAAAAAGAAAGATTTAAAGATAGAATAAAAGAAAGTTGAAAGAAATATTGAAAGACAGAAAGATTGAAAGAAACAATGAAAGAAATATTGAAAGATTAAAAGAAAGAATGAAAGAAAGATTGAAAAATTGAAAGATTGAAAGAAAGACTAAAAGAAAGAAAGAACGATTGAAAGAATGATTGAAAGAAAGATTGAAAGAAAGAAAAATTGTAAGAGAGAATGAAACAAAGATTGAAATAAAGAATGAAAGAAAGATTGAAAGAAAAAATGAAAGAAAGATTGAAAGAAAGATGGAAAGAAAGTTTGAAAGAAAGAAAGATTGAAAGAAATAACAAAAGAAAGATTGAAAGAAATAATGAAAGAAAGATTGAACGATTGGAAGAAATATTGAAAGATAGAAAAATTGAAAGTAAGAAAGATTGAAAGAAAGTTAGAAAGAAAGATTGAAAGATTGAAAGATTGAAAGAAAGAATGAAAGAAAGATTGAAAGTTTGAAAGAAAGAATGAAAGAATTAAAGAAAGATTGAAAGAAATATTGAAAGAAAGAATGAAAGATTGAAAGAAAGAATGAAAGAATGAAAGAAATACTGAAAGAAAGAAAGATTGAAAGTAAGAACGATTGAAAGAAAGATTTATAGAAAGATTGAAAGACTGAAAGAAAGAATGAAAGATTGAAAGAAATATTGAAAGAAAGAGAGATTGAAAGATGAAAAGATTGAAAGAAAGATTGAAAGTAATAAAGATTGAAAGAAAGAATGGAGGAATAATTGAAGGATTGAAAGAAAAAATGAAAGAATTAAAGAAAGATTGTAAGAAATATTGAAAGAAAGATTGAAAGATTGAAATAAAGAAAGATTGAAAGAAAGAATGAAAGAAAGATTGTAAGAAAGAATGAAAGTAAGAAAGAAATATTGAAAGATTGAAAGAAATATTGAAAGAAAGAAAGATTGAAAGTAAGAACGATTGAAAGAAAGATTGAAAGAAAGACTGAAAGCTTGAAAGAAAGAATGAAAGAAAGATTTTAAGAAAGGTTGAAAGACTGAAAGAAAGAATGAAAGATTGAAAGAAAGAATGAAAGAACGATTGAAAGAAAAAATGAAAGAATGATAGAAAGATTGAAAGATTGAAAGAAAGATTGAATGTTTGAAAGAAAGATTGAAAGTATTAAAGATCGAAAGAAATATTTAAAGAAAGATTGAAAGATTGAAAGAAAGAATGAAATAACGATTGAAAGAAAGAATGAAAGAAATATTGAAAGATTGAAAGAAATATTGAAAGAAAAAGAGATTGAAAGATTAAAAGATTGAAAGAAAGATTGAAAGTGATGAAGTTTGAAAGAAAGAATGAAGGAAAAATTGAAAGATTGATAGATTGAAAGAAAGATTGAAAGAAAGATTTAAAGAAAGATTGAAAGACTAAAAGAAAGAATGAAAAAAATAATTAAAGAAAGATTGAAGGTTTGAAAGATTGAAAGAAAGATTGAAAGAAAGATTGAAAAAAAGATTGAAAAAAAGAAAAATTGAAAGAAAGATTGAAAGAAATATTGAAAGACTGAAGGAAAGAATGAAAGAAAGATGGAAAGAAAGAATGAAAGAAAGAAAGATTGAAAGTAAGAAAGATTGAAAGAAATATTGAAAGAAAGATTGAAAGAAAGATTGAAAGATTGAAAGAAAGAATGAAAGAAAGACTGAAAGATTGAAAGAAAAATTGAAAGAAATATTGAAAGATTGAAAGATTGAAAGAAAAATTGAAAGTTTGAAAGAAATATTGAAAGACTGAAAGAAAGATTGCAAGAAAGATTGAAAAAAAAGAAAGATTTAAAGATAGAATAAAAGAAAGATTGAAAGAAATATTGAAAGACAGAAAGATTGAAAGAAACAATGAAAGAAAAATTGAAAGATTGAAAGAAAGACTAAAAGAAAGAAAGAACGATTGAAAGAAAGATTGAAAGAAAGATTGAAAGAAAGAAAGATTGTAAGAGAGAATGAAACAAAGATTGAAATAAAGAATGAAAGAAAGATTGAAAGAAAAAATGAAAGAAAGATTGAAAGAAAGATGGAAAGAAAGTTTGAAAGAAAGAAAGATTGAAAGAAATAACAAAAGAAAGATTGAAAGAAATAATGAAAGAAAGATTGAACGATTGGAAGAAATATTGAAAGATAGAAAAATTGAAAGTAAGAAAGATTGAAAGAAAGTTAGAAAGAAAGATTGAAAGATTGAAAGATTGAAAGAAAGAATGAAAGAAAGATTGAAAGATTGAAATATTGAAAGAAAGAATGAAAGAAAGATTGAAAGTTTGAAAGAAAGAATGAAAGAATTAAAGAAAGATTGAAAGAAATATTGAAAGAAAGAATGAAAGATTGAAAGAAAGAATGAAAGAATGAAAGAAATACTGAGAGAAAGAAAGATTGAAAGTAAGAACGATTGAAAGAAAGATTTATAGAAAGATTGAAAGACTGAAAGAAAGAATGAAAGATTGAAAGAAATATTGAAAGAAAGAGAGATTGAAAGATTAAAAGATTGAAAGAAAGATTGAAAGTAATAAAGATTGAAAGAAAGAATGGAGGAATAATTGAAGGATTGAAAGAAAAAATGAAAGAATTAAAGAAAGATTGTAAGAAATATTGAAAGAAACATTGAAAGATTGAAAAAAGAAAGATTGAAAGAAAGAATGAAAGAAAGATTGTAAGAAAGAATGAAAGTAAGAAAGAAATATTGAAAGATTGAAAGAAATATTGAAAGAAAGAAAGATTGAAAGTAAGAACGATTGAAAGAAAGATTGAAAGAAAGACTGAAAGCTTGAAAGAAAGAATGAAAGAAAGATTTTAAGAAAGGTTGAAAGACTGAAAGAAAGAATGAAAGATTGAAAGAAAGAATGAAAGAACGATTGAAAGAAAAAATGAAAGAATGATAGAAAGATTGAAAGATTGAAAGAAAGATTGAATGTTTGAAAGAAAGATTGAAAGTATTAAAGATCGAAAGAAATATTTAAAGAAAGATTGAAAGATTGAAAGAAAGAATGAAATAACGATTGAAAGAAAGAATGAAAGAATGAAAGAAATATTGAAAGATTGAAAGAAATATTGAAAGAAAAAGAGATTGAAAGATTAAAAGATTGAAAGAAAGATTGAAAGTGATGAAGTTTGAAAGAAAGAATGAAGGAAAAACTGAAAGATTGAAATACTGAAAGAATGAATGAAAGATTGATTGAAAGATTGAATGAAAAAATGAAAAACTTAAAGAAGATTGAAAGAAATATTGAAAGATAGATTGAAAGATTGAAAGAAAGAAAGATTGAAAGAAAGAATGAAAGAAAGATTGTAAGAAAGAATGAAAGTAAGAAAGAAAGATTGAAATATTGAAAGAAATATTGAAAGAAAGAAAGATTGAAACTAAGAACGATTGAAAGAAAGATTGAAAGAAAGATTGAAAGCTTGAAAGAAAGATTGAAAGAAAGATTTTAAGAAAGGTTGAAAGACTGAAAAAAAGAATAAAAGATTGATAGAAAGAATGAAAGAATGAAAGAAAGATTGAAATATTGAAAGAAATATTGAAAGAAAGAGAGAATGAAAATAAGAAAGATTGAAAGAAAGATTGAAAGTAATAAAGATTGAAAGAAATAACAAAAGAAAGATTGAAAGAAAGAATGAAAGAAAGATTGAACGATTGGAAGAAATTTTGAAAGATAGAAAAATTTAAAGTAAGAAAGATTGAAAGAAAGAATGAAAGAAAGATTGAAAGATTGAAAGATTGAAAGAAAGATTGAATGTTTGAAAGAAAGATTGAAAGTATTAAAGATCGAAAGAAATATTTAAAGAAAGATTGAAAGATTGAAAGAAAGAATGAAATAACGATTGAAAGAAAGAATGAAAGAATGAAAGAAATATTGAAAGATTGAAAGAAATATTGAAAGAAAAAGAGATTGAAAGATTAAAAGATTTAAAGAAAGATTGAAAGTGATGAAGTTTGAAAGAAAGAATGAAGGAAAAACTGAAAGATTGAAATACTGAAAGAATGAATGAAAGATTGATTGAAAGATTGAATGAAAAAATGAAAAACTTAAAGAAGATTGAAAGAAATATTGAAAGATAGATTGAAAGATTGAAAGAAAGAAAGATTGAAAGAAAGAATGAAAGAAAGATTGTAAGAAAGAATGAAAGTAAGAAAGAAAGATTGAAAGATTGAAAGAAATATTGAAAGAAAGAGAGAGTGAAAATAAGAAAGATTGAAAGAAAGATTGAAAGTAATAAAGATTGAAAGAAATAACAAAAGAAAGATTGAAAGAAAGAATGAAAGAAAGATTGAACGATTGGAAGAAATTTTGAAAGATAGAAAAATTTAAAGTAAGAAAGATTGAAAGAAAGAATGAAAGAAAGATTGAAAGATTGAAAGATTGAAAGAAAGATTGAATGTTTGAAAGAAAGATTGAAAGTATTAAAGATCGAAAGAAATATTTAAAGAAAGATTGAAAGATTGAAAGAAAGAATGAAATAACGATTGAAAGAAAGAATGAAAGAATGAAAGAAATATTGAAAGATTGAAAGAAATATTGAAAGAAAAAGAGATTGAAAGATTAAAAGATTGAAAGAAAGATTGAAAGTGATGAAGTTTGAAAGAAAGAATGAAGGAAAAACTGAAAGATTGAAATACTGAAAGAATGAATGAAAGATTGATTGAAAGATTGAATGAAAAAATGAAAAACTTAAAGAAGATTGAAAGAAATATTGAAAGATAGATTGAAAGATTGAAAGAAAGAAAGATTGAAAGAAAGAATGAAAGAAAGATTGTAAGAAAGAATGAAAGTAAGAAAGAAAGATTGAAAGATTGAAAGAAATATTGAAAGAAAGAGAGAGTGAAAATAAGAAAGATTGAAAGAAAGATTGAAAGTAATAAAGATTGAAAGAAATAACAAAAGAAAGATTGAAAGAAAGAATGAAAGAAAGATTGAACGATTGGAAGAAATTTTGAAAGATAGAAAAATTTAAAGTAAGAAAGATTGAAAGAAAGAATGAAAGAAAGATTGAAAGATTGAAAGATTGAAAGAAAGATTGAATGTTTGAAAGAAAGATTGAAAGTATTAAAGATCGAAAGAAATATTTAAAGAAAGATTGAAAGATTGAAAGAAAGAATGAAATAACGATTGAAAGAAAGAATGAAAGAATGAAAGAAAAATTGAAAGATTGAAAGAAATATTGAAAGAAAGAGAGATTGAAAGATTAAAAGATTGAAAGAAAGATTGAAAGTTATGAAGATTGAAAGAAAGAATGAAGGAAAAACTGAAAGATTGAAAGACTGAAAGAATGAATGAAAGAAAGATTGAAAGATTGAAAGAAAAAATGAAAAACTTAAAGAAAGATTGAAAGAAATATTGAAAGACAGATTGAAAGATTGAAAGAAAGAAAGATTGAAAGAAAGAATGAAAGAAAGATTGTAAGAAAGAATGAAATATTGAAAGAAAAAATGAAAGAAAGACTGAAAAAAACAAAGAAAGATTGAAAGAAATAAAAATTTAAAGAAAAAAAAATTTAAAGAAAGATTGAAAGACTAAAAGTAAGAATGAAAAAAAAGATTGAAAGAAAGACTGAAAAAAGAAAGAAAGATTGAAAGAAAGATTGAAAGAAAGATTGAAAGAAAGAATGAAAGTTTGAAAGAAAGATTGAAAGAAAGATTGAAAGAAAGATTGAAAGACTGAACGAAAAAATGAAAGAAAGATTAAAAGAGAGATTGAAAGATTGAAAGAAGGAATGAAAGAAAGATTGAATGATTGAAAGATTGAAATAAAGAATGAAAGATTGAAAGAAAGAATAAAAGAACGATTGAAAGAAAGAATGAAAGAATGAAAGAAAGATTGAAAGATTGAAAGAATATTGAAAGAAAGAGAGAATGAAAGTAAGGAAGATTGAAAGAAAGATTGAAAGTAAAAAAGATTGAAAGAAAGAATGAAAGAAAAATTGAAAGATTGAAAGATTGAAAGAAAGATTTAAAGAAAGATTTAAAGAAAGATTGAAAGACTGGAAGAAAGAATGAATAAAAGAATTAAAGAAAGATTGAAAGATTGAAAGATTGAAAGAAAGATTGAAAAAAGAATGATTGAAAGAAAGAAAGATTTAAAGAATGAAAGATTTAAAGAAAGATTGAAAGACTAAAAGTAAGAATGAAAAAAAAGAATGAAAGCAAGATTGAAAGATTGAAAGATTGAAAGAAAGAATGAAAGATTGAAAGAAAGAATGAAAGAATGAAAGATAGATTGAAAGACTGAAAGAAATATTGAAAGAAGGAGAGAATGAAAGTAAGAAAGATTGAATGAAAAATTGAAAGATTGAAAGATTGAAAGAAAGAATGAAAGAAAGATTGAAAGATTGAAAGAAATACTGAAAGAAAGAAAGAAAGATTGAAAGTAAGAACGATTGAAAGAAAGCTTGAAACGAAAGATTGAAAGAAAGAATGAAAGAAAGATTGAAAGATTGAACGATTGAAAGAAAGAATGAAAGATTGAAAGAAAGAATAAAAGAACGATTGAAAGAAAGAATGAAAGAATGAAAGAAAGATTGAAAGATTGAAAGAATATTGAAAGAAAGAGAGAATGAAAGTAAGAAAGATTGAAAGAAAGATTGAAAGTAAAAAAGATTGAAAGAAAGAATGAAAGAAAAATTGAAAGATTGAAAGATTGAAAGAAAGATTTAAAGAAAGATTTAAAGAAAGATTGAAAGACTGAAAGAAAGAATGAATAAAAGAATTAAAGAAAGATTGAAAGATCGAAAGATTGAAAGATCGAAAGAATGAAAGATTTAAAGAAAGATTGAAAGACTAAAAGTAAGAATGAAAAAAAGAATGAAAGAAAGATTGAAAGATTGAAAGATTGAAAGAAAGAATGAAAGATTGAAAGAAAGAATGAAAGAACGATTGAAAGAAAGAATGAAAGAAAGATTGAAAGATTGAAAGAAATATTGAAAGAAAGAGAGAATGAAAGTAAGAAAGATGAAAAGAAAAATTGAAAGATTGAAAGATTGAAAGAAAGAATTAAAGAAAGATTGAATGATTGAAAGATTGAAAGAAAAATTGAAAGAAAGATTGAAGAAAGAAAGATTTAAAGAAAAAAAGATTTAAAGAAAGATTGAAAGACTAAAAGTAAGAATGAAAAAAAAGATTGAAAGAAAGATTGAAAGAAAGATTGAAAGAAAGAAAGATTGAAAGAAATATTGAAAGAAAGATTGAAAGATTGAAAGAAAGAATGAAAGAAAGATTGAAAGATTGAAAGAAAGAATGAAAGAAAGATTGAAAGAAAGATGGAAAGAAAGATTGAAAGAAAGAAAGATTGAAAGAAATAATGAAAGAAAGATTGAACGATTGGAAGAAATTTTGAAAGATAGAAAAATTGAAAGTAGGAAAGATTGAAAGAAAGAATGAAAGAAAGATTGAAAGATTGAAAGAAAGAATGAAAGAAAGATTGAAAGATTGAAAGAAAGAATGAAAAAAAGATTGAAAGACTGAAAGAAAGAATGAAAGAAAGATTGAAAGATTAAACAATTGAAAGAAAGTTTGCAAGAAAGTTTGAAAAAAGAAAGATTGAAAGAAAGAATGAAAGAAAGATTGAAAGATAGATGGATGGAAAGATCAAAAGAAAGATTGAAAGATTGGAAGAAATATTGAAAGATAGAAAAATTGAAAGTAAGAAAGATTGAAAGAAAGAATTAAAGAAAGATTGAAAGATTGAAAAAAAGAATGAAAGAAAGATTGAAATATTGAAAGAAAGAATGAAAGAAAGATTGAAAGATTGAAATAAAGATTGAAAGAAAGATTGAACGATTGAAAGATTGAAATAAAGATTGAAAGTTTGAAAGAAAGATTGAAAGAACGATTCAAAGAAAGAAAGATTGAAAGAAATATTGAAAGAAAGATTGAAAGATTGAAAGAAAGATTGAACGACTGAAAGATTGAAAGAAAGATTGAAAGTTTGAAAGAGAGATTGAAAGACTGAAAGATAGATTGAAAGATTGAAGATTGAAAGATTGAAAGAAAGATTGAAAGAAAGATTGAATGACTGAAAGATTGAAAGAAAGATTGAAAGTTTGAAAGAAAGATTGAAAGACTGAAAGAAATAATGAAAGAAAGATTGAAAGAAAGAATGAAAGAAAGATTGAAAGAAAGATGGATAGAAAGATTGAAAGAAAGAAAGATTGAAAGAAATAACAAAAGAAAGATTGAAAGAAATAATGAGAGAAAGATTGAACGATTGGAAGAAATATTGAAAGATAGAAAAATTGAAAGTAAGAAAGATTGAAAGAAAGAATGAAAGAAAGATTGAAAGATTGAAAGAAAGAATGAAAGAAAGATTGAAAGATTGAAATATTGAAAGAAAGAATGAAAGAAAGACTGAAAGATTGAAAGAAATATTGAAAGAAAGATTGAAAGAAAGATGGAAAGAAAGATTGAAAGAAAGAATGATTGAAAGAAATAATGAAAGAAAGATTGAACGATTGGAAGAAATTTTGAAAGATAGAAAAATTGAAAGTAGGAAAGATTGAAAGAAAGAATGAAAGAAAGATTGAAAGATTGAAAGAAAGAATGAAAGAAAGATTGAAAGATTGAAATATTGAAAGAAAGAATGAAAAAAAGATTGAAAGACTGAAAGAAAGAATGAAAGAAAGATTGAAAGATTAAACAATTGAAAGAAAGTTTGCAAGAAAGTTTGAAAAAAGAAAGATTGAAAGAAAGAATGAAAGTAAGACTGAAAGATAGATGGATAGAAAGATTGAAAGAAAGAAAGATTGAAAGAATAACAAAAGAAAGACTGAAAGATTGGAAGAAATATTGAAAGATAGAAAAATTGAAAGTAAGAAAGATTGAAAGAAAGAATTAAAGAAAGATTGAAAGATTGAAAAAAAGAATGAAAGAAAGATTGAAATATTGAAAGAAAGAATGAAAGAAAGATTGAAAGATTGAAATAAAGATTGAAAGAAAGATTGAACGATTGAAAGATGAAATAAAGATTGAAAGTTTGAAAGAAAGATTGAAAGAACGATTCAAAGAAAGAAAGATTGAAAGAAAGATTTAAAAAAAGAAAGATTGAAAGTAAGAAAGATTGAAAGACATATTGAAAGAAAGATTGAAAGATTGAAAGAAAGATTGAAAGAAAGAATGAAAGAAATATTGAAAGAAAGATTGAAAGAAAGATTGAAAGTCTGAAGGAAAGAATGAAAGAAAGATTGAAAGAAAGATTGAAAGTAAGAAAGATTGAAAGACATATTGAAAGAAAGATTGAAAGATTGAAAGAAAGATTGAAAGAAAGAATGAAAGAAATATTGAAAGAAAGATTGAAAGAAAGATTGAAAGACTGAAGGAAAGAATGAAAGAAAGATTGAAAGATTGAAATAAAGATTGAAAGAAAGATTGAAAGATTGAAAGATTGAAATAAAGAATGAAAGTTTGAAAGAAAGATTGAAAGAAAGATTTAAAAAAAGAAAGATTGAAAGTAAGAAAGATTGAAAGACATATTGAAAGAAAGATTGAAAGATTGAAAGAAAGATTGAAAGAAAGAATGAAAGAAATATTGAAAGAAAGATTGAAAGAAAGATTGAAAGAAAGATTGAAAGTCTGAAGGAAAGAATGAAAGAAAGATTGAAAGAAAGATTTAAAGTAAGAAAGATTGAAAGACATATTGAAAGAAAGATTGAAAGATTGAAAGAAAGATTGAAAGAAAGAATGAAAGAAATATTGAAAGAAAGATTGAAAGAAAGATTGAAAGAAAGATTGAAAGAAAGAAAGATTGAAAGAATGAATGATTGAAAGATTGAATGATTGAAAGATTGAAAGAAAGATTGAAAGAAAGATTGAAAGAAAGATTGAACGACTGAAAGATTGAAAGAAAGATTGAAAGTTTGAAAGAAAGATTGAAAGACTGAAAGAAATAATGAAAGAAAGATTGAAAGAAAGAATGAAAGAAAGATTGAAAGAAAGATGGATAAAAAGATTGAAAGAAAGAAAGATTGAAAGAAATAACAAAAGAAAGATTGAAAGAAATAATGAAAGAAAGATTGAACGATTGGAAGAAATATTGAAAGATAGAAAAATTGAAAGTAAGAAAGATTGAAAGAAAGAATGAAAGAAAGATTGAAAGATTGAAAGAAAGAATGAAAGAAAGATTGAAAGATTGAAATATTGAAAGAAAGAATGAAAGAAAGACTGAAAGATTGAAAGAAAGATTGAAAGAAAGATTGAAAGATTGAAATATTTAAAGAAAGATTGAAAGAAAGAATGAAAGAACAATTGAAAGAAAGATTGAAAGAAAGAATGAAAGAACAATTGAAAGAAAGAATGAATGACTGAAAGAAAAATTGAAAGATTGAAAGAAAGAATGAAAGAACGATTGAAAGATTGAAAGATTGAAAGATTGAAAGAAAGAATGAAAGAAAGATTGAAAGAAAGATGGAAAGAAAGATTGAAAGAAAGAAAGATTGAAAGAAATAATAAAAGAAAGATTGAACGATTGGAAGAAATATTGAAAGATAGAAAAATTGAAAGTAAGAAAGATTGAAAGAAAGAATGAAAGAAAGATTGAAAGATTGACAGAAAGAATGACAGAAAGATTGAAAGATTGAAATATTGAAAGAAAGAATGAAAGAAAGACTGAAAGATTGAAAGAAAGATTGAAAGAAAGATTGAAAGATTGAAATATTTAAAGAAAGATTGAAAGAAAGAATGAAAGAACAATTGAAAGAAAGATTGAAAGAAAGAATGAAAGAACAATTGAAAGAAAGAATGAAAGACTGAAAGAAAAATTGAAAGATTGAAAGAAAGAATGAAAGAACGATTGAAAGATTGAAAGATTGAAAGATTGAAAGAAAGAATGAAAGAAAGATTGAAAGAAAGATGGAAAGAAAGATTGAAAGAAAGAAAGATTGAAAGAAATAATAAAAGAAAGATTGAACGATTGGAAGAAATATTGAAAGATAGAAAAATTGAAAGTAAGAAAGATTGAAAGAAAGAATGAAAGAAAGATTGAAAGATTGACAGAAAGAATGACAGAAAGATTGAAAGATTGAAATATTGAAAGAAAGAATGAAAAAAAGATTGAAAGACTGAAAGAAATATTGAAAGAAAGATTGAACGATTGAAAGATTGAAATAAAGATTGAAAGTTTGAAAGAAAGATTGAAAGAACGATTCAAAGAAAGAAAGATTGAAAGAAATATTGAAAGAAAGATTTAAAGATTGAAAGAAAGATTGAAAGAAAGAATGAAAGAAAGATTGAAAGATTGAAATAAAGAATGAAAGAAAGATTGAAAGATTGAAAGATTGAAATAAAGAATGAAAGTTTGAAAGAAAGATTGAAAGAAAGATTTAAAAAAAGAAAGATTGAAAGTAAGAAAGATTGAAAGACATATTGAAAGAAAGATTGAAAGATTGAAAGAAAGATTGAAAGAAAGAATGAAAGAAATATTGAAAGAAAGATTGAAAGAAAGAAAGATTGAAAGAATGAATGATTGAAAGATTGAATGATTGAAAGATTGAAAGAAAGATTGAAAGAAAGATTGAAAGAAAGATTGAACGACTGAAAGATTGAAAGAAAGATTGAAAGTTTGAAAGAAAGATTGAAAGACTGAAAGAAATAATGAAAGAAAGATTGAAAGAAAGAATGAAAGAAAGATTGAAAGAAAGATGGATAGAAAGATTGAAAGAAAGAAAGATTGAAAGAAATAACAAAAGAAAGATTGAAAGAAATAATGAAAGAAAGATTGAACGATTGGAAGAAATATTGAAAGATAGAAAAATTGAAAGTTAGAAAGATTGAAAGAAAGAATGAAAGAAAGATTGAAAGATTGAAAGAAAGAATGAAAGAAAGATTGAAAGATTGAAATATTGAAAGAAAGAATGAAAGAAAGACTGAACGATTGAAAGAAAGATTGAAAGAAAGATTGAGAGATTGAAATATTGAAAGAAAGAATGAAAAAAAGATTGAAAGACTGAAAGAAAGAATGAAAGAAAGACTGAAAGATTAAACAATTGAAAGAAAGTTTGCAAGAAAGATTGAAAAAAGAAAGATTGAAAGAAAGAATGAAAAAAAGATTGATAGATAGATGGATAGAAAGATTGAAAGAAAGAAAGATTGAAAGAATAACAAAAGAAAGATTGAAAGATTGGAAGAAATATTGAAAGATAGAAAAATTGAAAGTAAGAAAGATTGAAAGAAAAAATTAAAGAAAGATTGAAAGATTGAAAGAAAGAATGAAAGAAAGGTTGAAAGATTGAAATATTGAAAGAAAGAATGAAAGAAAGATTGAAAGATTGAAAGAAAGATTGAAAGAAAGATTGAAAGATTGAAAGATTGAAATAAATATTGAAAGTTTGAAAGAAAGATTGAAAGAAAGATTTAAAGAAAGAAAGATTGAAAGAAATATTGAAAGAAAGATTGAAAGATTGAAAGAAAGATTGAAAGAAAGAATGAAAGAAAGATTGAAAGATTGAAAGATTGAAATAAAGAATGAAAGTTTGAAAGAAAGATTGAAAGAAAGATTGAAAGTAAGAAAGATTGAAAGAAATATTGAAAGAAAGATTGAAAGATTGAAAGAAAGATTGAAAGAAAGAATGAAAGAAAGATTGAAAGAAAGATTGAAAGAAAGATTGAAAGAAAGATTGAAAGACTGAAGGAAAGAATGAAAGAAAGATTGAAAGAAAGATTGAAAGAAAGAAATATTGAAAGTAAGATTGAAAGATTGAATGATTGAAAGAAAGACTGAAAGATAGATTGAAAGATTGAAGATTGAAAGATTGAAAGAAAGATTGAAAGAAAGATTGAACGACTGAAAGATTGAAAGAAAGATTGAAAGACTGAAGGAAAGAATGAAAGAAAGATTGAAAGAAAGATTGAAAGAAAGAAATATTGAAAGTAAGATTGAAAGATTGAATGATTGAAAGAAAGACTGAAAGATAGATTGAAAGATTGAAGATTGAAAGATTGAAAGAAAGATTGAAAGAAAGATTGAACGACTGAAAGATTGAAAGAAAGATTAAAAGTTTGAAACAAATTTTCAAAGACTGAAAGAAAGAATGAAAGAAAGATTGAAAGAAAGATTGAAAAAAGAAAGATTGAAAGAAAATTTGAAAGAAAGATTGAAAGAAGGGATGAAAGAGAGATTGAATGAAATATTGAAAGACAGAAAGATTGAAAGAAACAATGAAAGAAAGATTGAAAGATTAAAAGAAAGAATGAAAGAAAGATTGAAAAATTGAAAGATTGAAAGAAAGATTGAAAAAAAGATTGAAAGACTGGAAGAAAGAATGAAAGAAAGATTGAAAGATTCAACAAATGAAAGAAAGATTGCAAGTAAGATTTAAAAAAGAAAGATTGAAAGAAAGAATGAAAGAATGAAAGAAAGATTGAAAGATTGAAAGAAAGAAAGATTGAAAGATTGAATGATTGAAAGAAAGACTGACAGAAAGATTGACAGACTGAAAGACTGAAAGAAAGAATGAAAGAAAGATTGAAGGATTCAAAAATTGAAAGAAAGATTGCAAGAAAGATTGAAAAAAGAAAGATTGAAAGAAAGAATGAAAGAAATATTGAAAGAAAGAAAGATTGAAAGAAATAACAAAAGAAAGATTGAAAGAAAGAATGAAAGAAAGATTGAAAGAAATAAAGATAGAAAAATTGAAAGTAAGAAAGAATGAAAGAAAGATTGAAAGATTGAAATATTGAAAGAAAGAATGAAAGAAAGATTGAAAGATGAAAGAAAGATTGAAAGATTGAAAGATTGAAAGATTGAAATAAAGATTAAAAGTTTGAAAGAAAGATTGAAAGAAAGATTTAAAGAAAGAAAGATTGAAAGTAAGAAAGATTGAAAGAAATATTGAAAGAAAGATTGAAAAAAAGAAAGATTGAAAGAAAGATTGAAAGAAAGATTGAAAGACTGATGGAAAGAATGAAATAAAGATTGAAAGAAAGATTGAAAGAAAGAAATATTGAAGGAAAGATTGAAAGATTGAATGATTGAAAGAAAGACTGAAAGAAAGATTGACGGACGGAAAGATTGAAAGAATGAATGAAAGAAAGATTGAAAGAAAGAATGAAAGAAAGATTGAAAGATTAAACAATTGAAAGAAAGATTGCAAGAAAGATTGAAAAAAATAATAAAAGAAAGATTGAAAGAAAGATGGAAAGAAAGAAAGATTGAAAGAAATAACAAAAGAAAGATTGAAAGAAAGAATGAAAGAAAGATTGAACGATTGGAAACAATATTGAAAGAAAGAAAGATTGAAAGTAAGATAGATTGAAAGAAAGAATGAAAGAAAGATTGAAAGATTGAAAGAAAGAATGAAAGAAAGATTGAAAGATTGAAAGAAAGATTGAAAGATTGAAAGATTTAAATAAAGATTGAAAGTTTGAAAGAAAGATTGAAAGAAAGATTTAAAGAAAGATTGAAAGACTGAAAGAAAGAATGAAAGGCAGATTGAACGATTGAAAGAAAGAATGAAAGAAAGATTGGAAGAAAGATTGAAAGATTGAAAGATTGAAATAAAGATTGAAAGTTTGAAAGAAAGATTGAAAGAAAGACTGAAAGAAAGATTGAAAGATTGAAAGAAAGATTGAAAGAAAGATTGAAAGATTGAAATATTGAAAGAAAGAATGAAAGAAAGATTGAAAGATTGAAAGAAAGAATGAAAGAAAGATTGGAAGAAAGATTGAAAGATTGAAAGATTGAAATAAAGATTGAAAGTTTGAAAGAAAGATTGAAAGAAAGACTGAAAGAAAGATTGAAAGATTGAAAGAAAGATTGAAAGAAAGATTGAAAGATTGAAATATTGAAAGAAAGAATGAAAGAAAGATTGAAAGATTGAAAGAAAGATTGAAAGAAAGATTGAAAGAATGAAAGATTGAAATAATGATTCAAAGTTTGAAAGAAAGATTGAAAGAAAGATTTAAACAAAGAAAGATTGAAAGTAAGAAAGATTGAAAGAAATATTGAACGAAAGATTGAAAGAAAGGATGAAAGAAAGATTGAAAGAAAGATTGAAAAAAAGAAAGATTGAAAGAAAGATTGAACGACTGAAGGAAAGAATGAAAGAAAGATTGAAAGAAAGATTGAAAGAAAGAAATATTGAAGGAAAGATTGAAAGATTGAATGATTGAAAGAAAGACTGAAAGAAAGATTGACAGACAGAAAGATTGAAAGAAAGAATGAAAGAAAGATTGAAAGAAAGAATAAAAGAAATATTGAAAGATTAAACAATTGAAAGAAAGATTGCAAGAAAGATTGAAAAAATAAAGATTGAAAGAAATAATAAAAGAAAGATTGAAAGAAAGATGGAAAGAAAGATTTAAAAAAAGAAAGATTGAAAGTAAGAAAGATTGAAAGACATATTGAAAGAAAGATTGAAAGATTGAAAGAAAGATTGAAAGAAAGAATGAAAGAAATATTGAAAGAAAGATTGAAAGAAAGATTGTAAGTCTGAAGGAAAGAATGAAAGAAAGATTGAAAGAAAGATTTAAAGTAAGAAAGATTGAAAGACATATTGAAAGAAAGATTGAAAGATTGAAAGAAAGATTGAAAGAAAGAATGAAAGAAATATTGAAAGAAAGATTGAAAGAAAGATTGAAAGACTGAAGGAATGAATGAAAGAAAGATTGAAAGAAAGATTGAAAGAAAGAAAGATTGAAAGAATGAATGATTGAAAGATTGAATGATTGAAAGATTGAAAGAAAGATTGAAAGAAAGATTGAAAGAAAGATTGAACGACTGAAAGATTGAAAGAAAGATTGAAAGTTTGAAAGAGAGATTGAAAGACTGAAAGATAGATTGAAAGATTGAAGATTGAAAGATTGAAAGAAAGATTGAAAGAAAGATTGAACGACTGAAAGATTGAAAGAAAGATTGAAAGTTTGAAAGAAAGATTGAAAGACTGAAAGAAATAATGAAAGAAAGATTGAAAGAAAGAATGAAAGAAAGATTGAAAGAAAGATGGATAAAAAGATTGAAAGAAAGAAAGATTGAAAGAAATAACAAAAGAAAGATTGAAAGAAATAATGAAAGAAAGATTGAACGATTGGAAGAAATATTGAAAGATAGAAAAATTGAAAGTAAGAAAGATTGAAAGAAAGAATGAAAGAAAGATTGAAAGAAAGATGGATAGAAAGATTGAAAGAAAGAAAGATTGAAAGAAATAACAAAAGAAAGATTGAAAGAAATAATGAAAGAAAGATTGAACGATTGGAAGAAATATTGAAAGATAGAAAAATTGAAAGTAAGAAAGATTGAAAGAAAGAATGAAAGAAAGATTGAAAGATTGAAAGAAAGAATGAAAGAAAGATTGAAAGATTGAAATATTGAAAGAAAGAATGAAAGAAAGACTGAACGATTGAAAGAAAGATTGAAAGAAAGATTGAAAGATTGAAATATTGAAAGAAAGAATGAAAAAAAGATTGAAAGACTGAAAGAAAGAATGAAAGAAAGATTGAAAGATTAAACAATTGAAAGAAAGTTTGCAAGAAAGATTGAAAAAAGAAAGATTGAAAGAAAGAATGAAAAAAAGATTGATAGATAGATGGATAGAAAGATTGAAAGAAAGAAAGATTGAAAGAATAACAAAAGAAAGATTGAAAGATTGGAAGAAATATTGAAAGATAGAAAAATTGAAAGTAAGAAAGATTGAAAGAAAAAATTAAAGAAAGATTGAAAGATTGAAAGAAAGAATGAAAGAAAGGTTGAAAGATTGAAATATTGAAAGAAAGAATGAAAGAAAGATTGAAAGATTGAAAGAAAGATTGAAAGATTGAAAGATTGAAATAAATATTGAAAGTTTGAAAGAAAGATTGAAAGAAAGATTTAAAGAAAGAAAGATTGAAAGAAATATTGAAAGAAAGATTGAAAGATTGAAAGAAAGATTGAAAGAAAGAATGAAAGAAAGATTGAAAGATTGAAAGATTGAAATAAAGAATGAAAGTTTGAAAGAAAGATTGAAAGAAAGATTGAAAGTAAGAAAGATTGAAAGAAATATTGAAAGAAAGATTGAAAGATTGAAAGAAAGATTGAAAGAAAGAATGAAAGAAAGATTGAAAGAAAGATAGAAAGAAAGATTGAAAGAAAGATTGAAAGACTGAAGGAAAGAATGAAAGAAAGATTGAAAGAAAGATTGAAAGAAAGAAATATTGAAAGTAAGATTGAAAGATTGAATGATTGAAAGAAAGACTGAAAGATAGATTGAAAGATTGAAGATTGAAAGATTGAAAGAAAGATTGAAAGAAAGATTGAACGACTGAAAGATTGAAAGAAAGATTGAAAGACTGAAGGAAAGAATGAAAGAAAGATTGAAAGAAAGATTGAAAGAAAGAAATATTGAAAGTAAGATTGAAAGATTGAATGATTGAAAGAAAGACTGAAAGATAGATTGAAAGATTGAAGATTGAAAGATTGAAAGAAAGATTGAAAGAAAGATTGAACGACTGAAAGATTGAAAGAAAGATTAAAAGTTTGAAACAAATTTTCAAAGACTGAAAGAAAGAATGAAAGAAAGATTGAAAGAAAGATTGAAAAAAGAAAGATTGAAAGAAAATTTGAAAGAAAGATTGAAAGAAGGAATGAAAGAGAGATTGAATGAAATATTGAAAGACAGAAAGATTGAAAGAAACAATGAAAGAAAGATTGAAAGATTAAAAGAAAGAATGAAAGAAAGATTGAAAAATTGAAAGATTGAAAGAAAGATTGAAAAAAAGATTGAAAGACTGGAAGAAAGAATGAAAGAAAGATTGAAAGATTCAACAAATGAAAGAAAGATTGCAAGTAAGATTTAAAAAAGAAAGATTGAAAGAAAGAATGAAAGAATGAAAGAAAGATTGAAAGATTGAAAGAAAGAAAGATTGAAAGATTGAATGATTGAAAGAAAGACTGAAAGAAAGATTGACAGACTGAAAGACTGAAAGAAAGAATGAAAGAAAGATTGAAAGATTCAAAAATTGAAAGAAAGATTGCAAGAAAGATTGAAAAAAGAAAGATTGAAAGAAAGAATGAAAGAAATATTGAAAGAAAGAAAGATTGAAAGAAATAACAAAAGAAAGATTGAAAGAAAGAATGAAAGAAAGATTGAAAGAAATAAAGGTAGAAAAATTGAAAGTAAGAAAGAATGAAAGAAAGATTGAAAGATTGAAATATTGAAAGAAAGAATGAAAGAAAGATTGAAAGATGAAAGAAAGATTGAAAGATTGAAAGATTGAAAGATTGAAATAAAGATTAAAAGTTTGAAAGAAAGATTGAAAGAAAGATTTAAAGAAAGAAAGATTGAAAGTAAGAAAGATTGAAAGAAATATTGAAAGAAAGATTGAAAAAAAGAAAGATTGAAAGAAAGATTGAAAGAAAGATTGAAAGACTGATGGAAAGAATGAAATAAAGATTGAAAGAAAGATTGAAAGAAAGAAATATTGAAGGAAAGATTGAAAGATTGAATGATTGAAAGAAAGACTGAAAGAAAGATTGACGGACGGAAAGATTGAAAGAATGAATGAAAGAAAGATTGAAAGAAAGAATGAAAGAAAGATTGAAAGATTAAAAAATTGAAAGAAAGATTGCAAGAAAGATTGAAAAAAATAATAAAAGAAAGATTGAAAGAAAGATGGAAAGAAAGAAAGATTGAAAGAAATAACAAAAGAAAGATTGAAAGAAAGAATGAAAGAAAGATTGAACGATTGGAAACAATATTGAAAGAAAGAAAGATTGAAAGTAAGATAGATTGAAAGAAAGAATGAAAGAAAGATTGAAAGATTGAAAGAAAGAATGAAAGAAAGATTGAAAGATTGAAAGAAAGATTGAAAGATTGAAAGATTTAAATAAAGATTGAAAGTTTGAAAGAAAGATTGAAAGAAAGATTTAAAGAAAGATTGAAAGACTGAAAGAAAGAATGAAAGGCAGATTGAAAGAAAGATTGAAAGTAAGAAGGTTTGAAAGAAAGAATGAAAGAAAGATTGAAAGATTGCAAGAAAGAATGAAAGAAAGATTGAAAGATTGAAATATTGAAAGAAAGAATGAAAGAAAGATTGAACGATTGAAAGAAAGAATGAAAGAAAGATTGGAAGAACGATTGAAAGATTGAAAGATTGAAATAAAGATTGAAAGTTTGAAAGAAAGATTGAAAGAAAGACTGAAAGAAAGATTGAAAGATTGAAAGAAAGATTGAAAGAAAGATTGAAAGATTGAAATATTGAAAGAAAGAATGAAAGAAAGATTGAAAGATTGAAAGAAAGATTGAAAGAAAGATTGAAAGAATGAAAGATTGAAATAATGATTCAAAGTTTGAAAGAAAGATTGAAAGAAAGATTTAAACAAAGAAAGATTGAAAGTAAGAAAGATTGAAAGAAATATTGAACGAAAGATTGAAAGAAAGGATGAAAGAAAGATTGAAAGAAAGATTGAAAAAAAGAAAGATTGAAAGAAAGATTGAACGACTGAAGGAAAGAATGAAAGAAAGATTGAAAGAAAGATTGAAAGAAAGAAATATTGAAGGAAAGATTGAAAGATTGAATGATTGAAAGAAAGACTGAAAGAAAGATTGACAGACAGAAAGATTGAAAGAAAGAATGAAAGAAAGATTGAAAGAAAGAATAAAAGAAATATTGAAAGATTAAACAATTGAAAGAAAGATTGCAAGAAAGATTGAAAAAATAAAGATTGAAAGAAATAATAAAAGAAAGATTGAAAGAAAGATGGAAAGAAAGATTTAAAAAAAGAAAGATTGAAAGTAAGAAAGATTGAAAGACATATTGAAAGAAAGATTGAAAGATTGAAAGAAAGATTGAAAGAAAGAATGAAAGAAATATTGAAAGAAAGATTGAAAGAAAGATTGAAAGTCTGAAGGAAAGAATGAAAGAAAGATTGAAAGAAAGATTTAAAGTAAGAAAGATTGAAAGACATATTGAAAGAAAGATTGAAAGATTGAAAGAAAGATTGAAAGAAAGAATGAAAGAAATATTGAAAGAAAGATTAAAAGAAAGATTGAAAGACTGAAGGAAAGAATGAAAGAAAGATTGAAAGAAAGATTGAAAGAAAGAAAGATTGAAAGAATGAATGATTGAAAGATTGAATGATTGAAAGATTGAAAGAAAGATTGAAAGAAAGATTGAAAGAAAGATTGAACGACTGAAAGATTGAAAGAAAGATTGAAAGTTTGAAAGAGAGATTGAAAGACTGAAAGATAGATTGAAAGATTGAAGATTGAAAGATTGAAAGAAAGATTGAAAGAAAGATTGAACGACTGAAAGATTGAAAGAAAGATTGAAAGTTTGAAAGAAAGATTGAAAGACTGAAAGAAATAATGAAAGAAAGATTGAAAGAAAGAATGAAAGAAAGATTGAAAGAAAGATGGATAGAAAGATTGAAAGAAAGAAAGATTGAAAGAAATAACAAAAGAAAGATTGAAAGAAATAATGAAAGAAAGATTGAACGATTGGAAGAAATATTGAAAGATAGAAAAATTGAAAGTAAGAAAGATTGAAAGAAAGAATGAAAGAAAGATTGAAAGATTGAAAGAAAGAATGAAAGAAAGATTGAAAGATTGAAATATTGAAAGAAAGAATGAAAGAAAGACTGAACGATTGAAAGAAAGATTGAAAGAAAGATTGAAAGATTGAAATATTGAAAGAAAGAATGAAAAAAAGATTGAAAGACTGAAAGAAAGAATGAAAGAAAGATTGAAAGATTAAACAATTGAAAGAAAGTTTGCAAGAAAGATTGAAAAAAGAAAGATTGAAAGAAAGAATGAAAAAAAGATTGATAGATAGATGGATAGAAAGATTGAAAGAAAGAAAGATTGAAAGAATAACAAAAGAAAGATTGAAAGATTGGAAGAAATATTGAAAGATAGAAAAATTGAAAGTAAGAAAGATTGAAAGAAAAAATTAAAGAAAGATTGAAAGATTGAAAGAAAGAATGAAAGAAAGGTTGAAAGATTGAAATATTGAAAGAAAGAATGAAAGAAAGATTGAAAGATTGAAAGAAAGATTGAAAGATTGAAAGATTGAAATAAATATTGAAAGTTTGAAAGAAAGATTGAAAGAAAGATTTAAAGAAAGAAAGATTGAAAGAAATATTGAAAGAAAGATTGAAAGATTGAAAGAAAGATTGAAAGAAAGAATGAAAGAAAGATTGAAAGATTGAAAGATTGAAATAAAGAATGAAAGTTTGAAAGAAAGATTGAAAGAAAGATTGAAAGTAAGAAAGATTGAAAGAAATATTGAAAGAAAGATTGAAAGATTGAAAGAAAGATTGAAAGAAAGAATGAAAGAAAGATTGAAAGAAAGATTGAAAGAAAGAAATATTGAAAGTAAGATTGAAAGATTGAATGATTGAAAGAAAGACTGAAAGATAGATTGAAAGATTGAAGATTGAAAGATTGAAAGAAAGATTGAAAGAAAGATTGAACGACTGAAAGATTGAAAGAAAGATTAAAAGTTTGAAACAAATTTTCAAAGACTGAAAGAAAGAATGAAAGAAAGATTGAAAGAAAGATTGAAAAAAGAAAGATTGAAAGAAGGAATGAAAGAAAGATTGAAAGAAGGAATGAAAGAGAGATTGAATGAAATATTGAAAGACAGAAAGATTGAAAGAAACAATGAAAGAAAGATTGAAAGATTAAAAGAAAGAATGAAAGAAAGATTGAAAAATTGAAAGATTGAAAGAAAGATTGAAAAAAAGATTGAAAGACTGGAAGAAAGAATGAAAGAAAGATTGAAAGATTCAACAAATGAAAGAAAGATTGCAAGTAAGATTTAAAAAAGAAAGATTGAAAGAAAGAATGAAAGAATGAAAGAAAGATTGAAAGATTGAAAGAAAGAAAGATTGAAAGATTGAATGATTGAAAGAAAGACTGAAAGAAAGATTGACAGACTGAAAGACTGAAAGAAAGAATGAAAGAAAGATTGAAAGATTCAAAAATTGAAAGAAAGATTGCAAGAAAGATTGAAAAAAGAAAGATTGAAAGAAAGAATGAAAGAAATATTGAAAGAAAGAAAGATTGAAAGAAATAACAAAAGAAAGATTGAAAGAAAGAATGAAAGAAAGATTGAAAGAAATAAAGATAGAAAAATTGAAAGTAAGAAAGAATGAAAGAAAGATTGAAAGATTGAAATATTGAAAGAAAGAATAAAAGAAAGATTGAAAGATGAAAGAAAGATTGAAAGATTGAAAGATTGAAAGATTGAAATAAAGATTAAAAGTTTGAAAGAAAGATTGAAAGAAAGATTTAAAGAAAGAAAGATTGAAAGTAAGAAAGATTGAAAGAAATATTGAAAGAAAGATTGAAAAAAAGAAAGATTGAAAGAAAGATTGAAAGAAAGATTGAAAGACTGATGGAAAGAATGAAATAAAGATTGAAAGAAAGATTGAAAGAAAGAAATATTGAAGGAAAGATTGAAAGATTGAATGATTGAAAGAAAGACTGAAAGAAAGATTGACGGACGGAAAGATTGAAAGAATGAATGAAAGAAAGATTGAAAGAAAGAATGAAAGAAAGATTGAAAGATTAAACAATTGAAAGAAAGATTGCAAGAAAGATTGAAAAAAATAATAAAAGAAAGATTGAAAGAAAGATGGAAAGAAAGAAAGATTGAAAGAAATAACAAAAGAAAGATTGAAAGAAAGAATGAAAGAAAGATTGAACGATTGGAAACAATATTGAAAGAAAGAAAGATTGAAAGTAAGATAGATTGAAAGAAAGAATGAAAGAAAGATTGAAAGATTGAAAGAAAGAATGAAAGAAAGATTGAAAGATTGAAAGAAAGATTGAAAGATTGAAAGATTTAAATAAAGATTGAAAGTTTGAAAGAAAGATTGAAAGAAAGATTTAAAGAAAGATTGAAAGACTGAAAGAAAGAATGAAGGGCAGATTGAAAGAAAGATTGAAAGTAAGAAGGTTTGAAAGAAAGAATGAAAGAAAGATTGAAAGATTGCAAGAAAGAATGAAAGAAAGATTGAAAGATTGAAATATTGAAAGAAAGAATGAAAGAAAGATTGAACGATTGAAAGAAAGAATGAAAGAAAGATTGGAAGAAAGATTGAAAGATTGAAAGATTGAAATAAAGATTGAAAGTTTGAAAGAAAGATTGAAAGAAAGACTGAAAGAAAGATTGAAAGATTGAAAGAAAGATTGAAAGAAAGATTGAAAGATTGAAATATTGAAAGAAAGAATGAAAGAAAGATTGAAAGATTGAAAGAAAGATTGAAAGAAAGATTGAAAGAATGAAAGATTGAAATAATGATTCAAAGTTTGAAAGAAAGATTGAAAGAAAGATTTAAACAAAGAAAGATTGAAAGTAAGAAAGATTGAAAGAAATATTGAACGAAAGATTGAAAGAAAGGATGAAAGAAAGATTGAAAGAAAGATTGAAAAAAAGAAAGATTGAAAGAAAGATTGAACGACTGAAGGAAAGAATGAAAGAAAGATTGAAAGAAAGATTGAAAGAAAGAAATATTGAAGGAAAGATTGAAAGATTGAATGATTGAAAGAAAGACTGAAAGAAAGATTGACAGACAGAAAGATTGAAAGAAAGAATGAAAGAAAGATTGAAAGAAAGAATAAAAGAAATATTGAAAGATTAAACAATTGAAAGAAAGATTGCAAGAAAGATTGAAAAAATAAAGATTGAAAGAAAGAATAAAAGAAAGATTGAAAGAAAGATGGAAAGAAAGAAAGATTGAAAGAAATAACAAAAGAAAGATTGAAAGAAAGAATGAAAGAAAGATTGAACGATTGGAAGAAATATTTAAAGAAAGAAAGATTGAAAGTAAGATAGATTGAAAGTAAGAATGAAAGAAAGATTGAAAGATTTAAAGAAAGAATGAAATAAAGATTGAAAGATTGAAATATTGAAAGAAAGAATGAAAGAAAGATTGAAAGATTGAAAGAAAGAATGAAAGATTGAAAGATTGAAATAAAGATTGAAAGTTTAAAAGAATGATTGAAAGAAAGATTTAAAGAAAGATTTAAAGAAAGATTGAAAGACTGAAAGAAAGAATGAAAGGCAGATTGAAAGAAAGATTGAAAGTAAGAAAGATTGAAAGAAAGAATGAAAGAAAGATTGAAAGATTGCAAGAAAGAATGAAAGAAATATTGAAAGATTGAAATATTGAAAGAAAGACTGAAAGAAAGATTGAAAGTAAGAAAGAAAGATTGAAAGAAAGATTGAAAGAAAGAATGAAACAAAGATTGAAATAAAGAATGAAAGAAAGATTGAAAGAAAGATTGAAAAAAGAAAGATTGAAAGAAGGAATGAAAGAAAGATTGAAAGAAGGAATGAAAGAGAGATTGAATGAAATATTGAAAGACAGAAAGATTGAAAGAAACAATGAAAGAAAGATTGAAAGATTAAAAGAAAGAATGAAAGAAAGATTGAAAAATTGAAAGATTGAAAGAAAGATTGAAAAAAAGATTGAAAGACTGGAAGAAAGAATGAAAGAAAGATTGAAAGATTCAACAAATGAAAGAAAGATTGCAAGTAAGATTTAAAAAAGAAAGATTGAAAGAAAGAATGAAAGAATGAAAGAAAGATTGAAAGATTGAAAGAAAGAAAGATTGAAAGATTGAATGATTGAAAGAAAGACTGAAAGAAAGATTGACAGACTGAAAGACTGAAAGAAAGAATGAAAGAAAGATTGAAAGATTCAAAAATTGAAAGAAAGATTGCAAGAAAGATTGAAAAAAGAAAGATTGAAAGAAAGAATGAAAGAAATATTGAAAGAAAGAAAGATTGAAAGAAATAACAAAAGAAAGATTGAAAGAAAGAATGAAAGAAAGATTGAAAGAAATAAAGATAGAAAAATTGAAAGTAAGAAAGAATGAAAGAAAGATTGAAAGATTGAAATATTGAAAGAAAGAATGAAAGAAAGATTGAAAGATGAAAGAAAGATTGAAAGATTGAAAGATTGAAAGATTGAAATAAAGATTAAAAGTTTGAAAGAAAGATTGAAAGAAAGATTTAAAGAAAGAAAGATTGAAAGTAAGAAAGATTGAAATAAATATTGAAAGAAAGATTGAAAAAAAGAAAGATTGAAAGAAAGATTGAAAGAAAGATTGAAAGACTGATGGAAAGAATGAAATAAAGATTGAAAGAAAGATTGAAAGAAAGAAATATTGAAGGAAAGATTGAAAGATTGAATGATTGAAAGAAAGACTGAAAGAAAGATTGACGGACGGAAAGATTGAAAGAATGAATGAAAGAAAGATTGAAAGAAAGAATGAAAGAAAGATTGAAAGATTAAACAATTGAAAGAAAGATTGCAAGAAAGATTGAAAAAAATAATAAAAGAAAGATTGAAAGAAAGATGGAAAGAAAGAAAGATTGAAAGAAATAACAAAAGAAAGATTGAAAGAAAGAATGAAAGAAAGATTGAACGATTGGAAACAATATTGAAAGAAAGAAAGATTGAAAGTAAGATAGATTGAAAGAAAGAATGAAAGAAAGATTGAAAGATTGAAAGAAAGAATGAAAGAAAGATTGAAAGATTGAAAGAAAGATTGAAAGATTGAAAGATTTAAATAAAGATTGAAAGTTTGAAAGAAAGATTGAAAGAAAGATTTAAAGAAAGATTGAAAGACTGAAAGAAAGAATGAAAGGCAGATTGAAAGAAAGATTGAAAGTAAGAAGGTTTGAAAGAAAGAATGAAAGAAAGATTGAAAGATTGCAAGAAAGAATGAAAGAAAGATTGAAAGATTGAAATATTGAAAGAAAGAATGAAAGAAAGATTGAACGATTGAAAGAAAGAATGAAAGAAAGATTGGAAGAAAGATTGAAAGATTGAAAGATTGAAATAAAGATTGAAAGTTTGAAAGAAAGATTGAAAGAAAGACTGAAAGAAAGATTGAAAGATTGAAAGAAAGATTGAAAGAAAGATTGAAAGATTGAAATATTGAAAGAAAGAATGAAAGAAAGATTGAAAGATTGAAAGAAAGATTGAAAGAAAGATTGAAAGAATGAAAGATTGAAATAATGATTCAAAGTTTGAAAGAAAGATTGAAAGAAAGATTTAAACAAAGAAAGATTGAAAGTAAGAAAGATTGAAAGAAATATTGAACGAAAGATTGAAAGAAAGGATGAAAGAAAGATTGAAAGAAAGATTGAAAAAAAGAAAGATTGAAAGAAAGATTGAACGACTGAAGGAAAGAATGAAAGAAAGATTGAAAGAAAGATTGAAAGAAAGAAATATTGAAGGAAAGATTGAAAGATTGAATGATTGAAAGAAAGACTGAAAGAAAGATTGACAGACAGAAAGATTGAAAGAAAGAATGAAAGAAAGATTGAAAGAAAGAATAAAAGAAATATTGAAAGATTAAACAATTGAAAGAAAGATTGCAAGAAAGATTGAAAAAATAAAGATTGAAAGAAAGAATAAAAGAAAGATTGAAAGAAAGATGGAAAGAAAGAAAGATTGAAAGAAATAACAAAAGAAAGATTGAAAGAAAGAATGAAAGAAAGATTGAACGATTGGAAGAAATATTTAAAGAAAGAAAGATTGAAAGTAAGATAGATTGAAAGTAAGAATGAAAGAAAGATTGAAAGATTTAAAGAAAGAATGAAATAAAGATTGAAAGATTGAAATATTGAAAGAAAGAATGAAAGAAAGATTGAAAGATTGAAAGAAAGAATGAAAGATTGAAAGATTGAAATAAAGATTGAAAGTTTAAAAGAATGATTGAAAGAAAGATTTAAAGAAAGATTTAAAGAAAGATTGAAAGACTGAAAGAAAGAATGAAAGGCAGATTGAAAGAAAGATTGAAAGTAAGAAAGATTGAAAGAAAGAATGAAAGAAAGATTGAAAGATTGCAAGAAAGAATGAAAGAAATATTGAAAGATTGAAATATTGAAAGAAAGACTGAAAGAAAGATTGAAAGTAAGAAAGAAAGATTGAAAGAAAGATTGAAAGAAAGAATGAAACAAAGATTGAAATAAAGAATGAAAGAAAGATTGAAAGAAAGATTGAAAAAAGAAAGATTGAAAGAAGGAATGAAAGAAAGATTGAAAGAAGGAATGAAAGAGAGATTGAATGAAATATTGAAAGACAGAAAGATTGAAAGAAACAATGAAAGAAAGATTGAAAGATTAAAAGAAAGAATGAAAGAAAGATTGAAAAATTGAAAGATTGAAAGAAAGATTGAAAAAAAGATTGAAAGACTGGAAGAAAGAATGAAAGAAAGATTGAAAGATTCAACAAATGAAAGAAAGATTGCAAGTAAGATTTAAAAAAGAAAGATTGAAAGAAAGAATGAAAGAATGAAAGAAAGATTGAAAGATTGAAAGAAAGAAAGATTGAAAGATTGAATGATTGAAAGAAAGACTGAAAGAAAGATTGACAGACTGAAAGACTGAAAGAAAGAATGAAAGAAAGATTGAAAGATTCAAAAATTGAAAGAAAGATTGCAAGAAAGATTGAAAAAAGAAAGATTGAAAGAAAGAATGAAAGAAATATTGAAAGAAAGAAAGATTGAAAGAAATAACAAAAGAAAGATTGAAAGAAAGAATGAAAGAAAGATTGAAAGAAATAAAGATAGAAAAATTGAAAGTAAGAAAGAATGAAAGAAAGATTGAAAGATTGAAATATTGAAAGAAAGAATGAAAGAAAGATTGAAAGATGAAAGAAAGATTGAAAGATTGAAAGATTGAAAGATTGAAATAAAGATTAAAAGTTTGAAAGAAAGATTGAAAGAAAGATTTAAAGAAAGAAAGATTGAAAGTAAGAAAGATTGAAAGAAATATTGAAAGAAAGATTGAAAAAAAGAAAGATTGAAAGAAAGATTGAAAGAAAGATTGAAAGACTGATGGAAAGAATGAAATAAAGATTGAAAGAAAGATTGAAAGAAAGAAATATTGAAGGAAAGATTGAAAGATTGAATGATTGAAAGAAAGACTGAAAGAAAGATTGACGGACGGAAAGATTGAAAGAATGAATGAAAGAAAGATTGAAAGAAAGAATGAAAGAAAGATTGAAAGATTAAACAATTGAAAGAAAGATTGCAAGAAAGATTGAAAAAAATAATAAAAGAAAGATTGAAAGAAAGATGGAAAGAAAGAAAGATTGAAAGAAATAACAAAAGAAAGATTGAAAGAAAGAATGAAAGAAAGATTGAACGATTGGAAACAATATTGAAAGAAAGAAAGATTGAAAGTAAGATAGATTGAAAGAAAGAATGAAAGAAAGAATGAAAGAAAGATTGAAAGATTGAAAGAAAGATTGAAAGATTGAAAGATTGAAATAAATATTGAAAGTTTGAAAGAAAGATTGAAAGAAAGATTTAAAGAAAGAAAGATTGAAAGAAAGAATGAAAGAAAGATTGAACGATTGGAAACAATATTGAAAGAAAGAAAGATTGAAAGTAAGATAGATTGAAAGAAAGAATGAAAGAAAGATTGAAAGATTGAAAGAAAGAATGAAAGAAAGATTGAAAGATTGAAAGAAAGATTGAAAGATTGAAAGATTTAAATAAAGATTGAAAGTTTGAAAGAAAGATTGAAAGAAAGATTTAAAGAAAGATTGAAAGACTGAAAGAAAGAATGAAAGGCAGATTGAAAGAAAGATTGAAAGTAAGAAGGTTTGAAAGAAAGAATGAAAGAAAGATTGAAAGATTGCAAGAAAGAATGAAAGAAAGATTGAAAGATTGAAATATTGAAAGAAAGAATGAAAGAAAGATTGAACGATTGAAAGAAAGAATGAAAGAAAGATTGGAAGAAAGATTGAAAGATTGAAAGATTGAAATAAAGATTGAAAGTTTGAAAGAAAGATTGAAAGAAAGACTGAAAGAAAGATTGAAAGATTGAAAGAAAGATTGAAAGAAAGATTGAAAGATTGAAATATTGAAAGAAAGAATGAAAGAAAGATTGAAAGATTGAAAGAAAGATTGAAAGAAAGATTGAAAGAATGAAAGATTGAAATAATGATTCAAAGTTTGAAAGAAAGATTGAAAGAAAGATTTAAACAAAGAAAGATTGAAAGTAAGAAAGATTGAAAGAAATATTGAACGAAAGATTGAAAGAAAGGATGAAAGAAAGATTGAAAGAAAGATTGAAAAAAAGAAAGATTGAAAGAAAGATTGAACGACTGAAGGAAAGAATGAAAGAAAGATTGAAAGAAAGATTGAAAGAAAGAAATATTGAAGGAAAGATTGAAAGATTGAATGATTGAAAGAAAGACTGAAAGAAAGATTGACAGACAGAAAGATTGAAAGAAAGAATGAAAGAAAGATTGAAAGAAAGAATAAAAGAAATATTGAAAGAAAGAATGAAAGAAAGATTGAAAGAAAGAATAAAAGAAATATTGAAAGATTAAACAATTGAAAGAAAGATTGCAAGAAAGATTGAAAAAATAAAGATTGAAAAAAATAATAAAAGAAAGATTGAAAGAAAGATGGAAAGAAAGATTTAAAAAAAGAAAGATTGAAAGTAAGAAAGATTGAAAGACATATTGAAAGAAAGATTGAAAGATTGAAAGAAAGATTGAAAGAAAGAATGAAAGAAATATTGAAAGAAAGATTGAAAGAAAGATTGAAAGTCTGAAGGAAAGAATGAAAGAAAGATTGAAAGAAAGATTTAAAGTAAGAAAGATTGAAAGACATATTGAAAGAAAGATTGAAAGATTGAAAGAAAGATTGAAAGAAAGAATGAAAGAAATATTGAAAGAAAGATTGAAAGAAAGATTGAAAGACTGAAGGAATGAATGAAAGAAAGATTGAAAGAAAGATTGAAAGAAAGAAAGATTGAAAGAATGAATGATTGAAAGATTGAATGATTGAAAGATTGAAAGAAAGATTGAAAGAAAGATTGAAAGAAAGATTGAACGACTGAAAGATTGAAAGAAAGATTGAAAGTTTGAAAGAGAGATTGAAAGACTGAAAGATAGATTGAAAGATTGAAGATTGAAAGATTGAAAGAAAGATTGAAAGAAAGATTGAACGACTGAAAGATTGAAAGAAAGATTGAAAGTTTGAAAGAAAGATTGAAGGACTGAAAGAAATAATGAAAGAAAGATTGAAAGAAAGAATGAAAGAAAGATTGAAAGAAAGATGGATAAAAAGATTGAAAGAAAGAAAGATTGAAAGAAATAACAAAAGAAAGATTGAAAGAAATAATGAAAGAAAGATTGAACGATTGGAAGAAATATTGAAAGATAGAAAAATTGAAAGTAAGAAAGATTGAAAGAAAGAATGAAAGAAAGATTGAAAGAAAGATGGATAGAAAGATTGAAAGAAAGAAAGATTGAAAGAAATAACAAAAGAAAGATTGAAAGAAATAATGAAAGAAAGATTGAACGATTGGAAGAAATATTGAAAGATAGAAAAATTGAAAGTAAGAAAGATTGAAAGAAAGAATGAAAGAAAGATTGAAAGATTGAAAGAAAGAATGAAAGAAAGATTGAAAGATTGAAATATTGAAAGAAAGAATGAAAGAAAGACTGAACGATTGAAAGAAAGATTGAAAGAAAGATTGAAAGATTGAAATATTGAAAGAAAGAATGAAAAAAAGATTGAAAGACTGAAAGAAAGAATGAAAGAAAGATTGAAAGATTAAACAATTGAAAGAAAGTTTGCAAGAAAGATTGAAAAAAGAAAGATTGAAAGAAAGAATGAAAAAAAGATTGATAGATAGATGGATAGAAAGATTGAAAGAAAGAAAGATTGAAAGAATAACAAAAGAAAGATTGAAAGATTGGAAGAAATATTGAAAGATAGAAAAATTGAAAGTAAGAAAGATTGAAAGAAAAAATTAAAGAAAGATTGAAAGATTGAAAGAAAGAATGAAAGAAAGGTTGAAAGATTGAAATATTGAAAGAAAGAATGAAAGAAAGATTGAAAGATTGAAAGAAAGATTGAAAGATTGAAAGTTTGAAATAAATATTGAAAGTTTGAAAGAAAGATTGAAAGAAAGATTTAAAGAAAGAAAGATTGAAAGAAATATTGAAAGAAAGATTGAAAGATTGAAAGAAAGATTGAAAGAAAGAATGAAAGAAAGATTGAAAGATTGAAAGATTGAAATAAAGAATGAAAGTTTGAAAGAAAGATTGAAAGAAAGATTGAAAGTAAGAAAGATTGAAAGAAATATTGAAAGAAAGATTGAAAGATTGAAAGAAAGATTGAAAGAAAGAATGAAAGAAAGATTGAAAGAAAGATAGAAAGAAAGATTGAAAGAAAGATTGAAAGACTGAAGGAAAGAATGAAAGAAAGATTGAAAGAAAGATTGAAAGAAAGAAATATTGAAAGTAAGATTGAAAGATTGAATGATTGAAAGAAAGACTGAAAGATAGATTGAAAGATTGAAGATTGAAAGATTGAAAGAAAGATTGAAAGAAAGATTGAACGACTGAAAGATTGAAAGAAAGATTGAAAGACTGAAGGAAAGAATGAAAGAAAGATTGAAAGAAAGATTGAAAGAAAGAAATATTGAAAGTAAGATTGAAAGATTGAATGATTGAAAGAAAGACTGAAAGATAGATTGAAAGATTGAAGATTGAAAGATTGAAAGAAAGATTGAAAGAAAGATTGAACGACTGAAAGATTGAAAGAAAGATTAAAAGTTTGAAACAAATTTTCAAAGACTGAAAGAAAGAATGAAAGAAAGATTGAAAGAAAGATTGAAAAAAGAAAGATTGAAAGAAAATTTGAAAGAAAGATTGAAAGAAGGAATGAAAGAGAGATTGAATGAAATATTGAAAGACAGAAAGATTGAAAGAAACAATGAAAGAAAGATTGAAAGATTAAAAGAAAGAATGAAAGAAAGATTGAAAAATTGAAAGATTGAAAGAAAGATTGAAAAAAAGATTGAAAGACTGGAAGAAAGAATGAAAGAAAGATTGAAAGATTCAACAAATGAAAGAAAGATTGCAAGTAAGATTTAAAAAAGAAAGATTGAAAGAAAGAATGAAAGAATGAAAGAAAGATTGAAAGATTGAAAGAAAGAAAGATTGAAAGATTGAATGATTGAAAGAAAGACTGAAAGAAAGATTGACAGACTGAAAGACTGAAAGAAAGAATGAAAGAAAGATTGAAAGATTCAAAAATTGAAAGAAAGATTGCAAGAAAGATTGAAAAAAGAAAGATTGAAAGAAAGAATGAAAGAAATATTGAAAGAAAGAAAGATTGAAAGAAATAACAAAAGAAAGATTGAAAGAAAGAATGAAAGAAAGATTGAAAGAAATAAAGGTAGAAAAATTGAAAGTAAGAAAGAATGAAAGAAAGATTGAAAGATTGAAATATTGAAAGAAAGAATGAAAGAAAGATTGAAAGATGAAAGAAAGATTGAAAGATTGAAAGATTGAAAGATTGAAATAAAGATTAAAAGTTTGAAAGAAAGATTGAAAGAAAGATTTAAAGAAAGAAAGATTGAAAGTAAGAAAGATTGAAAGAAATATTGAAAGAAAGATTGAAAAAAAGAAAGATTGAAAGAAAGATTGAAAGAAAGATTGAAAGACTGATGGAAAGAATGAAATAAAGATTGAAAGAAAGATTGAAAGAAAGAAATATTGAAGGAAAGATTGAAAGATTGAATGATTGAAAGAAAGACTGAAAGAAAGATTGACGGACGGAAAGATTGAAAGAATGAATGAAAGAAAGATTGAAAGAAAGAATGAAAGAAAGATTGAAAGATTAAAAAATTGAAAGAAAGATTGCAAGAAAGATTGAAAAAAATAATAAAAGAAAGATTGAAAGAAAGATGGAAAGAAAGAAAGATTGAAAGAAATAACAAAAGAAAGATTGAAAGAAAGAATGAAAGAAAGATTGAACGATTGGAAACAATATTGAAAGAAAGAAAGATTGAAAGTAAGATAGATTGAAAGAAAGAATGAAAGAAAGATTGAAAGATTGAAAGAAAGAATGAAAGAAAGATTGAAAGATTGAAAGAAAGATTGAAAGATTGAAAGATTTAAATAAAGATTGAAAGTTTGAAAGAAAGATTGAAAGAAAGATTTAAAGAAAGATTGAAAGACTGAAAGAAAGAATGAAAGGCAGATTGAAAGAAAGATTGAAAGTAAGAAGGTTTGAAAGAAAGAATGAAAGAAAGATTGAAAGATTGCAAGAAAGAATGAAAGAAAGATTGAAAGATTGAAATATTGAAAGAAAGAATGAAAGAAAGATTGAACGATTGAAAGAAAGAATGAAAGAAAGATTGGAAGAACGATTGAAAGATTGAAAGATTGAAATAAAGATTGAAAGTTTGAAAGAAAGATTGAAAGAAAGACTGAAAGAAAGATTGAAAGATTGAAAGAAAGATTGAAAGAAAGATTGAAAGATTGAAATATTGAAAGAAAGAATGAAAGAAAGATTGAAAGATTGAAAGAAAGATTGAAAGAAAGATTGAAAGAATGAAAGATTGAAATAATGATTCAAAGTTTGAAAGAAAGATTGAAAGAAAGATTTAAACAAAGAAAGATTGAAAGTAAGAAAGATTGAAAGAAATATTGAACGAAAGATTGAAAGAAAGGATGAAAGAAAGATTGAAAGAAAGATTGAAAAAAAGAAAGATTGAAAGAAAGATTGAACGACTGAAGGAAAGAATGAAAGAAAGATTGAAAGAAAGATTGAAAGAAAGAAATATTGAAGGAAAGATTGAAAGATTGAATGATTGAAAGAAAGACTGAAAGAAAGATTGACAGACAGAAAGATTGAAAGAAAGAATGAAAGAAAGATTGAAAGAAAGAATAAAAGAAATATTGAAAGATTAAACAATTGAAAGAAAGATTGCAAGAAAGATTGAAAAAATAAAGATTGAAAGAAAGAATAAAAGAAAGATTGAAAGAAAGATGGAAAGAAAGAAAGATTGAAAGAAATAACAAAAGAAAGATTGAAAGAAAGAATGAAAGAAAGATTGAACGATTGGAAGAAATATTTAAAGAAAGAAAGATTGAAAGTAAGATAGATTGAAAGTAAGAATGAAAGAAAGATTGAAAGATTTAAAGAAAGAATGAAATAAAGATTGAAAGATTGAAATATTGAAAGAAAGAATGAAAGAAAGATTGAAAGATTGAAAGAAAGAATGAAAGATTGAAAGATTGAAATAAAGATTGAAAGTTTAAAAGAATGATTGAAAGAAAGATTTAAAGAAAGATTTAAAGAAAGATTGAAAGACTGAAAGAAAGAATGAAAGGCAGATTGAAAGAAAGATTGAAAGTAAGAAAGATTGAAAGAAAGAATGAAAGAAAGATTGAAAGATTGCAAGAAAGAATGAAAGAAATATTGAAAGATTGAAATATTGAAAGAAAGACTGAAAGAAAGATTGAAAGTAAGAAAGAAAGATTGAAAGAAAGATTGAAAGAAAGAATGAAACAAAGATTGAAATAAAGAATGAAAGAAAGATTGAAAGAAAGATTGAAAAAAGAAAGATTGAAAGAAGGAATGAAAGAAAGATTGAAAGAAGGAATGAAAGAGAGATTGAATGAAATATTGAAAGACAGAAAGATTGAAAGAAACAATGAAAGAAAGATTGAAAGATTAAAAGAAAGAATGAAAGAAAGATTGAAAAATTGAAAGATTGAAAGAAAGATTGAAAAAAAGATTGAAAGACTGGAAGAAAGAATGAAAGAAAGATTGAAAGATTCAACAAATGAAAGAAAGATTGCAAGTAAGATTTAAAAAAGAAAGATTGAAAGAAAGAATGAAAGAATGAAAGAAAGATTGAAAGATTGAAAGAAAGAAAGATTGAAAGATTGAATGATTGAAAGAAAGACTGAAAGAAAGATTGACAGACTGAAAGACTGAAAGAAAGAATGAAAGAAAGATTGAAAGATTCAAAAATTGAAAGAAAGATTGCAAGAAAGATTGAAAAAAGAAAGATTGAAAGAAAGAATGAAAGAAATATTGAAAGAAAGAAAGATTGAAAGAAATAACAAAAGAAAGATTGAAAGAAAGAATGAAAGAAAGATTGAAAGAAATAAAGATAGAAAAAAAGAAAGTAAGAAAGAATGAAAGAAAGATTGAAAGATTGAAATATTGAAAGAAAGAATGAAAGAAAGATTGAAAGATGAAAGAAAGATTGAAAGATTGAAAGATTGAAAGATTGAAATAAAGATTAAAAGTTTGAAAGAAAGATTGAAAGAAAGATTTAAAGAAAGAAAGATTGAAAGTAAGAAAGATTGAAAGAAATATTGAAAGAAAGATTGAAAAAAAGAAAGATTGAAAGATTGAAAGAAAGATTGAAAGAAAGATTGAAAGAATGAAAGATTGAAATAATGATTCAAAGTTTGAAAGAAAGATTGAAAGAAAGATTTAAACAAAGAAAGATTGAAAGTAAGAAAGATTGAAAGAAATATTGAACGAAAGATTGAAAGAAAGGATGAAAGAAAGATTGAAAGAAAGATTGAAAAAAAGAAAGATTGAAAGAAAGATTGAACGACTGAAGGAAAGAATGAAAGAAAGATTGAAAGAAAGATTGAAAGAAAGAAATATTGAAGGAAAGATTGAAAGATTGAATGATTGAAAGAAAGACTGAAAGAAAGATTGACAGACAGAAAGATTGAAAGAAAGAATGAAAGAAAGATTGAAAGAAAGAATAAAAGAAATATTGAAAGATTAAACAATTGAAAGAAAGATTGCAAGAAAGATTGAAAAAATAAAGATTGAAAGAAATAATAAAAGAAAGATTGAAAGAAAGATGGAAAGAAAGATTTAAAAAAAGAAAGATTGAAAGTAAGAAAGATTGAAAGACATATTGAAAGAAAGATTGAAAGATTGAAAGAAAGATTGAAAGAAAGAATGAAAGAAATATTGAAAGAAAGATTGAAAGAAAGATTGAAAGTCTGAAGGAAAGAATGAAAGAAAGATTGAAAGAAAGATTTAAAGTAAGAAAGATTGAAAGACATATTGAAAGAAAGATTGAAAGATTGAAAGAAAGATTGAAAGAAAGAATGAAAGAAATATTGAAAGAAAGATTGAAAGAAAGATTGAAAGACTGAAGGAATGAATGAAAGAAAGATTGAAAGAAAGATTGAAAGAAAGAAAGATTGAAAGAATGAATGATTGAAAGATTGAATGATTGAAAGATTGAAAGAAAGATTGAAAGAAAGATTGAAAGAAAGATTGAACGACTGAAAGATTGAAAGAAAGATTGAAAGTTTGAAAGAGAGATTGAAAGACTGAAAGATAGATTGAAAGATTGAAGATTGAAAGATTGAAAGAAAGATTGAAAGAAAGATTGAACGACTGAAAGATTGAAAGAAAGATTGAAAGTTTGAAAGAAAGATTGAAAGACTGAAAGAAATAATGAAAGAAAGATTGAAAGAAAGAATGAAAGAAAGATTGAAAGAAAGATGGATAAAAAGATTGAAAGAAAGAAAGATTGAAAGAAATAACAAAAGAAAGATTGAAAGAAATAATGAAAGAAAGATTGAACGATTGGAAGAAATATTGAAAGATAGAAAAATTGAAAGTAAGAAAGATTGAAAGAAAGAATGAAAGAAAGATTGAAAGAAAGATGGATAGAAAGATTGAAAGAAAGAAAGATTGAAAGAAATAACAAAAGAAAGATTGAAAGAAATAATGAAAGAAAGATTGAACGATTGGAAGAAATATTGAAAGATAGAAAAATTGAAAGTAAGAAAGATTGAAAGAAAGAATGAAAGAAAGATTGAAAGATTGAAAGAAAGAATGAAAGAAAGATTGAAAGATTGAAATATTGAAAGAAAGAATGAAAGAAAGACTGAACGATTGAAAGAAAGATTGAAAGAAAGATTGAAAGATTGAAATATTGAAAGAAAGAATGAAAAAAAGATTGAAAGACTGAAAGAAAGAATGAAAGAAAGATTGAAAGATTAAACAATTGAAAGAAAGTTTGCAAGAAAGATTGAAAAAAGAAAGATTGAAAGAAAGAATGAAAAAAAGATTGATAGATAGATGGATAGAAAGATTGAAAGAAAGAAAGATTGAAAGAATAACAAAAGAAAGATTGAAAGATTGGAAGAAATATTGAAAGATAGAAAAATTGAAAGTAAGAAAGATTGAAAGAAAAAATTAAAGAAAGATTGAAAGATTGAAAGAAAGAATGAAAGAAAGGTTGAAAGATTGAAATATTGAAAGAAAGAATGAAAGAAAGATTGAAAGATTGAAAGAAAGAATGAAAGATTGAAAGAAAAAATGAAAGAACGATTGAAAGAAAGAATGAAAGAATGAAAGAAAGATTGAAAGATTGAAAGTAAGAAAGAAAAAAAAGATTGAAAGAAAGATTGAAAAAAGAAAGAAAGATTGAAAGAAAGATTGAAAGAAAGATTGAAAGAAAGAATGAAAGTTTGAAAGAAAGAATGAAAGAACGATTGAAAGAAAGAATGAAAGAATGAAAGAAAGATTGAAAGATTGAAAGAAATATTGAAAGAAAGAGAGAATGAAAGTAAGAAAGATGGAAAGAAAAATTGAAAGATTGAAAGATTGAAAAAAAGAATTAAAGAAAGATTGAATGATTGAAAGATTGAAAGAAAAATTGAAAGAAAGATTGAAGAAAGAAAGATTTAAAGAAAAAAAGATTTAAAGAAAGATTGAAAGACTAAAAGTAAGAATGAAAAAAAAGATTGAAAGAAAGATTGAAAAAAGAAATAAAGATTGAAAGAAAGATTGAAAGAAAGATTGAAAGAAAGAATGAAAGTTTGAAAGAAAGATTGAAAGAAAGATTGAAAGAAAGATTGAAAGACTGAAAGAAAAAATGAAAGAAAGATTAAAAGAGAGATTGAAAGATTGAAAGATTGAAAGAAAGAATGAAAGATTGAAAGAAAGAATGAAAGAATGAATGAAAGATTAAAAGATTGAAAGAAATATTGAAAAAAAGAAAGATTGAAAGTAAGAAAAATTGAAAGAATGAATGAAAGAAACAAAAAAAGACTGATAAAAAGAAAGAATGTTTGAGAGATCAAAATATTTAAAGAAAGAAAGATTGAAAGAAAGATTTTAAGACTGAATTAAAGAATTAAAGAAAGATTGAAAGAAAGGTTGAAAGATAGAATGAAAGAAAGATTGAAAGATTGAAAGTTGTAAAGAAAGATTGAAAGACTAAAAAAAAGAATGAAAGAAAGATTGAAAGGTTGAAAGAAAGAATGAAAGAATGAAAGAAAGATTGAAAGATTGAAAGAAAGAATTAAAGAAAGATTGAATGATTGAAAGATTGAAAGAAAAATTGAAAGAAAGATTGAAGAAAGAAAGATTTAAAGAAAAAAAGATTTAAAGAAAGATTGAAAGACTAAAAGTAAGAATGAAAAAAAGATTGAAAGAAAGATTGAAAAAAGAAAGAAAGATTGAAAGAAAGATTGAAAGAAAGATTGAAAGAAAGAATGAAAGTTTGAAAGAAAGATTGAAAGAAAGATTGAAAGAAAGATTGAAAGACTGAAAGAAAAAATGAAAGAAAGATTAAAAGAGAGATTGAAAGATTGAAAGATTGAAAGAAAGAATGAAAGATTGAAAGAAAGAATGAAAGAATGAATGAAAGATTAAAAGATTGAAAGAAATATTGAAAAAAAGAAAGATTGAAAGTAAGAAAAATTGAAAGAATGAATGAAAGAAACAAAAAAAGACTGATAAAAAGAAAGAATGTTTGAGAGATCAAAATATTTAAAGAAAGAAAGATTGAAAGAAAGATTTTAAGACTGAATTAAAGAATTAAAGAAAGATTGAAAGAAAGGTTGAAAGATAGAATGAAAGAAAGATTGAAAGATTGAAAGATCGAAGGAAAGATTGAAAGAACGATTGAAAGAAAGAATGAAAGAATGAAAGAAAGATTGAAAGATTGAAAGAAAGATTGAAAGTAATAAAGATTGAAAGAAGGAATGAAGGAAAAATTGAATGTTTGAAAGACTGAAAGAATGAATGAAAGAAAGCTTGAAAGAAAGATTGAAAGAAAGATTTTAAGAAAGGTTGAAAGACTGAAAGAAAGAATGAAAGAAAGAATGATTGAAAGATTGAAAGAAAGAATGAAAGATTGAAAGAAAGAAAATAAGAACGATTGAAAGAAAGATTGAAAGTAAGATTGAAAGTTTGAAAGAAAGATTGAAAGACTGAAGGAAAGAATGAGTGAAAGATTGAAAGAAAGATTAAAAGAAAAAAAGATTGAAAGTATTAAAGACTGAAAAAAATATTGAAAGAAAGATTGAAAGATTGAAAGATAGAATGAAAGAAAGATTGAAAGAAAAAATATTGAAGGAAAGATTGAAAGATTGAATGACTGAAAGAAAGAAAGACTGAAAGAAAGATTGACAGACAGAAAGATTGAAAGAAAGAATGAAAGAAAGATTGAAAGAAAGAATGAAAGAAAGATTGAAAGTTTGAAAGAAAGATTGAAAGAAAGATTTAAAGAAAGAATGAAACAAAGATTGAAATAAAGAATGAAAGAAAGATTGAAAGAAAGATTGAAAGAAGGAAAGATTGAAAGATTGAATGATTGAAAGAAAGACTGAAAGAAAGAATGACGGACAGAAAGATTGAAAGAAAGAATGAAAGACAGATTGAAAAAAAGATTGAAAGACTGAAAGAAAGAATGAAAGAAACATTGAAAGATTAAACTATTGAAAGAAAGATTGCAAGAAAGATGGAAAGTAAGATTGAAAGAAATAAAGATTGAAAGAAATAACAAAAGAAAGATTGAAAGAAATAATGAAAGAAATATTGAAAGATTGAAAGAAAGAATGAAAGGCAGATTGAAAGAAAGATTGAAAGTAAGAAAAATTGAAAGAAAGAATCAAAGAAAGATTGAAAGATTGCAAGAAAGAATGAAAGAAATATTGAAAGATTGAAATATTGAAAGAAAGAATGAAAGAAAGATTGAAAGATTGAAAGAAAGATTGAAAGAAAGATTGAAAGAAAGATTGAAAGAAAGATTGAAAGAATGATTTAAACAAAGAAAGATTGAAAGTAAGAAAGATTGAAAGAAATATTGAACGAAAGATTGAAAGAAAGGATGAAAGAAAGATTGAAAGAAAGATTGAAAGATTGAAATATTGAAAGAAAGAATGAAAGAAAGATTGAAAGATTGAAAGATTGAAAGATTGAAATAAAGATTGAAAGTTTGAAAGAAAGATTGAAAGAAAGATTTAAAGAAAGATTGAAAGACTGAAAGAAAGAATGAAAGGCAGATTGAAAGAAAGATTGAAAGTAAGAAAGATTGAAAGAAAGAATGAAAGAAAGATTGAAAGATTGCAAGAAAGAATGAAAGAAATATTGAAAGATTGAAATATTGAAAGAAAGAATGAAAGAAAGATTGAAAGATTGAAAGAAAGATTGAAAGAAAGATTGAAAGAAAGAATGAAAGAAAGATTGAAAGAAAGAATGAAAGAAAGATTGAAAGTTTGAAAGAAAGATTGAAAGAAAGATTTATAGAAAGATTGAAAGACTGAAAGAAAGAATGAAAGGCAGATTGAAAGAAAGATTGAAAGTAAGAAAGATTGAAAGAAAGAATGAAAGAAAGATTGAAAGATTGCAAGAAAGAATGAAAGAAATATTGAAAGATTGAAATATTGAAAGAAAGAATGAAAGAAAGATTGAAAGATTGAAAGAAAGATTGAAAGATTGAAAGATTGAAATAAAGATTGAAAGTTTGAAAGAAAGATTGAAAGAAAGATTTAAAGAAAGAATGAAACAAAGATTGAAATAAAGAATGAAAGAAAGATTGAAAGAAAGATTGAAAGAAGGAAAGATTGAAAGATTGAATGATTGAAAGAAAGACTGAAAGAAAGAATGACGGACAGAAAGATTGAAAGAAAGAATGAAAGACAGATTGAAAAAAAGATTGAAAGACTGAAAGAAAGAATGAAAGAAACATTGAAAGATTAAACTATTGAAAGAAAGATTGCAAGAAAGATGGAAAGTAAGATTGAAAGAAATAAAGATTGAAAGAAATAACAAAAGAAATATTGAAAGAAATAATGAAAGAAATATTGAAAGATTGAAAGAAAGAATGAAAGGCAGATTGAAAGAAAGATTGAAAGTAAGAAAAATTGAAAGAAAGAATCAAAGAAAGATTGAAAGATTGCAAGAAAGAATGAAAGAAATATTGAAAGATTGAAATATTGAAAGAAAGAATGAAAGAAAGATTGAAAGATTGAAAGAAAGATTGAAAGAAAGATTGAAAGAAAGATTGAAAGAAAGATTGAAAGAATGATTTAAACAAAGAAAGATTGAAAGTAAGAAAGATTGAAAGAAATATTGAACGAAAGATTGAAAGAAAGGATGAAAGAAAGATTGAAAGAAAGATTGAAAGATTGAAATATTGAAAGAAAGAATGAAAGAAAGATTGAAAGATTGAAAGATTGAAAGATTGAAATAAAGATTGAAAGTTTGAAAGAAAGATTGAAAGAAAGATTTAAAGAAAGATTGAAAGACTGAAAGAAAAAATGAAAGGCAGTTCGAAAGAAAGATTGAAAGTAAGAAAGATTGAAAGAAAGAATGAAAGAAAGATTGAAAGATTGAAATATTGAAAGAAAGAATGAAAGAAAGTTTGAAAGAGAGATTTAAACAAAGAAAGATTGAAAGTAAGAAAGATTGAAAGAATTAATGAAAGAAAGATTGAAAGATTGAAAGAAAGAATGAAAGAAAGATTGAAAGATTGAAATATTGAAAGAAAGATTGAATGTTTGAAAAAAGATTGAAAGTATTAAAGATCGAAAGAAATATTTAAAGAAAGATTGAAAGATTGAAAGAAAGAATGAAAGAACGATTGAAAGAAAGAATGAATGAATGAAAGAAAGAATGAAAGATTAAACAATTGAAAGAAAGATTGGAAGAAAGATTGAAAAAAGAAATATTGAAAGAAAGAATGAAAGAAAGATTGAAAGAAAGAATGAAAGAAAGATTGAAAGAAAGTTGGAAAGAAAGATTGAAAGAAAGAAAGATTGAAAGAAATAATGAAAGAAAGATTGAACGATTGGAACCAATATTGAAAGATAGAAAAATTGAAAGTAAGAAAGAATGAAAGCAAGATTGAAAGATTGAAAGAAAGAATGAAAGAAAGATTGAAAGATTGACAGAATGATTGAAAAAAAGGTTGAAAGACTGAAAGAAAGAATGAAAGAAAGATTGAAAGATTGAAAGATTGAAAGAAAGATTGAATGTTTGAAAGAAAGTTTGAAAGAAAGATTTAAAGAAAGAAAGATTGAAAGATTGAAAGAAAGATTGAAAGATTGAAAGATTGAAATAATGATTTAAAGTTTGAAAGAAAGATTGAAAGAAAGATTTAAGGAAAGAAAGATTGAAAGTAAGAAAGATTGAAAGAAATATTGAAAGAAAGATTGAAAGATTGAAAGAAAGATTGAAAGAAAGAATGAAAGAAAGATTGAAAGAAAGATTGAAAAAAAGAAAGATTGAAAGAAAGATTGAAAGACTGAAGGAAAGAATGAAAGAAAGATTGAAAGAAAGATTGAAAGAAAGATTGAAAGAAAGAAAGATTGAAATAAAGATTGAAAGATTGAAAGATTGAAAGAAAGAATGAAAAATTGAAAGAAAGAATGAAAGAACGATTGAAAGAAAGAATGAAAGAATGAAAGAAAGATTGAAAGATTGAAAGAAAGATTGAAAGAAAGATTTAAAGAAAGATTGAAAGACTGAAAGAAAGAATGAAAGAAATAATTAAAGAAAGATTGAAAGAACGAATGTAAGAAAGATTGAAAGATTGAAAGATTGAAATAAAGATTGAAAGTTTGAAAGAAAGATTGAAAGAAAGATTTAAAGAAAGAAAGATTGAAAGAAATATTGAAAGAAAGATTGAAAGAATTAACAAAAGAAAGATTGAAAGAAAGAATGAAAGAAAGATTGAACGATTGGAAGAAATATTGAAAGAAAGATAGATTGAAAGTAAGATAGATTGAAAGAAAGAATGAAAGAAAGATTGAAAGATTTAAAGAATGAATGAAAGAAAGATTGAAAGACTGAAATATTGAAAGAAAGAATGAAAGAAAGATTGAAAGATTGAAATAAAGATTGAAAGATTGAAAGATTGAAATAAAGATTGAAAGTTTGAAAGAAAGATTGAAAGAAAGATTGAAAGAAAGAAAGAATTATTGAAAGAAAGATTGAAAGAAAGATTGAAAGAAAGAAAGATTGAATGATTGAATGATTGAAAGAAAGACTGAAAGAAAGAATGACGGACAGAAAGATTGAAAAAAAGAATGAAAGAAAGATTGAAAAAAAGATTGAAAGATTAAACAATTGAAAGAAAGATTGCAAGAAAGATGGAAAGAATGAAAGATTGAAATAATGATTGAAAGTTTGAAAGAAAGATTGAAAGAAAGATTTAAACAAAAAGATTGAAAGTAAGAAAGATTGAAAGAAATATTGAACGAAAGATTGAAAGAAAGGATGAAAGAAAGATTGAAAGAAAGATTGAAAGATTGAAATATTGAAAGAAAGAATGAAAGAAAGATTGAAAGAAAGATTGAAAGATTGAAAGATTGAAATAAAAATTGAATGTTTGAAAGAAAGATTGAAAGAAAGTTTAAAGAAAGATTGAAAGACTGAAAGAAAAAATGAAAGGCAGATTGAAAGAAAGATTGAAAGATTGTAAGAAAGAATGAAAGAAATATTGAAAGATTGAAATATTGAAAGAAAGAATGAAAGAAAGATTGAAAGATTGAAAGAAAGATTGAAAGATTGAAAGATTGAAATAAAGATTGAAAGTTTGAAAGAAAGATTGAAAGATTGAAAGAAAGATTGAAAGAAAGATTGAAATAAAGATTGAAAGTTTGAAAGAAAGAAATAAAGAATTAAAGAAAGATTGAAAGAAAGATTGAAAGAAAGAAAGATTGAAAGATTGAAATATTGAAAGAAAGAATGAAAGAAAGATTGAAAGATTGAAAGATTGAAAGATTGAAAGATTGAAATAAAGATTGAAAGTTTGAAAGAAAGATTGAAAGAAAGATTTAAAGAAAGATTGAAAGACTGAAAGAAAAAATGAAAGGCAGTTTGAAAGAAAGATTGAAAGTAAGAAAGATTGAAAGAAAGAATGAAAGAAAGATTGAAAGATTGCAAGAAAGAATGAAAGAAATATTGAAAGATTGAAATATTGAAAGAAAGAATGAAAGAAAGATTGAAAGATTGAAAGAAAGATTGAAAGAAAGATTGAAATAAAGATTGAAAGATTGAAAGAAAGAAAGAAAGATTGAAAGAAAGATTGAAAGAAAGATTGAAAGAAAGAAAGATTGAAAGATTGAATGATTGAAAGAAAGACTGAAAGAAAGAATGACGGACAGAAAGATTGAAAGAAAGAATGAAAGAAAGATTGAAAAAAAAGATTGAGAGATTAAACAATTGAAAGAAAGATTGCAAGAAAGATGGAAAGAATGAAAGATTGAAATAATGATTGAAAGTTTGAAAGAAAGATTGAAAGAAAGATTGAAAGATTTAAAGAAAGAATGAAAGAAAGATTGAAAGATTGAAATATTGAAAGAAAGAATGAAAGAAAGATTGAAAGATTGAAAGAAAGATTGAAAGAAAGATTTAAAGAAAGAATGATTGAATGATTGAATGATTGAAAGAAAGACTGAAAGAAAGAATGACGGACAGAAAGATTGAAAGAAAGAATGAAAGAAAGATTGAAAAAAAGATTGATAGACTGAAAGAAAGAATGAAAGAAACATTGAAAGATTAAACAATTGAAAGAAAGATTGCAAGAAAGATGGAAAGAATGAAAGATTGAAATAATGATTGAAAGTTTGAAAGAAAGTTTGAAAGAGAGATTTAAACAAAGAAAGATTGAAAGTAAGAAAGACTGAAAGAATTAATGAAAGAAAGATTGAAAGATTGAAAGAAAGAATGAAAGAAAGATTGAAAGATTGAAATATTGAAAGAAAGATTGAATGTTTGAAAAAAGATTGAAAGTATTAAAGATCGAAAGAAATATTTAAAGAAAGATTGAAAGATTGAAAGAAAGAATGAAAGAACGATTGAAAGAAAGAATGAATGAATGAAAGAAAGAATGAAAGATTAAACAATTGAAAGAAAGATTGGAAGAAAGATTGAAAAAAGAAATATTGAAAGAAAGAATGAAAGAAAGATTGAAAGAAAGTTGGAAAGAAAGATTGAAAGAAAGAAAGATTGAAAGAATGAAAGAAAGAATGAAAGAAAGATTGAAAGATTGACAGAATGATTGAAAAAAAGGTTGAAAGACTGAAAGAAAGAATGAAAGAAAGATTGAAAGATTGAAAGATTGAAAGAAAGATTGAATGTTTGAAAGAAAGTTTGAAAGAAAGATTTAAAGAAAGAAAGATTGAAAGAAATATTGAAAGAAAGATTGAAAGATTGAAAGAAAGATTGAAAGATTGAAAGTTGAAATAATGATTGAATGTTTGAAAGAAAGATTGAAAGAAAGATTTAAGGAAAGAAAGATTGAAAGTAAGAAAGATTGAAAGAAATATTGAAAGAAAGATTGAAAGATTGAAAGAAAGATTCAAAGAAAGAATAAAAGAAAGATTGAAAGAAAGATTGAAAAAAAGAAAGATTGAAAGAAAGATTGAAAGACTGAAGGAAAGAATGAAAGAAAGATTGAAAGAAAGATTGAAAGAAAGATTGAAAGAAAGAAAGATTGAAAGAAAGATTGAAAGATTGAAAGATTGAAAGAAAGAATGAAAAATTGAAAGAAAGAATGAAAGAACGATTGAAAGAAAGAATGAAAGAATGAAAGAAAGATTGAAAGATTGAAAGAAAGATTGAAAGAAAGATTTAAAGAAAGATTGAAAGACTGAAAGAAAGAATGAAAGAAATAATTAAAGAAAGATTGAAAGAACGAATGTAAGAAAGATTGAAAGATTGAAAGATTCAAATAAAGATTGAAAGTTTGAAAGAAAGATTGAAAGAAAGATTTAAAGAAAGAAAGATTGAAAGAAATATTGAAAGAAAGATTGAAAGAATTAACAAAAGATAGATTGAAAGAAAGAATGAAAGAAAGAAAGATTGAATGATTGAATGATTGAAAGAAAGACTGAAAGAAAGAATGACGGACAGAAAGATTGAAAGAAAGAATGAAAGAAAGATTGAAAAAAAGATTGAAAGATTAAACAATTGAAAGAAAGATTGCAAGAAAGATGGAAAGAATGAAAGATTGAAATAATGATTGAAAGTTTGAAAGAAAGATTGAAAGATTGAAAGAAAGATTGAAAGAAATATTGAACGAAAGATTGAAAGATTGAAAGAAAGATTGAAAGATTGAAAGATTGAAATAAAAATTGAAAGTTTGAAATAAAGATTGAAAGAAAGATTTAAAGAAAGATTGAAAGACTGAAAGAAAAGATGAAAGGCAGATTGAAAGAAAGATTGAAAGATTGCAAGAAAGAATGAAAGAAATATTGAAAGATTGAAATATTGAAAGAAAGAATGAAAGAAAGATTGAAAGATTGAAAGAAAGATTGAAAGATTGAAATAAAGATTGAAAGTTTGAAAGAAAGATTGAAAGATTGAAAGAAAGATTGAAAGAAAGATTGAAATAAAGATTGAAAGTTTGAAAGAAAGAAAGAAAGATTGAAAGAAAGATTGAAAGAAAGATTGAAAGAAAGAATGAAACAAAGATTGAAATAAAGAATGAAAGAAAGATTGAAAGATTGAATGATTGAAAGAAAGACTGAAAGAAAGAATGACGGACAGAAAGATTGAAAGAAAGAATGAAAGAAAGATTGAAAAAAAGATTGAAAGATTAAACAATTGAAAGAAAGATTGCAAGAAAGATGGAAAGAATGAAAGATTGAAATAATGATTGAAAGTTTGAAAGAAAGATTGAAAGAAAGATTTAAACCAAGAAAGATTGAAAGTAAGAAAGATTGAAAGAAATATTGAACGAAAGATTGAAAGAAAGGATGAAAGAAAGATTGAAAGAAAGATTGAAAGATTGAAAGAAAGATTGAAAGAAAGATTGAAAGAATGATTTAAACAAAGAAAGATTGAAAGTAAGAAAGATTGAAAGAATGATTTAAACAAAGAAAGATTGAAAGTAAGAAAGATTGAAAGAAATATTGAACGAAAGATTGAAAGAAAGGATGAAAGAAAGATTGAAAGAAAGAATGAAAAAAAGAAACATTGAAAGAAAGATTGAACGACTGAAGGAAAGAATTAAAGAAAGATTGAAAGAAAGATTGAAAGAAAGATTTAAACAAAGAAAGATTGAACGTAAGAAAGATTGAACGACATATTGAACGAAAGATTGAAAGAAAGGATGAAAGAAAGATTGAAAGAAAGATTGAAAGAATTAAATATTGAAATAATGATTGAAGTTTGAAAGAAAGATTGAAAGAAAGATTTAAACAAAGATAGATTGAAAGTAAGAAAGATTGAAAGAAATATTGAACGAAAGATTGAAAGAAAGGATGAAAGAAAGATTTAAACAAAGATAGATTGAAAGTAAGAAAGATTGAAAGAAATATTGAACGAAAGATTGAAAGAAAGGATGAAAGAAAGATTGAAAGAAAGATTGAAAAAAGAAAGATTGAAAGAAAGATTGAAAGAAAGATTGAAAGAAAGAAATATTGAAGGAAAAATTAAAAGATTGATTGATTGAAAGAAAGACTGAAAGAAAGATTGACAGAAAGAATGAATGAAAGATTGAAAGAAAGAATGAAAGAAAGATTGAAAGATTAAACAATTGAAAGAAAGATTGCAAGAAAGATTGAAAAAAGAAAGATTGAAAGAAAGAATTAAAGAAAGATTGAAAGAAAGATGGTAAGAAAGAAAGATTGAAAGAAATAACAAGAGAAAGATTGAAAGAAAGAATGAAAGAAAGATTGAACGATTGGAAGAAATATTGACGGAAAGAAAGATTGAAAGTAAGATAGATTGAAAGAAAGAATGAAAGAAAGATTGAAAGATTTAAAGAAAGAATGAAAGAAAGATTGAAAGATTGAAATATTGAAAGAAAGAATGAAAGAAAGATTGAAAGATTGAAAGAAAGATTGAAAGATTGAAAGATTGAAATAAAGATTGAAAGTTTGAAAGAAAGATTGAAAGAAAGATTTAAAGAAAGATTGAAAGACTGAAAGAAAGAATGAATGGCAGATTGAAAGAAAGATTGAAAGTAAGAAAGATTGAAAGAAAGAATGAAAGAAAGATTGAAAGATTGCAAGAAAGAATGAAAGAAATATTGAAAGATTGAAATATTGAAAGAAAAAATGAAAGAAAGATTGAAAGATTGAAAGAAAGATTGAAAGAAAGATTGAAAGAAAGAAAGATTGAAAGAAAGATTGAAAGAAAGATTGAAAGAAAGAATGAAACAAAGATTGAAATAAAGAATGAAAGAAAGATTTAAAGAAAGATTGAAAGAAAGAAAGATTGAAAGATTGAATGATTGAAAGAAAGACTGAAAGAAAGAATGACGGACAGAAAGACTGAAAGAAAGAATGAAAGAAAGATTGAAAGAAAGAATGAAAGAAAGATTGAAAGATTAAACAATTGAAAGAAAGATTGCAAGAAAGATTGAAAAAAGAAAAATTGAAAGAAAGAATTAAAGAAAGATTGAAAGAAAGATGGAAAGAAAGAAAGATTGAAAGAAATAACAAAAGAAAGATTGAAAGAAAGAATGAAAGAAAGATTGAACGATTGGAAGAAATATTGACAGAAAGAAAGATTGAAAGTAAGATAGATTGAAAGAAAGAATGAAAGAAAGATTGAAAGATTTAAAGAAAGAATGAAAGAAAGATTGAAAGATTGAAATATTGAAAGAAAGAATGAAAGAAAGATTGAAAGATTGAAAGAAAGATTGAAAGATTGAAAGATTGAAATAAAGATTGAAAGTTTGAAAGAAGGATTGAAAAAAAGATTTAAAGAAAGATTGAAAGACTGAAAGAAAGAATGAATGGCAGATTGAAAGAAAGATTGAAAGTAAGAAAGATTGAAAGAAAGAATGAAAGAAAGATTGAAAGATTGCAAGAAAGAATGAAAGAAATATTGAAAGATTGAAATATTGAAAGAAAGAATGAAAGAAAGATTGAAAGATTGAAAGAAAGATTGAAAGAAAGATTGAAAGAAAGATTGAAAGAAAGAATGAAACAAAGATTGAAATAAAGAATGAAAGAAAGATTTAAAGAAAGATTGAAAGAAAGAAAGATTGAAAGATTGAATGATTGAAAGAAAGACTGAAAGAAAGAATGACGGACAGAAAGACTGAAAGAAAGAATGAAAGAAAGATTGAAAGAATGAATGAAAGAAAGATTGAAAGATTAAACAATTGAAAGAAAGATTGCAAGAAAGATTGAAAAAAGAAAGATTGAAAGAAAGAATTAAAGAAAGATTGAAAGAAAGATGGAAAGAAAGAAAGATTGAAAGAAATAACAAAAGAAAGATTGAAAGAAAGAATGAAAGAAAGATTGAACGATTGGAAGAAATATTGACAGAAAGAAAGATTGAAAGTAGGATAGATTGAAAGAAAGAATGAAAGAAAGATTGAAAGATTTAAAGAAAGAATGAAAGAAAGATTGAAAGATTGAAATATTGAAAGAAAGAATGAAAGAAAGATTGAAAGATTGAAAGAAAGATTGAAAGATTTAAAGATTGAAATAAAGATTGAAAGTTTGAAAGAAAGATTGAAAGAAAGATTTAAAGAAAGATTGAAAGACTGAAAGAAAGAATGAAAGAAAGATTGAAAGAAAGATTGAAAGTAAGAAAGATTGAAAGAAAGAATGAAAGAAATATTGAAAGATTGAAATAATGAAAGAAAGAATGAAAGAAAGATTGAAAGATTGAAAGAAAGATTGAAAGAAAGATTGAAAGATTGAAATAAAGATTGAAAGTTTGAAAGAAAGATTGAAAGAAATATTTAAAGAAAGAAAGAAAGATTGAAAGAAAGATTGAATGAAAGAATGAAACAAAGATTGAAATAAAGAATGAAAGAAAGATTTAAAGAAATATTGAAAGAAAGAAAGAGTGAAAGAAAGAATGACGGACAGAAAGACTGAAAGAAAGAATGAAAGAAACATTGAAAGATTAAACAATTGAAAGAAAGATTGCAAGAAAGATGGAAAGAATGAAAGATTGAAATAATGATTGAAAGTTTGAAAGAAAGATTGAATGAAAGATTTAAACAAAGAAAGATTGAAAGTAAGAAAGATTGAAAGAAATATTGAACGAAAGATTGAAAGAAAGGATGAAAGAAAGATTGAAAGAAAGATTGAAAAAAAGAAAGATTGAAAGAAAGATTGAACGACTGAAGAAAAGAATGAAAGAAAGATTGAAAGAAAGATTGAAAGAAAGATTGAAAAAAGAAAGATTGAAATAAAGATTGAACGACTGAAGGAAAGAATGAAAGAAAGATTGAAAGAAAGATTGAAAGAAAGAAATATTGAAGGAAAGATTGAAAGATTGAATGATTGAAAGAAAGACTGAAAGAAAGATTGACAGACAGAAAGATTGAAAGAAAGAATGAAAGAAAGATTGAAAGATTAAACAATTGGAAGAAAGATTGCAAGAAAGATTGAAAAAAGAAAGATTGAAAGAAAGATGGAAAGAAAGAAAGATTGAAAGAAATAACAAAAGAAAGATTGAAAGAAAGAATGAAAGAAAGTAAGATTGAAAGTAAGATAGATTGAAAGAAAGAATGAAAGAAAGATTGAAAGATTGCAAGAAAGAATGAAAGAAATATTGAAAGATTGAAATATTGAAAGAAAGAATGAAAGAAAGATTGAAAGAAAGATTGAAAGATTGAAATAAAGATTGAAAGTTTGAAAGAAAGATTGAAAGAAAGATTTAAAGAAAGAAAGAAAGATTGAAAGAAAGATTGAAAGAAAGAATGAAACAAAGATTGAAAGAAAGAATGAATGAAAGATTGAAAGAAAGAATGAAAGAAAGATTGAAAGATTAAACAATTGAAAGAAAGATTGCAAGAAAGATTGAAAAAAGAAAGATTGAAAGAAAGAATTAAAGAAAGATTGAAAGAAAGATGGTAAGAAAGAAAGATTGAAAGAAATAACAAGAGAAAGATTGAAAGAAAGAATGAAAGAAAGATTGAACGATTGGAAGAAATATTGACGGAAAGAAAGATTGAAAGTAAGATAGATTGAAAGAAAGAATGAAAGAAAGATTGAAAGATTTAAAGAAAGAATGAAAGAAAGATTGAAAGATTGAAATATTGAAAGAAAGAATGAAAGAAAGATTGAAAGATTGAAAGAAAGATTGAAAGATTGAAAGATTGAAATAAAGATTGAAAGTTTGAAAGAAAGATTGAAAGAAAGATTTAAAGAAAGATTGAAAGACTGAAAGAAAGAATGAATGGCAGATTGAAAGAAAGATTGAAAGTAAGAAAGATTGAAAGAAAGAATGAAAGAAAGATTGAAAGATTGCAAGAAAGAATGAAAGAAATATTGAAAGATTGAAATATTGAAAGAAAAAATGAAAGAAAGATTGAAAGATTGAAAGAAAGATTGAAAGAAAGATTGAAAGAAAGAAAGATTGAAAGAAAGATTGAAAGAAAGATTGAAAGAAAGAATGAAACAAAGATTGAAATAAAGAATGAAAGAAAGATTTAAAGAAAGATTGAAAGAAAGAAAGATTGAAAGATTGAATGATTGAAAGAAAGACTGAAAGAAAGAATGACGGACAGAAAGACTGAAAGAAAGAATGAAAGAAAGATTGAAAGAAAGAATGAAAGAAAGATTGAAAGATTAAACAATTGAAAGAAAGATTGCAAGAAAGATTGAAAAAAGAAAAATTGAAAGAAAGAATTAAAGAAAGATTGAAAGAAAGATGGAAAGAAAGAAAGATTGAAAGAAATAACAAAAGAAAGATTGAAAGAAAGAATGAAAGAAAGATTGAACGATTGGAAGAAATATTGACAGAAAGAAAGATTGAAAGTAAGATAGATTGAAAGAAAGAATGAAAGAAAGATTGAAAGATTTAAAGAAAGAATGAAAGAAAGATTGAAAGATTGAAATATTGAAAGAAAGAATGAAAGAAAGATTGAAAGATTGAAAGAAAGATTGAAAGATTGAAAGATTGAAATAAAGATTGAAAGTTTGAAAGAAGGATTGAAAAAAAGATTTAAAGAAAGATTGAAAGACTGAAAGAAAGAATGAATGGCAGATTGAAAGAAAGATTGAAAGTAAGAAAGATTGAAAGAAAGAATGAAAGAAAGATTGAAAGATTGCAAGAAAGAATGAAAGAAATATTGAAAGATTGAAATATTGAAAGAAAGAATGAAAGAAAGATTGAAAGATTGAAAGAAAGATTGAAAGAAAGATTGAAAGAAAGATTGAAAGAAAGAATGAAACAAAGATTGAAATAAAGAATGAAAGAAAGATTTAAAGAAAGATTGAAAGAAAGAAAGATTGAAAGATTGAATGATTGAAAGAAAGACTGAAAGAAAGAATGACGGACAGAAAGACTGAAAGAAAGAATGAAAGAAAGATTGAAAGAATGAATGAAAGAAAGATTGAAAGATTAAACAATTGAAAGAAAGATTGCAAGAAAGATTGAAAAAAGAAAGATTGAAAGAAAGAATTAAAGAAAGATTGAAAGAAAGATGGAAAGAAAGAAAGATTGAAAGAAATAACAAAAGAAAGATTGAAAGAAAGAATGAAAGAAAGATTGAACGATTGGAAGAAATATTGACAGAAAGAAAGATTGAAAGTAGGATAGATTGAAAGAAAGAATGAAAGAAAGATTGAAAGATTTAAAGAAAGAATGAAAGAAAGATTGAAAGATTGAAATATTGAAAGAAAGAATGAAAGAAAGATTGAAAGATTGAAAGAAAGATTGAAAGATTTAAAGATTGAAATAAAGATTGAAAGTTTGAAAGAAAGATTGAAAGAAAGATTTAAAGAAAGATTGAAAGACTGAAAGAAAGAATGAAAGAAAGATTGAAAGAAAGATTGAAAGTAAGAAAGATTGAAAGAAAGAATGAAAGAAATATTGAAAGATTGAAATAATGAAAGAAAGAATGAAAGAAAGATTGAAAGATTGAAAGAAAGATTGAAAGAAAGATTGAAAGATTGAAATAAAGATTGAAAGTTTGAAAGAAAGATTGAAAGAAATATTTAAAGAAAGAAAGAAAGATTGAAAGAAAGATTGAATGAAAGAATGAAACAAAGATTGAAATAAAGAATGAAAGAAAGATTTAAAGAAATATTGAAAGAAAGAAAGAGTGAAAGAAAGAATGACGGACAGAAAGACTGAAAGAAAGAATGAAAGAAACATTGAAAGATTAAACAATTGAAAGAAAGATTGCAAGAAAGATGGAAAGAATGAAAGATTGAAATAATGATTGAAAGTTTGAAAGAAAGATTGAATGAAAGATTTAAACAAAGAAAGATTGAAAGTAAGAAAGATTGAAAGAAATATTGAACGAAAGATTGAAAGAAAGGATGAAAGAAAGATTGAAAGAAAGATTGAAAAAAAGAAAGATTGAAAGAAAGATTGAACGACTGAAGAAAAGAATGAAAGAAAGATTGAAAGAAAGATTGAAAGAAAGATTGAAAAAAGAAAGATTGAAATAAAGATTGAACGACTGAAGGAAAGAATGAAAGAAAGATTGAAAGAAAGATTGAAAGAAAGAAATATTGAAGGAAAGATTGAAAGATTGAATGATTGAAAGAAAGACTGAAAGAAAGATTGACAGACAGAAAGATTGAAAGAAAGAATGAAAGAAAGATTGAAAGATTAAACAATTGGAAGAAAGATTGCAAGAAAGATTGAAAAAAGAAAGATTGAAAGAAAGATGGAAAGAAAGAAAGATTGAAAGAAATAACAAAAGAAAGATTGAAAGAAAGAATGAAAGAAAGTAAGATTGAAAGTAAGATAGATTGAAAGAAAGAATGAAAGAAAGATTGAAAGATTGCAAGAAAGAATGAAAGAAATATTGAAAGATTGAAATATTGAAAGAAAGAATGAAAGAAAGATTGAAAGAAAGATTGAAAGATTGAAATAAAGATTGAAAGTTTGAAAGAAAGATTGAAAGAAAGATTTAAAGAAAGAAAGAAAGATTGAAAGAAAGATTGAAAGAAAGAATGAAACAAAGATTGAAAGAAAGATTGAAAGAAAGAAAGATTGAAAGAAAGAAAGATTGAATGATTGAAAGAAAGACTGAAAGAAAGAATGACGGACAGAAAGATTGAATGAAAGAATGAAAGAAAGTATGAAAAAAAGATTGAAAGACTGAAAGAAAGAATGAAAGAAACATTGAAAGATTAAACCATTGAAAGAAAGATTGCAAGAAAGATGGAAAGCAGATTGAAAGAAATAAAGATTGAAAGAAATAACAAAAGAAAGATTGAAAGAAATAATGAAAGATAGAAAAATTGAAAGTAAGAAAGATTGAAAGAATGAATGAAAGAAATATTGAAAGATTGAAAGAAAGAATGAAAGAAAGATTGAAAAAAGCTGGAAAGAAGAATGAAAGAAAGAAAGATTGAAAGAAATAATGAAATAAAGATTGAACGATTGGAAGAAATATTGAAAGATGGAAAAATTGAAAGTAAGAAAGAATGAAAGCAAGATTGAAAGATTGAAAGAAAGAATGAAAGAAAGATTGAAAGATTGAAATATTGAAAGAAAGAATGAAAGAAAGATTGATAGATTAAACAATTGAAAGAAAGATTGCAAGAAAGATTGAAAAAAGAAAGATTGAAAGATAGATGAAAGAAAGATTGAAAGAAAGAAAGATTGAAAGAAATAACAAAAGAAAGATTGGAAGAAATATTGAAAGATAGAATAATTGAAAGTAAGAAAGATTGAAAGAAGGAATGAAAGAAAGATTGAAAGATTGAAAGAAGAATGAAAAGAAGATTGAAAGATTGAAATATTGAAAGATAGAATGAAAGAAATATTGAAAGATTGAAAGAAAGATTGAAAGAAAGATTGAAAGATTGAAAGATTGAGAGATTGAATGTTTGAAAGAAAGATTTAAAGAAAGATTTAAAGAAAGAATGAACGACTGAAAGATTGAAAGAAAGATTGAAAGAAAGATTGAAAGATTGAAAGAAGTAATGAAAGAAAGAAAGATTGAAAGATTGAAAGATTGAAATAATGATTGAATGTTTGAAAGAAAGATTGAAAGAAAGATTTAAAGAAAGAAAGATTGAAAGTAAGAAAGATTGAAAGAAATATTGAAAGAAAGATTGAAAGATTGAAAGAAGTAATGAAAGAAAGAAAGATTGAAAGTAAGAAAGATTGAAAGAAGGAATGAAAGAAATATTGAAAGAAAGATTGAAAGAAAGAAAGATTGAAGAAATATTGAAAGAAAGATTGAAAGATTGAAAGATTGAAATAATGATTGAATGTTTGAAAGAAAGATTGAAAGAAAGATTTAAAGAAAGAAAGATTGAAAGTAAGAAAGATTGAAAGAAATATTGAAAGAAAGATTGAAAGATTGAAAGAAAGATTGAAAGAAAGAATGAAAGAAAGATTGAAAGAAAGGTTGAAAAAAAGAAAGATTGAAAGAAAGATTGAAAGAAAGATTGAAAGACTAAAGGAAAGAATGAAAGAAAGATTGAAAGAAAGATTGAAAGAAAGATTGAAAGAAAGATAGATTGAAAGAAAGATTGAAAGATTTACATATTGAAAGAAATAATGAAAGAAAGATTGAAAGATTGAAAGAAAGATTGAAAGAATGATTTAAAGAAAGAAAGATTGAAAGAAATATTGAAAGAAAGATTGAAAGAAATAACAAAAGAAAGATTGAACGATTGGAAGAAATATTGAAAGAAAGATAGATTGAAAGTAAGATAGATTGAAAGAAAGACTGAAAGAAAGAATGAAAGGCAGATTGAAAGAAAGATTGAAAGTAAGAAAGATTGAAAGAAAGAATGAAAGAAAGATTGAAAGATTGCAAGAAAGAATGAAAGAAATATTGAAAGATTGAAATATTGAAAGAAAGAATGAAAGAAAGATTGAAAGATTGAAAGTAAGATTGAAAGAAAGATTGAAATAATGATTGAAAGTTTGAAAGAAAGATTGAAAGAAAGATTTAAAGAAAGAAAGAAAGATTGAAAGATAGATTGAAAGAAAGATTGAAAGAAAGAATGAAACAAAGATTGAAATTAAGAATGAAAGAAAGATTGAAAGAAAGATTGAAAGAAAGAAAGATTAAAAGATTGAATGATTGAAAGAAAGACTGAAAGAAAGAATGACGGACAGAAAGATTGAAAGAAAGATTGAAAGAAAGATTGATAAAAAGATTGAAAGACTGAAAGAAAGAATGAAAGAAACATTGAAAGATTAAACAATTGAAAGAAAGATCGCAAGAAAGATGGAAAGAATGAAAGATTGAAATAATGATTGAAAGTTTGAAAGAAAGATTGAAAGAAAGATTTAAACAAAGAAAGATTGAAAGTAAGAAAGATTGAAAGAAATATTGAACGAAAGATTGAAAGAAAGGATGAAAGAAAGATTGAAAAAAAGATTGAAAGATTGAAAGAAAGATTGAAAGAAAGATTGAAAGAATGAAAGATTGAAATAATGATTGAAAGTTTGAAAGAAAGATTGAAAGAAAGATTTAAACAAAGAAAGATTGAAAGTAAGAAAGATTGAAAGAAATATTGAACGAAAGATTGAAAGAAAGGATGAAAGAAAGATTGAAAAAAAGAAAGATTGAAAGAAAGATTGAATGACTGAAGGAAAGAATGAAAGAAAGATTGAAAGAAAGAAATATTGAAGGAAAGATTGAAAGATTGAATGATTGAAAGAAAGACTGAAAGACAGATTGACAGACAGAAAGATTGAAAGAAAGAATGAAAGAAAGATTGAAAGAAAGAATGAAAGAAAGATTGAACGATTAAACAATTGAAAGAAAGATTGCAAGAAAGATTGAAAAAAGAAAGATTGAAAGAAAGAATAAAAGAAAGATTGAAAGAAAGATGGAAAGAAAGAAAGATTGAAAGAAATAACAAAATAAAGATTGAAAGAAAGAATGAAAGAAAGATTGAACGATTGGAAGAAATATTGAAAGAAAGAAAGATTGAAAGTAAGATAGATTGAAAGAAAGAATGAAAGAAAGATTGAAAGATTTAAAGAAAGAATGAAAGAAAGAATGAAAGATTGAAATATTGAAAGAAAGAATGAAAGAAAGATTGAAAGATTGAAAGAAAGATTGAAAGATTGAAAGATTGAAATAAAGATTGAAAGTTTGAAATAAAGATTGAAAGTTTGAAAGAAAGATTGAAAGAAAGATTTAAAGAAAGATTGAAAGACTGAAAGAAAGAATGAAAGGCAGATTGAAAGAAAGATTGAAAGTAAGAAAGATTGAAAGAAAGAATGAAAGAAAGATTGAAAGATTGAAAGAAAGATTGAAAGAAAGATTGAAAGATTGAAATAAAGATTGAAAATTTGAAAGAAAGATTGAAAGAAAGATTTAAAGAAAGAAAGAAAGATTGAAAGAAAGATTGAAAGAAAGATTGAAAGAAAAAATTAAACAAAGATTGAAATAAAGAATGAAAGAAAGATTGAAAGAAAGATTGAAAGAAAGAAAGATTGAAAGATTGAATGATTGAAAGAAAGACTGAAAGAAAGAATGACGGACAGAAAGATTTAAAGAAAGAATGAAAGAAAGATTGAAAAAAAGATTGATAGACTGAAAGAAAGAATGAAAGAAACATTGAAAGATTAAACAATTGAAAGAAAGATTGCAAGAAAGATGGAAAGAATGAAAGATTGAAATAATGATTGAAAGTTTGAAAGAAAGATTGAAAGAAAGATTTAAACAAAGAAAGATTGAAAGTAAGAAAGATTGAAAGAAATATTGAACGAAAGATTGAAAGAAAGGATGAAAGAAAGATTGAAAGAAAGATTGAAAAAAAGAAAGATTGAAAGAAAGATTGAACGACTGAAGGAAAGAATGAAAGAAAGATTGAAAGAAAGATTGAAAGAAAGAAATATTGAAAGAAAGATTGACAGACAGAAAGATTGAAAGAAAGAATGAAAGAAAGATTGAAAGAAAGATTGAAAGAAAGATTGAAAGAATGAAAGATTGAAATAATGATTGAAAGTTTGAAAGAAAGATTGAAAGAAAGATTTAAACAAAGAAAGATTGAAAGTAAGAAAGATTGAAAGAAATATTGAACGAAAGATTGAAAGAAAGGATGAAAGAAAGATTGAAAAAAAGAAAGATTGAAAGAAAGATTGAATGACTGAAGGAAAGAATGAAAGAAAGATTGAAAGAAAGATTGAAAGAAAGAAATATTGAAGGAAAGATTGAAAGATTGAATGATTGAAAGAAAGACTGAAAGACAGATTGACAGACAGAAAGATTGAAAGAAAGAATGAAAGAAAGATTGAAAGAAAGAATGAAAGAAAGATTGAACGATTAAACAATTGAAAGAAAGATTGCAAGAAAGATTGAAAAAAGAAAGATTGAAAGAAAGAATAAAAGAAAGATTGAAAGAAAGATGGAAAGAAAGAAAGATTGAAAGAAATAACAAAATAAAGATTGAAAGAAAGAATGAAAGAAAGATTGAACGATTGGAAGAAATATTGAAAGAAAGAAAGATTGAAAGTAAGATAGATTGAAAGAAAGAATGAAAGAAAGATTGAAAGATTTAAAGAAAGAATGAAAGAAAGAATGAAAGATTGAAATATTGAAAGAAAGAATGAAAGAAAGATTGAAAGATTGAAAGAAAGATTGAAAGATTGAAAGATTGAAATAAAGATTGAAAGTTTGAAATAAAGATTGAAAGTTTGAAAGAAAGATTGAAAGAAAGATTTAAAGAAAGATTGAAAGACTGAAAGAAAGAATGAAAGGCAGATTGAAAGAAAGATTGAAAGTAAGAAAGATTGAAAGAAAGAATGAAAGAAAGATTGAAAGATTGCAAGAAAATGAAAGAAATATTGAATGATTGAAATATTGAAAGAAAGAATGAAAGAAAGATTGAAAGATTGAAAGAAAGATTGAAAGAAAGATTGAAAGATTGAAATAAAGATTGAAAATTTGAAAGAAAGATTGAAAGAAAGATTTAAAGAAAGAAAGAAAGATTGAAAGAAAGATTGAAAGAAAGATTGAAAGAAAAAATTAAACAAAGATTGAAATAAAGAATGAAAGAAAGATTGAAAGAAAGATTGAAAGAAAGAAAGATTGAAAGATTGAATGATTGAAAGAAAGACTGAAAGAAAGAATGACGGACAGAAAGATTTAAAGAAAGAATGAAAGAAAGATTGAAAAAAAGATTGATAGACTGAAAGAAAGAATGAAAGAAACATTGAAAGATTAAACAATTGAAAGAAAGATTGCAAGAAAGATGGAAAGAATGAAAGATTGAAATAATGATTGAAAGTTTGAAAGAAAGATTGAAAGAAAGATTTAAACAAAGAAAGATTGAAAGTAAGAAAGATTGAAAGAAATATTGAACGAAAGATTGAAAGAAAGGATGAAAGAAAGATTGAAAGAAAGATTGAAAAAAAGAAAGATTGAAAGAAAGATTGAACGACTGAAGGAAAGAATGAAAGAAAGATTGAAAGAAAGATTGAAAGAAAGAAATATTGAAAGAAAGATTGACAGACAGAAAGATTGAAAGAAAGAATGAAAGAAAGATTGAAAGAAAGAATGAAAGATTGAAAGATTGAAATAATGATTGAATGTTTGAAAGAAAGATTGAAAGAAAGATTTAAAGAAAGAAAGATTGAAAGTAAGAAAGATTGAAAGAAATATTGAAAGAAAGATTGAAAGATTGAAAGAAGTAATGAAAGAAAGAAAGATTGAAAGTAAGAAAGATTGAAAGAAGGAATGAAAGAAATATTGAAGGAAAGATTGAAAGAAAGAAAGATTGAAGAAATATTGAAAGAAAGATTGAAAGATTGAAAGATTGAAATAATGATTGAATGTTTGAAAGAAAGATTGAAAGAAAGATTTAAAGAAAGAAAGATTGAAAGTAAGAAAGATTGAAAGAAATATTGAAAGAAAGATTGAAAGATTGAAAGAAAGATTGAAAGAAAGAATAAAAGAAAGATTGAAAGAAAGATGGAAAGAAAGAAAGATTGAAAGAAATAACAAAATAAAGATTGAAAGAAAGAATGAAAGAAAGATTGAACGATTGGAAGAAATATTGAAAGAAAGAAAGATTGAAAGTAAGATAGATTGAAAGAAAGAATGAAAGAAAGATTGAAAGATTTAAAGAAAGAATGAAAGAAAGAATGAAAGATTGAAATATTGAAAGAAAGAATGAAAGAAAGATTGAAAGATTGAAAGAAAGATTGAAAGATTGAAAGATTGAAATAAAGATTGAAAGTTTGAAATAAAGATTGAAAGTTTGAAAGAAAGATTGAAAGAAAGATTTAAAGAAAGATTGAAAGACTGAAAGAAAGAATGAAAGGCAGATTGAAAGAAAGATTGAAAGTAAGAAAGATTGAAAGAAAGAATGAAAGAAAGATTGAAAGATTGCAAGAAAATGAAAGAAATATTGAATGATTGAAATATTGAAAGAAAGAATGAAAGAAAGATTGAAAGATTGAAAGAAAGATTGAAAGAAAGATTGAAAGATTGAAATAAAGATTGAAAATTTGAAAGAAAGATTGAAAGAAAGATTTAAAGAAAGAAAGAAAGATTGAAAGAAAGATTGAAAGAAAGATTGAAAGAAAAAATTAAACAAAGATTGAAATAAAGAATGAAAGAAAGATTGAAAGAAAGATTGAAAGAAAGAAAGATTGAAAGATTGAATGATTGAAAGAAAGACTGAAAGAAAGAATGACGGACAGAAAGATTTAAAGAAAGAATGAAAGAAAGATTGAAAAAAAGATTGATAGACTGAAAGAAAGAATGAAAGAAACATTGAAAGATTAAACAATTGAAAGAAAGATTGCAAGAAAGATGGAAAGAATGAAAGATTGAAATAATGATTGAAAGTTTGAAAGAAAGATTGAAAGAAAGATTTAAACAAAGAAAGATTGAAAGTAAGAAAGATTGAAAGAAATATTGAACGAAAGATTGAAAGAAAGGATGAAAGAAAGATTGAAAGAAAGATTGAAAAAAAGAAAGATTGAAAGAAAGATTGAACGACTGAAGGAAAGAATGAAAGAAAGATTGAAAGAAAGATTGAAAGAAAGAAATATTGAAAGAAAGATTGACAGACAGAAAGATTGAAAGAAAGAATGAAAGAAAGATTGAAAGAAAGAATGAAAGATTGAAAGATTGAAATAATGATTGAATGTTTGAAAGAAAGATTGAAAGAAAGATTTAAAGAAAGAAAGATTGAAAGTAAGAAAGATTGAAAGAAATATTGAAAGAAAGATTGAAAGATTGAAAGAAGTAATGAAAGAAAGAAAGATTGAAAGTAAGAAAGATTGAAAGAAGGAATGAAAGAAATATTGAAGGAAAGATTGAAAGAAAGAAAGATTGAAGAAATATTGAAAGAAAGATTGAAAGATTGAAAGATTGAAATAATGATTGAATGTTTGAAAGAAAGATTGAAAGAAAGATTTAAAGAAAGAAAGATTGAAAGTAAGAAAGATTGAAAGAAATATTGAAAGAAAGATTGAAAGATTGAAAGAAAGATTGAAAGAAAGAATGAAAGAAAGATTGAAAGAAAGGTTGAAAAAAAGAAAGATTGAAAGAAAGATTGAAAGAAAGATTGAAAGACTGAAGGAAAGAATGAAAGAAAGATTGAAAGAAAGATTGAAAGAAAGATTGAAAGAAAGATAGATTGAAAGAAAGATTGAAAGATTTACATATTGAAAGAAATAATGAAAGAAAGATTGAAAGATTGAAAGAAAGATTGAAAGAATGATTTAAAGAAAGAAAGATTGAAAGAAATATTGAAAGAAAGATTGAAAGAAATAACAAAAGAAAGATTGAACGATTGGAAGAAATATTGAAAGAAAGATAGATTGAAAGTAAGATAGATTGAAAGAAAGAATGAAAGAAAGATTGAAAGATTTAAATAAAGAATGAAAGAAAGATTGAAACATTGAAATATTGAAAGAAAGAATGAAAGATAGATTGAAAGATTGAACGAAAGATTGAAAGATTGAAATATTGAAATAAAGATTGAAAGTTTGAAAGAAAGATTGAAAGAAAGATTTAAAGAAATATTGAAAGACTGAAAGAAAGAATGAAAGGCAGATTGAAAGAAAGATTGAAAGTAAGAAAGATTGAAAGAAAGAATGAAAGAAAGATTGAAAGATTGCAAGAAAGAATGAAAGAAATATTGAAAGATTGAAATATTGAAAGAAAGAATGAAAGAAAGATTGAAAGATTGAAAGTAAGATTGAAAGAAAGATTGAAATAATGATTGAAAGTTTGAAAGAAAGATTGAAAGAAAGATTTAAAGAAAGAAAGAAAGATTGAAAGATAGATTGAAAGAAAGATTGAAAGAAAGAATGAAACAAAGATTGAAATAAAGAATGAAAGAAAGATTGAAAGAAAGATTGAAAGAAAGAAAGATTAAAAGATTGAATGATTGAAAGAAAGACTGAAAGAAAGAATGACGGACAGAAAGATTGAAAGAAAGATTGAAAGAAAGATTGATAAAAAGGTTGAAAGACTGAAAGAAAGAATGAAAGAAACATTGAAAGATTAAACAATTGAAAGAAAGATCGCAAGAAAGATGGAAAGAATGAAAGATTGAAATAATGATTGAAAGTTTGAAAGAAAGATTGAAAGAAAGATTTAAACAAAGAAAGATTGAAAGAAAGAAAGATTGAAAGAAATATTGAACGAAAGATTGAAAGAAAGGATGAAAGAAAGATTGAAAAAAAGATTGAAAGATTGAAAGAAAGATTGAAAGAAATATTGAAAGAATGAAAGATTGAAATAATGATTGAAAGTTTGAAAGAAAGATTGAAAGAAAGATTTAAACAAAGAAAGATTGAAAGAAAGATTTAAACAAAGAAAGATTGAAAGTAAGAAAGATTGAAAGAAATATTGAACGAAAGATTGAAAGAAAGGATGAAAGAAAGATTGAAAAAAAGAAAGATTGAAAGAAAGATTGAATGACTGAAGGAAAGAATGAAAGAAAGATTGAAAGAAAGATTGAAAGAAAGAAATATTGAAGGAAAGATTGAAAGATTGAATGATTGAAAGAAAGACTGAAAGACAGATTGACAGACAGAAAGATTGAAAGAAAGAATGAAAGAAAGATTGAAAGAAAGAATGAAAGAAAGATTGAACGATTAAACAATTGAAAGAAAGATTGCAAGAAAGATTGAAAAAAGAAAGATTGAAAGAAAGAATAAAAGAAAGATTGAAAGAAAGATGGAAAGAAAGAAAGATTGAAAGAAATAACAAAATAAAGATTGAAAGAAAGAATGAAAGAAAGATTGAACGATTGGAAGAAATATTGAAAGAAAGAAAGATTGAAAGTAAGATAGATTGAAAGAAAGAATGAAAGAAAGATTGAAAGATTTAAAGAAAGAATGAAAGAAAGATTGAAAGATTGAAAGAAAGATTGAAAGATTGAAAGATTGAAATAAAGATTGAAAGTTTGAAATAAAGATTGAAAGTTTGAAAGAAAGATTGAAAGAAAGATTTAAAGAAAGATTGAAAGACTGAAAGAAAGAATGAAAGGCAGATTGAAAGAAAGATTGAAAGTAAGAAAGATTGAAAGAAAGAATGAAAGAAAGATTGAAAGATTGCAAGAAAATGAAAGAAATATTGAATGATTGAAATATTGAAAGAAAGAATGAAAGAAAGATTGAAAGATTGAAAGAAAGATTGAAAGAAAGATTGAAAGATTGAAATAAAGATTGAAAATTTGAAAGAAAGATTGAAAGAAAGATTGAAAAAAAGAAAGATTGAAAGAAAGATTGAATGACTGAAGGAAAGAATGAAAGAAAGATTGAAAGAAAGATTGAAAGAAAGAAATATTGAAGGAAAGATTGAAAGATTGAATGATTGAAAGAAAGACTGAAAGACAGATTGACAGACAGAAAGATTGAAAGAAAGAATGAAAGAAAGATTGAAAGAAAGAATGAAAGAAAGATTGAACGATTAAACAATTGAAAGAAAGATTGCAAGAAAGATTGAAAAAAGAAAGATTGAAAGAAAGAATAAAAGAAAGATTGAAAGAAAGATGGAAAGAAAGAAAGATTGAAAGAAATAACAAAATAAAGATTGAAAGAAAGAATGAAAGAAAGATTGAACGATTGGAAGAAATATTGAAAGAAAGAAAGATTGAAAGTAAGATAGATTGAAAGAAAGAATGAATGAAAGATTGAAATATTGAAAGAAAGAATGAAAGAAAGATTGAAAGATTGAAAGATTGAAAGATTGAAATAAAGATTGAAAGTTTAAAATAAAGATTGAAAGTTTGAAAGAAAGATTGAAAGAAAGATTTAAAGAAAGATTGAAAGACTGAAAGAAAGAATGAAAGGCAGATTGAAAGAAAGATTGAAAGTAAGAAAGATTGAAAGAAAGAATGAAAGAAAGATTGAAAGATTGCAAGAAAATGAAAGAAATATTGAATGATTGAAATATTGAAAGAAAGAATGAAAGAAAGATTGAAAGATTGAAAGAAAGATTGAAAGAAAGATTGAAAGATTGAAATAAAGATTGAAAATTTGAAAGAAAGATTGAAAGAAAGATTTAAAGAAAGAAAGAAAGATTGAAAGAATGATTGAAAGAAAGATTGAAAGAAAAAATTAAACAAAGATTGAAATAAAGAATGAAAGAAAGATTGAAAAAAAGATTGAAAGAAAGAAAGATTGAAAGATTGAATGATTGAAAGAAAGACTGAAAGAAAGAATGACGGACAGAAAGATTTAAAGAAAGAATGAAAGAAAGATTGAAAAAAAGATTGATAGACTGAAAGAAAGAATGAAAGAAACATTGAAAGATTAAACAATTGAAAGAAAGATTGCAAGAAAGATGGAAAGAATGAAAGATTGAAATAATGATTGAAAGTTTGAAAGAAAGATTGAAAGAAAGATTTAAACAAAGAAAGATTGAAAGTAAGAAAGATTGAAAGAAATATTGAATGAAAGATTGAAAGAAAGGATGAAAGAAAGATTGAAAGAAAGATTGAAAAAAAGAAAGATTGAAAGAAAGATTGAACGACTGAAGGAAAGAATGAAAGAAAGATTGAAAGAAAGATTGAAAGAAAGAAATATTGAAAGAAAGATTGACAGACAGAAAGATTGAAAGAAAGAATGAAAGAAAGATTGAAAGAAAGAATGAAAGAAAGATTGAAAAAAGAAATATTGAAAGAAAGAATGAAAGAAAGATCGAAAGAAAGTTGGAAAGAAAGATTGAAAGAAAGAAAGATTGAAAGAAATAATGAAAGAAAGATTGAACGATTGGAAGAAATATTGAAAGATAGAAAAATTGAAAGTAAGAAAGATTGAAAGCAAGAATGAAAGAAAGATTGAAAGATTGAAATATTGAAAGAAAGAATGAAAGAAAGATTGATAGATTAAACAATTGAAAGAAAGATTGCAAGAAAGATTGAAAAAAGAAAGATTGAAAGAAAGAATGAAAGAAAGATTGAAAGATAGATGAAAGAAAGATTGAAAGAAAGAAAGATTGAAAGAAATAACAAAAGAAAGATTGAAAGATTGGAAGAAATATTGAAAGATAGAAAAATTGAAAGTTAGAAAGATTGAAAGAAAGAATGAAAGAAAGATTGAAAGATTGAAAGAAAGAATGAAAGAAAAATTGAAAGATTGAAAGAATGATTGAATGTTTGAAAGAAAGATTGAAAGAAAGATTTAAAGAAAGAAAAATTGAAAGAAATATTGCAAGAATGATTGAAAGATTGAAAGAAAGATTGATAGAAAGAATGAAAGAAAGATTGAAAGATTGAAAGATTGAAATATTGATTGAAAGTTTGAAAGAAAGATTGAAAGAAAGATTTGAAGAGAGAAAGATTGAAAGTAAGAAAGATTGAAAGAAATATTGAAAGAAAGATTGAAAGATTGAAAGAAAGATTGAAAGAAAGAATGAAAGAAAGATTGAAAGAAAGATTGAAAAAAGGAAAGATTGAAAGAAAGATTGAAAGACTGAAGCAAAGAATAAAAGAAAGATTGAAAGAAAGATTGAAAGAAAGAAAGAATGAAAGAAAGATTGAAAGATTGAAAGAAAGAATGAAAAATTGAAAGAAAGAATGAAAGAACGATTGAAAGAAAGAATGAAAGAATGAAAGAAAGATTGAAAGATTGAAAGAAATATTGAAAGAAAGAGAGAATGAAAGATTGAAAGATTGAAAGAAAGATTGAAAGATTGAAAGAACGAATGAAAGAAAGATTGAATGATTGACATATTGAAAGAAATAATGAAAGAAAGATTGAAAGATTGAAAGAAAGATTGAAAGAAAGATTGAATGATTGAAAGATTGAAATAAAGATTGAAAGTTTGAAAGAAAGATTGAAAGAAATATTGAAAGAAAGATTAAAAGATTGAAAAAAGATTGATGGAAAGAATGAAAGAAAGATTGAAAGATTGAAAGATTGAAATAAAGATTGAAAGACTGAAGCAAAGAATAAAAGAAAGATTGAAAGAAAGATTGAAGGAAAGAAAGATTGAAAGAAAGATTGAAAGTTTGAAAGAACGAATGAAAGAAAGATTGAAAAATTGACATATTGAAAGTAATAATGAAAGAAAGATTGAAAGATTGAAAGAAAGATTGAAAGAAAGATTGAAAATATTGAAAGATTGAAATAAAGATTGAAAGTTTGAAAGAAAGATTGAAAGATTGAAATAAAGATTGAAAGTTTGAAAGAAAGATTGAAAGAAATATTGAAAGAAAGATTGAAAGATTGAAAAAAAGATTGATGGAAAGAATGAAAGAAAGATTGAAAGATTGAAAGATTGAAATAAAGATTGAAAGTTTGAAAGAAAGATTGAAAGAAAGATTTAAAGAAAGAAAGATTGAAAGTAAGAAAGATTGAAAGAAAGATTGAAAGATTGAATGATTGAAAGAAAGACTGAAAGATAGATTGAAAGATGGAAGATTGAAAGATTGAAAGAAAGATTGAAAGAAAGAATGAACGACTGAAAGATTGAAAGAAAGATTGAAAGTTTGAAAGAAAGATTGAAAGACTGAAAGAAAGAATGGAAGAAAGATTGAAAGAAAGATTGAAAGATTGAAAGAAATAATGAAAGAAAGAAAGATTGAAAGTAAGAAAGATTGAAAGAAAGAATGAAAGAAAGATTGAACGAAAGATTGAAAAAAGAAAGATTGAAAGAAAAATTGAAAGAAAGATTAAATGAAGGAATGAAAGTAAGAAAGATTGAAAGAAATATTGAAAGAAAGATTGAAAGAAAGATTGAAAGATTGAAAGAAAGATTGAAAGAAAGATTGAAAAAAAGATTGAAAGAAAGATTGAAAGAAAGAAAGATTGAAAGAAAGATTTTAAGATTGACATATTGAAAGAAAGAATTAAAGAAAGTTTGAAAGATTAAAAGAAGGAATGAAAGAAAGATTGAAAAATTGAAAGATTGAAAGAAAGATTGAAAGAAAGAATGAAACAAAGATTGAAATCAAGAATGAAAGAAAGATTGAAAGAAAGATTGAAAGAAAGATAGAAGGAAAGATTGAAAGAAAGAAAGATTGAAAGATTGAATGATTGAAAGAAAGATTGACAGAAAGATTGAAAGCTTGAAAGATAGATTGAAAGAAAGATTTTAAGAAAGGTTGAAAGACTGAAAGAAAGACTGAAAGATTGAAAGAAAGAATGAAAGAACGATTGAAAGAAAGAATGAAAGAATGATAGAAAGATTGAAAGAAACAATGAAAGAAAGATTGAAAGATAAAAAGAAAGAATGAAAGATAGATTGAAAAATTGAAAGATTGAAAGAAAGACTAAAAGAAAGATAGAAAGAAAGATTGAAAGAAAGAAAGATTGAAAGATTGAATGATTGAAAGAAAGATTGAAAGAAAGATTGAAAGCTTGAAAGAAAGATTGAAAGAAAGATTTTAAGAAATGTTGAAAGACTGAAAGAAAGAATGAAAGATTGAAAGAAAGAATGAAAGAACGATTGAAAGAAAGAATGAAAGAATGAAAGAAAGATTGAAAGATTGAAAGAAATATTGAAAGAAAGAGAGAATGAAAGTAAGAAAGATTGAAAGAAAGATTGAAAGTAATAAAGATTGAAAGAAAGAATGAAAGAAAAATTGAAAGATTGATCGATTGAAAGAAAGATTGAAAGAAAGATTTAAAGAAAGATTGAAAGACCGAAAGAAAGAATGAATAAAATAATTAAAGAAAGATTGAAAGATTGAAAGATTGAAAGAAAGATTGAAAGAAAGATAGATTTATAGAAAGATTGAAAGAAAGATTGAAAGATTGAAAGAAAGATTGAAAGAAAGATTGAAAGATTGAAAGATTGAAATAAAGATTGAAAGTTTGAAAGAAAGATTGAAAGATTGAAATAAAGATTGAAAGTTTGAAAGAAAGATTGAAAGAAATATTGAAAGAAAGATTGAAAGATTGAAAGATTGAAATAAAGATTGAAAGTTTGAAAGAAAGATTGAAAGAAAGATTTAAAGAAAGAAAGATTGAAAGTAAGAAAGATTGAACGAAATATTGAAAGAAAGATTGAAAGATTGAAAGAAAGATTGAAAGAAAGATTGAAAGAAAGAATGAAAGAAATATTGAAAGAAGGATTGAAAAAAAGAAAGTTTGAAAGAAAGATTGAAACAAAGATTGAAAGACTGAAGGAAAGAATGAAAGAAAGATTGAAAGAACGATTGAAAGAAAGAAAGATTGAAAGAAAGATTGAAAGATTGAATGATTGAAAGAAAGACTGAAAGATAGATTGAAAGATGGAAGATTGAAAGATTGAAAGAAAGATTGAAAGAAAGAATGAACGACTGAAAGATTGAAAGAAAGATTGAAAGTTTGAAAGAAAGATTGAAAGACTGAAAGAAAGAATGAAAGAAAGATTGAAAGAAAGATTGAAAGATTGAAAAAAGAAAGATTGAAAGAAAGAAAGATTGAAAGTAAGAAAGATTGAAAGAAAGAATGAAAGAAAGATTGAACGAAAGATTGAAAAAAGAAAGATTGAAAGAAAAATTGAAAGAAAGATTGAAAGAAGGAATGAAAGTAAGAAAGATTGAAAGAAATATTGAAAGAAAGATTGAAAGATTGAAAGAAAGAAAGATTGAAAGAAAGATTTTAAGATTGACATATTGAAAGAAAGAATGAAAGAAAGATTGAAAGATTAAAAGAAGGAATGAAAGAAAGATTGAAAGATTGAATGATTGAAAGAAAGATTGAAAGAAAGATTGAAAGCTTGAAAGAAAGATTGAAAGAAAGATTTTAAGAAAGGTTGAAAGACTGAAAGAAAGAATGAAATATTGAAAGAAAGAATGAAAGAACGATTGAAAGAAAGAATGAAAGAATGAAAGAAAGATTGAAAGATTGAAAGAAATATTGAAAGAAAGAGAGAATGAAAGTAAGAAAGATTGAAAGAAAGATTGAAAGTAATAAAGATTGAAAGAAAGAATGAAAGAAAAATTGAAAGATTGATAGATTGAAAGAAAGATTGAAAGAAAGATTTAAAGAAAGATTGAAAGACTGAAAGAAAGAATGAATAAAATAATTAAAGAAAGATTGAAAGATTGAAAGATTGAAAGAAAGATTGAAAGAAAGAAAGATTTATAGAAAGAATGAAAGAAAGATTGAAAAAAGAAAGAAAGATTGAAAGAAAGATTGAAAGATTGAAAGAAAGAATGAAAGAAAGATTTAAAAAAGATAGAAAAATAGAAAAATTGAAAGATTGAAAGATTGAAAGAAAGATTGAAAGAAAGATTGAAAGATTGAATGATTGAAAGAAAGACTGAAAGATAGATTGAAAGATGGAAGATTGAAAGATTGAAAGAAAGATTGAAAGAAAGAATGAACGACTGAAAGATTGAAAGAAAGATTGAAAGTTTGAAAGAAAGATTGAAAGACTGAAAGAAAGAATGGAAGAAAGATTGAAAGAAAGATTGAAAGATTGAAAGAAATAATGAAAGAAAGAAAGATTGAAAGTAAGAAAGATTGAAAGAAAGAATGAAAGAAAGATTGAACGAAAGATTGAAAAAAGAAAGATTGAAAGAAAAATTGAAAGAAAGATTAAATGAAGGAATGAAAGTAAGAAAGATTGAAAGAAATATTGAAAGAAAGATTGAAAGAAAGATTGAAAGATTGAAAGAAAGATTGAAAGAAAGATTGAAAAAAAGATTGAAAGAAAGATTGAAAGAAAGAAAGATTGAAAGAAAGATTTTAAGATTGACATATTGAAAGAAAGAATGAAAGAAAGATTGAAAGATTAAAAGAAGGAATGAAAGAAAGATTGAAAAATTGAAAGATTGAAAGAAAGATTGAAAGAAAGAATGAAACAAAGATTGAAATCAAGAATGAAAGAAAGATTGAAAGAAAGATTGAAAGAAAGATAGAAGGAAAGATTGAAAGAAAGAAAGATTGAAAGATTGAATGATTGAAAGAAAGATTGACAGAAAGATTGAAAGCTTGAAAGATAGATTGAAAGAAAGATTTTAAGAAAGGTTGAAAGACTGAAAGAAAGACTGAAAGATTGAAAGAAAGAATGAAAGAACGATTGAAAGAAAGAATGAAAGAATGATAGAAAGATTGAAAGAAACAATGAAAGAAAGATTGAAAGAAAGATTTTAAGAAATGTTGAAAGACTGAAAGAAAGAATGAAAGATTGAAAGAAAGAATGAAAGAACGATTGAAAGAAAGAATGAAAGAATGAAAGAAAGATTGAAAGATTGAAAGAAATATTGAAAGAAAGAGAGAATGAAAGTAAGAAAGATTGAAAGAAAGATTGAAAGTAATAAAGATTGAAAGAAAGAATGAAAGAAAAATTGAAAGATTGATCGATTGAAAGAAAGATTGAAAGAAAGATTTAAAGAAAGATTGAAAGACCGAAAGAAAGAATGAATAAAATAATTAAAGAAAGATTGAAAGATTGAAAGATTGAAAGAAAGATTGAAAGAAAGATAGATTTATAGAAAGATTGAAAGAAAGATTGAAAGATTGAAAGAAAGATTGAAAGAAAGATTGAAAGATTGAAAGATTGAAATAAAGATTGAAAGTTTGAAAGAAAGATTGAAAGATTGAAATAAAGATTGAAAGTTTGAAAGAAAGATTGAAAGAAATATTGAAAGAAAGATTGAAAGATTGAAAGATTGAAATAAAGATTGAAAGTTTGAAAGAAAGATTGAAAGAAAGATTTAAAGAAAGAAAGATTGAAAGTAAGAAAGATTGAACGAAATATTGAAAGAAAGATTGAAAGATTGAAAGAAAGATTGAAAGAAAGATTGAAAGAAAGAATGAAAGAAATATTGAAAGAAGGATTGAAAAAAAGAAAGTTTGAAAGAAAGATTGAAACAAAGATTGAAAGACTGAAGGAAAGAATGAAAGAAAGATTGAAAGAACGATTGAAAGAAAGAAAGATTGAAAGAAAGATTGAAAGATTGAATGATTGAAAGAAAGACTGAAAGATAGATTGAAAGATGGAAGATTGAAAGATTGAAAGAAAGATTGAAAGAAAGAATGAACGACTGAAAGATTGAAAGAAAGATTGAAAGTTTGAAAGAAAGATTGAAAGACTGAAAGAAAGAATGAAAGAAAGATTGAAAGAAAGATTGAAAGATTGAAAAAAGAAAGATTGAAAGAAAGAAAGATTGAAAGTAAGAAAGATTGAAAGAAAGAATGAAAGAAAGATTGAACGAAAGATTGAAAAAAGAAAGATTGAAAGAAAAATTGAAAGAAAGATTGAAAGAAGGAATGAAAGTAAGAAAGATTGAAAGAAATATTGAAAGAAAGATTGAAAGATTGAAAGAAAGAAAGATTGAAAGAAAGATTTTAAGATTGACATATTGAAAGAAAGAATGAAAGAAAGATTGAAAGATTAAAAGAAGGAATGAAAGAAAGATTGAAAGATTGAATGATTGAAAGAAAGATTGAAAGAAAGATTGAAAGCTTGAAAGAAAGATTGAAAGAAAGATTTTAAGAAAGGTTGAAAGACTGAAAGAAAGAATGAAATATTGAAAGAAAGAATGAAAGAACGATTGAAAGAAAGAATGAAAGAATGAAAGAAAGATTGAAAGATTGAAAGAAATATTGAAAGAAAGAGAGAATGAAAGTAAGAAAGATTGAAAGAAAGATTGAAAGTAATAAAGATTGAAAGAAAGAATGAAAGAAAAATTGAAAGATTGATAGATTGAAAGAAAGATTGAAAGAAAGATTTAAAGAAAGATTGAAAGACTGAAAGAAAGAATGAATAAAATAATTAAAGAAAGATTGAAAGATTGAAAGATTGAAAGAAAGATTGAAAGAAAGAAAGATTTATAGAAAGAATGAAAGAAAGATTGAAAAAAGAAAGAAAGATTGAAAGAAAGATTGAAAGATTGAAAGAAAGAATGAAAGAAAGATTTAAAAAAGATAGAAAAATAGAAAAATTGAAAGATTGAAAGATTGAAAGAAAGATTGAAAGAAAGATTTATAGAAAGATTGAAAGACTGAAACAAAGAATGAATAAAAGATTTAAAGAAAGATTGATAGATTGAAAGATTGAAAGAAAGATTGAAAGAAAGAAAGATTTATAGAAAGGATGAAAGAAAGATTGAAAAAAGAAAGAAAGAAAGATCTGAAGTAAGAATTAAATATTGAAAGAAAGATTTTAGGAAAGGTTGAAAGACTGAAAGAATGAATGAAAGAAAGAATGAAAGAAAGATTGAAAGATTGAAAGATTGAAAGAAAGAATGAAAGATTGAAAGAAAGATTGAAAGATTGAAAGAAAGATTGAAAGATTGAAAGAAATATTGAAAGAAAGATAATTTGAAAGGTAGAAAGATTGAAAGAAAGATTGAAAGTAATAAAGATTGAAAGAAAGAATAAAAGAAAAATTGAAAGATTGAAAGATTGAAAGATTGAAAGAAAGATTTAAAGAAAAAATTGAAAGACTGAAAGTAAGAATGAAAGAAAGATTGAAAGATTGAAAGATTGAAAGAAAGAATGAAAGATTGAAAGAAAGATTGAAAGATTGAAAGAAAGATTGAAAGATTGAAAGAAATATTGAAAGAAAGATAATTTGAAAGGTAGAAAGATTGAAAGAAAGATTGAAAGTAATAAAGATTGAAAGAAAGAATAAAAGAAAAATTGAAAGATTGAAAGACTGAAAGATTGAAAGAAAGATTTAAAGAAAAAATTGAAAGACTGAAAGTAAGAATGAAAGAAAGATTGACCGTTTGAAAGAAAGAATGAAATTATTAAAGAAAGATTGAAAGAAATATTGAAAGAAAGAATGAAAGAAAGATTGAAAGATTAAACAATTGAAAGAAAGATTGCAAGATAGATTGAAAAAAGAAAGATTGAAAGAAAGAATGAAATAAAGATTGAAAGAAAGATGGAAAGAAAGATTGAAAGAAAGAAAGATTGAAAGAAATAACAAAAGAAAGATTGAAAGAAATAATGAAAGAAAGATTGAACGATTGGAAGAAATATTGAAAGATAGAAAAATTGAAAGTAAGAAAGATTGAAAGAAAGAATGAAAGAAAGATTGAAAGATTGAAAGAAAGAATGAAAGAAAGATTGAAAGATTGAAATATTGAAAGAAAGAATGAAAGACAGATTGAAAGATTGAAAGAAAGATTGAAAGAAAAATTGAAAGATTGAAATATTTAAAGAAAGATTGAAAGAAAGAATGAAAGAAAGATTGAAAAAAAGATTGAAAAAAAGAAAAATTGAAAGATTGAAAGATTGAAAGAAAGATTGAAAGAAAGATTTAAAGAAAGATTGACGGACTGAAAGAAAGAATGAATAAAAGATTTAAAGAAAGATTGAAAGATTGAAAGATTGAAAGAAAAATTGAAAGAAAGAAAGATTGAAAGAAAGAAAGGTTGAAAGAAATAGTGAAAGAAAGATTGAAAGATTGAAAGAAAGAATGAAAGAAAGATTGAAAGATTGAAATAAAAATTGAAAGAAATATTGAAAGATTGAAAGATTGAAAGAAAGATTGAAAGTTTGAAAGAAATATTGAAAGACAGAAAGATTGAAAGAAAGAATGAAAGAAAGATTGAAAGATTGATATATTGAAAGAAATAATGAAAGAAAGATTGAAAGATTGAAAGAAAGCTTGAAAGAAAGATTGAAAGATTGAAATATTTAAAGAAAGATTGAAAGAAAGAATGAAAGAACGATTGAAAGAAAAAATGAAAGAATGAAAGAAAAATTGACAGATTGAAAGATATATTGAAAGAAAGAGGGATTGAAAAAATAAAAGATTGAAAGAAAGATTGAAAAAAAGAAAGATTGAAAGAAAGATTTATAGAAAGAATGAAAGAACGATTGAAAAAAGAATGAAAGATTGAAAGAAAGATTGAAAGAAAGATTGAAAGAAAGAAAGATTGAAAGAAATATTGAAAGAAAGATCGAAAGATTGAAAGAAAGAATGAAAGAAAGATTGAAAAAAAGATTGAAAAAAAGAAAGATTGAAAGAAAGATTGAAAAAAAAGAAAGATTTAAAGATAGAATAAAATAAAGATTGAATGAAAGATTGAAAAAAAAAGAAAGATTGAAAGATTGAAAGAAATATTGAAAGACAGAAAGATTGAAAGAAACAATGAAAGAAAGATTGAAAGATTAAAAGAAAGAATGAAAGAACGATTGAAAGAAAGATTGAATGAAAGATTGAAAGAAAGAATGAAACAAAGATTGAAATAAAGAATGAAAGAAAGATTGAAAGAAAGATAGAAGGAAAGATTGAAAGATTGAATGATTGAAAGAAAGACTGAAAGAAAGAATGATGGACAGAAAGATTGAAAGAAAGAATGAAAGAAAGATTATAAAAAAGGTTGAAAGACTGAAAGAAAGAATGAAAGAAAGATTGAAAAATTAAACAATTGAAATAACGATTGCAAGAAAGATTGAAAAAAGAAAGATTGAAAGAAAGAATGAAAGACTGAAGGAAAGAATGAAAGAAAGATGGAAAGAAAGATTGAAAGAAACAATGAAAGAAAGATTGAAAGATTAAAAGAAAGAATGAAAGAAAGATTGAAAAATTGAAAGATTGAAAGAAAAACTAAAAGAAAGAAAGAACGATTGAAAGAAAGATTGAAAGAAAGAATGAAAGAAAGATTGAAAGATTAAAAGAGAGAATGAAAGAAAGATTGAAAATTTGAAAGATTGAAAGAAAGACTAAAAGAAAGAAAGAACGATTGAAAGAAAGAATGAAAGAAAGATTGAAAAAAAGATTGAAAGACTGAAGGAAAGAATGAAAGAAAGATTGAAAGATTAAACAATTGAAAGAAAGATTGCAAGAAAGATTGAAAAAAGAAAGATTGAAAGAAAGAATGAAAGAAAGATTGAAAGAAAGATGGAAAGAAAGATTGAAAGAAAGAAAGATTGAAAGAAATAAAAGAAAGATTGAAAGAAATAATGAAAGAAAGATTGAACATTGGAAGAAATATTGAAAGAGAAAAATTGAAAGTAAGAAAGATTGAAAGAAAGAATGAAAGAAAGATTGAAAGATTGAAGGAAAGAATGAAAGAAAGATTGAAAGAAAAATTGAAAGAAAGATTGAAAGAAAGATTGAAAGACTGAAGGAAAGAATGAAAGAAAGATGGAAAGAAAGATGGAAAGAAAGATTGACAGAAAGAAAGATTGAAAGAAACATTAAAAGAAAGATTGAAAGATTGAAAGAAAGAATGTAAGAATGATTGAAAGATTGAAAGATTGAAAGATTGAAAGAAAGAATGAAAGAAAGACTGAAAGATTGAAAGAAAAATTGAAAGAAAGATTGAAAGATTGAAAGATTGAAAGAAAGATTGAAAGTTTGAAAGACAGATTGAAAGACTGAAAGAAAGATTGCAAGAAAGATTGAAAAAAAAAGAAAGATTGAAAGATTGAAAGAAATATTGAAAGACAGAAAGATTGAAAGAAACAATGAAAGAAAGATTGAAAGATTAAAAGAAAGATTGAATGAAAGATTGAAAGAAAGAATGAAAGAAAGATTGAAATAAAGAATGAAAGAAAGATTGAAAGAAAGATAGAAGGAAAGATTGAAAGATTGAATGATTGAAAGAAAGACTGAAAGAATGAATGACGGACAGAAAGATTGAAAGAAAGAATGAAAGTAGGATTGAAACAAAGATTGAAAGATTGAAAGAAAGAATGACAGAAAGATTGAAAGAAAGAATGAAAGAAAGATTGAAACAAAGATTGAAAGACTGAAAGAAAGAATGAAAGAAAGATTGAAAGATTAAACAATTGAAAGACCGATTGCAAGAAAGATTGAAAAAAGAAAGATTGAAAGAAAGAATGAAAGACTGAAGGAAAGAATGAAAGAAAGATGGAAAGAAAGATTGAAACAAACAATGAAAGAAAGATTGAAAGATTAAAAGAAAGAATGAAAGAAAGATTGAAAAATTGAAAGATTGAAAGAAAGACTAAAAGAAAGAAAGAACGATTGAAAGAAAGATTGAAAGAAAGAATGAAAGAAAGAATGAAAGAAAGATTGAAAGAAACAATGAAAGAAAGATTGAAAGATTGAAAGAAAGAATGAAAGAAAGATTGAAAGATTGAAATATTTAAAGAAAGAATGAAAGAAAGATTGAAAGATTGAAAGAAAGATTGAAAGAAAGATTGAAAGATTGAAATATTTAAAGAAAGATTGAAAGATTGAAATATTTAAAGAAAGAATGAAAGAAAGATTGAAAGATTGAAAGAAAGATTGAAAGAAAGATTGAAAGATTGAAATATTTAAAGAAAGATTGAAAGATTGAAAGAAAGAATTAAAGAACGATTGAAAGAAAGAATGAAAGAATGAAAGAAAAATTGACTGATTGAAAGAAATATTGAAAAAAGAAACATTGAAAGAATGAAAGAAAGATTGAAAGAAAGATGGAAAGAAAGATTGAAAGAAAGAAAGATTGAAAGAAATAATGAAAGAAAGATTGAACGATTGGAAGAAATATTGAAAGATAGAAAAATTGAAAGTAAGAAAGATTGAAAGAAAGAATGAAAGAAAGATTGAAAGATTGAAAGAAAGAATGAAAGAAAAATTGAAAGATTGAAAGATTGAAAGAAAGATTGAAAGATTGAAAGAATGAAAGAAAGATTGAAAAAAGAAAGATAGATTGAAAGAAAGATTGAAAGATTGAAAGAAAGAATGAAAGAAAGATTTAAAAAAAGTTTGAAAAAAAGAAAGATTGAAAGAAAGATTGAAAGAAAGATTGAAAGACTGAAGGAAAGAATGAAAGAAAGATGGAAAGAAAGATGGAAAGAAAGATTGAAAGAAGGAAAGATTGAAAGAAATATTGAAAGAAAGATTGAAAGATTGAAAAAAAGAATGAAAGAATGATTGAAAGATTGAAAGATTGAAAGATTGAAAGAAAGAATGAAAGAAAGATTGAAAGAAAGATGGAAAGAAAGATTGAAAGAAAGAAAGATTGAAAGAAATAATGAAAGAAAGATTGAACGATTGGAAGAAATTTTGAAAGATAGAAAAATTGAAAGTAAGAAACATTGAAAGAAAGAATGAAAGAAAGATTGAAAGATTAAAAATTGAAAGAAAGTTTGCAAGAAAGATTGAAAAAAGAAAGATTGAAAGAAAGAATGAAAGAAAGATTGAAAGATAGATGGATAGAAAGATTGAAAGAAAGAAAGATTGAAAGAATAACAAAAGAAAGATTGAAAGATTGGAAGAAATATTGAAAGAAAGAATTAAAGAAAGATTGAAAGATTGAAAGAAAGAATAAAAGAACGATTGAAAGAAAGAATGAAAGAATGAAAGAAAGATTGAAAGATTGAAAGAATATTGAAAGAAAGAGAGAATGAAAGAAAGAAAGATTGAAAGAAAGATTGAAAGACTGAAAGAAACAATGAATAAAATAATTAAAGAAAGATTGAAAGATTGAAAGATTGAAAGAAAGATTGAAAAAAGAATGATTGAAAGAAAGATTTAAAGAATGAAAGATTTAAAGAAAGATTGAAAGACTAAAAGTAAGAGTGAAAAAAAAGAATGAAAGAAAGATTGAAAGATTGAAAGATTGAAAAAAAGAATGAAAGATTGAAAGAAAGAATGAAAGAACGATTGAAAGAAAGAATGAAAGAATGAAAGAAAGATTGAAAGATTGAAAGAAATATTGAAAGAAAGAGAGAATGAAAGTAATAAAGATGGAAAGAAAAATTGAAAGATTGAAAGATTGAAAGAAAGAATTAAAGAAAGATTGAATGATTGAAAGATTGAAAGAAAGATTGAAAGAAAGATTGAAGAAAGAAAGATTTAAAGAAAGATTGAAAGACTAAAAGTAAGAATGAAAAAAAAATGAAAGAAAAACTGAAAAAAACAAAGAAAGATTGAAAGAAATAAAGATTTAAAGAAAAAAAGATTTAAAGAAAGATTGAAAGACTAAAAGTAAGAATGAAAAAAAAGATTGAAAGAAAGATTGAAAAAAGAAAGAAAGATTGAAAGAAAGATTGAAAGAAAGATTGAAAGAAAGAATGAAAGTTTGAAAGAAAGATTGAAAGAAAGATTGAAAGAAAGATTGAAAGACTGAAAGAAAAAATGAAAGAAAGATTAAAAGAGAGATTGAAAGATTGAAAGATTGAAAGAAAGAATGAAAGATTGAAAGAAAGAATGAAAGAATGAATGAAAGATTAAAAGATAGAAAGAAATATTGAAAAAAAGAAAGATTGAAAGTTTGAAAGAAAGATTGAAAGAAAGATTTAAAGAAAGATTGAAAGATTGAAAGAAAGAATGAAAGAAAGATTGAAAGAAAGATTGAAAGATTGAAAGAAAGAATGAAAGAAAGATTGAAAAAAAGTTTGAAAAAAAGAAAGATTGAAAGAAAGATTGAAAAAAGAAAGAAAGATTGAAAGATTGAAAGAGATATTGAAAGACAGAAAGATTGAAAGAAATAATGAAAGAAAGATTGAAAGATTAAAAGAAAGAATGAAAGAATGAAAGAAAGATTGAAAGATTAAACAATTGAAAGAAAGATTGCAAGAAAGATTGAAAAAAGAAAGATTGAAAGAAAGAATGAAAGAAAGATTGAAAGAAAGAATGAAAGAAAGATTGAAAGATTGAAAGAAAGAATGAAAGAAAGATTGAAAGATTGAAATATTGAAAGAAAGAATGAAAGAAAGATTGAAAGATTGAAAGAAAGATTGAAAAACAGATTGAAAGACTGAAAGAAAGAATGAAAGAAAGATTGAAAGAAAGATTTAAAGGAGGATTGAAAGATTGAAATATTGAAAGAAAGATTGAAAGAAAGATTGATTGAAGGAAAGATATAAAGAATGAAAGATTTAAAGAAAGATTGAAAGACTAAAAGTAAGAATGAAAAAAAAGAATGAAAGAAAGATTGAAAAAAAGAAAGATTGAAAGAAAGAAAGATTTATAGAAAGAATGAAAGAACGATTGAAAAAAGAAAGAAAGATTGAAAGAAAGATTGAAAGAAAGAAAGATTGAAAGAAAGAATGAAAGAAAGATTGAAAGATTGAAAGAAAGAATGAAAGAAAGATTGAAAAAAAGATTGAAAAAAAGAAAGATTGAAAGAAAGATTGAAAGAAAGATTGAAAGAAAGATTGAAAGATTGAAAGATTGAAAGAAAGATTGAAAGAAAGAAAGATTTATAGAAAGAATGAAAGAAAGATTGAAAAATGAAAGAAAGAAAGATTTGAAGTAAGAATGAAATATTGAAAGAAAGATTTTAGGAAAGGTTGAAAGACTGAAAGAAAGAATGAAAGAAAGAATGAAAGAAAGATTGAAAGATTGAAAGATTGAAAGAAAGAATGAAAGATTGAAAGAAAGATTGAAAGATTGAAAGAAAGATTGAAAGATTGAAAGAAATATTGAAAGAAAGAGAATTTGAAAGTAAGAAAGATTGAAAGAAAGATTGAAAGAAAGATTGAAAGATTGAAAGAAAGACTAAAAGAAAGATTGAAAGATTGAATGATTGAAAGAAAGATTGAAAGAAAGATTGAAAGCTTGAAAGAAAGATTGAAAGAAAGATTTTAAGAAAGGTTGAAAGACTGAAAGAAAGAATGAAAGATTGAAAGAAAGAATGAAAGAACGATTGAAAGAAAGAATGAAAGAATGAAAGAAAAATTGAAAGATTGAAAGAAATATTGAAAGAAAGAGAGAATGAAAGTAAGAAAGATTGAAAGAAAGATTGAAAGTAATAAAGATTGAAAGAAAGAATGAAAGAAAAATTGAAAGATTGATAGATTGAAAGAAAGATTGAAAGAAAGATTTAAAGAAAGATTGAAAGAAAGATTTAAAGAAAGAATGAAAGAAAGATTGAAAGATTGAAATATTGAAAGAAAGAATGAAAGAACGATTGAAAGATTGAAAGAAAGATTGAAAGAAAGTTGAAAGATTGAAAGATTGAAATAAAGATTGAAAGTTTGAAAGAAAGATTGAAAGAAAGATTTAAAGAAAGAAAGATTGAAAGTAAGAAAGATTGAAAGAAATATTCAAAGAAAGATTGAAAGATTGAAAGAAAGAATGAAAGAAAGATTGAAAGAAAGATTGAAAGATTGAAAGAAAGAATGAAAGAAAGATTGAAAAAAAGATTGAAAAAAAGAAAGATTGAAAGAAAGATTGAAAAAAGAAAGAAAGATTGAAAGATTGAAAGAAATATTGAAAGACAGAAAGATTGAAAGAAATAATGAATGAAAGATTGAAAGATTAAAAGAAAGAATGAAAGAATGAAAGAAAGATTGAAAGATTAAACAATTGAAAGAAAGATTGCAAGAAAGATTGAAAAAAGAAAGATTGAAAGAAAGAATGAAAGTTTGAAAGAAAGAATGAAAGAAAGATTGAACGATTGAAATATTGAAAGAAAGAATGAAAGAAAGATTGAAAGATTGAAAGAAAGAATGAAAGAAAGATTGAAAGATTGAAAGAAAGATTGAAAAACAGATTGAAAGACTGAAAGAAAGAATGAAAGAAAGATTGAAAGAAAGATTTAAAGGAGGATTGAAAGATTGAAATATTGAAAGAAAGATTGAAAGAAAGATTGATTGAAAGAAAGATATAAAGAATGAAAGATTTAAAGAAAGATTGAAAGACTAAAAGTAAGAATGAAAAAAAAGAATGAAAGAAAGATTGAAAAAAAGAAAGATTGAAAGAAAGAAAGATTTATAGAAAGAATGAAAGAACGATTGAAAAAAGAAAGAAAGATTGAAAGAAAGATTGAAAGAAAGAAAGATTGAAAGAAAGAATGAAAGAAAGATTGAAAGATTGAAAGAAAGAATGAAAGAAAGATTGAAAAAAAGATTGAAAAAAAGAAAGATTGAAAGAAAGATTGAAAGAAAGATTGAAAGAAAGATTGAAAGATTGAAAGATTGAAAGAAAGATTGAAAGAAAGAAAGATTTATAGAAAGAATGAAAGAAAGATTGAAAAATGAAAGAAAGAAAGATTTGAAGTAAGAATGAAATATTGAAAGAAAGATTTTAGGAAAGGTTGAAAGACTGAAAGAAAGAATGAAAGAAAGAATGAAAGAAAGATTGAAAGATTGAAAGATTGAAAGAAAGAATGAAAGATTGAAAGAAAGATTGAAAGATTGAAAGAAAGATTGAAAGATTGAAAGAAATATTGAAAGAAAGAGAATTTGAAAGTAAGAAAGATTGAAAGAAAGATTGAAAGAAAGATTGAAAGATTGAAAGAAAGACTAAAAGAAAGATTGAAAGATTGAATGATTGAAAGAAAGATTGAAAGAAAGATTGAAAGCTTGAAAGAAAGATTGAAAGAAAGATTTTAAGAAAGGTTGAAAGACTGGAAGAAAGAATGAAAGATTGAAAGAAAGAATGAAAGAACGATTGAAAGAAAGAATGAAAGAATGAAAGAAAAATTGAAAGATTGAAAGAAATATTGAAAGAAAGAGAGAATGAAAGTAAGAAAGATTGAAAGAAAGATTGAAAGTAATAAAGATTGAAAGAAAGAATGAAAGAAAAATTGAAAGATTGATAGATTGAAAGAAAGATTGAAAGAAAGATTTAAAGAAAGATTGAAAGAAAGATGGAAAGAAAGATGGAAAGAAAGATTGAAAGAAAGATTGAAAGATTGAAAGAAAGAATGAAAGAAAGATTGAAAGATTGAAAGATTGAAAGATAGAAAGAAAGAATGAAAGAAAGACTGAAAGATTGAAAGAAAGATTGAAAGAAAGATTTAAAGATTGAAAGATTAAAAGAAAGATTGAAAGTTTGAAAGGCAGATTGAAAGACTGAAAGAAAGATTGCAAGAAAGATTGAAAAAAAAGAAAGATTTAAAGATTGAAAGAAATATTGAAAGACAGAAAGATTGAAAGAAACAATTAAAGAAAGATTGAAAGATTAAAAGAAAGAATGAAAGAAAGATTGAAAAATTGAAAGATTGTAAGAAAGACTAAAAGAAAGAAAGAACGATTGAAAGAAAGATTGAAAGAAAGATTGAAAGAAAGAAAGATTGAAAGAAAGAATGAAACGAAGATTGAAATAAAATATGAAAGAAAGATTGAAAGAAAGATTGAAAGAAAGATAGAAATAAAGATTGAAAGAAAGAAAGATTGAAAGATTGAATGATTGAAAGAAAGATTGAAAGAAATATTGAAAGCTTGAAAGATAGATTGAAAGAAAGATTTTAAGAAAGAAAGATTGAAAGTAAGAAAGATTGAAAGAAATATTGAAAGAAAGATTGAAAGATTGAAAGAAAGAATGAAAGAAAGATTGAAAGATTGAAAGATTGAAAGATTGAAAGAAAGAATGAAAGAAAGACTGAAAGATTGAAAGAAAAATTGAAAGAAAGATTGAAAGATTGAAAGATTGCAAGAAAGATTGAAAAAAGAAAGAAAGATTGAAAGATTCAATGAAAGAAAGATTGAAAGATTAAAAGAAAGAATGAAAGAAAGATTGAAAAATTGAAAGATTGAAAGAAAGACTAAAAGAAAGAAAGAACGATTGAAAGAAAGATTGAAAGAAAGATTGATTGAAAGAAAGAAAGATTGTAAGAAAGAATGAAACAAAGATTGAAATAAAGAAAGAAAGAAAGATTGAAAGAAAGATTGAAAGACTGAAAGAAAGAATGAAAGAAAGATTGAAAGTTTGAAAGAAAGAATGAAAGAATTAAAGAAAGATTGAAAGAAATATTGAAAGAAAGAATGAAAGAAAGATTGAAAGATTAAACAATTGAAAGAAAGATTGCTAGAAAGATTGAAAAAAGAAAGATTGAAAGAAAGAATGAAAGAAAGATTGAAAGATTGAAATATTGAAATATTGAAAGAAAGAATGAAAGAAAGATTGAAAGATTGAAAGAAAGATTGAAAAAAAGATTGAAAGACTGAAAGAAAGAATGAAAGAAAGATTGAAAGATTAAACAATTGAAAGGAAGTTTGCAAGAAAGATTGAAAAAAGAAAGATTGAAAGAAAGAATGAAAGAAAGATTGAAAGATAGATGGAAAGAAAGATTGAAAGAAAGAAAGATTGAAAGAATAACAAAAGAAAGATTGAAAGATTGGAAGAAATATTGAAAGAAAGAAAAATTGAAAGAAAGAAAGATTGAAAGAAAGAATTAAAGAAAGATTGAATGATTGAAAGAAAGAATGAAAGAAAGATTGAAAGATTATAATATTGAATGAAAGAATGAAAGAAAGAAAGATATAAAGAATGAAAGATTTAAAGAATGTTTGAAAGACTAAAAGTAAGAATGAAAAAAAAGAATGAAAGAAAGATTGAAAAAAAGAAAGATTGAAAGAAAGAAAGATTTATAGAAAGAATGATAGAACGATTGAAAAAAGAATGAAAGATTGAAAGAAAGATTGAAAGAAAGATTGAAAGAAAGAAAGATTGAAAGAAATATTGAAAGAAAGATTGAAAGATTGAAAGAAAGAATGAAAGAAAGATTGAAAAAAAGATTGAAAAAAAGAAAGATTGAAAGAAAGATTGAAAAAAAAGAAAGATTTAAAGATAGAATAAAAGAAAGATTGAAAGAAAGATTGAAAAAAGAAAGAAAGATTGAAAGAAAGATTGAAAGAAAGATTGAAAGAAAGAAAGATTGAAAGAAATATTGAAAGAAAGATTGAAAGATTGAAAGAAAGAATAAAAGAAAGATTGAAAGATTGAATGATTGAAAGAAAGATTGAAAGAAAGATTGAAAGCTTGAAAGAAAGATTGAAAGAAAGATTTTAAGAAAGGTTGAAAGACTGAAAGAAAGAATGAAAGATTGAAAGAAAGAATGAAAGAACGATTGAAAGAAAGAATGAAAGAATGAAAGAAAAATTGAAAGATTGAAAGAAATATTGAAAGAAAGAGAGAATGAAAGTAAGAAAGATTGAAAGAAAGATTGAAAGTAATAAAGATTGAAAGAAAGAATGAAAGAAAAATTGAAAGATTGATAGATTGAAAGAAAGATTGAAAGAAAGATTTAAAGAAAGATTGAAAGACTGAAAAAAAAAATGAATAAAAGAATTAAAGAAAGATTGAAAGATTGAAAGATTGAAAGAAAGATTGAAAGAAAGAAAGATTTATAGAAAGAATGAAAGAAAGATTGAAAAAAGAAAGAAAGATTGAAAGAAAGATTGAAAGATTGAAAGAAAGAATGAAAGAAAGTTTGAAAAAATATAGAAAAATAGAAAAATTGAAAGATTGAAAGATTGAAAGAAAGATTGAAAGAAAGATTTAAAGAAAGATTGAAAGACTGAAAGAAAGAATGAATAAAAGATTTAAAGAAAAATTGAAAGATTGAAAGATTGAAAGAAAGATTGAAAGAAAGAAAGATTTATTGAAAGAATGAAAGAAAGATTGAAAAATGAAAGAAAGAAAGATTTGAAGTAAGAATGAAATATTGAAAGAAAGATTTTAGGAAAGGTTGAAAGACTGAAAGAAAGAATGAAAGAAAGATTGAAAGAAAGATTTAAAGGAGGATTGAAAGATTGAAAGAAAGATTGAAAAACAGATTGAAAGACTGAAAGAAAGAATGAAAGAAAGATTGAAAGAAAGATTTAAAGGAGGATTGAAAGATTGAAATATTGAAAGAAAGATTGAAAGAAAGATTGATTGAAAGAAAGATATAAAGAATGAAAGATTTAAAGAAAGATTGAAAGACTAAAAGTAAGAATGAAAAAAAAGAATGAAAGAAAGATTGAAAAAAAGAAAGATTGAAAGAAAGAAAGATTTATAGAAAGAATGAAAGAACGATTGAAAAAAGAAAGAAAGATTGAAAGAAAGATTGAAAGAAAGAAAGATTGAAAGAAAGAATGAAAGAAAGATTGAAAGATTGAAAGAAAGAATGAAAGAAAGATTGAAAAAAAGATTGAAAAAAAGAAAGATTGAAAGAAAGATTGAAAGAAAGATTGAAAGAAAGATTGAAAGATTGAAAGATTGAAAGAAAGATTGAAAGAAAGAAAGATTTATAGAAAGAATGAAAGAAAGATTGAAAAATGAAAGAAAGAAAGATTTGAAGTAAGAATGAAATATTGAAAGAAAGATTTTAGGAAAGGTTGAAAGACTGAAAGAAAGAATGAAAGAAAGAATGAAAGAAAGATTGAAAGATTGAAAGATTGAAAGAAAGAATGAAAGATTGAAAGAAAGATTGAAAGATTGAAAGAAAGATTGAAAGATTGAAAGAAATATTGAAAGAAAGAGAATTTGAAAGTAAGAAAGATTGAAAGAAAGATTGAAAGAAAGATTGAAAGATTGAAAGAAAGACTAAAAGAAAGATTGAAAGATTGAATGATTGAAAGAAAGATTGAAAGAAAGATTGAAAGCTTGAAAGAAAGATTGAAAGAAAGATTTTAAGAAAGGTTGAAAGACTGAAAGAAAGAATGAAAGATTGAAAGAAAGAATGAAAGAACGATTGAAAGAAAGAATGAAAGAATGAAAGAAAAATTGAAAGATTGAAAGAAATATTGAAAGAAAGAGAGAATGAAAGTAAGAAAGATTGAAAGAAAGATTGAAAGTAATAAAGATTGAAAGAAAGAATGAAAGAAAAATTGAAAGATTGATAGATTGAAAGAAAGATTGAAAGAAAGATTTAAAGAAAGATTGAAAGAAAGATGGAAAGAAAGATGGAAAGAAAGATTGAAAGAAAGATTGAAAGATTGAAAGAAAGAATGAAAGAAAGATTGAAAGATTGAAAGATTGAAAGATAGAAAGAAAGAATGAAAGAAAGACTGAAAGATTGAAAGAAAGATTGAAAGAAAGATTTAAAGATTGAAAGATTAAAAGAAAGATTGAAAGTTTGAAAGGCAGATTGAAAGACTGAAAGAAAGATTGCAAGAAAGATTGAAAAAAAAGAAAGATTTAAAGATTGAAAGAAATATTGAAAGACAGAAAGATTGAAAGAAACAATTAAAGAAAGATTGAAAGATTAAAAGAAAGAATGAAAGAAAGATTGAAAAATTGAAAGATTGTAAGAAAGACTAAAAGAAAGAAAGAACGATTGAAAGAAAGATTGAAAGAAAGATTGAAAGAAAGAAAGATTGAAAGAAAGAATGAAACGAAGATTGAAATAAAATATGAAAGAAAGATTGAAAGAAAGATTGAAAGAAAGATAGAAATAAAGATTGAAAGAAAGAAAGATTGAAAGATTGAATGATTGAAAGAAAGATTGAAAGAAATATTGAAAGCTTGAAAGATAGATTGAAAGAAAGATTTTAAGAAAGAAAGATTGAAAGTAAGAAAGATTGAAAGAAATATTGAAAGAAAGATTGAAAGATTGAAAGAAAGAATGAAAGAAAGATTGAAAGATTGAAAGATTGAAAGATTGAAAGAAAGAATGAAAGAAAGACTGAAAGATTGAAAGAAAAATTGAAAGAAAGATTGAAAGATTGAAAGATTGCAAGAAAGATTGAAAAAAGAAAGAAAGATTGAAAGATTCAATGAAAGAAAGATTGAAAGATTAAAAGAAAGAATGAAAGAAAGATTGAAAAATTGAAAGATTGAAAGAAAGACTAAAAGAAAGAAAGAACGATTGAAAGAAAGATTGAAAGAAAGATTGATTGAAAGAAAGAAAGATTGTAAGAAAGAATGAAACAAAGATTGAAATAAAGAAAGAAAGAAAGATTGAAAGAAAGATTGAAAGACTGAAAGAAAGAATGAAAGAAAGATTGAAAGTTTGAAAGAAAGAATGAAAGAATTAAAGAAAGATTGAAAGAAATATTGAAAGAAAGAATGAAAGAAAGATTGAAAGATTAAACAATTGAAAGAAAGATTGCAAGAAAGATTGAAAAAAGAAAGATTGAAAGAAATAATGAAAGAAAGATTGAACGATTGGAAGAAATATTGAAAGATAGAAAAATTGAAAGTAAGAAAGATTGAAAGAAAGAATGAAAGAAAGATTGAAAGATTGAAATATTGAAATATTGAAAGAAAGAATGAAAGAAAGATTGAAAGATTGAAAGAAAGATTGAAAAAAAGATTGAAAGACTGAAAGAAAGAATGAAAGAAAGATTGAAAGATTAAACAATTGAAAGGAAGTTTGCAAGAAAGATTGAAAAAAGAAAGATTGAAAGAAAGAATGAAAGAAAGATTGAAAGATAGATGGAAAGAAAGATTGAAAGAAAGAAAGATTGAAAGAATAACAAAAGAAAGATTGAAAGATTGGAAGAAATATTGAAAGAAAGAAAAATTGAAAGAAAGAAAGATTGAAAGAAAGAATTAAAGAAAGATTGAATGATTGAAAGAAAGAATGAAAGAAAGATTGAAAGATTATAATATTGAATGAAAGAATGAAAGAAAGAAAGATATAAAGAATGAAAGATTTAAAGAATGTTTGAAAGACTAAAAGTAAGAATGAAAAAAAAGAATGAAAGAAAGATTGAAAAAAAGAAAGATTGAAAGAAAGAAAGATTTATAGAAAGAATGATAGAACGATTGAAAAAAGAATGAAAGATTGAAAGAAAGATTGAAAGAAAGATTGAAAGAAAGAAAGATTGAAAAAAATATTGAAAGAAAGATTGAAAGATTGAAAGAAAGAATGAAAGAAAGATTGAAAAAAAGATTGAAAAAAAGAAAGATTGAAAGAAAGATTGAAAAAAAAGAAAGATTTAAAGATAGAATAAAAGAAAGATTGAAAGAAAGATTGAAAAAAGAAAGAAAGATTGAAAGAAAGATTGAAAGAAAGATTGAAAGAAAGAAAGATTGAAAGAAATATTGAAAGAAAGATTGAAAGATTGAAAGAAAGAATAAAAGAAAGATTGAAAGATTGAATGATTGAAAGAAAGATTGAAAGAAAGATTGAAAGCTTGAAAGAAAGATTGAAAGAAAGATTTTAAGAAAGGTTGAAAGACTGAAAGAAAGAATGAAAGATTGAAAGAAAGAATGAAAGAACGATTGAAAGAAAGAATGAAAGAATGAAAGAAAAATTGAAAGATTGAAAGAAATATTGAAAGAAAGAGAGAATGAAAGTAAGAAAGATTGAAAGAAAGATTGAAAGTAATAAAGATTGAAAGAAAGAATGAAAGAAAAATTGAAAGATTGATAGATTGAAAGAAAGATTGAAAGAAAGATTTAAAGAAAGATTGAAAGACTGAAAAAAAAAATGAATAAAAGAATTAAAGAAAGATTGAAAGATTGAAAGATTGAAAGAAAGATTGAAAGAAAGAAAGATTTATAGAAAGAATGAAAGAAAGATTGAAAAAAGAAAGAAAGATTGAAAGAAAGATTGAAAGATTGAAAGAAAGAATGAAAGAAAGTTTGAAAAAATATAGAAAAATAGAAAAATTGAAAGATTGAAAGATTGAAAGAAAGATTGAAAGAAAGATTTAAAGAAAGATTGAAAGACTGAAAGAAAGAATGAATAAAAGATTTAAAGAAAAATTGAAAGATTGAAAGATTGAAAGAAAGATTGAAAGAAAGAAAGATTTATTGAAAGAATGAAAGAAAGATTGAAAAATGAAAGAAAGAAAGATTTGAAGTAAGAATGAAATATTGAAAGAAAGATTTTAGGAAAGGTTGAAAGACTGAAAGAAAGAATGAAAGAAAGAATGAAAGAAAGATTGAAAGATTGAAAGATTGAAAGAAAGAATGAAAGATTGAAAGAAAGATTGAAAGATTGAAAGAAAGATTGAAAGATTGAAAGAAATATTGAAAGAAAGAGAATTTGAAAGTAAGAAAGATTGAAAGAAAGATTGAAAGTAATAAAGATTGAAAGAAAGAATAAAAGAAAAATTGAAAGATTGAAAGATTGAAAGATTGAAAGAAACATTGAAAGAAAGATTTAAAGAAAAAATTGAAAGACTGAAAGTAAGAATGAAAGAAAGATTGAAAGTTTGAAAGAAAGAATGAAAGAAAGATTGAAAGATTGAAAGATTGAAAGATTGAAAGAAAGAATGAAAGAAAGACTGAAAGATTGAAAGAAAAATTGAAAGAAAGATTGAAAGATTGAAAGATTGCAAGAAAGATTGAAAAAAGAAAGAAAGATTGAAAGATTCAATGAAAGAAAGATTGAAAGATTAAAAGAAAGAATGAAAGAAAGATTGAAAAATTGAAAGATTGAAAGAAAGATTGAAAAAAGAAAGAAAGATTGAAAGATTCAATGAAAGAAAGATTGAAAGATTAAAAGAAAGAATGAAAGAAAGATTGAAAAATTGAAAGATTGAAAGAAAGACTAAAAGAAAGAAAGAACGATTGAAAGAAAGATTGAAAGAAAGATTGATTGAAAGAAAGAAAGATTGTAAGAAAGAATGAAACAAAGATTGAAATAAAGAAAGAAAGAAAGATTGAAAGAAAGATTGAAAGAAAGATTGAAAGACTGAAAGAAAGAATGAAAGAAAGATTGAAAGTTTGAAAGAAAGAATGAAAGAATTAAAGAAAGATTGAAAGAAATATTGAAAGAAAGAATGAAAGAAAGATTGAAAGATTAAACAATTGAAAGAAAGATTGCAAGAAAGATTGAAAAAAGAAAGATTGAAAGAAATAATGAAAGAAAGATTGAACGATTGGAAGAAATATTGAAAGATAGAAAAATTGAAAGTAAGAAAGATTGAAAGAAATAATGAAAGAAAGATTGAAAGATTGAAAGAAAGAATGAAAGAAAGATTGAAAGATTGAAATATTGAAATATTGAAAGAAAGAATGAAAGAAAGATTGAAAGATTGAAAGAAAGATTGAAAAAAAGATTGAAAGACTGAAAGAAAGAATGAAAGAAAGATTGAACGATTAAACAATTGAAAGAAAGTTTGCAAGAAAGATTGAAAAAAGAAAGATTGAAAGAAAGAATGAAAGAAAGATTGAAAGATAGATGGAAAGAAAGATTGAAAGAAAGAAAGATTGAAAGAATAACAAAAGAAAGATTGAAAGATTGGAAGAAATATTGAAAGAAAGAAAAATTGAAAGAAAGAAAGATTGAAAGAAAGAATTAAAGAAAGATTGAATGATTGAAAGAAAGAATGAAAGAAAGATTGAAAGATTATAATATTGAATGAAAGAATGAAAGAAAGAAAGATATAAAGAATGAAAGATTTAAAGAATGTTTGAAAGACTAAAAGTAAGAATGAAAAAAAAGAATGAAAGAAAGATTGAAAAAAAGAAAGATTGAAAGAAAGAAAGATTTATAGAAAGAATGATAGAACGATTGAAAAAAGAATGAAAGATTGAAAGAAAGATTGAAAGAAAGATTGAAAGAAAGAAAGATTGAAAGAAATATTGAAAGAAAGATTGAAAGATTGAAAGAAAGAATGAAAGAAAGATTGAAAAAAAGATTGAAAAAAAGAAAGATTGAAAGAAAGATTGAAAAAAAAGAAAGATTTAAAGATAGAATAAAAGAAAGATTGAAAGAAAGATTGAAAAAAGAAAGAAAGATTGAAAGAAAGATTGAAAGAAAGATTGAAAGAAAGAAAGATTGAAAGAAATATTGAAAGAAAGATTGAAAGATTGAAAGAAAGACTAAAAGAAAGATTGAAAGATTGAATGATTGAAAGAAAGATTGAAAGAAAGATTGAAAGCTTGAAAGAAAGATTGAAAGAAAGATTTTAAGAAAGGTTGAAAGACTGAAAGAAAGAATGAAAGATTGAAAGAAAGAATGAAAGAACGATTGAAAGAAAGAATGAAAGAATGAAAGAAAAATTGAAAGATTGAAAGAAATATTGAAAGAAAGAGAGAATGAAAGTAAGAAAGATTGAAAGAAAGATTGAAAGTAATAAAGATTGAAAGAAAGAATGAAAGAAAAATTGAAAGATTGATAGATTGAAAGAAAGATTGAAAGAAAGATTGAAAGAAAGATTGAAAGACTGAAAGATTGAAAGAAATATTGAAAGAAAGATTGAAAGATTGAAAGAAAGAATGAAAGAAAGATTGAAAAAAAGATTGAAAAAAAGAAAGATTGAAAGAAAGATTGAAAAAAAAGAAAGATTTAAAGATAGAATAAAAGAAAGATTGAAAGAAAGATTGAAAAAAGAAAGAAAGATTAAAGGAAAAATTGAAAGAAAGATTGAAAGTAAGAAAGATTGAAAGAAAGATTGAAAGTAATAAAGATTGAAAGAAAGAATAAAAGAAAAATTGAAAGATTGAAAGATTGAAAGATTGAAAGAAAGATTGAAAGAAAGATTTAAAGAAAAAATTGAAAGACTGAAAGTAAGAATGAAAGAAAGATTGAAAGTTTGAAAGAAAGAATGAAAGAATTAAAGAAAGAATGAAAAAAATATTGAAAGAAAGAATGAAAGAAAGATTGAAAGATTAAACAATTGAAAGAAAGATTGCAAGAAAGATTGAAAAAAGAAAGATTGAAAGAAAGAATGAACGAAAGATTGAAAGAAAGATGGAAAGAAAGATTGAAAGAAAGAAAGATTTAAAGAAATAACGAAAGAAAGATTGAAAGAAATAATGAAAGAAAGATTGAACGAATGGAAGAAATATTGAAAGATAGAAAAATTGAAAGTAAGAAAGATTGAAAGAAAGAATTAGAGAAAGATTGAAAGATTGAAAGAAAGAATGAAAAATAATATTGAAAGATTGAAATATTGAAAGAAGGAATGAAAGACTGATTGAAAGATTGAAAGAAAGATTGAAAGAAAGATTGAAAGATTGAAATATTTAAAGAAAGATTGAAAGAAAGATTTAAAGAAAGATTGAAAGACTGAAAGATTGAAAGAAAGATTGAAAGAAAGAAAGATTGAAAGAAAGAAAGGTTGAAAGAAATATTGAAAGAAAGATTGAAATATTGAAAGAAAGAATGAAAGAAAGATTGAAAGATTGAAAGAAAAATTGAAAGAAAGATTGAAAGATTGAAAGATTGAAAGAAAGATTGCAAGTTTGAAAGAAATATTGAAAGACAGAAAGATTGAAAGAAAGAATGAAATAAAGATTGAAAGATTGAAATATTGAAAGAAATAATGAAAGAAAGATTGAAAGATTGAAAGAAAGCTTGAAAGAAAGATTGAAAGATAGAAATATTTAAAGAAAGATTGAAAGAAATATTGAAAGAAAGAGAGATTGAAAAAATAAAAGATTGAAAGAAAGATTGAAAGTTATGAAGATTGAAAGAAAGAATGAAGGAAAAACTGAAAGATTGAAAAACTAAAAGAATGAATGAAAGAAAGATTGAAAGATTGAAAGAAAAAATGAAAAACTTAAAGAAAGATTGAAAGAAATATTGAAAGATAGATTGAAAGATTGAATGAAAGAAAGATTTAAAGAAAGAATGAAATAAAGATTGTAAGAAAGAATGAAAGTAAGAAAGAAAGATTGAAAGATATATTGAAAGAAAGAAAGATTGAAAGTAAGAACGATTGAAAGAACGATTGAAAGAAAGGTTGAAAGACTGAAAGAAAGAATGAAAGATTGAAAGAAAGAATGAAAGAACGATTGAAAGAAAGAATGAAAGAATGAAAGAAAGGTTGAAAGCTTGAAAGAAATATTGAAAGAAAGAGAGAATGAAAGTAAGAAAGATTGAAAGAAAGATTGAAAGAAAGATTTAAAGAAAGATTGAAAGATTGAAAGATTGAAAGAAAGATTGAAAGAAAGAAAGATATAAAGAATGAAAGATTTAAAGAAAGATTGAAAGACTAAAAGTAAGAATGAAAAAAAAGAATGAAAGAAAGATTGAGAAAAAGAAAGATAGAAAGAAAGATTGAAAGACAGATTGAAAGAAAGAAAGATTGAAAGAAATATTGAAAGAAAGATTGAAAGATTGAAAGAAAGAATGAAAGAAAGATTGAAAAAAAGATTGAAAAAAAGAAAGATTGAAAGAAAGATTGAAAGAAAGATTGAAAGAGAGATTGAAAGAAAGAATGAAAGAAAGGTTGAAAGATTGAAAGAAAGAATGAAAGAAAGATTGAAAAAAAGATTGAAAAAAGAAAGATTGAAAGAAAGTTTGAAAAAAGAAAGAAAGATTGAAAGATTGAAAGAAATATTGAAAGACAGAAAGATTGAAAGAAATAATGATGAAAGATTGAAAGATTAAAAGAAAGAATGAAAAAAAGATTGAAAGATTAAACAATTGAAAGAAAGATGCAAGAAAGATTGAAAAAAGAAAGATTGAAAGAAAGAATGAAAGAAAGATTGAAAGAAAGATGGAAAGAAAGATTGAAAGAAAGAAAGTTTGAAAGAAATAATGAAAGAAAGATTGAACGATTGGAAGAAATATTGAAAGATAGAAAAATTGAAAGTAAGAAAGATTGAAAGAAAGAATGAAAGAAAGATTGAAAGAAAGAATGAAAGAAAGATTGAAAGATTGAAAGATTGAAATAAAGATTGAAAGTTTGAAAGAAAGATTGAAAGAAAGATTTAAAGAAAGAAAGATTGAAAGAAATATTGAAAGAAAGATTGAAAGATTGAAAGAAAGATTTAAAGAAAGAAAGATTGAAAGTAAAAAAGATTGAAAGAAAGATTGAGAGACTGAAGGAAAGAATGTAAGAAAGATTGAAAGAAAAATTGAAAGAAAGATTGAAAGAAAGATTGAAAGACTGAAGGAAAGAATGAAAGAAAGATGGAAAGAAAGATGGAAAGAAAGATTGACAGAAAGAAAGATTGAAAGAAATATTGAAAGAAAGATTGAAAGATTGAAAGAAAGAATGAAAGAAAGATTGAAAGATTGAAAGATTGAAAGATTGAAAGAAAGAATGAAAGAAAGACTGAAAGATTGAAAGAAAAATTGAAAGAAAGATTGAAAGATTGAAAGATTGAAAGAACGATTGAAAGTTTGAAAGACAGATTGAAAGACTGAAAGAAAGATTGCAAGAAAGATTGAAAAAAAAGAAAGATTTAAAGAAAGAATAAAAGAAACAATGAAAGAAAGATTGAAAGATTAAACAATTGAAAGAAAGATTGCAAGAAAGATTGAAAAAAGAAAGATTGAAAGAAAGAATGAAAGAAAGATTGAAAGAAAGATGGAAAGAAAAATTGAAAGAAAGAAAGATTGAAAGAGATAAAAGAAAGATTGAAAGAAATAATGAAAGAAAGATTGAACGATTGGAAGAAATATTGAAAGAGAAAAATTGAAAGTAAGAAAGATTGAAAGAAAGAATGAAAGAAAGATTGAAAGATTGAAATATTTAAAGAAAGATTGAAAGATTGAAAGAAATAATGAAAGAAAGATTGAAAGAAAGATTGAAAGAAAGATTGAAAGATTGAAATATTTAAAGAAAGATTGAAAGATTGAAAGAAAGAATGAAAAAAAGATTGAAAGATTGAAATATTTAAAGAAAGAATGAAAGAAAGATTGAACGATTGAAAGAAAGATTGAAAGAAAGATTGAAAGATTGAAATATTTAAAGAAAGATTGAAAGATTGAAAGAAATAATGAAAGAAAGATTGAAAGAAAGATTGAAAGAAAGATTGAAAGATTGAAATATTTAAAGAAAGATTGAAAGATTGAAAGAAAGAATGAAAGAACGATTGAAAGAAAGAATGAAAGAAAAATTGACTGATTGAAAGAAATATTGAAAAAAGAAACATTGAAAGAAAGAATGAAAGAAAGATTGAAAGATTGAAAGATTGAAATAAAGATTGAAAGTTTGAAAGAAAGATTGAAAGAAAGATTTAAAGAAAGAAAGATTGAAAGAAATATTGAAAGAAAGATTGAAAGATTGAAAGAAAGATTGAAAGAAAGAATGAAAGAAAGATTGAACGATTGAAATATTGAAATAAAGAATGAAAGTTTGAAAGAAAGATTGAAAGAAAGATTTAAAGAAAGAAAGATTGAAAGTAAAAAAGATTGAAAGAAAGATTGAGAGACTGAAGGAAAGAATGAAAGAAAGATTGAAAGAAAAATTGAAAGAAAGATTGAAAGAAAGATTGAAAGACTGAAGGAAAGAATGAAAGAAAGATGGAAAGAAAGATGGAAAGAAAGATTGACAGAAAGAAAGATTGAAAGAAATATTGAAAGAAAGATTGAAAGATTGAAAGAAAGAATGAAAGAAAGATTGAAAGATTGAAAGATTGAAAGATTGAAAGAAAGAATGAAATAAAGACTGAAAGATTGAAAGAAAAATTGAAAGAAAGATTGAAAGATTGAAAGATTGAAAGAACGATTGAAAGTTTGAAAGACAGATTGAAAGACTGAAAGAAAGATTGCAAGAAAGATTGAAAAAAAAGAAAGATTTAAAGAAAGAATAAAAGAAACAATGAAAGAAAGATTGAAAGTTTAAACAATTGAAAGAAAGATTGCAAGAAAGATTGAAAAAAGAAAGATTGAAAGAAAGAATGAAAGAAAGATTGAAAGAAAGATGGAAAGAAAAATTGAAAGAAAGAAAGATTGAAAGAGATAACAGAAAGATTGAAAGAAATAATGAAAGAAAGATTGAACGATTGGAAGAAATATTGAAAGAGAAAAATTGAAAGTAAGAAAGATTGAAAGAAAGAATGAAAGAAAGATTGAAAGATTGAAAGAAAGAATGAAAAAAAGATTGAAAGATTGAAATATTTAAAGAAAGAATGAAAGAAAGATTGAACGATTGAAAGAAAGATTGAAAGAAAGATTGAAAGATTGAAATATTTAAAGAAAGATTGAAAGATTGAAAGAAAGAATGAAAGAAAGATTGAAAGAAAGATTGAAAGAAAGATTGAAAGATTGAAATATTTAAAGAAAGATTGAAAGATTGAAAGAAAGAATGAAAGAACGATTGAAAGAAAGAATGAAAGAAAAATTGACTGATTGAAAGAAATATTGAAAAAAGAAACATTGAAAGAAAGAATGAAAGAAAGATTGAAAGAAAGATGGAAAGAAAGATTGAAGGAAAGGAAGATTGAAAGAAATAATGAAAGAAAGATTGAACGATTGGAAGAAATATTGAAAGATAGAAAAACTGAAAGTAAGAAAGATTGAAAGAAAGAATGAAAGAAAGATTGAAAGATTGAAAGAAAGAATGAAAGAAAAATTGAAAGATTTATAAAAAGAATGAAAGAAAGATTGAAAAAAGAAAGATAGATTGAAAGAAAGATTGAAAGATTGAAAGAAAGAATGAAAGAAAGATTTAAAAAAAGATTGAAAAAAAGAAAGATTGAAAGAAAGATTGAAAGAAAGATTGAAAGACTGAAGGAAAGAATGAAAGAAAGATGGAAAGAAAGATGGAAAGAAAGATTGAAAGAAAGAAAGATTGAAAGAAATATTGAAAGAAAGATTGAAAGATTGAAAGAAAGAATGAAAGAAAGATTGAAAGATTGAAAGATTGAAAGATTGAAAGAAAGAATGAAAGAAAGATTGAAAGAAAGATGGAAAGAAACATTGAAAGAAAGAAAGATTGAAAGAAATAAAGAAAGAAAGATTGAACGATTGGAAGAAATTTTGAAAGATAGAAAAATTGAAAGTAAGAAAGATTGAAAGAAAGAATGAAAGAAAGATTGAAAGATTGAAAGAAAGAATGAAAGAAAGATTGAAAGATTGAAATATTGAAAGAAAGAATGAAAAAAAGATTGAAAGACTGAAAGAAAGAATGAAAGAAAGATTGAAAGATTAAACAATTGAAAGAAAGTTTGCAAGAAAGTTTGAAAAAAGAAAGATTGAAAGAAAGATTGAAAGAAAGAATGAAAGAAAGATTGAAAGATAGATGGATAGAAAGATTGAAAGAAAGAAAGATTGAAAGAATAACAAAAGAAAGATTGAAAGATTGGAAGAAATATTGAAAGATAGAAAAATTGAAAGTAAGAAAGATTGAAAGAAAGAATTAAAGAAAGATTGAAAGATTGAAAGAAAGAATGAAAGAAAGATTGAAATATTGAAAGAAAGAATGAAAGAAAGATTGAAAGATTGAAAGAAAGATTGAAAGAAAGAATTAAAGAAAGATTGAAAGATTGAAAGATTGAAATAAAGATTGAAAGAAAGATTGAAAGATTGAAAGATTGAAATAAAGAATGAAAGTTTGAAAGAAAGATTGAAAGAAAGATTTAAAAAAAGAAAGATTGAAAGTAAGAAAGATTGAAAGACATATTGAAAGAAAGATTGAAAGAAGAAGAAGAAGAAGAAACAGTCTTTATTCGTCACACGACACTCCACAACACATGCTTGCACACACACACACATGCACATGCTTGATGGTTGCCGGTGAAATGGCTCCTCTGGTTTTGACCCATCCTGGCTTTTCCTTCCTCCTCCGCCAATCGAAGGATTGAAAGATCGCCAATTGAAAAATTGAAAGAAAGATTGAAAGAAAGAATGAAAGAAAGATTGAAAGAAAGATTGAAAGAAAGATTGAAAGAAAGATTGAAAGAAAGAAAGATTGAAAGATTGAATGATTGAAAGATTAAATGATTGAAAGATTGAAATAAAGATTGAAAGAAAGATTGAACGACTGAAAGATTGAAAGAAGGATTGAAAGTTTGAAAGAAAGATTGAAAGACTGAAGGATAGATTGAAAGATTGAAGATTGAAAGATTGAAAGAAAGATTGAAAGAAAGATTGAACGACTGAAAGATTGAAAGAAAGATTGAAAGTTTGAAAGAAAGATTGAAAGACTGAAAGAAATAATGAAAGAAAGATTGAAAGAAAGAATGAAAGAAAGATTGAAAGAAAGATGGAAAGAAAGATTGAAAGACTGAAAGAAAGATTGAAAGAAAGAATGAAAGAAAGATTGAAAGATTAAAAGAAAGAATGAAAGAAAGATTGAAAAATTGAAATATTGAAAGAAAGAATGAAAGAAAGATTGAAAGATTGAAAGTTTGAAAGAAAGATTGAAAGAAAGATTTAAAGAAAGAAAGATTGAAAGAAATATTGAAAGAAAGATTGAAAGATTGAAAGAAAGATTGAAAGAAAGAATGAAAGAAAGATTGAACGATTGAAATATTGAAATAAAGAATGAAAGTTTTAAAGAAAGATTGAAAGAAAGATTTAAAGAAAGAAAGATTGAATGTAAAAAAGATTGAAAGAAATATTGAAAGAAAGATTGAAAGATTGAAAGAAAGAATGAATGAAAGATTGAAAGAAAGATTGAAAGAAAGATTGAAAGATTGAAGGAAAGAATGAAAGAAAGATTGAAAGAAAAATTGAAAGAAAGATTGAAAGAAAGATTGAAAGACTGAAGGAAAGAATGAAAGAAAGATGGAAAGAAAGATGGAAAGAAAGATTGACAGAAAGAAAGATTGAAAGAAAGATTGAAAGATTGAAAGAAAGAATGAAAGAAAGATTGAAAGATTGAAAGATTGATAGATTGAAAGAAAGAATGAAAGAAAGACTGAAAGATTGAAAGAAAAATTGAAAGAAAGATTGAAAGATTGAAAGAAAGATTGAAAGATTGAAAGTTTGAAAGACAGATTGAAAGACTGAAAGAAAGATTGCAATAAAGATTGAAAAAACAGAAAGATTTAAAGATAGAATAAAAGAAAGATTGAAAGAAAGATTGAAAAAAAAAGAAAGATTGAAAGATTGAAAGAAATATTGAAAGACAGAAAGATTGAAAGAAACAATTAAAGAAAGATTGAAAGATTAAAATAAAGAATGAAAGAAGGATTGAAAGAAAGATTGAAAGAAAGATTGAAAGAAAGATTGAAAGAAAGATTGAATGAAAGATTGAAAGATTGAAAGAAAGAATGAAAGAAAGATTTAAAAAAAGATTGAAAAAAAGAAAGATTGAAAGAAAGATTGAAAGAAAGATTGAAAGTCTGAAGGAAGGAATGAAAGAAAGATGGAAAGAAAGATGGAAAGAAAGATTGAAAGAAAGAAAGATTGAAAGAAATATTGAAAGAAAGATTGAAAGATTGAAAGAAAGAATGAAAGAAAGATTGAAAGATTGAAAGATTGAAAAATTGAAAGAAAGAATGAAAGAAAGATTGAAAGAAAGATGGAAAGAAACATTGAAAGAAAGAAAGATTGAAAGAAATAAAGAAAGAAAGATTGAACGATTGGAAGAAATTTTGAAAGATAGAAAAATTGAAAGTAAGAAAGATTGAAAGAAAGAATGAAAGAAAGATTGAAAGATTGAAAGAAAGAATGAAAGAAAGATTGAAAGATTGAAATATTGAAAGAAAGAATGAAAAAAAGATTGAAAGACTGAAAGAAAGAATGAAAGAAAGATTGAAAGATTAAACAATTGAAAGAAAGTTTGCAAGAAAGTTTGAAAAAAGAAAGATTGAAAGAAAGATTGAAAGAAAGAATGAAAGAAAGATTGAAAGATAGATGGATAGAAAGATTGAAAGAAAGAAAGATTGAAAGAATAACAAAAGAAAGATTGAAAGATTGGAAGAAATATTGAAAGATAGAAAAATTGAAAGTAAGAAAGATTGAAAGAAAGAATTAAAGAAAGATTGAAAGATTGAAAGAAAGAATGAAAGAAAGATTGAAATATTGAAAGAAAGAATGAAAGAAAGATTGAAAGATTGAAAGAAAGATTGAAAGAAAGAATTAAAGAAAGATTGAAAGATTGAAAGATTGAAATAAAGATTGAAAGAAAGATTGAAAGATTGAAAGATTGAAATAAAGAATGAAAGTTTGAAAGAAAGATTGAAAGAAAGATTTAAAAAAAGAAAGATTGAAAGTAAGAAAGATTGAAAGACATATTGAAAGAAAGATTGAAAGAAGAAGAAGAAGAAGAAACAGTCTTTATTCGTCACACGACACTCCACAACACATGCTTGCACACACACACACATGCACATGCTTGATGGTTGCCGGTGAAATGGCTCCTCTGGTTTTGACCCATCCTGGCTTGTCCTTCCTCCTCCGCCAATCGAAAGATTGAAAGATCGCCAATTGAAAGATTGAAAGAAAGATTGAAAGAAAGAATGAAAGAAAGATTGAAAGAAAGATTGAAAGAAAGATTGAAAGAAAGATTGAAAGAAAGAAAGATTGAAAGATTGAATGATTGAAAGATTAAATGATTGAAAGATTGAAATAAAGATTGAAAGAAAGATTGAACGACTGAAAGATTGAAAGAAGGATTGAAAGTTTGAAAGAAAGATTGAAAGACTGAAGGATAGATTGAAAGATGGAAGATTGAAAGATTGAAAGAAAGATTGAAAGAAAGATTGAACGACTGAAAGATTGAAAGAAAGATTGAAAGTTTGAAAGAAAGATTGAAAGACTGAAAGAAATAATGAAAGAAAGATTGAAAGAAAGAATGAAAGAAAGATTGAAAGAAAGATGGAAAGAAAGATTGAAAGACTGAAAGAAAGATTGAAAGAAAGAATGAAAGAAAGATTGAAAGATTAAAAGAAAGAATGAAAGAAAGATTGAAAAATTGAAATATTGAAAGAAAGAATGAAAGAAAGATTGAAAGATTGAAAGTTTGAAAGAAAGATTGAAAGAAAGATTTAAAGAAAGAAAGATTGAAAGAAATATTGAAAGAAAGATTGAAAGATTGAAAGAAAGATTGAAAGAAAGAATGAAAGAAAGATTGAACGATTGAAATATTGAAATAAAGAATGAAAGTTTTAAAGAAAGATTGAAAGAAAGATTTAAAGAAAGAAAGATTGAAAGTAAAAAAGATTGAAAGAAATATTGAAAGAAAGATTGAAAGATTGAAAGAAAGAATGAATGAAAGATTGAAAGAAAGATTGAAAGAAAGATTGAAAGATTGAAGGAAAGAATGAAAGAAAGATTGAAAGAAAAATTGAAAGAAAGATTGAAAGAAAGATTGAAAGACTGAAGGAAAGAATGAAAGAAAGATGGAAAGAAAGATGGAAAGAAAGATTGACAGAAAGAAAGATTGAAAGAAAGATTGAAAGATTGAAAGAAAGAATGAAAGAAAGATTGAAAGATTGAAAGATTGATAGATTGAAAGAAAGAATGAAAGAAAGACTGAAAGATTGAAAGAAAAATTGAAAGAAAGATTGAAAGATTGAAAGAAAGATTGAAAGATTGAAAGTTTGAAAGACAGATTGAAAGACTGAAAGAAAGATTGCAATAAAGATTGAAAAAACAGAAAGATTTAAAGATAGAATAAAAGAAAGATTGAAAGAAAGATTGAAAAAAAAAGAAAGATTGAAAGATTGAAAGAAATATTGAAAGACAGAAAGATTGAAAGAAACAATTAAAGAAAGATTGAAAGATTAAAATAAAGAATGAAAGAAGGATTGAAAGAAAGATTGAAAGAAAGATTGAAAGAAAGATTGAAAGAAAGATTGAATGAAAGATTGAAAGATTGAAAGAAAGAATGAAAGAAAGATTGAAAGATTGAAAGATTGAAAGATTGAAAGAAAGAATGAAAGAAAGACTGAAAGATTGAAAGAAAAATTGAAAGAAAGATTGAAAGATTGAAAGATTGAAAGAACGATTGAAAGTTTGAAAGACAGATTGAAAGACTGAAAGAAAGATTGCAAGAAAGATTGAAAAAAAAGAAAGATTTAAAGAAAGAATAAAAGAAACAATGAAAGAAAGATTGAAAGATTAAACAATTGAAAGAAAGATTGCAAGAAAGATTGAAAAAAGAAAGATTGAAAGAAAGAATGAAAGAAAGATTGAAAGAAAGATGGAAAGAAAAATTGAAAGAAAGAAAGATTGAAAGAGATAAAAGAAAGATTGAAAGAAATAATGAAAGAAAGATTGAACGATTGGAAGAAATATTGAAAGAGAAAAATTGAAAGTAAGAAAGATTGAAAGAAAGAATGAAAGAAAGATTGAAAGATTGAAATATTTAAAGAAAGATTGAAAGATTGAAAGAAATAATGAAAGAAAGATTGAAAGAAAGATTGAAAGAAAGATTGAAAGATTGAAATATTTAAAGAAAGATTGAAAGATTGAAAGAAAGAATGAAAAAAAGATTGAAAGATTGAAATATTTAAAGAAAGAATGAAAGAAAGATTGAACGATTGAAAGAAAGATTGAAAGAAAGATTGAAAGATTGAAATATTTAAAGAAAGATTGAAAGATTGAAAGAAATAATGAAAGAAAGATTGAAAGAAAGATTGAAAGAAAGATTGAAAGATTGAAATATTTAAAGAAAGATTGAAAGATTGAAAGAAAGAATGAAAGAACGATTGAAAGAAAGAATGAAAGAAAAATTGACTGATTGAAAGAAATATTGAAAAAAGAAACATTGAAAGAAAGAATGAAAGAAAGATTGAAAGATTGAAAGATTGAAATAAAGATTGAAAGTTTGAAAGAAAGATTGAAAGAAAGATTTAAAGAAAGAAAGATTGAAAGAAATATTGAAAGAAAGATTGAAAGATTGAAAGAAAGATTGAAAGAAAGAATGAAAGAAAGATTGAACGATTGAAATATTGAAATAAAGAATGAAAGTTTGAAAGAAAGATTGAAAGAAAGATTTAAAGAAAGAAAGATTGAAAGTAAAAAAGATTGAAAGAAAGATTGAGAGACTGAAGGAAAGAATGAAAGAAAGATTGAAAGAAAAATTGAAAGAAAGATTGAAAGAAAGATTGAAAGACTGAAGGAAAGAATGAAAGAAAGATGGAAAGAAAGATGGAAAGAAAGATTGACAGAAAGAAAGATTGAAAGAAATATTGAAAGAAAGATTGAAAGATTGAAAGAAAGAATGAAAGAAAGATTGAAAGATTGAAAGATTGAAAGATTGAAAGAAAGAATGAAATAAAGACTGAAAGATTGAAAGAAAAATTGAAAGAAAGATTGAAAGATTGAAAGATTGAAAGAACGATTGAAAGTTTGAAAGACAGATTGAAAGACTGAAAGAAAGATTGCAAGAAAGATTGAAAAAAAAGAAAGATTTAAAGAAAGAATAAAAGAAACAATGAAAGAAAGATTGAAAGTTTAAACAATTGAAAGAAAGATTGCAAGAAAGATTGAAAAAAGAAAGATTGAAAGAAAGAATGAAAGAAAGATTGAAAGAAAGATGGAAAGAAAAATTGAAAGAAAGAAAGATTGAAAGAGATAACAGAAAGATTGAAAGAAATAATGAAAGAAAGATTGAACGATTGGAAGAAATATTGAAAGAGAAAAATTGAAAGTAAGAAAGATTGAAAGAAAGAATGAAAGAAAGATTGAAAGATTGAAAGAAAGAATGAAAAAAAGATTGAAAGATTGAAATATTTAAAGAAAGAATGAAAGAAAGATTGAACGATTGAAAGAAAGATTGAAAGAAAGATTGAAAGATTGAAATATTTAAAGAAAGATTGAAAGATTGAAAGAAAGAATGAAAGAAAGATTGAAAGAAAGATTGAAAGAAAGATTGAAAGATTGAAATATTTAAAGAAAGATTGAAAGATTGAAAGAAAGAATGAAAGAACGATTGAAAGAAAGAATGAAAGAAAAATTGACTGATTGAAAGAAATATTGAAAAAAGAAACATTGAAAGAAAGAATGAAAGAAAGATTGAAAGAAAGATGGAAAGAAAGATTGAAGGAAAGGAAGATTGAAAGAAATAATGAAAGAAAGATTGAACGATTGGAAGAAATATTGAAAGATAGAAAAACTGAAAGTAAGAAAGATTGAAAGAAAGAATGAAAGAAAGATTGAAAGATTGAAAGAAAGAATGAAAGAAAAATTGAAAGATTTATAAAAAGAATGAAAGAAAGATTGAAAAAAGAAAGATAGATTGAAAGAAAGATTGAAAGATTGAAAGAAAGAATGAAAGAAAGATTTAAAAAAAGATTGAAAAAAAGAAAGATTGAAAGAAAGATTGAAAGAAAGATTGAAAGACTGAAGGAAAGAATGAAAGAAAGATGGAAAGAAAGATGGAAAGAAAGATTGAAAGAAAGAAAGATTGAAAGAAATATTGAAAGAAAGATTGAAAGATTGAAAGAAAGAATGAAAGAAAGATTGAAAGATTGAAAGATTGAAAGATTGAAAGAAAGAATGAAAGAAAGATTGAAAGAAAGATGGAAAGAAACATTGAAAGAAAGAAAGATTGAAAGAAATAAAGAAAGAAAGATTGAACGATTGGAAGAAATTTTGAAAGATAGAAAAATTGAAAGTAAGAAAGATTGAAAGAAAGAATGAAAGAAAGATTGAAAGATTGAAAGAAAGAATGAAAGAAAGATTGAAAGATTGAAATATTGAAAGAAAGAATGAAAAAAAGATTGAAAGACTGAAAGAAAGAATGAAAGAAAGATTGAAAGATTAAACAATTGAAAGAAAGTTTGCAAGAAAGTTTGAAAAAAGAAAGATTGAAAGAAAGATTGAAAGAAAGAATGAAAGAAAGATTGAAAGATAGATGGATAGAAAGATTGAAAGAAAGAAAGATTGAAAGAATAACAAAAGAAAGATTGAAAGATTGGAAGAAATATTGAAAGATAGAAAAATTGAAAGTAAGAAAGATTGAAAGAAAGAATTAAAGAAAGATTGAAAGATTGAAAGAAAGAATGAAAGAAAGATTGAAATATTGAAAGAAAGAATGAAAGAAAGATTGAAAGATTGAAAGAAAGATTGAAAGAAAGAATTAAAGAAAGATTGAAAGATTGAAAGATTGAAATAAAGATTGAAAGAAAGATTGAAAGATTGAAAGATTGAAATAAAGAATGAAAGTTTGAAAGAAAGATTGAAAGAAAGATTTAAAAAAAGAAAGATTGAAAGTAAGAAAGATTGAAAGACATATTGAAAGAAAGATTGAAAGAAGAAGAAGAAGAAGAAACAGTCTTTATTCGTCACACGACACTCCACAACACATGCTTGCACACACACACACATGCACATGCTTGATGGTTGCCGGTGAAATGGCTCCTCTGGTTTTGACCCATCCTGGCTTGTCCTTCCTCCTCCGCCAATCGAAGGATTGAAAGATCGCCAATTGAAAAATTGAAAGAAAGATTGAAAGAAAGAATGAAAGAAAGATTGAAAGAAAGATTGAAAGAAAGATTGAAAGAAAGATTGAAAGAAAGAAAGATTGAAAGATTGAATGATTGAAAGATTAAATGATTGAAAGATTGAAATAAAGATTGAAAGAAAGATTGAACGACTGAAAGATTGAAAGAAGGATTGAAAGTTTGAAAGAAAGATTGAAAGACTGAAGGATAGATTGAAAGATTGAAGATTGAAAGATTGAAAGAAAGATTGAAAGAAAGATTGAACGACTGAAAGATTGAAAGAAAGATTGAAAGTTTGAAAGAAAGATTGAAAGACTGAAAGAAATAATGAAAGAAAGATTGAAAGAAAGAATGAAAGAAAGATTGAAAGAAAGATGGAAAGAAAGATTGAAAGACTGAAAGAAAGATTGAAAGAAAGAATGAAAGAAAGATTGAAAGATTAAAAGAAAGAATGAAAGAAAGATTGAAAATTGAAATATTGAAAGAAAGAATGAAAGAAAGATTGAAAGATTGAAAGTTTGAAAGAAAGATTGAAAGAAAGATTTAAAGAAAGAAAGATTGAAAGAAATATTGAAAGAAAGATTGAAAGATTGAAAGAAAGATTGAAAGAAAGAATGAAAGAAAGATTGAACGATTGAAATATTGAAATAAAGAATGAAAGTTTTAAAGAAAGATTGAAAGAAAGATTTAAAGAAAGAAAGATTGAATGTAAAAAAGATTGAAAGAAATATTGAAAGAAAGATTGAAAGATTGAAAGAAAGAATGAATGAAAGATTGAAAGAAAGATTGAAAGAAAGATTGAAAGATTGAAGGAAAGAATGAAAGAAAGATTGAAAGAAAAATTGAAAGAAAGATTGAAAGAAAGATTGAAAGACTGAAGGAAAGAATGAAAGAAAGATGGAAAGAAAGATGGAAAGAAAGATTGACAGAAAGAAAGATTGAAAGAAAGATTGAAAGATTGAAAGAAAGAATGAAAGAAAGATTGAAAGATTGAAAGATTGATAGATTGAAAGAAAGAATGAAAGAAAGACTGAAAGATTGAAAGAAAAATTGAAAGAAAGATTGAAAGATTGAAAGAAAGATTGAAAGATTGAAAGTTTGAAAGACAGATTGAAAGACTGAAAGAAAGATTGCAATAAAGATTGAAAAAACAGAAAGATTTAAAGATAGAATAAAAGAAAGATTGAAAGAAAGATTGAAAAAAAAAGAAAGATTGAAAGATTGAAAGAAATATTGAAAGACAGAAAGATTGAAAGAAACAATTAAAAAAAGATTGAAAGATTAAAATAAAGAATGAAAGAAGGATTGAAAGAAAGATTGAAAGAAAGATTGAAAGAAAGATTGAAAGAAAGATTGAATGAAAGATTGAAAGATTGAAAGAAAGAATGAAAGAAAGATTTAAAAAAAGATTGAAAAAAAGAAAGATTGAAAGAAAGATTGAAAGAAAGATTGAAAGTCTGAAGGAAGGAATGAAAGAAAGATGGAAAGAAAGATGGAAAGAAAGATTGAAAGAAAGAAAGATTGAAAGAAATATTGAAAGAAAGATTGAAAGATTGAAAGAAAGAATGAAAGAAAGATTGAAAGATTGAAAGATTGAAAAATTGAAAGAAAGAATGAAAGAAAGATTGAAAGAAAGATGGAAACAAACATTGAAAGAAAGAAAGATTGAAAGAAATAAAGAAAGAAAGATTGAACGATTGGAAGAAATTTTGAAAGATAGAAAAATTGAAAGTAAGAAAGATTGAAAGAAAGAATGAAAGAAAGATTGAAAGATTGAAAGAAAGAATGAAAGAAAGATTGAAAGATTGAAATATTGAAAGAAAGAATGAAAAAAAGATTGAAAGACTGAAAGAAAGAATGAAAGAAAGATTGAAAGATTAAACAATTGAAAGAAAGTTTGCAAGAAAGTTTGAAAAAAGAAAGATTGAAAGAAAGATTGAAAGAAAGAATGAAAGAAAGATTGAAAGATAGATGGATAGAAAGATTGAAAGAAAGAAAGATTGAAAGAATAACAAAAGAAAGATTGAAAGATTGGAAGAAATATTGAAAGATAGAAAAATTGAAAGTAAGAAAGATTGAAAGAAAGAATTAAAGAAAGATTGAAAGATTGAAAGAAAGAATGAAAGAAAGATTGAAATATTGAAAGAAAGAATGAAAGAAAGATTGAAAGATTGAAAGAAAGATTGAAAGAAAGAATTAAAGAAAGATTGAAAGATTGAAAGATTGAAATAAAGATTGAAAGAAAGATTGAAAGATTGAAAGATTGAAATAAAGAATGAAAGTTTGAAAGAAAGATTGAAAGAAAGATTTAAAAAAAGAAAGATTGAAAGTAAGAAAGATTGAAAGACATATTGAAAGAAAGATTGAAAGAAGAAGAAGAAGAAGAAACAGTCTTTATTCGTCACACGACACTCCACAACACATGCTTGCACACACACACACATGCACATGCTTGATGGTTGCCGGTGAAATGGCTCCTCTGGTTTTGACCCATCCTGGCTTGTCCTTCCTCCTCCGCCAATCGAAAGATTGAAAGATCGCCAATTGAAAGATTGAAAGAAAGATTGAAAGAAAGAATGAAAGAAAGATTGAAAGAAAGATTGAAAGAAAGATTGAAAGAAAGATTGAAAGAAAGAAAGATTGAAAGATTGAATGATTGAAAGATTAAATGATTGAAAGATTGAAATAAAGATTGAAAGAAAGATTGAACGACTGAAAGATTGAAAGAAGGATGGAAAGTTTGAAAGAAAGATTGAAAGACTGAAGGATAGATTGAAAGATGGAAGATTGAAAGATTGAAAGAAAGATTGAAAGAAAGATTGAACGACTGAAAGATTGAAAGAAAGATTGAAAGTTTGAAAGAAAGATTGAAAGACTGAAAGAAATAATGAAAGAAAAATTGAAAGAAAGAATGAAAGAAAGATTGAAAGAAAGATGGAAAGAAAGATTGAAAGACTGAAAGAAAGATTGAAAGAAAGAATGAAAGAAAGATTGAAAGATTAAAAGAAAGAATGAAAGAAAGATTGAAAAATTGAAATATTGAAAGAAAGAATGAAAGAAAGATTGAAAGATTGAAAGTTTGAAAGAAAGATTGAAAGAAAGATTTAAAGAAAGAAAGATTGAAAGAAATATTGAAAGAAAGATTGAAAGATTGAAAGAAAGATTGAAAGAAAGAATGAAAGAAAGATTGAACGATTGAAATATTGAAATAAAGAATGAAAGTTTTAAAGAAAGATTGAAAGAAAGATTTAAAGAAAGAAAGATTGAAAGTAAAAAAGATTGAAAGAAATATTGAAAGAAAGATTGAAAGATTGAAAGAAAGAATGAATGAAAGATTGAAAGAAAGATTGAAAGAAAGATTGAAAGATTGAAGGAAAGAATGAAAGAAAGATTGAAAGAAAAATTGAAAGAAAGATTGAAAGAAAGATTGAAAGACTGAAGGAAAGAATGAAAGAAAGATGGAAAGAAAGATGGAAAGAAAGATTGACAGAAAGAAAGATTGAAAGAAAGATTGAAAGATTGAAAGAAAGAATGAAAGAAAGATTGAAAGATTGAAAGATTGATAGATTGAAAGAAAGAATGAAAGAAAGACTGAAAGATTGAAAGAAAAATTGAAAGAAAGATTGAAAGATTGAAAGAAAGATTGAAAGATTGAAAGTTTGAAAGACAGATTGAAAGACTGAAAGAAAGATTGCAATAAAGATTGAAAAAACAGAAAGATTTAAAGATAGAATAAAAGAAAGATTGAAAGAAAGATTGAAAAAAAAAGAAAGATTGAAAGATTGAAAGAAATATTGAAAGACAGAAAGATTGAAAGAAACAATTAAAGAAAGATTGAAAGATTAAAATAAAGAATGAAAGAAGGATTGAAAGAAAGATTGAAAGAAAGATTGAAAGAAAGATTGAAAGAAAGATTGAATGAAAGATTGAAAGAAAGAATGAAACAAAGATTGAAATAAAGAATGATAGAAAGATTGAAAGAAAGATAGAAGGAATGATTGAAAGATTGAATGATTGAAAGAAAGACTGAAAGAAAGAATGACGGACAGAAAGATTGAAAGAAAAATGAAAGAAAGATTGAAAAAAAGATTGAAAGACTAAAGAAAGAATGAAAGAAAGATTGAAAGATTAAACAATTGAAAGAACGATTGCAAGAAAGATTGAAAAAAGAAAGATTGAAAGAAAGAATGAAAGACTGAAGGAAAGAATGAAAGAAAGATGGAAAGAAAGATTGAAAGAAACAATGAAAGAAAGATTCTAAGATTAAAAGAAAGAATGAAAGAAAGATTGAAAAATTGAAAGATTGAAAGAAAGACTAAAAGAAAGAAAGAACGATTGAAAGAAAGATTGAAAGAAAGAATGAAAGAAAGAATGAAAGAAAGATTGAAAGAAAGATTGAAAGAAAGATTGAAAGAAAGATTGAATGAAAGATTGAAAGAAAGAATGAAACAAAGATTGAAATAAAGAATGATAGAAAGATTGAAAGAAAGATAGAAGGAAAGATTGAAAGATTGAATGATTGAAAGAAAGACTGAAAGAAAGAATGACGGACAGAAAGATTGAAAGAAAAATGAAAGAAAGATTGAAAAAAAGATTGAAAGACTGAAAGAAAGAATGAAAGAAAGATTGAAAGATTAAACAATTGAAAGAACGATTGCAAGAAAGATTGAAAAAAGAAAGATTGAAAGAAAGAATGAAAGACTGAAGGAAAGAATGAAAGAAAGATGGAAAGAAAGATTGAAAGAAAGAATGAAAGAAAGATTGAAAGATTAAAAGAAAGAATGAAAGAAAGATTGAAAAATTGAAAGATTGAAAGAAAGACTAAAAGAAAGAAAGAACGATTGAAAGAAAGATTGAAAGAAAGATTGAAAGAAAGAATGAAAGAAAGATTGAAAGAAACAATGAAAGAAAGATTGAAAGATTAAAAGAAAGAATGAAAGAAAGATTGAAAAATTGAAAGATTGAAAGAAAGACTAAAAGAAAGAAAGAACGATTGAAAGATAGAATGAAAGAAAGATTGAAAAAAAGATTGAAAGACTGAAGAAAAGAATGAAAGAAAGATTGAAAGATTAAACAATTGAAAGAAAGATTGCAAGAAAGATTGAAAAAAGAAAGATTGAAAGAAAGAATGAAAGAAAGAATGAAAGAAAGATGGAAAGAAAGATTGAAAGAAAGAAAGATTGAAAGAGATAAAAGAAAGATTGAAAGAAATAATGAAAGAAAGATTGAATGATTGGAAGAAATATTGAAAGAGAAAAATTGAAAGTAAGAAGGATTGAAAGAAAGAATGAAAGAAAGATATAAAGATTGAAAGAAAGAATGAAAGAAAGATTGAAAGATTGAAATATTTTAAGAAAGAATGAAAGAAAGATTGAATGATTGAAAGAAAGATTGAAAGATTGAAATATTTAAAGAAAGATTGAAAGATTGAAAGAAAGAATGAAAGAACGATTGAAAGAAAGAATGAAAGAAAAATTGACTGATTGAAAGAAATATTGAAAAAAGATACATTGAAAGAAAGAATGAAAGAAAGATTGAAAGAAAGATGGAAAGAAAGATTGAAAGAAAGAAAGATTGAAATAAATAATGAAAGAAAGATTGAACGATTGGAAGAAATATTGAAAGATAGAAAAATTGAAAGTAAGAAAGATTAGAAGAAAGAATGAAAGAAAGATTGAAAGATTGAAAGAAAGAATGAAAGAAAAATTGAAAGATTGAAAGATTGAAAGAAAGATTGAAAGATAGATTTAAAGAAAGATTGAAAGACTGAAAGAAAGATTGAAAGAAAGAAAGATTTATAGAAAGAATGAAAGAAAGATTGAAAAAAAAAAGATAGATTGAAAGTAAGATTGAAAGATTGAAAGAAAGAATGAAAGAAAGATTTAAAAAAGATTGAAAAAAAGAAAGATTGAAAGAAAGATTGAAAGAAAGATTGAAAGACTGAAGGAAAGAATGAAAGAAAGATGGAAAGAAAGATTGAAAGAAAGAAAGATTGAAAGAAATATTGAAAGAAAGATTGAAAGATTGAAAGAAAGAATGAAAGAAAGATTGAAAGATTGAAAGGTTGAAAGATTGAAAGAAAGAATGAAAGAAAGATTGAAAGAAAGATGGAAAGAAAGATTGAAAGAAAGAAAGATTGAAAGAAATAATGAAAGAAAGATTGAAAGATTGAAAGAAAGAATGAACGATTGAAAGATTGAAATAAAGATTGAAAGTTTAAAAGAAAGATTGAAAGAAAGATTTAAAGAAAGAAAGATTGAAAGAAATATTGAAAGAAAGATTGAAAGATTGAAAGAAAGAATGAACGATTGAAAGATTGAAATAAAGATTGAAAGTTTAAAAGAAAGATTGTAAGAAAGATTGAAAGAAAGAAAGATTGAAAGAAATATTGAAAGAAAGATTGAAAGATTGAAAGAAAGATTGAAAGAAAGAATGAAAGAAAGATTGAAAGATTGAAAGATTGAAATAAAGAATGAAAGAAAGATTGAAAGATTGAAAGATTGAAATAAAGAATGAAAGTTTGAAAGAAAGATTGAAAGAAAGATTTAAAAAAAGAAAGATTGAAAGTAAGAAAGATTGAAAGACATATTGAAAGAAAGATTGAAAGATTGAAAGAAAGATTGAAAGAAAGAATGAAAGAAAGATTGAAAGAAAGATTGAAAGAAAGATTGAAAGACTGAAGGAAAGAATGAAAGAAAGATTGAAAGAAAGATTGAAAGAAAGAAAGATTGAAAGATTGAATGATTGAAAGATTGAATGATTGAAAGATTGAAAGAAAGATTGAAAGAAAGATTGAACAACTGAAAGATTGAAAGAAAGATTGAAAGTTTAAAAGAAAGATTAGAAGACTGAAAGATAGATTGAAAGATCTAAGATTGAAAGATTGAAAGAAAGATTGAAAGAAAGATTGAACGACTGAAAGATTGAAAGAAAGATTGAAAGTTTGAAAGAAAGATGGAAAGAAAGATTTAAAGAAAGAAAGATTGAAAGAAATAATGAAAGAAAGATTGAAAGAAAGAATGAAAGAAAGATTGAAAGAAAGATGGAAAGAAAGATTGAAAGAAAGAAAGATTGAAAGAAATAACAAAAGATAGATTGAAAGAAATAATGAAAGAAAGATTGAACGATTGGAAGAAATATTGAAAGATAGAAAAATTGAAAGATTGAAAGATTGAAAGAAAGAATGAAAGAAAGACTGAAAGATTGAAAGAAAGATTGAAAGAAAGATTGAAAGATTGAAATATTTAAAGAAAGATTGAAAGAAAGAATGAAAGAACAGTTGAAAGAAAGAATTAAGAATGAAAGAAAAATTGACAGATTGAAAGAAATATTGAAAAAAGAAAGATTGAAAGAAAGAATGAAAGAAAGATTGAAAGAAAGATGGAAAGAAAGATTGAAAGAAAGAAAGATTGAAAGAAATAATAAAAGAAAGATTGAACGATTGGAAGAAATATTGAAAGATAGAAAAATTGAAAGTAAGAAAGATTGAAAGAAAGAATGAAAGAAAGATTGAAAGATTGACAGAAAGAATGACAGAAAGATTGAAAGATTGAAATATTGAAAGAAAGAATGAAAAAAAGATTGAAAGACTGAAAGAAAGAATGAAAGAAAGATTGAAAGATTAAACAATTGAAAGAAAGTTTGCAAGAAAGATTGAAAAAAGAAAGATTGAAAGAAAGAATGAAAAAAAGATTGATAGATAGATGGATAGAAAGATTGAAAGAAAGAAAGATTGAAAGAATAACAAAAGAAAGATTGAAAGATTGGAAGAAATATTGAAAGATAGAAAAATTGAAAGTTAGAAAGATTGAAAGAAAAAATGAAAGAAAGATTGAAAGATTGAAAGAAAGAATGAAAGAAAGGTTGAAAGATTGAAATATTGAAAGAAAGAATGAAAGAAAGATTGAAAGATTGAAAGAAAGGTTGAAAGAAAGATTGAAAGATTGAAAGATTGAAATAAAGATTGAAAGTTTGAAAGAAAGATTGAAAGAAAGATTTAAAGAAAGAAAGATTGAAAGTAAGAAAGATTGAAAGAAATATTGAAAGAAAGATTGAAAGATTGAAAGAAAGATTGAAAGAAAGAATGAAAGAAAGATTGAAAGAAAGATTGAAAGAAAGATTGAAAGAAAGATTGAAAGACTGAAGGAAAGAATGAAAGAAAGATTGAAAGAAAGATTGAAAGAAAGAAAGATTGAAAGATTGAATGATTGAAAGAAAGACTGAAAGATAGATTGAAAGATTGAAGATTGAAAGATTCAAAGAAAGATTGAAAGAAAGATTGAACGACTGAAAGATTGAAAGAAAGATTGAAAGTTTGAAACAAATTTTGAAAGACTGAAAGAAAGAATGAAAGAAAGATTGAAAAATTGAAAGATTGAAAGATTGAAAGAAAGATTGAAAGATAGATTTAAAGAAAGATTGAAAGACTGAAAGAAAGATTGAAAGAAAGAAAGATTTATAGAAAGAATGAAAGAAAGATTGAAAAAAAAAAGATAGATTGAAAGTAAGATTGAAAGATTGAAAGAAAGAATGAAAGAAAGATTTAAAAAAGATTGAAAAAAAGAAAGATTGAAAGAAAGATTGAAAGAAAGATTGAAAGACTGAAGGAAAGAATGAAAGAAAGATGGAAAGAAAGATTGAAAGAAAGAAAGATTGAAAGAAATATTGAAAGAAAGATTGAAAGATTGAAAGAAAGAATGAAAGAAAGATTGAAAGATTGAAAGGTTGAAAGATTGAAAGAAAGAATGAAAGAAAGATTGAAAGAAAGATGGAAAGAAAGATTGAAAGAAAGAAAGATTGAAAGAAATAATGAAAGAAAGATTGAAAGATTGAAAGAAAGAATGAACGATTGAAAGATTGAAATAAAGATTGAAAGTTTAAAAGAAAGATTGAAAGAAAGATTTAAAGAAAGAAAGATTGAAAGAAATATTGAAAGAAAGATTGAAAGATTGAAAGAAAGAATGAACGATTGAAAGATTGAAATAAAGATTGAAAGTTTAAAAGAAAGATTGTAAGAAAGATTGAAAGAAAGAAAGATTGAAAGAAATATTGAAAGAAAGATTGAAAGATTGAAAGAAAGATTGAAAGAAAGAATGAAAGAAAGATTGAAAGATTGAAAGATTGAAATAAAGAATGAAAGAAAGATTGAAAGATTGAAAGATTGAAATAAAGAATGAAAGTTTGAAAGAAAGATTGAAAGAAAGATTTAAAAAAAGAAAGATTGAAAGTAAGAAAGATTGAAAGACATATTGAAAGAAAGATTGAAAGATTGAAAGAAAGATTGAAAGAAAGAATGAAAGAAAGATTGAAAGAAAGATTGAAAGAAAGATTGAAAGACTGAAGGAAAGAATGAAAGAAAGATTGAAAGAAAGATTGAAAGAAAGAAAGATTGAAAGATTGAATGATTGAAAGATTGAATGATTGAAAGATTGAAAGAAAGATTGAAAGAAAGATTGAACAACTGAAAGATTGAAAGAAAGATTGAAAGTTTAAAAGAAAGATTAGAAGACTGAAAGATAGATTGAAAGATCTAAGATTGAAAGATTGAAAGAAAGATTGAAAGAAAGATTGAACGACTGAAAGATTGAAAGAAAGATTGAAAGTTTGAAAGAAAGATGGAAAGAAAGATTTAAAGAAAGAAAGATTGAAAGAAATAATGAAAGAAAGATTGAAAGAAAGAATGAAAGAAAGATTGAAAGAAAGATGGAAAGAAAGATTGAAAGAAAGAAAGATTGAAAGAAATAACAAAAGATAGATTGAAAGAAATAATGAAAGAAAGATTGAACGATTGGAAGAAATATTGAAAGATAGAAAAATTGAAAGATTGAAAGATTGAAAGAAAGAATGAAAGAAAGACTGAAAGATTGAAAGAAAGATTGAAAGAAAGATTGAAAGATTGAAATATTTAAAGAAAGATTGAAAGAAAGAATGAAAGAACAGTTGAAAGAAAGAATTAAGAATGAAAGAAAAATTGACAGATTGAAAGAAATATTGAAAAAAGAAAGATTGAAAGAAAGAATGAAAGAAAGATTGAAAGAAAGATGGAAAGAAAGATTGAAAGAAAGAAAGATTGAAAGAAATAATAAAAGAAAGATTGAACGATTGGAAGAAATATTGAAAGATAGAAAAATTGAAAGTAAGAAAGATTGAAAGAAAGAATGAAAGAAAGATTGAAAGATTGACAGAAAGAATGACAGAAAGATTGAAAGATTGAAATATTGAAAGAAAGAATGAAAAAAAGATTGAAAGACTGAAAGAAAGAATGAAAGAAAGATTGAAAGATTAAACAATTGAAAGAAAGTTTGCAAGAAAGATTGAAAAAAGAAAGATTGAAAGAAAGAATGAAAAAAAGATTGATAGATAGATGGATAGAAAGATTGAAAGAAAGAAAGATTGAAAGAATAACAAAAGAAAGATTGAAAGATTGGAAGAAATATTGAAAGATAGAAAAATTGAAAGTTAGAAAGATTGAAAGAAAAAATGAAAGAAAGATTGAAAGATTGAAAGAAAGAATGAAAGAAAGGTTGAAAGATTGAAATATTGAAAGAAAGAATGAAAGAAAGATTGAAAGATTGAAAGAAAGGTTGAAAGAAAGATTGAAAGATTGAAAGATTGAAATAAAGATTGAAAGTTTGAAAGAAAGATTGAAAGAAAGATTTAAAGAAAGAAAGATTGAAAGTAAGAAAGATTGAAAGAAATATTGAAAGAAAGATTGAAAGATTGAAAGAAAGATTGAAAGAAAGAATGAAAGAAAGATTGAAAGAAAGATTGAAAGAAAGATTGAAAGAAAGATTGAAAGACTGAAGGAAAGAATGAAAGAAAGATTGAAAGAAAGATTGAAAGAAAGAAAGATTGAAAGATTGAATGATTGAAAGAAAGACTGAAAGATAGATTGAAAGATTGAAGATTGAAAGATTCAAAGAAAGATTGAAAGAAAGATTGAACGACTGAAAGATTGAAAGAAAGATTGAAAGTTTGAAACAAATTTTGAAAGACTGAAAGAAAGAATGAAAGAAAGATTGAAAGAAAGATTGAAAAAAGAAAGATTGAAAGAAAATTTGAAAGAAAGATTGAAAGAAGGAATGAAAGAAAGATTGAAAGAAGGAATGAAAGAAAGATTGAATGAAATATTGAAAGACAGAAAGATTGAAAGAAAGAATGAAAGAAAGATTGAAAGATTAAAAGAAAGAATGAAAGAAAGATTGAAAAATTGAAAGATTGAAAGAAAGATTGAAAAAAGATTGAAAGACTGGAAGAAAGAATGAAAGAAAGATTGAAAGATTCAACAATTGAAAGAAAGATTGCAAGAAAGATTTAAAAAAGAAAGATTGAAAGAAAGAATGAAAGAATGAAAGAAAGATTGAAAGATTGAAAGAAAGAAAGATTGAAAGATTGAATGATTGAAAGAAAGACTGAAAGAAAGATTGAAAGATTCAAAAATTGAAAGAAAGATTGCAAGAAAGATTGAAAAAAGAAAGATTGAAAGAAAGAATGAATGAAATATTGAAAGAAAGAAAGATTGAAAGAAATAACAAAAGAAAGATTGAAAGAAAGAATGAATGAAAGATTGAACGATTGGAAGAAATATTGAAAGATAAAAAAATTGAAAGTAAGAAAGATTGAATGAAAGAATGAAAGAAAGATTGAAAGATTGAAAGAAAGATTGAAAAAAAAAGAAAGATTGAAAGACAGAAAGATTGAAAGAAACAATTAAAGAAAGATTGAAAGATTAAAATAAAGAATGAAAGAACGATTGAAAGAAAGATTGAAAGAAAGATTGAAAGAAAGATTGAAAGAAAGATTGAATGAAAGATTGAAAGAAAGAATGAAACAAAGATTGAAAGAAAGATAGAAGGAAAGATTGAAAGATTGAATGATTGAAAGAAAGACTGAAAGAAAGAATGACGGACAGAAAGATTGAAAGAAAAATGAAAGAAAGATTGAAAAAAAGATTGAAAGACTGAAAGAAAGAATGAAAGAAAGATTGAAAGATTAAACAATTGAAAGAACGATTGCAAGAAAGATTGAAAAAAGAAAGATTGAAAGAAAGAATGAAAGACTGAAGGAAAGAATGAAAGAAAGATGGAAAGAAAGATTGAAAGAAACAATGAAAGAAAGATTGAAAGATTAAAAGAAAGAATGAAAGAAAGATTGAAAAATTGAAAGATTGAAAGAAAGACTAAAAGAAAGAAAGATTCAAGATTCAAGATTCAAGATTCAAGATTTTTATTTGTCACATACATATACATACTTCCAAAGCTCGATTGAAAGAAAAATTGAAAGAAAGAATGAAAGAAAGAATGAAAGAAAGATTGAAAGAAACAATGAAAGAAAGATTGAAAGATTAAAAGAAAGAATGAAAGAAAGATTGAAAAATTGAAAGATTGAAAGAAAGACTAAAAGAAAGAAAGAACGATTGAAAGAAAGAATGAAAGAAAGACTGAAAGATTGAAAGAAAAATTGAAAGAAAGATTGAAAGATTGAAAGAAAGATTGAAAGATTGAAAGTTTGAAAGACAGATTGAAAGACTGAAAGAAAGATTGCAATAAAGATTGAAAAAACAGAAAGATTTAAAGATAGAATAAAAGAAAGATTGAAAGAAAGATTGAAAAAAAAAGAAAGATTGAAAGATTGAAAGAAATATTGAAAGACAGAAAGATTGAAAGAAACAATTAAAGAAAGATTGAAAGATTAAAATAAAGAATGAAAGAACGATTGAAAGAAAGATTGAAAGAAAGATTGAAAGAAAGATTGAAAGAAAGATTGAATGAAAGATTGAAAGAAAGAATGAAACAAAGATTGAAATAAAGAATGATAGAAAGATTGAAAGAAAGATAGAAGGAAAGATTGAAAGATTGAATGATTGAAAGAAAGACTGAAAGAAAGAATGACGGACAGAAAGATTGAATGAAAAATGAAAGAAAGATTGAAAAAAAGATTGAAAGACTAAAGAAAGAATGAAAGAAAGATTGAAAGATTAAACAATTGAAAGAACGATTGCAAGAAAGATTGAAAAAAGAAAGATTGAAAGAAAGAATGAAAGACTGAAGGAAAGAATGAAAGAAAGATGGAAAGAAAGATTGAAATAAACAATGAAAGAACGATTGAAAGATTAAAAGAAAGAATGAAAGAAAGATTGAAAAATTGAAAGATTGAAAGAAAGACTAAAAGAAAGAAAGAACGATTGAAAGAAAGATTGAAAGAAAGAATGAAAGAAAGAATGAAAGAAAGATTGAAAGAAACAATGAAAGAATGATTGAAAGATTAAAAGAAAGAATGAAAGAAAGATTGAAAAATTGAAAGATTGAAAGAAAGACTAAAAGAAAGAAAGAACGATTGAAAGAAAGAATGAAAGAAAGATTGAAAAAAAGATTGAAAGACTGAACAAAAGAATGAAAGAAAGATTGAAAGATTAAACAATTGAAAGAAAGATTGCAAGAAAGATTGAAAAAAGAAAGATTGAAAGAAAGAATGAAAGAAAGAATGAAAGAAAGATGGAAAGAAAGATTGAAAGAAAGAAAGATTGAAAGAGATAAAAGAAAGATTGAAAGAAATAATGAAAGAAAGATTGAACGATTGGAAGAAATATTGAAAGAGAAAAATTGAAAGTAAGAAAGATTGAAAGAAAGAATGAAAGAAAGATATAAAGATTGAAAGAAAGAATGAAAGAAAGATTGAATGATTGAAAGAAAGATTGAAAGATTGAAATATTTAAAGAAAGATTGAAAGATTGAAAGAAGGAATGAAAGAAAAATTGACTGATTGAAAGAAATATTGAAAAAAGAAACATTGAAAGAAAGAATGAAAGAAAGATTGAAAGAAAGATGGAAAGAAAGATTGAAAGAAAGAAAGATTGAAAGAAATAATGAAAGAAAGATTGAACGATTGGAAGAAATATTGAAAGATAGAAAAATTGAAAGTAAGAAAGATTAGAAGAAAGAATGAAAGAAAGATTGAAAGATTGAAAGAAAGAATGAAAGAAAAATTGAAAGATTGAAAGATTGAAAGAAAGATTGAAAGATAGATTTAAAGAAAGATTGAAAGACTGAAAGAAAGATTGAAAGAAAGAAAGATTTATAGAAAGAATGAAAGAAAGATTGAAAAAAAAAAGATAGATTGAAAGGAAGATTGAAAGAAAGATTGAAAGACTGAAGGAAAGAATGAAAGAAAGATGGAAAGAAAGATGGAAAGAAAGATTGAAAGAAAGAAAGATTGAAAGAAATATTGAAAGAAAGATTGAAAGATTGAAAGAAAGAATGAAAGAAAGATTGAAAAATTGAAAGATTGAAAGATTGAAAGAAAGATTGAAAGATAGATTTAAAGAAAGATTGAAAGACTGAAAGAAAGATTGAAAGAAAGAAAGATTTATAGAAAGAATGAAAAAAAGATTGAAAAAAAAAAGATAGATTGAAAGGAAGATTGAAAGATTGAAAGAAAGAATGAAAGAAAGATTTAAAAAAGATTGAAAAAAAGAAAAGATGGAAAGAAAGATTGAAAGAAAGATTGAAAGAGTGAAGGAAAGAATGAAAGAAAGATGGAAAGAAAGATGGAAAGAAAGATTGAAAGAAAGAAAGATTGAAAGAAATATTGAAAGAAAGATTGAAAGATTGAAAGAAAGAATGAAAGAAAGATTGAAAGATTGAAAGATTGAAAGATTGAAAGAAAGATGGAAAGAAAGATTGAAAGATTGAAAGAAATAATGAACGATTGAAAGATTGAAATAAAGATTGAAAGTTTAAAAGAAAGATTGAAAGAAAGATTTAAAGAAAGAAAGATTGAAAGAAATATTGAAAGAAAGATTGAAAGATTGAAAGAAAGATTGAAAGAAAGAATGAAAGAAAGATTGAAAGATTGAAAGATTGAAATAAAGAATGAAAGAAAGATTGAAAGATTGAAAGATTGAAATAAAGATTGAAAGTTTGAAAGAAAGATTGAAAGAAAGATTTAAAGAAAGAAAGATTGAAAGTAAGAAAGATTGAAAGAAATTTTGAAAGAAAGAATGAAAGATTGAAAGAAAGATTGAAAGAAAGAATGAAAGAAAGATTGAAAGAAAGATTGAAAGAAAGATTGAAAGAAAGATTGAAAAAAGAAAGATTGAAAGATTGAAAGATTGAAAGAAAGAATGAAAGAAAGATTGAAAGATTGAAAGAAAGATTGAAAGAAAGATTGAACGTTTGAAAGAAAGATTTAAAGAAAGATTGAAAGACTGGAAGAAAGAATGAAAGAAAGATTGAAAGATGCAACAATTGAAAGAATGATTGCAAGAAAGATTGAAAAAAGAAAGATTGAAAGAAAATTTGAAAGAAAGATTGAAGAAGGAATGAAAGAAAGATTGAATGAAAAATTGAACGACAGAAAGATTGAAAGAAAGAATGAAAGAAAGATTGAACGATTGGAAGAAATATTGAAAGATAAAAAAATTGAAAGTAAGAAAGATTGAATGAAAGAATGAAAGAAAGATTGAAAGATTGAAAGAAAGAAAGATTGAAAGATTGAATGATTGAAAGAAAGACTGAAAGAAAGATTGACAGACTGAAAGACTGAAAGAAAGAATGAAAGAAAGATTGAAAGATTCAAAAATTGAAAGAAAGATTGCAAGAAAGATTGAAAAAAGAATGATTGAAAGAAAGAATTAAAGAAATATTGAAAGAAAGAAAGATTGAAAGAAATAACAAAAGAAAGATTGAAAGAAAGAATGAAAGAAAGATTGAAAGATAGATGGAAAGAAAGATTGAAAGAAATAAAGATAGAAAAATTGAAAGTAAGAAAGAATGAAAGAAAGATTGAAAGATTGAAATATTGAAAGAAAGAATGAAAGAAAGATTGAAAGATGAAAGAAAGATTGAAAGAAAGATTGAAAGATTGAAAGATTGAAATAAAGATTGAAAGTTTGAAAGAAAGATTGAAAGAAAGATTTAAAGAAAGAAAGATTGAAAGTAAGAAAGATTGAAAGAAATATTGAAAGAAAGATTGAAAAAAAGAAAGATTGAAAGAAAGATTGAAAGAAAGAAATATTGAAGGAAAGATTGAAAGATTGAATGATTGAAAGAAAGACTGAAAGAAAGATTGTCGGACAGAAAGATTGAAAGAAAGAATGAAAGAAAGATTGAAAGAAAGAATGAAAGAAAGATTGAAAGATTAAACAATTGAAAGAAAGACTGCAAGAAAGATTGAAAAAAGAAAGATTGAAAGAAAGAATAAAAGAAAGATTGAAAGAAAGATGGAAAGAAAGAAAGATTGAAAGAAATAACAAAAGAAAGATTGAAAGAAAGAATGAAAGAAAGATTGAACGATTGGAAACAATATTGAAAGAAAGAAAGATTGAAAGTAAGATAGATTGAAAGAAAGAATGAAAGAAAGATTGAAAGATTGAAAGAAAGAATGAAAGAAAGATTGAAAGTTTGAAAGAAAGATTGAAAGAAAGATTTAAAGAAAGATTGAAAGACTGAAAGAAAGAATGAAAGGCAGATTGAAAGAAAGATTGAAAGTAAGAAGGATTGAAAGAAAGAATGAAAGAAAGATTGAAAGATTGCAAGAAAGAATGAAAGAAAGATTGAAAGATTGAAAGAAAGAATGAAAGAAAGATAGAAAGATTGAAAGAAAGATTGAAAGATTGAAAGATTGAAATAAAGATTGAACGACTGAAGGAAAGAATGAAAGAAAGATTGAAAGAAAGATTGAAAGAAAGATTGAAAAAAAGAAAGATTGAAAGAAAGATTGAACGACTGAAGGAAAGAATGAAAGAAAGATTGAAAGAAAGATTGAAAGAAAGAAATATTGAAGGAAAGATTGAAAGATTGAATGATTGAAAGAAAGACTGAAAGAAAGATTGACAGACAGAAAGATTGAAAGAAAGAATGAAAGAAAGATTGAAAGAAAGAATAAAAGAAATATTGAAAGATTAAACAATTGAAAGAAAGATTGCAAGAAAGATTGAAAAAAGAAAGATTGAAAGAAAGAATAAAAGAAAGATTGAAAGAAAGATGGAAAGAAAGAAAGATTTAAAGAAATAACAAAAGAAAGATTGAAAGAAAGAATGAAAGAAAGATTGAACGATTGGAAGAAATATTGAAAGAAAGAAAGATTGAAAGTAAGATAGATTGAAAGTAAGAATGAAAGAAAGATTGAAAGATTTAAAGAAAGAATGAAAGAAAGATTGAAAGATTGAAAGATTGAAAGAAAGATTGAAAGATTGAAAGATTGAAATAAAGATTGAAAGTTTGAAAGAATGATTGAAAGAGAGATTTAAAGAAAGATTTAAAGAAAGATTGAAAGACTGAAAGAAAGAATGAAAGGCAGATTGAAAGAAAGATTGAAAGTAAGAAAGATTGAAAGAAAGAATGAAAGAAAGATTGAAAGATTGCAAGAAAGAATGAAAGAAATATTGAAAGATTGAAATATTGAAAGAAAGAATGAAAGAAAGATTGAAAGTAAGAAAGAAAGATTGAAAGAAAGATTGAAAGAAAGATTGAAAGATTGAAATAAAGATTGAAAGTTTGAAAGAAAGATTGAAAGAAAGATTTAAAGAAAGAAAGAAAGATTGAAAGAAAGATTGAAAGAAAGATTGAAACAAAGATTGAAATAAAGAATGACAGAAAGATTGAAAGATTGAAATATTGAAAGAAAGAATGAAAAAAAGATTGAAAGACTGAAAGAAAGAATGAAAGAAAGATTGAAAAAAAGAAAGATTGAAAGAAAGATTGAACGACTGAAGGAAAGAATGAAAGAAAGATTGAAAGAAAGATTGAAAGAAAGAAATATTGAAGGAAAGATTGAAAGATTGAATGATTGAAAGAAAGACTGAAAGAAAGATTGACAGACAGAAAGATTGAAAGAAAGAATGAAAGAAAGATTGAAAGAAAGAATAAAAGAAATATTGAAAGATTAAACAATTGAAAGAAAGATTGCAAGAAAGATTGAAAAAAGAAAGATTGAAAGAAAGAATAAAAGAAAGATTGAAAGAAAGATGGAAAGAAAGAAAGATTTAAAGAATTAACAAAAGAAAGATTGAAAGAAAGAATGAAAGAAAGATTGAACGATTGGAAGAAATATTGAAAGAAAGAAAGATTGAAAGTAAGATAGATTGAAAGTAAGAATGAAAGAAAGATTGAAAGATTTAAAGAAAGAATGAAAGAAAGATTGAAAGATTGAAAGATTGAAAGAAAGATTGAAAGATTGAAAGATTGAAATAAAGATTGAAAGTTTGAAAGAATGATTGAAAGAGAGATTTAAAGAAAGATTGAAAGTAAGATAGATTGAAAGTAAGAATGAAAGAAAGATTGAAAGATTTAAAGAAAGAATGAAAGAAAGATTGAAAGATTGAAAGATTGAAAGAAAGATTGAAAGATTGAAAGATTGAAATAAAGATTGAAAGTTTGAAAGAATGATTGAAAGAGAGATTTAAAGAAAGATTGAAAGTAAGATAGATTGAAAGTAAGAATGAAAGAAAGATTGAAAGATTTAAAGAAAGAATGAAAGAAAGATTGAAAGATTGAAAGTTTGAAAGAATGATTGAAAGAGAGATTTAAAGAAAGATTTAAAGAAAGATTGAAAGACTGAAAGAAAGAATGAAAGGCAGATTGAAAGAAAGATTGAAAGTAAGAAAGATTGAAAGAAAGAATGAAAGAAAGATTGAAAGATTGCAAGAAAGAATGAAAGAAATATTGAAAGATTGAAATATTGAAAGAAAGAATGAAAGAAAGATTGAAAGTAAGAAAGAAAGATTGAAAGAAAGATTGAAAGAAAGATTGAAAGACTGAAAGAAAGAATGAAAGAAAGATTGAAAGATTAAACAATTGAAAGAAAGTTTGCAAGAAAGATTGAAAAAAGAAAGATTGAAAGAAAGAATGAAAAAATGATTGATAGATAGATGGATAGAAAGATTGAAAGAAAGAAAGATTGAAAGAATAACAAAAGAAAGATTGAAAGATTGGAAGAAATATTGAAAGATAGAAAAATTGAAAGAAAGAATGAAAGAAATATTGAAAGATTGAAAGAAAGATTGAAAGAAAGATTGAAAGATTGAAAGATTGAAATAAAGATTGAAAGTTTGAAAGAAAGATTGAAAGATAGAAAAATTGAAAGATTGAAAGATTGAAAGAAAGAATGAAACAAAGATTGAAAGATTGAAAGAAAGGATGAAAGAAAGATTGAAAGATTGAAATATTGAAAGAAAGAATGAAAGAAATACTGAAAGATTGAAAGAAAGATTGAAAGAAAGATTGAAAGATTGAAATATTTAAAGAAGGATTGAAAGAAAGATTGAAAAAACAATTGAAAGAAAGAATGAAAGAATGAAAGAAAAATTGACAGATTGAAAGAAATATTGAAAAAAGAAAGATTGAAAGAAAGAATGAAAGAAAGATTGAAAGAAAGATGGAAAGAAAGATTGAAAGAAAGAAAGATTGAAAGAAATAAAAGAAAGATTGAACGATTGGAAGAAATATTGAAAGATAGAAAAATTGAAAGTAAGAAAGATTGAAAGAAAGAATGAAAGAAAGATTGAAAGATTGACAGAAAGAATGACAGAAAGATTGAAAGATTGAAATATTAAAAGAAAGAATGAAAAAAAGATTGAAAGACTGAAAGAAAGAATGAAAGAAAGATTGAAAGATTAAACAATTGAAAGAAAGTTTGCAAGAAAGATTGAAAGAAGAAAGATTGAAAGAAAGAATGAAAAAAAGATTGATAGATAGATGGATAGAAAGATTGAAAGAAAGAAAGATTGAAAGAATAACAAAAGAAAGATTGAAAGATTGAAAGAAAGAATGAAAGAAAGGTTGAAAGATTGAAATATTGAAAGAAAGAATGAAAGAAAGATTGAAAGATTGGAAGAAAGATTGAAAGAAAGATTGAAAGATTGAAAGATTGAAATAAAGATTGAAAGTTTGAAAGAAAGATTGAAAGAAAGATTTAAAGAAAGAAAGATTGAAAGTAAGAAAGATTGAAAGAAATATTGAAAGAAAGAATGAAAGATAGAATGAAAGAAAGATTGAAAGAAAGATTGAAAGAAAGATTGAAAGACTGAAGGAAAGAATGAAAGAAAGATTGAAAGAAAGATTGAAAGAAAGAAAGATTGAAAGAAAGATGGAAAGATTGAATGATTGAAAGAAAGACTGAAAGATAGATTGAAAGATTGAAGATTGAAAGATTGAAAGAAAGATTGAAAGAAAAATTGAACGACTGAAAGATTGAAAGAAAGATTGAAAGTTTGAAACAAATTTTGAAAGACTGAAAGGAAGAATGAAAGAAAGATTGAAAGAAAGATTGAAAAAAGAAAGATTGAAAGATTGAAAGATTGAAAGAAAGAATGAAAGAAAGATTGAAAGATTGAAAGAAAGATTGAAAGAAAGATTGAATGTTTGAAAGAAAGATTTAAAGAAAGATTGAAAGACTGGAAGAAAGAATGAAAGAATGATTGAAAGAAAGATTGAATGTTTGAAAGAAAGATTTAAAGAAAGATTGAAAGACTGGAAGAAAGAATGAAAGAAAGATTGAAAGATTCAACAATTGAAAGAATGATTGCAAGAAAGATTGAAAAAAGAAAGTTTGAAAGAAAATTTGAATGAAAGATTGAAGAAGGAATGAAAGAAAGATTGAATGAAAAATTGAACGACAGAAAGATTGAAAGAAAGAATGAAAGAAAGATTGAAAGATTAAAAGAAAGAATGAAAGAAAGATTGAAAAATTGAAAGATTGAAAGAAAGATTGAAAAAAGATTGAAAGACTGGAAGAAAGAATGAAAGAAAGATTGAACGATTCAACAATTGAAAGAAAGATTGCAAGAAAGATTTAAAAAAGAAAGATTGAAAGAAAGAATGAAAGAATGAAAGAAAGATTGAAAGATTGAAATAAAGAAAGATTGAAAGATTGAATGATTGAAAGAAAGACTGAAAGAAAGATTGACAGACTGAAAGACTGAAAGAAAGAATGAAAGAAAGATTGAAAGATTCAAAAATTGAAAGAAAGATTGCAAGAAAGATTGAAAAAAGAAAGATTGAAAGAAAGAATGAAAGAAATATTGAAAGAAAGAAAGATTGAAAGAAATAACAAAAGAAAGATTGAAAGAAAGAATGAAAGAAAGATTGAACGATTGGAAGAAATATTGAAAGATAAAAAAATTGAAAGTAAGAAAGATTGAATGAAAGAATGAAAGAAAGATTGAAAGATTGAAAGAAAGGAAGATTGAAAGATTGAATGATTGAAAGAAAGACTGAAAGAAAGATTGACAGACTGAAAGACTGAAAGAAAGAATGAAAGAAAGATTGAAAGATTCAAAAATTGAAAGAAAGATTGCAAGAAAGATTGAAAAAAGAATGATTGAAAGAAAGAATGAAAGAAATATTGAAAGAAAGAAAGATTGAAAGAAAGAATGAAAGAAAGATGTAAAGATAGATGGAAAGAAAGATTGAAAGAAATAAAGATAGAAAAATTGAAAGTACGAAAGAATGAAAGAAAGATTAAAAGATTGAAATATTGAAAGAAAGAATGAAAGAAAGATTGAAAGATGAAAGAAAGATTGAAAGAAAGATTGAAAGATTGAAAGATTGAAAGATTGAAATAAAGATTGAAAGTTTGAAAGAAAGATTGAAAGAAAGATTTAAAGAAAGAAAGATTGAAAGTAAGAAAGATTGAAAGAAATATTGAAAGAAAGATTGAAAAAAAGAAAGATTGAAAGAAAGATTGAAAGAAAGATTGAACGACTGATGGAAAGAATGAAATAAAGATTGAAAGAAAGATTGAAAGAAAGAAATATTGAAGGAAAGATTGAAAGATTGAATGATTGAAAGAAAGACTGAAAGAAAGATTGTCGGACAGAAAGATTGAAAGAAAGAATGAAAGAAAGATTGAAAGAAAGAATGAAAGAAAGATTGAAAGATTAAACAATTGAAAGAAAGATTGCAAGAAAGATTGAAAAAAGAAAGATTGAAAGAAAGAATAAAAGAAAGATTGAAAGAAAGATGGAAAGAAAGAAAGATTGAAAGAAATAACAAAAGAAAGATTGAAAGAAAGAATGAAAGAAAGATTGAACGATTGGAAACAATATTGAAAGAAAGAAAGATTGAAAGTAAGATAGATTGAAAGAAAGAATGAAAGAAAGATTGAAAGATTGAAAGAAAGAATGAAAGAAAGATTGAAAGTTTGAAAGAAAGATTGAAAGAAAGATTTAAAGAAAGATTTAAAGAAAGATTGAAAGACTGAAAGAAAGAATGAAAGGCAGATTGAAAGACAGATTGAAAGTAAGAAGGATTGAAAGAAAGAATGAAAGAAAGATTGAAAGATTGCAAGAAAGAATGAAAGAAAGATTGAAAGATTGAAAGAAAGAATGAAAGAAAGATTGAAAGATTGAAAGAAAGATTGAAAGATTGAAAGATTGAAATAAAGATTGAACAACTGAAGGAAAGAATGAAAGAAAGATTGAAAAAAAGATTGAAAGAAAGATTGAAAAAAGAAAGATTGAAAGAAAGATTGAACGACTGAAGGAAAGAATGAAAGAAAGATTGAAAGAAAGATTGAAAGAAAGAAATATTGAAGGAAAGATTGAATGATTGAATGATTGAAAGAAAGACTGAAAGAAAGATTGAAAGAAAGAAATATTGAAGGAAAGATTGAAAGATTGAATGATTGAAAGAAAGACTGAAAGAAAGATTGACAGACAGAAAGATTGAAAGAAAGAATGAAAGAAAGATTGAAAGAAAGAATAAAATAAATATTGAAAGATTAAACAATTGAAAGAAAGATTGCAAGAAAGATTGAAAAAAGAAAGATTGAAAGAAAGAATAAAAGAAAGATTGAAAGAAAGATTGAAAGAAAGAAAGATTTAAAGAAATAACAAAAGAAAGATTGAAAGAAAGAATGAAAGAAAGATTGAACGATTGGAAGAAATATTGAAAGAAAGAAAGATTGAAAGTAAGATAGATTGAAAGTAAGAATGAAAGAAAGATTGAAAGATTTAAAGAAAGAATGAAAGAAAGATTGAAAGATTGAAATATTGAAAGAAAGAATGAAAGAAAGATTGAAAGATTGAAAGAAAGATTGAAAGATTGAAAGATTGAAATAAAGATTGAAAGTTTGAAAGAATGATTGAAAGAGAGATTTAAAGAAAGATTTAAAGAAAGATTGAAAGACTGAAAGAAAGAATGAAAGGCAGATTGAAAGAAAGATTGAAAGTAAGAAAGATTGAAAGAAAGAATGAAAGAAAGATTGAAAGATTGCAAGAAAGAATGAAAGAAATATTGAAAGATTGAAATATTGAAAGAAAGAATGAAAGAAAGATTGAAAGTAAGAAAGAAAGATTGAAAGAAAGATTGAAAGAAAGATTGAAAGATTGAAATAAAGATTGAAAGTTTGAAAGAAAGATTGAAAGAAAGATTGAAAGAAAGAAAGAAAGATTGAAAGAAAGATTGAAAGAAAGATTGAAAGAAAGATTGAAACAAAGATTGAAATAAAGAATGAAAGAAAGATTGAAAGAAAGATTGAAAGAAAGAAAGATTGAAAGATTGAATGATTGAAAGAAAGACTGAAAGAAAGAATGACGGACAGAAAGATTGAAAGAAAGAATGAAAGAAAGATTGAAAAAAAGATTGAAAGACTGAAAGAAAGAATGAAAGAAACATTGAAAGATTAAACAATTGAAAGAAAGATTGCAAGAAAGATGGAAAGAATGAAAGATTGAAATAATGATTGAAAGTTTGAAAGAATGATTGAAAGAAAGATTTAAACAAAGAAAGATTACATTTACATTTACATTTGTCATTTAGCAGACGCTTTTATCCAAAGCGACTTACAAGGGAGAATAACATTCAGCTACATTGCGACAGAGATTAGTGTAACAACAACATTGGTGTAACAATAAATACTGCAAGGTGGTGCTAAGTAATTGTAGATTAGGACAGGAGGTACTCACTGAAGAGCTGGGTCTTCAGGTGCTTCTTAAAGACAGAGAGGGAGGTCCCCGCTCTGGTCATTTTTGGCAGCTCGTTCCACCAACGTGGAACTACAAATGAGAATAGCCTGGATTGCCGTGGCTGTATGGCCGGCAGAGCCAGGCGACACTCATTAGACGAGGGCAGCATCCGGGGGGCAACATGTGCTCTTACAAGAGCATTTAAGTAGGCGGGAGCATTCCCAACAATCACTCTGTAGGCCAGCATAAGAGACTTGAACTTGATGCGGGCGGCCACAGGTAACCAGTGGAGCTCGATGAGCAGCGGAGTGACATGTGCCCTCTTTGGCTGGTGCGAAGCGGCAGGACCGGGAGACGGCGGCAACATGGTCCGAGAATGTCAGTTGGTCATCAATAATGACACCAAGATTCCTTGCAGCCTTGGTAGGAACAAGAGATAGAGAGTCGATTTTAATATCAATGTTGTGATAAATACCTTGTTTGGCCGGGAAGACCAGCAGTTCCGTTTTCGCCAGATTTAGTTGAAGATGATAATCCTTCATCCATGTGGATATGTCAGCGAGACAATCCGAGATCCGCGTCGAGACAGTAGGGTCGTCGGGCGGGAAGGACAGATAGAGTTGAGTATCATCCGCATAGCAGTGATATGAAAAGCCTTGTGAGCGGATGATCGGGCCCAGTGAGGTGGTGTATATGGCAAAGAGGAGGGGTCCTAGCACCGAGCCTTGGGGCACCCCTGTGGTGAGGTTGTGAGGCACAGACAGCTGGCCTCGCCATGTCACACTGAACGAGCGCCCAGTAAGGTAAGATTCGAACCAGGAAAGTGCACTGCCCGTTATGCCCATGCTTGAGAGTATGGACAGGAGTATGCAATGATTGACAGTGTCAAAAGCAGCTGATAAGTCTAGCAGAATGAGGACCGAGGATTTGGCAGCAGCTCTAGCAGTTTTTAAGGCCTCTGTCACAGACAACAGGGCTGTTTAAGTGGAGTGACCACTTTTGAAGCCAAATTGAAGTGTATCAAGAAGGTTGTTTCTTGACAGGTACTCTGTAACCTGTCTAGAGACCGCCCTCTCTAAGGTTTTGGAAAGGAATGGGAGGAGAGAGACCGGCCGATAGTTTCCTACTTGATTGGGATCGAGTGAGGGTTTTTTGAGCAGTGGTGCGACCCGAGCCGATTTGAAAGCGGAAGGGAAAGTGCCGGAAGTTAGGGAAGAATTAATCACGTGTGATTGCCGGGGTGATAGTCGGTGATTCGGCTTGAAGGAGGTTGGATGGGATCGGATCTAGCGGACAGGTAGTAGGACGGCTACATGTTAGTAGTTTAGATACCTCACTTTCAGCGAGGGGGTTGAAACCAGGGAACGATGAGCCTAGGGCTGGAGAAGACAGGTTGTGAGTAAATTGTTTAGTGAATTGGCTGCTGATGGCTGCCACTTTGTTAGTAAAAAAGGAGGCAAGGCAGTCAGCAGTGAGGTTAGTAGCTGGGGGAGGTGGTGGAGGGTAAAGCAGAGACTTGAAGGTGGTGAATAACTTACGTGTGTCTGTGGCACCGTTGATCCTATCGTTGAAGAAGGCCTTCTTGGCAGCAGTGATGCCGGAGGAGAAGGAGGACAGCAGTGTCTGGTAGCTAGCAAGATCCTCAGTTGTTTTGGATTTGTGCCATTTCCTCTCGGCTGCTCTGAGGTCAGTGCGCGTTGTCCGGAGGGTGTCAGTCAGCCAAGGGTGCGACTGGGTTGAACGAGCAGGTCTGGTGGATAGTGGACACAGGATATACAGACATGAGCTCAAGGTGGAGCAGAGGGAGTCAGTGGCATCATTAACCTGCAGAGAGGAGAAAGTGCCATGGGGTGGAAGAGAAGAGGAGAGCACAGAGGAGAAGTGGGTGGGAGACAAGTTGCGGAGATTGCTGCGGATAGTAACCATGGGTGGGGAGGTGGGGGGTTGTTTTGGTAGCTGGACATTGAAGTGGATGAAGAAGTGATCAGAGAGATGAAGATGAGTGACCCATAGGTTGTCGGTGGTACAGCTCCGAGCAAGAATGAGATCAAGCTCTTTGCCAGCCTTGTGAGTCGGTGGAGTCGGGATCTGTCTTAGGTCGAACGAGCGAACCAAAGACAGGATGTCAGCCGAGCTCGCACTGTCCAAGTGAATGTTCATGTCTCCGAGGACGAGCATGGGACACTCGTGCTCAGGGATTGATGACAGCAGGGTGTCAAGCTCATGTAGGAAGTCACCTAGTTGTCCTGGAGGACGGTAGATGACGACCACATAGGCTTTCACCGGAGCAGTCACCAAGACGGCGTGATATTCAAAGGAGGCAAAGTTGTTTAAAGGCAGCAGTGGATTAAATTTCCATGTGTTGGAAATTAGCAGGCCAGTCCCACCACCACGGCGAGATGGTCTGGATGTGTGGGAGAATGAGTAGTTAGTGGAGAGTGCAGCCGGGGTTGCGCTATCTTCCGGTTTAATCCATGTCTCAGTGAGAGCAAGGAGCTCTAAGGAGAGTTGGTTGGCATGACCAGAAATGAAGTCTGCCTTGTTAACTGCAGATCGACAATTCCACAAGCCAACAGAGAAGGAGGTCTTTGCAGAAGATGTTTGCTGCAGGGACCTGAGGTTACCCGGATTGCATCGGCGTATGGTATAACGACGCTTTCTGGGTGACCTTGAAGTTGTAGGGATTCGGTAGTAGCACACTTTGTATGGAGTGAGAGAAAGAAGGCAGGTTTGCCTTGTTCGGTGTCCTTGCTTCGGTTGACGTGCAGAGGTAGACGTGCGTCTTTACACAGAGCGTCTTCACACAAGAGCGACTACAAATGGGCCAACGCTTGAAAGGCAGGACCATAAATAGGTGATAGAATACAGCTGCTCGTGTGATTAGGGTTGCACCTGGCTAAGAGCACACCCACATAAGAGAGGACTTACCTGAATAGGCGGTGTGTCTGGAACACAAGCTTGTTGGCAGATCAGCAAATAGCAGTGAAATGTACAGAGTCAATCCAGTAGTCCAAGTTGCAATACTACAATACGAGCAGTGATACACTACACAGCAACCTCAGCACTAGAGCTCGACTCAGAGTTAGCTCGACTCAGATTGAAAGTAAGAAAGATTGAAAGAAATATTGAACGAAAGATTGAAAGAAAGGATGAAAGAAAGATTGAAAGAAAGATTTAAACAAAGAAAGATTGAAAGTAAGAAAGATTGAAAGAAATATTGAACGAAAGATTGAAAGAAAGGATGAAAGAAAGATTGAAAGAAAGATTGAAAAAAAGAAAGATTGAAAGAAAGATTGAACGACTGAAGAAAAGAATGAAAGAAAGATTGAAAGAAAGATTGAAAGAAAGAAATATTGAAGGAAAGATTGAAAGATTGAATGATTGAAAGAAATACTGAAAGAAAGATTGACCGACAGAAAGATTGAAAGAAAGAATGAAAGAAAGATTGAAAGAAAGAATGAAAGAAAGATTGAAAGATTAAAAAATTGAAAGAAAGATTGCAAGAAAGATTGAAAGAAAGAATAAAAGAAAGATTGAAAGAAAGATGGAAAGAAAGAAAGATTGAAAGAAATAACAAAATAAAGATTGAAAGAAAGAATGAAAGAAAGATTGAAAGACTGAAAGAAAGAATGAAAGGCAGATTGAAAGAAAGATTGAAAGTAAGAAAAATTGAAAGAAAGAATGAAAGAAAGATTGAAAGATTGCAAGAAAGAATGAAAGAAATATTGTAAGATTGAAATATTGAAAGAAAGAATGAAAGAAAGATTGAAAGATTGAAAGAAAGATTGAAAGATTGAAATAAAGATTGAAAGTTTGAAAGAAAGATTGAAAGAAAGATTTAAAGAAAGAAAGAAAGATTGAAAGAAAGATTGAAAGAAAGAAAGATTGAAAGATTGAATAATTGAAAGAAAGACTGAAAGAAAGAATGACGGACAGAAAGATTGAAAGAAAGAATGAAAGAAAGATTGAAAAAAGATTGAAAGACTGAAAGAAAGAATGAAAGAAAGATTGAAAGATTAAACAATTGAAAGAAAGATTGAAAGAAAGATTGCAAGAAAGATGGAAAGAATGAAAGATTGAAATAATGATTAAAAGTTTGAAAGAAAGTTTGAAAGAAAGATTTAAACAAAGAAAGATTGAAAGTAAGAAAGATTGAAAGAAATATTGAACGAAAGATTGAAAGAAAGGATGAAAGAAAGATTGAAAGAAAGATTGAAAAAAAGAAAGATTGAAAGAATGATTGAACGACTGAAGGAAAGAATGAAAGAAAGATTGAAAGAAAGATTTAAAGAAGTAAATATTGAAGGAAAGATTGAAAGATTGAATGACTGAAAGAAAGACTGAAAGAAAGATTGACAGACAGAAAGATTGAAAGAAAGAATGAAAGAAAGATTGAAAGAAAGAATGAAAGAAAGATTGAAAGTTTGAAAGGAAGATTGAAAGAAAGATTTAAAGAAAGATTGAAAGACTGAAAGAAAGATTGAAAGAAAGATTGAAAGAAAGAAAGATTGAAAGATTGAATAATTGAAAGAAAGACTGAAAGAAAGAATGACGGACAGAAAGATTGAAAGAAAGAATGAAAGAAAGATTGAAAAAAGATTGAAAGACTGAAAGAAAGAATGAAAGAAAGATTGAAAGATTAAACAATTGAAAGAAAGATTGAAAGAAAGATTGCAAGAAAGATGGAAAGAATGAAAGATTGAAATAAGGTTAAAAGTTTGAAAGAAAGTTTGAAAGAAAGATTTAAACAAAGAAAGATTGAAAGTAAGAAAGATTGAAAGAAATATTGAACGAAAGATTGAAAGAAAGGATGAAAGAAAGATTGAAAGAAAGATTGAAAAAAAGAAAGATTGAAAGAATGATTGAACGACTGAAGGAAAGAATGAAAGAAAGATTGAAAGAAAGATTTAAAGAAGTAAATATTGAAGGAAAGATTGAAAGATTGAATGACTGAAAGAAAGACTGAAAGAAAGATTGACAGACAGAAAGATTGAAAGAAAGAATGAAAGAAAGATTGAAAGAAAGAATGAAAGAAAGATTGAAAGTTTGAAAGGAAGATTGAAAGAAAGATTTAAAGAAAGATTGAAAGACTGAAAGAAAGAATGAAAGGCAGATTGAAAGAAAGATTGAAAGTAAGAAAGATTGAAAGAAAGAATGAAAGAAAGATTTAAAGATTGCAATAAAGAATGAAAGAAATATTGAAAGATTGAAATATTGAAAGAAACAAATATTGAAAGATTGAAATTTTGAAAGAAAGAATGAAAGAAAGATTGAAAGAGTGAAAGAAAGATTGAAAGAAAGATTGAAAGATTGAAATAAAGATTGAAAGTTTGAAAGAAAGATTGAAAGAAATAACAAAAGAAAGATTGCAAGAAAGAATGAAAGAAATATTGAAAGATTGAAATATTGAAAGAAAGAATGAAAGAAAGATTGAAAGAAAGAAAGAAAGATTGAAAGAAAGATTGAAAGAAAGATTGAAAGAAAGAAAGATTGAAAGATTGAATAATTGAAAGAAAGACTGAAAAAAAGAATGACGGACAGAAAGATTGAAAGAAAGAATGAAAGAAAGATTGAAAAAAGATTGAAAGACTGAAAGAAAGAATGAAAGGCAGATTGAAAGAAAGATTGAAAGTAAGAAAGATTGAAAGAAAGAATGAAAGAAAGATTGAAAGATTGCAAGAAAGAATGAAAGAAATATTGAAAGTTTGAAATATTGAAAGAAAGAATGAAAGAAAGATTGAAAGATTGAAAGAAAGATTGAAAGAAAGATTTAAAGAAAGAAAGAAAGATTGAAAGAAAGATTGAAAGAAAGATTGAAAGAAAGAATGAAACAAAGATTGAAATAAAGAATGAAAGAAATATTGAAAGATTGAAATATTGAAAGAAAGAATGAAAGAAAGATTGAAAGAAAGAAAGAAAGATTGAAAGAAAGATTGAAAGAAAGATTGAAAGAAAGAAAGATTGAAAGATTGAATAATTGAAAGAAAGACTGAAAAAAAGAATGACGGACAGAAAGATTGAAAGAAAGAATGAAAGAAAGATTGAAAAAAGATTGAAAGACTGAAAGAAAGAATGAAAGGCAGATTGAAAGAAAGATTGAAAGTAAGAAAGATTGAAAGAAAGAATGAAAGAAAGATTGAAAGATTGCAAGAATGAATGAAAGAAATATTGAAAGTTTGAAATATTGAAAGAAAGAATGAAAGAAAGATTGAAAGATTGAAAGAAAGATTGAAAGAAAGATTTAAAGAAAGAAAGAAAGATTGAAAGAAAGATTGAAAGAAAGATTGAAAGAAAGAATGAAACAAAGATTGAAATAAAGAATGAAAGAAAGATTGAAAGAAAGAAAGATTGAAAGATTGAATGATTGAAAGAAAGACTGAAAGAAAGAATGACGGACAGAAAGATTGAAAGAAAGAATGAAAGAAAGATTGAAAAAAAGATTGAAAGACTGAAAGAAAGAATGGAAGAAACATTGAAAGATTAAAAAATTGAAAGAAAGATTGCAAGAAAGAAAGATTGAAAGAAAGAATGAAAGAAAGATTTAAAGATTGCAAGAAAGAATGAAAGAAATATTGAAAGATTGAAATATTGAAAGAAAGAATGAAAGAAAGATTGAAAGAGTGAAAGAAAGATTGAAAGAAAGATTGAAAGATTGAAATAAAGATTGAAAGTTTGAAAGAAAGATTGAAAGAAATAACAAAAGAAAGATTGAAAGAAAGAATGAAAGAAAGATTGAAAGACTGAAAGAAAGAATGAAAGGCAGATTGAAAGAAAGATTGAATGTAAGAAAAATTGGAAGAAAGAATGAAAGAAAGATTGAAGGATTGCAAGAAAGAATGAAAGAAATATTGAAAGATTGAAATATTGAAAGAAAGTATGAAAGAAAGATTGAAAGAGTGAAAGAAAGATTGAAAGAAAGATTGAAAGATTGAAATAAAGATTGAAAGTTTGAAAGAAAGATTGAAAGAAATAACAAAAGAAAGATTGAAACACAGAATGAAAGAAAGATTGAAAGACTGAAAGAAAGAATTAAAGGCAGATTGAAAGAAAGATTGAAAGTAAGAAAAATTGGAAGAAAGAATGAAAGAAAGATTGAAAGATTGCAAGAAAGAATGAAAGAAATATTGAAAGATTGAAATATTGAAAGAAAGAATGAAAGAAAGATTGAAAGATTGAAAGAAAGATTGAAAGATTGAAATAAAGATTGAAAGTTTGAAAGAAAGATTGAAAGAAAGATTTAAAGAAAGAAAGAATGATTGAAAGAAAGATTGAAAGAAAGATTGAAAGAAAGAAAGATTGAAAGAAAGAATTGAAAGAAAGATTGCAAGAAAGATGGAAAGAATGAAAGATTGAAATAATGATTAAAAGTTTGAAAGAAAGTTTGAAAGAAAGATTTAAACAAAGAAAGATTGAAAGTAAGAAAGATTGAAAGAAATACTGAACGAAAGATTGAAAGAAAGGATGAAAGAAAGATTGAAAGAAAGATTGAAAAAAAGAAAGATTGAAAGAATGATTGAACGACTGAAGGAAAGAATGAAAGAAAGATTGAAAGAAAGATTGAAAGAAATAAATATTGAAGGAAAGATTGAAAGATTGAATGACTGAAAGAACGACTGAAAGAAAGATTGACAGACAGAAAGATTGAAAGAAAGAATGAAAGAAAGATTGAAAGAAAGAATGAAAGAAAGATTGAACGTTTGAAAGAAAGATTGAAAGAAAGATTTAAAGAAAGATTGAAAGACTGAAAGAAATATTGAAAGAAAGAATGAAAGAAAGATTGAAAGATTGAAAGAAAGATTGAAAGAAAGATTGAAAGATTGAAATAAAGATTGAAAGTTTGAAAGAAAGATTGAAAGAAAGATTTAAAGAAAGAAAGAAAGATTGAAAGAAAGATTGAAAGAAAGATTGAAAGAAAGATTGAAAGAAAGAATGAAACAAAGATTGAAATAAAGAATGAAAGAAAGATTGAAAGAAAGAAAGATTGAAAGATTGAATGATTGAAAGAAAGACTGAAAGAAAGAATGACGGACAGAAAGATTGAAAGAAAGAATGAAAGAAAGATTGAAAAAAAGATTGAAAGACTGAAAGAAAGAATGAAAGAAACATTGAAAGATTAAAGAATTGAAAGAAAGATTGCAAGAAAGATGGAAAGAATGAAAGATTGAAATAATGATTAAAAGTTTGAAAGAAAGTTTGAAAGAAAGATTTAAACAAAGAAAGATTGAAAGTAAGAAAGATTGAAAGAAATACTGAACGAAAGATTGAAAGAAAGGATGAAAGAAAGATTGAAAGAAAGATTGAAAAAAAGAAAGATTGAAAGAATGATTGAACGACTGAAGGAAAGAATGAAAGAAAGATTGAAAGAAAGAAAGAAAGATTGAAAGAAAGATTGAAAGAAAGATTGAAAGAAAGAAAGATTGAAAGATTGAATGATTGAAAGAAAGACTGAAAAAAAGAATGACGGACAGAAAGATTGAAAGAAAGAATGAAAGAAAGATTGAAAAAAGATTGAAAGACTGAAAGAAAGAATGAAAGGCAGATTGAAAGAAAGATTGAAAGTAAGAAAGATTGAAAGAAAGAATGAAAGAAAGTTTGAAATATTGAAAGAAAGAATGAAAGAAAGATTGAAAGATTGAAAGAAAGATTGAAAGAAAGATTTAAAGAAAGAAAGAAAGATTGAAAGAAAGATTGAAAGAAAGATTGAAAGAAAGAATGAAACAAAGATTGAAATAAAGAATGAAAGAAAGATTGAAAGAAAGAAAGATTGAAAGATTGAATGATTGAAAGAAAGACTGAAAGAAAGAATGACGGACAGAAAGATTGAAAGAAAGAATGAAAGAAAGATTGAAAAAAAGATTGAAAGACTGAAAGAAAGAATGGAAGAAACATTGAAAGATTAAAAAATTGAAAGAAAGATTGCAAGAAAGAAAGATTGAAAGAAAGAATGAAAGAAAGATTTAAAGATTGCAAGAAAGAATGAAAGAAATATTGAAAGATTGAAATATTGAAAGAAAGAATGAAAGAAAGATTGAAAGAGTGAAAGAAAGATTGAAAGAAAGATTGAAAGATTGAAATAAAGATTGAAAGTTTGAAAGAAAGATTGAAAGAAATAACAAAAGAAAGATTGAAAGAAAGAATGAAAGAAAGATTGAAAGACTGAAAGAAAGAATGAAAGGCAGATTGAAAGAAAGATTGAATGTAAGAAAAATTGGAAGAAAGAATGAAAGAAAGATTGAAGGATTGCAAGAAAGAATGAAAGAAATATTGAAAGATTGAAATATTGAAAGAAAGTATGAAAGAAAGATTGAAAGAGTGAAAGAAAGATTGAAAGAAAGATTGAAAGATTGAAATAAAGATTGAAAGTTTGAAAGAAAGATTGAAAGAAATAACAAAAGAAAGATTGAAACACAGAATGAAAGAAAGATTGAAAGACTGAAAGAAAGAATTAAAGGCAGATTGAAAGAAAGATTGAAAGTAAGAAAAATTGGAAGAAAGAATGAAAGAAAGATTGAAAGATTGCAAGAAAGAATGAAAGAAATATTGAAAGATTGAAATATTGAAAGAAAGAATGAAAGAAAGATTGAAAGATTGAAAGAAAGATTGAAAGATTGAAATAAAGATTGAAAGTTTGAAAGAAAGATTGAAAGAAAGATTTAAAGAAAGAAAGAAAGATTGAAAGAAAGATTGAAAGAAAGATTGAAAGAAAGAAAGATTGAAAGAAAGAATTGAAAGAAAGATTGCAAGAAAGATGGAAAGAATGAAAGATTGAAATAATGATTAAAAGTTTGAAAGAAAGTTTGAAAGAAAGATTTAAACAAAGAAAGATTGAAAGTAAGAAAGATTGAAAGAAATACTGAACGAAAGATTGAAAGAAAGGATGAAAGAAAGATTGAAAGAAAGATTGAAAAAAAGAAAGATTGAAAGAATGATTGAACGACTGAAGGAAAGAATGAAAGAAAGATTGAAAGAAAGATTGAAAGAAATAAATATTGAAGGAAAGATTGAAAGATTGAATGACTGAAAGAAAGACTGAAAGAAAGATTGACAGACAGAAAGATTGAAAGAAAGAATGAAAGAAAGATTGAAAGAAAGAATGAAAGAAAGATTGAAAGTTTGAAAGAAAGATTGAAAGAAAGATTTAAAGAAAGATTGAAAGACTGAAAGAAATATTGAAAGAAAGAATGAAAGAAAGATTGAAAGATTGAAAGAAAGATTGAAAGAAAGATTGAAAGATTGAAATAAAGATTGAAAGTTTGAAAGAAAGATTGAAAGAAAGATTTAAAGAAAGAAAGAAAGATTGAAAGAAAGATTGAAAGAAAGATTGAAAGAAAGATTGAAAGAAAGAATGAAACAAAGATTGAAATAAAGAATGAAAGAAAGATTGAAAGAAAGAAAGATTGAAAGATTGAATGATTGAAAGAAAGACTGAAAGAAAGAATGACGGACAGAAAGATTGAAAGAAAGAATGAAAGAAAGATTGAAAAAAAGATTGAAAGACTGAAAGAAAGAATGAAAGAAACATTGAAAGATTAAAGAATTGAAAGAAAGATTGCAAGAAAGATGGAAAGAATGAAAGATTGAAATAATGATTAAAAGTTTGAAAGAAAGTTTGAAAGAAAGATTTAAACAAAGAAAGATTGAAAGTAAGAAAGATTGAAAGAATGATTGAACGACTGAAGGAAAGAATGAAAGAAAGATTGAAAGAAAGATTGAAAGAAATAAATATTGAAGGAAAGATTGAAAGATTGAATGACTGAAAGAAAGACTGAAAGAAAGATTGACAGACAGAAAGATTGAAAGAAAGAATGAAAGAAAGATTGAAAGAAAGATTGAAAAAAAGAAAGATTGAAAGAATGATTGAACGACTGAAGGAAAGAATGAAAGAAAGATTGAAAGAAAGATTGAAAGAAATAAATATTGAAGGAAAGATTGAAAGATTGAATGACTGAAAGAAAGACTGAAAGAAAGATTGACAGACAGAAAGATTGAAAGAAAGAATGAAAGAAAGATTGAAAGAAAGAATGAAAGAAAGATTGAAAGTTTGAAAGAAAGATTGAAAGAAAGATTTAAAGAAAGATTGAAAGACTGAAAGAAAGAATGAAAGGCAGATTGAAAGAAAGATTGAAAGTAAGAAAGATTGAAAAAAAGAATGAAAGAAAGATTGAAAGATTGCAAGAAAGAATGAAAGAAATATTGAAAGTTTGAAATATTGAAAGAAAGAATGAAAGAAAGATTGAAAGATTGAAAGAAATACTGAACGAAAGATTGAAAGAAAGGATGAAAGAAAGATTGAAAGAAAGATTGAAAAAAAGAAAGATTGAAAGAATGATTGAACGACTGAAGGAAAGAATGAAAGAAAGATTGAAAGAAAGATTGAAAGAAATAAATATTGAAGGAAAGATTGAAAGATTGAATGACTGAAAGAAAGACTGAAAGAAAGATTGACAGACAGAAAGATTGAAAGAAAGAATGAAAGAAAGATTGAAAGAAAGAATGAAAGAAAGATTGAAAGTTTGAAAGAAAGATTGAAAGAAAGATTTAAAGAAAGATTGAAAGACTGAAAGAAAGAATGAAAGAAAGATTGAAAGATTGCAAGAAAGAATGAAAGAAATATTGAAAGATTGAAATATTGAAAGAAAGAATGAAAGAAAGATTGAAAGATTGAAAGAAAGATTGAAAGAAAGATTGAAAGATTGAAATAAAGATTGAAAGTTTGAAAGAAAGATTGAAAGAAAGATTTAAAGAAAGAAAGAAAGATTGAAAGAAAGATTGAAAGAAAGATTGAAAGAAAGAATGAAACAAATATTGAAATAAAGAATGAAAGAAAGATTGAAAGAAAGATTGAAAGAAAGAAAGATTGAAAGATTGAATGATTGAAAGAAAGACTGAAAGAAAGAATGACGGACAGACAGCTTGAAAGAAAGAATGAGAGAAAGATTGAAAAAAAGATTGAAAGACTGAAAGAAAGAATGAAAGAAACATTGAAAGATTAAACAATTGAAAGAAAGATTGCAAGAAAGATGGAAAGTAAGATTGAAAGAAATAAAGATTGAAAGAAATAACAAAAGAAAGATTGAAAGAAATAATGAAAGAAAGATTGAAAGACTGAAAGAAAGAATGAAAGGCAGATTGAAAGAAAGATTGAAAGTAAGAAAAATTGAAAGAAAGAATCAAAGAAAGATTGAAAGATTGCAAGAAAGAATGAAAGAAATATTGAAAGATTGAAATATTGAAAGAAAGAATGAAAGAAAGATTGAAAGATTGAAAGAAAGATTGAAAGATTGAAATAAAGATTGAAAGTTTGAAAGAAAGATTGAAAGAAAGATTGAAAGAAAGAAAGATTGAAAGATTGAATAATTGAAAGAAAGACTGACAGAAAGGATGACGGACAGAAAGATTGAAAGAAAGAATGAAAGAAAGATTGAAAAAAGATTGAAAGACTGAAAGAAAGAATGAAAGAAACATTGAAAGATTAAACAATTGAAAGAAAGATTGCAAGAAAGATGGAAAGAATGAAAGATTGAAATAATGATTGAAAGTTTGAAAGAAAGTTTGAAAGAGAGATTTAAACAAAGAAAGATTGAAAGTAAGAAAGATAGAAAGAATGAATGAAAGAAAGATTGAAAGATTGAAAAAAGAATGAAAGAAAGATTGAAAGATTGAAATATTGAAAGAAAGATTGAATGTTTGAAAAAAGATTGAAAGTATTAAAGATCGAAAGAAATATTTAAAGAAAGATTGAAAGATTGAAAGAAAGAATGAAAGAACGATTGAAAGAAAGAATGAATGAATGAAAGAAAGAATGAAAGATTAAACAATTGAAAGAAAGATTGGAAGAAAGATTGAAAAAAGAAATATTGAAAGAAAGAATGAAAGAAAGATTGAAAGAAAGTTGGAAAGAAAGATTGAAAGAAAAAAAGATTGAAAGAAATAATGAAAGAAAGATTGAACGGTTGGAAGAAATATTGAAAGATAGAAAAATTGAAAGTAAGAAAGAATGAAAGCAAGATTGAAAGATTGAAAGAAAGAATGAAAGAAAGATTGAAAGATTGAAAGAAAGATTGAAAAAAAGATTGAAAGACTGAAAGAAAGAATGAAAGAAAGATTGAAAGATAGATGAAAGAAAGATTTATAAAAAGAAAGATTGAAAGAAATAACAAAAGAAAGATTGAAAGATTGGAAGAAATATTGAAAGATCGAAAAATTGAAAGTAAGAAAGATTGAAAGAAAGAATGAAAGAAAGATTGAAATATGAAAGAAAGATTGAAAGACTGAAGGAAAGAATGAAAGAAACATTGAAAGAAAGATTTAAAGAAAGATTGAAGGAAAGATTGAAAGAAAGAAAGATTGAAAGAAAGATTGAATGATTGAAAGATTGAAAGAAAGAATGAAAAATTGAAAGATAGAATGAAAGAACGATTGAACGAAAGAATGAAAGAATGAAAGAAAGATTGAAAGATTGAAAGGAATATTGAAAGAAAGATTTAAAGAAAGATTGAAAGACTGAAAGAAAGAATGAATAAAAGAATTAAAGAAAGATTGAAAGATTGAAAGAAAGATTGAAAGAAAGAAAGATTTATAGAAAGAATGAAAGAAAGATTGAAAAAAGAATGAAAGATTGAAAGAAATATTGAAAGATTGAAAGAAAGAATGAAAGAAAGATTGAAAAAAGATTGAAAAAAAGAAAAATTGAAAGAAAGATTGAAAGAAATATTGAAAGACTGAAGGAAAGAATGAAAGAAAGATGGAAAGAAAGATTGAATGAAAGAAAGATTGAAAGTAAGAAAGATTGAAAGAAAGATTGAAAGAAAGATTGAAAGATTGAAAGAAAGAATGAAAGAAAGATTGAAAGATTGAAAGATTGAAAGATTGAAAGAAAGAATGAAAGAAAGAGTGAAATATTGAAAGAAAATTTGAAAGAAAGATTGAAAGATTGAAAGATTGAAAGAAAGAATGAAACAAATATTGAAATAAAGAAAGAAAGAAAGATTGAAAGAAAGATTGAAAGACTGATAGAAAGAATGAAAGAAAGATTGAAAGTTTGAAAGAAAGAATGAAAGAATTAAAGAAAGATTGAAAGAAATATTGAAAGAAAGAATGAAAGAAAGATTGAAAGATTGAAAGAAAGAATGAAAGCAAGATTGAAAGATTGAAATATTGAAAGATAGAATGAAAGAAAGATTGAAAGATTGAAAGAAAGATTGAAAGAAAGATTGAAAGATTGAAAGATTGAAAGAAAGATTGAATGTTTGAAAGAAAGATTGAAAGATAGATTTAAAGAAAGAAAGATTGAAAGAAATATTGAAAGAAAGATTGAAAGATTGAAAGAAAGATTGAAAGATTGAAAGATTGAAATAATGATTGAAAGTTTGAAAGAAAGATTTAAAGAAAGAAAGATTGAAAGTAAGAAAGATTGAAAGAAATATTGAAAGAAAGATTGAAAGATTGAAAGAAAGATTGAAAGAAAGAAAGAAAGAAAGATTGAAAGAAAGATTGAAAAAAAGAAAGATTGAAAGAAAGATTGAAAGACTGAAGGAAAGAATGAAAGAAACATTGATAGAAAGATTTAAAGAAAGATTGAAGGAAATATTGAAAGAAAGAAAGATTGAAAGAAATATTGAATGATTGAAAGAAAGAATGAAAAATTGAAAGAAAGAATGAAAGAACGATTGAACGAAAGAATGAAAGAATGAAAGAAAGATTGAAAGATTGAAAGGAATATTGAAAGAAAGAGAGAATGAAAGTAAGAAAGATTGAAAGAAAGATTGAAAGTAATAAAGATTGAAAGAAAGAATGAAAGAAAAATTGAAAGATTGATAGATTGAAAGAAAGATTGAAAGAAAGATTTAAAGAAAGATTGAAAGACTGAAAGAAAGAATGAATAAAAGAATTAAAGAAAGATTGAAAGATTGAAAGATTGAAAGAAAGATTGAAAGAAAGAAAGATTTATAGAAAGAATGAAAGAAAGATTGAAAAAAGAAAGAAAGATTGAAAGAAATATTGAAAGATTGAAAGAAAGAATGAAAGAAAGATTGAAAAAAGATTTAAAAAAAGAAAAATTGAAAGAAAGATTGAAAGAAATCTTGAAAGACTGAAGGAAAGAATGAAAGAAAGATGGAAAGAAAGATTGAATGAAAGAAAGATTGAAAGTAAGAAAGATTGAAAGGAATATTGAAAGAAAGATTGAAAGATTGAAAGAAAGAATGAAAGAAAGATTGAAAGATTGAAAGATTGAAAGATTGAAAGAAAGAATGAAAGAAAGATTGAAAGATTGAAAGAAAGAAAGATTGAAAGATTGAATAATTGAAAGAAAGACTGAAAGAAAGGATGACGGACAGAAAGATTGAAAGAAAGAATGAAAGAAAGATTGAAAAAAGATTGAAAGACTGAAAGAAAGAATGAAAGAAACATTGAAAGATTAAACAATTGAAAGAAAGATTGCAAGAAAGATGGAAAGAATGAAAGATTGAAATAATGATTGAAAGTTTGAAAGAAAGTTTGAAAGAGAGATTTAAACAAAGAAAGATTGAAAGTAAGAAAGATAGAAAGAATGAATGAAAGAAAGATTGAAAGATTGAAAAAAGAATGAAAGAAAGATTGAAAGATTGAAATATTGAAAGAAAGATTGAATGTTTGAAAAAAGATTGAAAGTATTAAAGATCGAAAGAAATATTTAAAGAAAGATTGAAAGATTGAAAGAAAGAATGAAAGAACGATTGAAAGAAAGAATGAATGAATGAAAGAAAGAATGAAAGATTAAACAATTGAAAGAAAGATTGGAAGAAAGATTGAAAAAAGAAATATTGAAAGAAAGAATGAAAGAAAGGTTGAAAGAAAGTTGGAAAGAAAGATTGAAAGAAAGAAAGATTGAAAGAAATAATGAAAGAAAGATTGAACGATTGGAAGAAATATTGAAAGATAGAAAAATTGAAAGTAAGAAAGAATGAAAGCAAGATTGAAAGATTGAAAGAAAGAATGAAAGAAAGATTGAAAGATTGAAAGAAAGATTGAAAAAAAGATTGAAAGACTGAAAGAAAGAATGAAAGAAAGATTGAAAGATAGATGAAAGAAAGATTTATAGAAAGAAAGATTGAAAGAAATAACAAAAGAAAGATTGAAAGATTGGAAGAAATATTGAAAGATCGAAAAATTGAAAGTAAGAAAGATTGAAAGAAAGAATGAAAGAAAGATTGAAAGATTGACAGAAAGAATGACAGAAAGATTGAAAGATTGAAATATTGAAAGAAAGAATGAAAAAAAGATTGAAAGACTGAAAGAAAGAATGAAAGATTGAAAGAAAAATTGAAAGAAAGATTGAAAGATTGAAAGATTGAAAGAAAGATTGAAAGTTTGAAAGACAGATTGAAAGACTGAAAGAAAGATTGCAAGAAAGATTGAAAAAAAGAAAGATTTAAAGATAGAATAAAAGAAAGATTGAAAGAAAGATTGAAAAAAAAAGAAAGATTGAAAGATTGAAAGAAATATTGAAAGACAGACAGATTGAAAGAAACAATGAAAGAAAGATTGAAAGAACGATTGAAAGAAAGATGGAAAGAAAGATTGAAAGCTTGAAAGAAAGATTGAAAGAAAGATTTTAAGAAAGGTTGAAAGACTGAAAGAAAGAATGAAAGATTGAAAGAAAGAATGAAAGAACGATTGAAAGAAAGAATGAAAGAATGAAAGAAAGATTGAAAGCTTGAAAGAAAGATTGAAAGAAAGAATGAAAGAAAAATTGAAAGATTGAAAGATTGAAAGAAAGATTGAAAGATTGAAAGTTTGAAAGAAAGATTGAAAGAAAGATTTAAAGAAAGATTGAAAGAAAGAATGAAAGAAAGACTGAAATATTGAAAGAAAAATTGAAAGAAAGATTGAAAGATTGAAAGATTGAAAGAAAGATTGAAAGTTTGAAAGACAGATTGAAAGACTGAAAGAAAGATTGCAGGAAAGATTGAAAAAACAAAGATTTAAAGATAGAATAAAAGAAAGATTGAAAGAAAGATTGAAAAAAAAGAAAGATTGAAAGATTGAAAGAAATATTGAAAGACAGAAAGATTGAAAGAAACAATTAAAGAAAGATTGAATAAAAAGAAAGATTTAAAGATAGAATAAAAGAAAGATTGAAAGAAAGATTGAAAAAAAAGAAAGATTGAAAGATTGAAAGAAATATTGAAAGAAAGAAAGATTTAAAGAAACAATGAAAGAAAGATTGAAAGATTAAAAGAAAGAATGAAAGAACGATTGAAAGAAAGATTGAAAGAAAGATTGAAAGATTGAAAGAAAGAATGAAATAAAGATTGAAAGTTTGAAAGAAAGATTGAAAGAAAGATTTAAAGAAAGAAAGATTGAAAGAAATATTTAAAGAAAGATTGAAAGATTGAAAGAAAGATTGAAAGAAAGAATGAAAGAAAGATTGAAAGATTGAAAGATTGAAATAAAGAATGAAAGAAAGATTGAAAGATTGAAAGATTGAAATAATGAATGAAAGTTTGAAAGAAAGATTGAAAGAAAGATTTAAAAAAAGAAAGATTGAAACTAAGAAAGATTGAAAGACATATTGAAAGAAAGATTGAAAGATTGAAAGAAAGATTGAAAGAAAGAATGAAAGAAAGATTGAAAGATTGAAAGAAATATTGAAAGACAGAAAGATTGAAAGAAAGAATGAAAGAAAGATTGAAAGATTAAAAGAAAGAATGAAAGAAAGATTGAAAAATTGAAAGAAATATTGAAAGACAGAAAGATTGAAAGAAACAATGAAAGAAAGATTGAAAGATTAAAAGAAAGAATGAAAGAACGATTGAAAGAAAGATTGAAAGAAAGATTGAAAGAAAGATTGAAAGAAAGATTGAATGAAAGATTGAAAGAAAGAATGAAACAAAGATTGAAATAAAGAATGAAAGAAAGATTGAAAGAAAGATAGAAGGAAAGATTGAAAGAAAGATTGAAAGATTGAAAGAAAGATTGAAAAAAAGATTGAAAGACTGAAAGAAAGAATGAAAGAAAGATTTAAAGATTAAACAATTGAAAGAAAGTTTGCAAGAAAGATTGAAAAAAGAAAGATTGAAAGAAAGAATGAAAGAAAGATTGAAAGATAGATGGAAAGAAAGATTGAAAGAAAGAAAGATTGAAAGAATAACAAAAGAAAGATTGAAGGATTGGAAGAAATATTGAAGGATAGAAAAATTGAGAGAAAGAAAGATTGAAAAAAAGAATTAAAGAAAGATTGAAAGATTGAAAGAAAGAATGAAAGAAAGATTGAAAGATTGAAATATTGAAAGAAAGAATGAAAGAAAGATTGAAAGATGGAAAGATTGAAATAAAGATTGAAAGTTTGAAAGAAAGATTGAAAGAAAGATTTAAAGAAAGAAAGATTGAAAGAAATATTGAAAGAAAGATTGAAAGATTGAAAGAAAGATTGAAAGAAAGAATGAAAGAAAGATTGAACGATTGAAATATTGAAATAAAGAATGAAAGTTTGAAAGAAAGATTGAAAGAAAGATTTAAAGAAAGAAAGATTGAAAGTAAAAAAGATTGAAAGAAATATTGAAAGAAAGATTGAAAGATTGAAAGAAAGAATGAATGAAAGATTGAAAGAAAGATTGAAAGAAAGATTGAAAGATTGAAGGAAAGAATGAAAGAAAGATTGAAAGAAAAATTGAAAGAAAGATTGAAAGAAAGATTGAAAGACTGATGGAAAGAATGAAAGAAAGATGGAAAGAAAGATGGAAAGAAAGATTGACAGAAAGAAAGATTGAAAGAAATATTGAAAGAAAGATTGAAAGATTGAAAGAAAGAATGAAAGAAAGATTGAAAGACTGAAAGATTGAACGATTGAAAGAAAGAATGAAAGAAAGACTGAAAGATTGAAAGAAAAATTGAAAGAAAGACTGAAAGATTGAAAGAAGGATTGAAAGTTTGAAAGACAGATTGAAAGACTGAAAGAAAGATTGCAAGAAAGATTGAAAAAAAAGAAAGATTTAAAGATAGAATAAAAGAAAGATTGAAAGAAAGGTGAAAAAAAAAGAAAGATTGAAAGATTGAAAGAAATATTGAAAGACAGAAAGATTGAAAGAAACAATGAAAGAAAGATTGAAAGATTAAAAGAAAGAATGAAAGAACGATTGAAAGAAAGATTGAAAGAAAGATTGAAAGAAAGATTGAAAGAAAGATTGAATGAAAGATTGAAAGAAAGAATGAAACAAAGATTGAAATAAAGAATGAAAGAAAGATTGAAAGAAAGATAGAAGGAAAGATTGAAAGATTGAATGATTGAAAGAAAGACTGAAAGAAAGAATGAAGGACAGAAAGATTGAAAGAAAGAATGAAAGAAAGATTGAAAAAAAGATTGAAAGGCTGAAAGAAAGAATGAAAGAAAGATTGAAAGATTAAACAATTGAAAGAACGATTGCAAGAAAGATTGAAAAAAGAAAGATTGAAAGAAAGAATGAAAGACTGAAGGAAACAATGAAAGAAAGATGGAAAGAAAGATTGAAAGAAACAATGAAAGAAAGAAAGAAAAAAGAAAGATTGAAAGAAAGAATGAAAGACTGAAGGAAACAATGAAAGAAAGATGGAAAGAAAGATTGAAAGAAACAATGAAAGAAAGATTGAAAGATTAAAAGAAAGAATGAAAGAAAGATTGAAAAATTGAAAGATTGAAAGAAAGACTAAAAGAAAGAAAGAACGGTTGAAAGAGAGATTGAAAGAAAGAATGAAAGAAAGAATGAAAGAAATAAACGAAAGATTGAAAGAAATAATGAAAGAAAGATTGAACGATTGGAAGAAATATTGAAAGAGAAAAATTGAAAGTAAGAAAGATTGAAAGAAAGAATGAAAGAAAGATTGAAAGATTGAAAGAAAGAATGAAAGAAAGATTGAAAGATTGAAATATTTAAAGAAAGAATGAAAGAAAGATTGAAAGATTGAAAGAAAGAATGAAAGAAAGATTAAAAGATTGAAATATTGAAAGAAAGAATGAAAGAAAGACTGAAAGATTGAAAGAAAGATTGAAAGAAAGATTGAAAGATTGAAATATTTAAAGAAAGATTGAAAGAAAGAATGAAAGAACAATTGAAAGAAAGAATGAAAGAATGAAAGAAAAATTGACATATTGAAAGAAATATTGAAACAAGAAACATTGAAAGAAAGATGGAAAGAAAGATTGAAAGAAAGAAAGATTGAAAGAAATAATGAAAGAAAGATTGAACGATTGGAAGAAATATTGAAAGATAGAAAAATTGAAAGTAAGAAAGTTTAAAAGAAAGAATGAAAGAAAGATTGAAAGATTGAAAGAAAGAATGAAAGAAAAATTGAAAGATTGAAAGATTGAAAGAAAGATTGAAAGATAGATTTAAAGAAAGATTGAAAGACTGAAAGAAAGATTGAAAGAAAGAAAGATTTATAGAAAGAATGAAAGAAAGATTGAAAAAAGAAAGATAGATTGAAAGAAAGATTGAAAGAAAGAAAGATTTATAGAAAGAATGAAAGAAAGATTGAAAAAAGAAAGATAGATTGAAAGAAAGAATGAAAGAAAGATTTAAAAAAAGATTGAAAAAAAGAAAGATTGAAAGAAAGATTGAAAGAAAGATTGAAAGACTGAAGGAAAGAATGAAAGAAAGATGGAAAGAAATTGGAAAGAAAGATTGAAAGAAAGAAAGATTGAAAGAAATATTGAAAGAAAGATTGAAAGATTGAAAGAAAGAATGAAAGAAAGATTGAAAGACTGAAAGAAAGAATGAAAGAAAGATTCAAAGATTAAACAATTGAAAGAAAGTTTGCAAGAAAGATTGAAAAAAGAAAGATTGAAAGAAAGAATGAAAGAAAGATTGAAAGATAGATGGAAAGAAAGATTGAAAGAAAGAAAGATTGAAAGAATAACAAAAGAAAGATTGAAGGATTGGAAGAAATATTGAAGGATAGAAAAATTGAGAGAAAGAAAGATTGAAAAAAAGAATTAAAGAAAGATTGAAAGATTGAAAGAAAGAATGAAAGAAAGATTGAAAGATTGAAATATTGAAAGAAAGAATGAAAGAAAGATTGAAAGATGGAAAGATTGAAATAAAGATTGAAAGTTTGAAAGAAAGATTGAAAGAAAGATTTAAAGAAAGAAAGATTGAAAGAAATATTGAAAGAAAGATTGAAAGATTGAAAGAAAGATTGAAAGAAAGAATGAAAGAAAGATTGAACGATTGAAATATTGAAATAAAGAATGAAAGTTTGAAAGAAAGATTGAAAGAAAGATTTAAAGAAAGAAAGATTGAAAGTAAAAAAGATTGAAAGAAATATTGAAAGAAAGATTGAAAGATTGAAAGAAAGAATGAATGAAAGATTGAAAGAAAGATTGAAAGAAAGATTGAAAGATTGAAGGAAAGAATGAAAGAAAGATTGAAAGAAAAATTGAAAGAAAGATTGAAAGAAAGATTGAAAGACTGAAGGAAAGAATGAAAGAAAGATGGAAAGAAAGATGGAAAGAAAGATTGACAGAAAGAAAGATTGAAAGAAATATTGAAAGAAAGATTGAAAGATTGAAAGAAAGAATGAAAGAAAGATTGAAAGATTGAAAGATTGAACGATTGAAAGAAAGAATGAAAGAAAGACTGAAAGATTGAAAGAAAAATTGAAAGAAAGACTGAAAGATTGAAAGAAGGATTGAAAGTTTGAAAGACAGATTGAAAGACTGAAAGAAAGATTGCAAGAAAGATTGAAAAAAAAGAAAGATTTAAAGATAGAATAAAAGAAAGATTGAAAGAAAGGTGAAAAAAAAAGAAAGATTGAAAGATTGAAAGAAATATTGAAAGACAGAAAGATTGAAAGAAACAATGAAAGAAAGATTGAAAGATTAAAAGAAAGAATGAAAGAACGATTGAAAGAAAGATTGAAAGAAAGATTGAAAGAAAGATTGAAAGAAAGATTGAATGAAAGATTGAAAGAAAGAATGAAACAAAGATTGAAATAAAGAATGAAAGAAAGATTGAAAGAAAGATAGAAGGAAAGATTGAAAGATTGAATGATTGAAAGAAAGACTGAAAGAAAGAATGAAGGACAGAAAGATTGAAAGAAAGAATGAAAGAAAGATTGAAAAAAAGATTGAAAGGCTGAAAGAAAGAATGAAAGAAAGATTGAAAGATTAAACAATTGAAAGAACGATTGCAAGAAAGATTGAAAAAAGAAAGATTGAAAGAAAGAATGAAAGACTGAAGGAAACAATGAAAGAAAGATGGAAAGAAAGATTGAAAGAAACAATGAAAGAAAGAAAGAAAAAAGAAAGATTGAAAGAAAGAATGAAAGACTGAAGGAAACAATGAAAGAAAGATGGAAAGAAAGATTGAAAGAAACAATGAAAGAAAGATTGAAAGATTAAAAGAAAGAATGAAAGAAAGATTGAAAAATTGAAAGATTGAAAGAAAGACTAAAAGAAAGAAAGAACGGTTGAAAGAGAGATTGAAAGAAAGAATGAAAGAAAGAATGAAAGAAATAAACGAAAGATTGAAAGAAATAATGAAAGAAAGATTGAACGATTGGAAGAAATATTGAAAGAGAAAAATTGAAAGTAAGAAAGATTGAAAGAAAGAATGAAAGAAAGATTGAAAGATTGAAATATTTAAAGAAAGAATGAAAGAAAGATTGAAAGATTGAAAGAAAGAATGAAAGAAAGATTAAAAGATTGAAATATTGAAAGAAAGAATGAAAGAAAGACTGAAAGATTGAAAGAAAGATTGAAAGAAAGATTGAAAGATTGAAATATTTAAAGAAAGATTGAAAGAAAGAATGAAAGAACAATTGAAAGAAAGAATGAAAGAATGAAAGAAAAATTGACATATTGAAAGAAATATTGAAACAAGAAACATTGAAAGAAAGATGGAAAGAAAGATTGAAAGAAAGAAAGATTGAAAGAAATAATGAAAGAAAGATTGAACGATTGGAAGAAATATTGAAAGATAGAAAAATTGAAAGTAAGAAAGTTTAAAAGAAAGAATGAAAGAAAGATTGAAAGATTGAAAGAAAGAATGAAAGAAAAATTGAAAGATTGAAAGATTGAAAGAAAGATTGAAAGATAGATTTAAAGAAAGATTGAAAGACTGAAAGAAAGATTGAAAGAAAGAAAGATTTATAGAAAGAATGAAAGAAAGATTGAAAAAAGAAAGATAGATTGAAAGAAAGATTGAAAGAAAGAAAGATTTATAGAAAGAATGAAAGAAAGATTGAAAAAAGAAAGATAGATTGAAAGAAAGAATGAAAGAAAGATTTAAAAAAAGATTGAAAAAAAGAAAGATTGAAAGAAAGATTGAAAGAAAGATTGAAAGACTGAAGGAAAGAATGAAAGAAAGATGGAAAGAAATTGGAAAGAAAGATTGAAAGAAAGAAAGATTGAAAGAAATATTGAAAGAAAGATTGAAAGATTGAAAGAAAGAATGAAAGAAAGATTGAAAGATTGAAAGAAAGAATGAAAGAAAGATTGAAAGATTGAAATATTGAAAGAAATAATGAAAGAAAGACTGAAAGATTGAAAGAAAGATTGAAAGAAAGATTGAAAGATTGAAATATTTAAAGAAAGATTGAAAGAAAGAATGAAAGAACAATTGAAAGAAAGAATGAAAGAATGAAAGAAAAATTGACAAATTGAAAGAAATATTGAAAAAAGAAAGATTGAAAGAAAGAATGAAAAAAAGATTGAAAGAAAGATGGAAAGAAAGATTGAAAGAAAGAAAGATTGAAAGAAATAATAAAAGAAAGATTGAACGATTGGAAGAAACATTGAAAGATAGAAAAATTGAAAGTAAGAAAGATTGAAAGAAAGAATGAAAGAAAGATTGAAAGATTGACAGAAAGAATGACAGAAAGATTGAAAGATTGAAATATTGAAAGAAAGAATGAAAAAAAGATTGAAAGACTGAAAGAAAGAATGAAAGATTGAAAGAAAAATTGAAAGAAAGATTGAAAGATTGAAAGATTGAAAGAAAGATTGAAAGTTTGAAAGACAGATTGAAAGACTGAAAGAAAGATTGCAAGAAAGATTGAAAAAAAGAAAGATTTAAAGATAGAATAAAAGAAAGATTGAAAGAAAGATTGAAAAAAAAAGAAAGATTGAAAGATTGAAAGAAATATTGAAAGACAGACAGATTGAAAGAAACAATGAAAGAAAGATTGAAAGAACGATTGAAAGAAAGATGGAAAGAAAGATTGAAAGCTTGAAAGAAAGATTGAAAGAAAGATTTTAAGAAAGGTTGAAAGACTGAAAGAAAGAATGAAAGATTGAAAGAAAGAATGAAAGAACGATTGAAAGAAAGAATGAAAGAATGAAAGAAAGATTGAAAGCTTGAAAGAAAGATTGAAAGAAAGAATGAAAGAAAAATTGAAAGATTGAAAGATTGAAAGAAAGATTGAAAGACTAAAAGTAAGAATGAAAAAAAAGAATGAAAGAAAGATTGAGAAAAAGAAAGATTGAAAGAAAGATTGAAAGACAGATTGAAAGAAAGAAAGATTGAAAGAAATATTGAAAGAAAGATTGAAAGATTGAAAGAAAGAATGAAAGAAAGATTGAAAAAAAGATTGAAAAAAAGAAAGATTGAAAGAAAGAATGAAAGAAAGATTGAAAGATTGAAAGAAAGAATGAAAGAAAGATTGAAAAAAAGATTGAAAAAAGAAAGAATGAAAGAAAGATTGAAAGATTAAACAATTGTAAGAAAGATTGAAAAAAGAAAGATTGAAAGAAAGAATGAAAGAAAGATTGAAAGAAAGAAAGTTTGAAAGAAATAATGAAAGAAAGATTGAACGATTGGAAGAAATATTGAAAGATAGAAAAATTGAAAGTAAGAAAGATTGAAAGAAAGAATGAAAGAAAGATTGAAAGAAAGAATGAAAGAAAGATTGAAAGATTGAAATATTGAAAGAAAGAATGAAAGAAAGATTGAAAGATTGAAAGATTGAAATAACGATTGAAAGTTTGAAAGAAAGATTGAAAGAAAGATTTAAAGAAAGATTGAAAGACTGAAGGAAAGAATGAAAGAAAGATTGAAAGAAAAATTGAAAGAAAGATTGACAGAAAGAAAGATTGAAAGAAATATTGAAAGAAAGATTGAAAATTGAAAGAAAGAATGAAAGAAAGATTGAAAGATTGAAAGATGAAAGATTGAAAGAAAGAATGAAAGAAAGACTGAAAGATTGAAAGAAAGAATGAAAGAAAGACTGAAAGATTGAAAGAAAAAATTAAAGAAAGATTGAAAGATTGAAAGATTGAAAGAACGATTGAAAGTTTGAAAGACAGATTGAAAAACTGAAAGAAAGATTGCAAGAAAGATTGAAAAAAAAGAAAGATTGAAAGAAAGATTGAAAAAAGAAAGAAAGATTGAAAGATTGAAAGAAATATTGAAAGACAGAAAGATTGAAAGAAACAATGAAAGAAAGATTGAAAGATTAAAAGAAAGAATGAAAGAAAGATTGAAAGATTGACAGAAAGAATGACAGAAAGATTGAAAGATTGAAATATTGAAAGAAAGAATGAAAAAAAGATTGAAATAAAGAATGAAACAAAGATTGAAAGAAAGATAGAAAGAAAGATTGAAAGATTGAAAGAAAGAATGAAAAAAAGATTGAAAGACTGAAAGAAAGAATGAAAGAAAGATTGAAAGATTAAACAATTGAAAGAAAGTTTGCAAGAAAGATTGAAAGAAAGATTTAAACAAAGAAAGATTGAAAGTAAGAAAGATTGAAAGACATATTGAAAGAAAGATTGAAAGACATATTGAAAGAAAGATTGAAAGATTTTAAGAAAGATTGAAAGAAAGAATGAAAGAAAGATTGAAAGAAAGATTGAAAGAAAGATTGAATGACTGAAGGAAAGAATGAAAGAAAGATTGAAAGAAAGATTGAAAGAAAGAAAGATTGAATGATTGAAAGATTGAAAGAAAGATTGAAAGAAAGATTGAACGACTGAAAGATTGAAAGAAAGATTGAAAGTTTGAAAGAAAGATTGAAAGACTGAAAGATAGATTGAAAGATTGAAGATTGAAAGATTGAAAGAAAGATTGAAAGAAAGATTGAACGACTGAAAGATTGAAAGAAAGATTGAAAGTTTGAAAGAAAGATTGAAAGACTGAAAGAAATAATGAAAGAAAGATTGAAAGAAATAATGAAAGAAAGATTGAAAGAAAGATTGAAAGAAATACTGAAAGAAAGATTGAACGATTGGAAGAAATATTGAACGATAGAAAAATTGAAAGAAAGAAAGATTGAAAGAAAGAATGAAAGAAAGATTGAAAGATTGAAAGAAAGAATGAAAGATTGAAATATTGAAAGAAACAATGAAAGAAAGACTGAAAGATTGAAAGAAAGATTGAAAGAAAGATTGAAAGATTGAAATATTTAAAGAAAGATTGAAAGAAAGAATGAAAGAACAATTGAAAGAAAGAATGAAAGAATGAAAGAAAAATTGACAGATTGAAAGAAATATTGAAAAAAGAAAGATTGAAAGATTGAATGAAAGAAAGATTGAAAGAAAGATGGAAAGAAAGATTGAAAGTAAGAAAGATTGAAAGAAATAATGAAAGAAAGATTGAAAGATTGACAGAAAGAATGACAGAAAGATTGAGAGATTGAAATATTGAAAGAAAGAATGAAAAAAAGATTGAAAGACTGAAAGAAAGAATGAAAGAAAGATTGAAAGATTGAAAGATTGAAAGATTGAAAGATTGACAGAAAGAATGAAAGAAAGACTGAAAGATTGAAAGAAAAATTGAAAGAAAGATTGAAAGATTGAAAGATTGAAAGAAAGATTGAAAGTTTGAAAGACAGACTGAAAGACTGAAAGAAAGATTGCAAGAAAGATTGAAAAAAAAGACAGATTTAAAGATAGAATAAAAGAAAGATTGAAAGAAAGATTGAAAAAAAAAGATAGATTGAAAGATTGAAAGAAATATTGAAAGACAGAAAGATTGAAAGAAAGAATTAAAGAAAGATTGAAAGATTGAAAGAAAGAATGAAAGATTGAAATATTGAAAGAAACAATGAAAGAAAGACTGAAAGATTGAAAGAAAGATTGAAAGAAAGATTGAAAGATTGAAATATTTAAAGAAAGATTGAAAGAAAGAATGAAAGAACAATTGAAAGAAAGAATGAAAGAATGAAAGAAAAATTGACAGATTGAAAGAAATATTGAAAAAAGAAAGATTGAAAGATAGAATGAAAGAAAGATTGAAAGAAAGATGGAAAGAAAGATTGAAAGAACAATTGAAAGAAAGAATGAAAGAATGAAAGAAAAATTGACAGATTGAAAGAAATATTGAAAAAAGAAAGATTGAAAGATTGAATGAAAGAAAGATTGAAAGAAAGATGGAAAGAAAGATTGAAAGTAAGAAAGATTGAAAGAAATAATGAAAGAAAGATTGAAAGATTGACAGAAAGAATGACAGAAAGATTGAAAGATTGAAATATTGAAAGAAAGAATGAAAAAAAGATTGAAAGACTGAAAGAAAGAATGAAAGAAAGATTGAAAGATTGAAAGATTGAAAGATTGAAAGATTGACAGAAAGAATGAAAGAAAGACTGAAAGATTGAAAGAAAAATTGAAAGAAAGATTGAAAGATTGAAAGATTGAAAGAAAGATTGAAAGTTTGAAAGACAGATTGAAAGACTGAAAGAAAGATTGCAAGAAAGATTGAAAAAAAAGACAGATTTAAAGATAGAATAAAAGAAAGATTGAAAGAAAGATTGAAAAAAAAAGATAGATTGAAAGATTGAAAGAAATATTGAAAGACAGAAAGATTGAAAGAAAGAATGAAAGAAAGATTGAAAGATTGAAAGAAAGAATGAAAGATTGAAATATTGAAAGAAACAATGAAAGAAAGACTGAAAGTTTGAAAGAAAGATTGAAAGAAAGATTGAAAGATTGAAATATTTAAAGAAAGATTGAAAGAAAGAATGAAAGAACAATTGAAAGAAAGAATGAAAGAATGAAAGAAAAATTGACAGATTGAAAGAAATATTGAAAAAAGAAAGATTGAAAGATAGAATGAAAGAAAGATTGAAAGAAACATGGAAAGAAAGATTGAAAGTAAGAAAGATTGAAAGAAATAATGAAAGAAAGATTGAAAGATTGACAGAAAGAATGACAGAAAGATTGAAAGATTGAAATATTGAAAGAAAGAATGAAAAAAAGATTGAAAGACTGAAAGAAAGAATGAAAGAAAGATTGAAAGATTGAAAGATTGAAAGATTGAAAGATTGACAGAAAGAATGAAAGAAAGACTGAAAGATTGAAAGAAAAATTGAAAGAAAGATTGAACGATTGAAAGAAAGAATGAAAGATTGAAATATTGAAAGAAACAATGAAAGAAAGACTGAAAGATTGAAAGAAAGATTGAAAGAAAGATTGAAAGATTGAAATATTTAAAGAAAGATTGAAAGAAAGAATGAAAGAACAATTGAAAGAAAGAATGAAAGAATGAAAGAAAAATTGAAAAAAGAAAGATTGAAAGATAGAATGAAAGAAAGATTGAAAGAAAGATGGAAAGAAAGATTGAAAGTAAGAAAGATTGAAAGAAATAATGAAAGAAAGATTGAAAGATTGACAGAAAGAATGACAGAAAGATTGAAAGATTGAAATATTGAAAGAAAGAATGAAAAAAAGATTGAAAGACTGAAAGAAAGAATGAAAGAAAGATTGAAGGATTGAAAGATTGAAAGATTGAAAGATTGACAGAAAGAATGAAAGAAGGACTGAAAGATTGAAAGAAAAATTGAAAGAAAGATTGAAAGATTGAAAGATTGAAAGAAAGATTGAAAGTTTGAAAGACAGATTGAAAGACTGAAAGAAAGATTGCAAGAAAGATTGAAAAAAAAGACAGATTTAAAGATAGAATAAAAGAAAGATTGAAAGAAAGATTGAAAAAAAAAGATAGATTGAAAGATTGAAAGAAATATTGAAAGACAGAAAGATTGAAAGAAACAATGAAAGAAAGATTGAAAGATTAAAAGAAAGAATGAAAGAACGATTGAAAGAAAGATTGAAAGAAAGATTGAAAGAAAGATTGAAAGAAAGATTGAAAGAAAGATTGAATGAAAGATTGAAAGAAAGAATGAAAGAAAGATTGAAAGAAAGATGGAAAGAAAGATTGAAAGAAAGAAAGATTGAAAGAAATAACAAAAGAAAGATTGAAAGAAATACTGAAAGAAAGATTGAACGATTGGAAGAAATATTGAAAAATAGAAAAATTGAAAGTAAGAAAGATTGAAAGAAAGAATGAAAGAAAGATTGAAAGATTGAAAGAAAGAATGAAAGATTGAAATATTGAAAGAAACAATGAAAGAAAGACTGAAAGATTGAAAGAAAGATTGAAAGAAAGATTGAAAGATTGAAATATTTAAAGAAAGAATGAAAGAAAGAATGAAAGAACAATTGAAAGAAAGAATGAAAGAATGAAAGAAAAATTGACAGATTGAAAGAAATATTGAAAGAAGAAAGATTGAAAGATAGAATGAAAGAAAGATTGAAAGAAAGATGGAAAGAAAGATTGAAAGTAAGAAAGATTGAAAGAAATAATGAAAGAAAGATTGAAAGATTGACAGAAAGAATGACAGAAAGATTGAAAGATTGAAATATTGAAAGAAAGAATGAAAAAAAGATTGAAAGACTGAAAGAAAGAATGAAAGAAAGATTGAAAGATTGAAAGATTGAAAGCTTGAAAGATTGACAGAAAGAATGAAAGAAAGACTGAAAGATTGAAAGAAAAATTGAAAGAAAGATTGAAAGATTGAAAGATTGAAAGAAAGATTGAAAGATTGAAAGATTGAAAGAAAGATTGAAAGTTTGAAAGACAGATTGAAAGACTGAAAGAAAGATTGCAAGAAAGATTGAAAAAAAAGACAGATTTAAAGATAGAATAAAAGAAAGATTGAAAGAAAGATTGAAAAAAAAAATACATTGAAAGATTGAAAGAAATATTGAAAGACAGAAAGATTGAAAGAAACAATGAAAGAAAGATTGAAAGATTAAAAGAAAGAATGAAAGAACGATTGAAAGAAAGATTGAAAGAAAGATTGAAAGAAAGATTGAAAGAAAGATTGAAAGAAAGATTGAATGAAAGATTGAAAGAAAGAATGAAACAAAGATTGAAATAAAGAATGAAAGAAAGATTGAAAGAAAGATAGAAGGAAAGATTGAAAGATTGAAGGATTGAAAGAAAGACTGAAAGAAAGAATGACGGACAGAAAGATTGAAAGAAAGAATGAAAGAAAGATTGAAAAAAGATTGAAAGAATGAAAGAAAGAATGAAAGAAAGATTGAAAGATTAAACAATTGAAAGAACGATTGCAAGAAAGATTGAAAAAAGAAAGATTGAAAGAAAGAATGAAAGACTGAAGGAAAGAATGAAAGAAAGATGGAAAGAAAGATTGAAAGAAACAATGAAAGAAAGATTGAAAGATTAAAAGAAAGAATGAAAGAAAGACTGAAAAATGGAAAGATTGAAAGAAAGACTAAAAGAAAGAATGAACGATTGAAAGAAAGATTGAAAGAAAGAATGAAAGAAAGAATGAAAGAAAGATTGAAAGAAACAATGAAAGAAAGATTGAAAGATTAAAAGAAAGAATGAAAGAAAGATTGAAATATTGAAAGATTGAAAGAAAGACTAAAAGAAAGAAAGAACGATTGAAAGAAAGAATGAAAGAAAGATTGAAAAAAAGATTGAAAGACTGAAGTAAAGAATGAAAGAAAGATTGAAAGATTAAACAATTGAAAGAAAGATTGCAAGAAAGATTGAAAAAAGAAAGATTGAAAGAAAGAATGAAAGAAAGATTGAAAGAAAGATGGAAAGAAAGATTGAAAGAAAGAAAGAAAGAAAAATTGAAAGAAACAATGAAAGAAAGATTGAAAGATTAAAAGAAAGAATGAAAGAATGATTGAAATATTGAAAGATTGAAAGAAAGACTAAAAGAAAGAAAGAACGATTGAAAAAAAGATTGAAAGACTGAAGGAAAGAATGAAAGAAAGATTGAAAGATTAAACAATTGAAAGAAAGATTGCAAGAAAGATTGAAAAAAGAAAGATTGAAAGAAAGAATGAAAGAAAGATTGAAAGAAAGATGGAAAGAAAGATTGAAAGAAAGAAAGATTGAAAGAAATAAAAGAAAGATTGAAAGAAATAATGAAAGAAAGATTGAACTATTGGAAGAAATATTGAAAGAGAAAAATTGAAAGTAAGAAAGATTGAAAGAAAGAATGAAAGAAAGATTGAAAGATTGAAAGAAAGAATGAAAGAAAGATTGAAAGATTGAAATATTTAAAGAAAGAATGAAAGAAAGATTGTAAGATTGAAAGAAAGATTGAAAGACAGATTGAAAGATTGAAATATTTAAAGAAAGATTGAAAGATTGAAAGAAAGAATGAAAGAACGATTGAAAGAAAGATTGAAAGAATGAAAGAAAAATTGACTGATTGAAAGAAATATTGAAAAAAGAAACATTGAAAGAAAGAATGAAAGAAAGATTGAAAGAAAGATGGAAAGAAAGATTGAATGAAAGAAAGATTGAAAGAAATAATGATAGAAAGATTGAACGATTGGAAGAAATATTGAAAGATAGAAAAATTGAAAGTAAGAAAGATTGAAATATTGAAAGAAAGAATGAAAGAAAAATTGAAAGATTGAAAGAAAGATTGAAAGATTGAAATATTTAAAGAAAGATTGAAAGAAAGAATGAAAGAACAATTGAAAGAAAGAATGAAAGAATGAAAGAAAAATTGAAAAAAGAAAGATTGAAAGATAGAATGAAAGAAAGATTGAAAGAAAGATGGAAAGAAAGATTGAAATTAAGAAAGATTGAAAGAAATAATGAAAGAAAGATTGAAAGATTGACAGAAAGAATGACAGAAAGATTGAAAGATTGAAATATTGAAAGAAAGAATGAAAAAAAGATTGAAAGACTGAAAGAAAGAATGAAAGAAAGATTGAAATATTGAAAGATTGAAAGATTGAAAGATTGACAGAAAGAATGAAAGAAAGACTGAAAGATTGAAAGAAAAATTGAAAGAAAGATTGAAAGATTGAAAGATTGAAAGATTGAAAGAAAGATTGAAAGTTTGAAAGACAGATTGAAAGACTGAAAGAAAGATTGCAAGAAAGATTGAAAAAAAAGACAGATTTAAAGATAGAATAAAAGAAAGATTGAAAGAAAGATGGAAAGAAAGATTGAATGAAAGAAAGATTGAAAGAAATAATGAAAGAAAGATTGAACGATTGGAAGAAATATTGAAAGATAGAAAAATTGAAAGTAAGAAAGATTGAAAGATTGAAAGAAAGAATGAAAGAAAAATTGAAAGATTGAAAGATTGAAAGAAAGATTGAAAGATAGATTTAAAGAAAGATTGAAAGACTGAAAGAAAGATTGAAAGAAAGAAAGATTTATAGAAAGAATGAAAGAAAGATTGAAAAAAGAAAGATAGATTGAAAGAAAGATTTAAAGATTGAAAGAAAGAATGAAAGAAAGATTTAAAAAAAGATTGAAAAAAAGATAGATTGAAAGAAAGATTGAAAGAAAGATTGAAAGACTGAAGGAAAGAATGAAAGAAAAATTGAAAGATTGAAAGATTGAAAGAAAGATTGAAAGATAGATTTAAAGAAAGATTGAAAGACTGAAAGAAAGATTGAAAGAAAGAAAGATTTATAGAAAGAATGAAAGAAAGATTGAAAAAAAGATAGATTGAAAGAAAGATTGAAAGAAAGATTGAAAGACTGAAGGAAAGAATGAAAGAAAGATGGAAAGAAAGATGGAAAGAAAGATTGAAAGATAGAAAGATTGAAAGAAAGAATGAAAGAAAGATTGAAAGATAGATGGATAGATAGATTGAAAGAAAGAAAGATTGAAAGAAAGAAAGATTGAAAGAAAGAATTAAAGAAAGATTGAAAGATTGAAAGAAAGAATGAAAGAAAGATTGAAATATTGAAAGAAAGAATGAAAGAAAGATTGAAAGATTGAAAGAAAGATTGAAAGAAAGATTGAACGATTGAAAGATTGAAATAAAGATTGAAAGTTTGAAAGAAAGATTGAAAGAAAGATTTAAAGAATGAAAGATTGAAAGAAATATTGAAAGAAAGATTGAAAGATTAAAAGAAAGATTGAAAGAAAGAATAAAAGAAAGATTGAAAGATTGAAAGATTGAAATAAAGAATGAAAGAAAGATTGAAAGATTGAAAGATTGAAATAAAGAATGAAAGAAAGATTGAAAGAAAGATGGAAAGAAAGATTGAAAGAAAGAAAGATTGAAAGAAATAATGAAAGAAAGATTGAACTATTGGAAGAAATTTTGAAAGATAGAAAAATTGAAAGTAAGAAAGATTGAAAGAAAGAATAAAAGAAAGATTGAAAGATTGAAAGAAAGAATGAAAGAAAGATTGAAAGACTGAAGGAAAGAATGAAAGAAAGATTGAAAGAAAGATTGAAAGAAAGAAAGATTGAAAGATTGAATGATTGAAAGATTGAATGATTGAAAGATTGAAAGAAAGATTGAAAGAAAGATTGAACGACTGAAAGATTGAAAGAAAGATTGAACGACTGAAAGATTGAAAGAAAGATTGAAAGTTTGAAAGAAAGATTGAAAGACTGAAAGAAATAATGAAAGAAAGATTGAAAGAAATAACAAAAGAAAGATTGAAAGAAATAATGAAAGAAAGATTGAACGATTGGAAGAAATATTGAAATATATAAAAATTGAAAGTAAGAAAGATTGAAAGAAAGAATGAAATAAAGATTGAAAGATTGAAAGAAAGAATGAAAGAAAGATTGAAAGATTGAAATATTGAAAGAAAGAATGAAAGAAAGATTGAAAGATTGAAATATTGAAAGAAAGAATGAAAGAAAGACTGAAAGATTCAAAGAAAGATTGAAAGAAAGATTTAAAGATTGAAATATTTAAAGAAAGATTGAAAGAAAGAATGAAAGAACAATTGAAAGAAAGAATGAAAGAATGAAAGAAAAATTGACAGATTGAAAGAAATATTGAAAAAAGAAAGATTGAAAGAAAGAATGAAAGAAAGATTGAAGAAAGATGGAAAGAAAGATTGAAAGAAAGAAAGATTGAAAGAAATAATAAAAGAAAGATTGAACGATTGGAAGAAATATTGAAAGATAGAAAAATTGAAAGTAAGAAAGATTGAAAGAAAGATTGAAAGATTGACAGAAAGAATGACAGAAAGATTGAAAGATTGAAATATTGAAAGAAAGAATGAAAAAAAGATTGAAAGACTGAAAGAAAGAATGAAAGAAAGATTGAAAGATTAAACAATTGAAAGAAAGTTTGCAAGAAAGATTGAAAAAAGAAAGATTGAAAGAAAGAATGAAAAAAAGATTGATAGATAGATGGATAGAAAGATTGAAAGAAAGAAAGATTGAAAGAATAACAAAAGAAAGATTGAAAGATTGGAAGAAATATTGAAAGATAGAAAAATTGAAAGTAAGAAAGATTGAAAGAAAGAATGAAAGAAAGATTGAAAGATTGAAAGAAAGAATGAAAGAAAGATTGAAAGATTGAAAGATTGAAATATTGAAAGAAAGAATGAAAAAAAGATTGAAAGACTGAAAGAAAGAATGAAAGAAAGATTGAAAGATTAAACAATTGAAAGAAAGTTTGAAAGAAAGTTTGAAAAAAGAAAGATTGAAAGAAAGAATGAAAGAAAGATTGAAAGATAGATGGATAGAATGATTGAAAGAAAGAAAGATTGAAAGAAAGAATTAAAGAAAGATTGAAAGATTGAAAGAAAGAATGAAAGAGAGATTGAAATATTGAAAGAAAGAATGAAAGAAAGATTGAATGATTGAAAGAAAGATTGAAAGAAAGATTGAACGATTGAAAGATTGAAATTAAGATTGAAAGTTTGAAAGAAAGATTGAAAGAAAGATTTAAAGAATGAAAGATTGAAAGAAATATTAAAAGAAAGATTGAAAGAAAGATTGAAAGATTGAAAGAAAGATTGAAAGAAAGAATGAAAGAAAGATTGAAAGATTGAAAGATTGAAATAAAGAATGAAAGAAAGATTGAAAGATTGAAAGATTGAAATAAAGAATGAAAGTTTGAAAGAAAGATTGAAAGAAAGATTTAAAAAAGAAAGATTGAAAGTAAGAAAGATTGAAAGACATATTGACAGAAAGATTGAAAGATTGAAAGAAAGATTGAAAGAAATATTGAAAGAAAGATTGAAAGATTGAAAGAAAGAATGAAAGAAAGATTGAAAGAAAGATGGAAGGAAAGATTGAAAGAAAGAAAGATTGAAAGAAATAATGAAAGAAAGATTGAACGATTGGAAGAAATATTGAAAGATAGAAAAATTGAAAGTAAGAAAGATTGAAAGAAAGAATGAAATACAGATTGACAGATTAAAAGAAAGAATGAAAGAAAGATTGAAAGATTGAAAGAAAGATTGAAAGAAAGAATGAAAGAAAGATTGAAAGATTGAAAGATTGAAAGAAAGAATGAAAGAACAATTGAAAGAAAGAATGAAAGAATGAAAGAAAAATTGACAGATTGAAAGAAATATTGAAAAAAGAAAGATTGAAAGAAAGAATGAAAGAAAGATGGAAAGAAAGATTGAATGAAAGAAAGATTGAAAGAAATAATAAAAGAAAGATTGAACGATTGGAAGAAATATTGAAAGATAGAAAAATTGAAAGTAAGAAAGATTGAAAGAAAGATTGAAAGACTGACAGAAAGAATGACAGAAAGATTGAAAGATTGAAATATTGAAAGAAAGAATGAAAAAAAGATTGAAAGACTGAAAGAAAGAATGAAAGAAAGATTGAAAGATTAAACAATTGAAAGAAAGTTTGCAAGAAAGATTGAAAAAAGAAAGATTGAAAGAAAGAATGAAAAAAAGATTGATAGATAGATGGATGGAAAGATTGAAAGAAAGAAAGATTGAAAGAATAACAAAAGAAAGATTGAAAGATTGGAAGAAATATTGAAAGATAGAAAAATTGAAAGTAAGAAAGATTGAAAGAAAAAATTAAAGAAAGATTGAAAGATTGAAAGAAAGAATGAAAGAAAGGTTGAAAGATTGAAATATTGAAAGAAAGAATAAAAGAAAGATTGAAAGAAAGATGGAAAGAAAGAAAGATTGAAAGACAGATAGAAAGAAAGAATGAAAGAAAGATTGAACGATTGAAAGAAAGATTGAAAGAATGAAAGATTGAAAGAAAGATTGAAAGATTGAATGATTGAAAGAAAGACTGAAAGATAGATTGAAAGATTGAAGATTGAAAGAAAGATTGAAAGTTTGAAACAAATTTTGAAAGACTGAAAGAAAGAATGAAAGAAAGATTGAAAGAAAGATTGAAAAAAGAAAGATTGAAAGAAAATTTGAAAGAAAGATTGAAAGAAGGAATGAAAGAAAGATTGAATGAAATATTGAAAGACAGAAAGATTGAAAGAAACAATGAAAGAAAGATTGAAAGATTAAAAGAAAGAATGAAAGAAAGATTGAAAAATTGAAAGATTGAAAGAAAATTTGAAAGAAAGATTGAAAGAAGGAATGAAAGAAAGATTGAATGAAATATTGAAAGACAGAAAGATTGAAAGAAAATTTGAAAGAAAGATTGAAAGAAGGAATGAAAGAAAGATTGAATGAAATATTGAAAGACAGAAAGATTGAAAGAAACAATGAAAGAAAGATTGAAAGATTAAAAGAAAGAATGAAAGAAAGATTGAAAGACTGGAAGAAAGAATGATAGAAAGATTGAAAGATTCAACAATTGAAAGAATGATTGCAAGAAAGATTGAAAAAAGAAAGATTGAAAGAAAATTTGAAAGAAAGATTGAAGAAGGAATGAAATAAAGATTGAATGAAAAATTGAAAGACAGAAAGATTGAAAGAAAGAATGAAAGAAAGATTGAAAGATTAAAAGAAAGAATGAAAGAAAGATTGAAAAATTGAAAGATTGAAAGAAAGATTGAAAAAAAGATTGAAAGACTGGAAGAAAGAATGAAAGAAAGATTGAAAGATTCAACAATTGAAAGAAAGATTGCAAGAAAGATTTAAAAAAGAAAGATTGAAAGAAAGAATGAAAGAATGAAAGAAAGATTGAAAGATTGAAAGAAAGAAAGATTGAAAGATTGAATGATTGAAAGAAAGACTGAAAGAAAGATTGACGGACTGAAAGACTGAAAGAAAGAATGAAAGAAAGATTGAAAGATTCAAAAATTGAAAGAAAGATTGCAAGAAAGATTGAAAAAAGAAAGATTGAAAGAAAGAATGAAAGAAATATTGAAAGAAAGAAAGATTGAAAGAAATAACAAAAGAAAAATTGAAAGAAAGAATGAAAGAAAGAGTGAAAGATAGATGGAAAGAAAGATTGAAAGAAATAAAGATAGAAAAATTTAAAGTAAGAAAGAATGAAAGAAAGATTGAAAGATTGAAATATTGAAAGAAAGATTGAAAGAAAGATTGAAAGATGAAAGAAAGATTGAAAGAAAGATTGAAAGATTGAAAGATTGAAAGATTGAAATAAAGATTGAAAGTTTGAAAGAAAGATTGAAAGAAAGATTTAAAGAAAGAAAATTGAAAGTAAGAAAAATTGAAAGAAATATTGAAAGAAAGAATGAAAAAAAGAAAGATTGAAAGAAAGATTGAAAGAAAGATTGAAAGACTGATGGAAAGAATGAAATGAAGATTGAAAGAAAGATTGAAAGAAAGAAATATTGAAGGAAAGATTGAAAGATTGAATGATTGAAAGAAAGACTGAAAGAAAGTTTGACGGACAGAAAGATTGAAAGAAAGAATGAAAGAAAGATTGAAAGATTAAACAATTGAAAGAAAGATTGCAAGAAAGATTGAAAAAAGAAAGATTGAAAGAAAGAATAAAAGAAAGATTGAAAGAAAGATGGAAAGAAAGAAAGATTGAAAGAAATAACAAAAGAAAGATTGAAAGAAAGAATGAAAGAAAGATTGAACGATTGGAAACAATATTGAAAGAAAGAAAGATTGAAAGTAAGATAGATTGAAAGAAAGAATGAAAGAAAGATTGAAAGATTGAAAGAAAGAATGAAACAAAGATTGAAAGATTGAAAGAAAGATTGAAAGATTGAAAGATTGAAATAAAGATTGAAAGTTTGAAAGAAAGATTGAAAGAAAGATTTAAAGAAAGATTGAAAGAAAGATTGAAAGTAAGAAGGTTTGAAAGAAAGAATGAAAGAAAGATTGAAAGATTGCAAGAAAGAATGAAAGAAAGATTGAAAGATTGAAATATTGAAAGAAAGAATGAAAGAAAGATTAAATGATTGAAAGAAAGAATGAAAGAAAGATTGAAAGAAAGATTGAAAGATTGAAAGATTGAAATAAAGATTGAAAGTTTGAAAGAAAGATTGAAAGAAAGACTGAAAGAAAGATTGAAAGATTGAAAGATTGAAAGAAAGATTGAAAGAAAGATTGAAAGAATGAAAGATTGAAATAATGATTGAAAGTTTGAAAGAAAGATTGAAAGAAAGATTTAAACAAAGAAAGATTGAAAGTAAGAAAGATTGAAAGAAATAATGAAAGAAAGATTGAACTATTGGAAGAAATTTTGAAAGATAGAAAAATTGAAAGTAAGAAAGATTGAAAGAAAGAATAAAAGAAAGATTGAAAGATTGAAAGAAAGAATGAAAGAAAGATTGAAAGACTGAAGGAAAGAATGAAAGAAAGATTGAAAGAAAGATTGAAAGAAAGAAAGATTGAAAGATTGAATGATTGAAAGATTGAAATAAAGAATGAAAGAAAGATTGAAAGATTGAAAGATTGAAATAAAGAATGAAAGTTTGAAAGAAAGATTGAAAGAAAGATTTAAAAAAGAAAGATTGAAAGTAAGAAAGATTGAAAGACATATTGAAAGAAAGATTGAAAGATTGAAAGAAAGATTGAAAGAAATATTGAAAGAAAGATTGAAAGATTGAAAGAAAGAATGAAAGAAAGATTGAAAGAAAGATGGAAGGAAAGATTGAAAGAAAGAAAGATTGAAAGAAATAATGAAAGAAAGATTGAACGATTGGAAGAAATATTGAAAGATAGAAAAATTGAAAGTAAGAAAGATTGAAAGAAAGAATGAAATAAAGATTGACAGATTAAAAGAAAGAATGAAAGAAAGACTGAAAGATTGAAAGAAAGATTGAAAGAAAGATTGAAAGATTGAAATATTTAAAGAAAGATTGAAAGAAAGAATGAAAGAACAATTGAAAGAAAGAATGAAAGAATGAAAGAAAAATTGACAGATTGAAAGAAATATTGAAAAAAGAAAGATTGAAAGAAAGAATGAAAGAAAGATGGAAAGAAAGATTGAATGAAAGAAAGATTGAAAGAAATAATAAAAGAAAGATTGAACGATTGGAAGAAATATTGAAAGATAGAAAAATTGAAAGTAAGAAAGATTGAAAGAAAGATTGAAAGACTGACAGAAAGAATGACAAAAAGATTGAAAGATTGAAATATTGAAAGAAAGAATGAAAAAAAGATTGAAAGACTGAAAGAAAGAATGAAAGAAAGATTGAAAGATTAAACAATTGAAAGAAATTTTGCAAGAAAGATTGAAAAAAGAAAGATTGAAAGAAAGAATGAAAAAAAGATTGATAGATAGATGGATGGAAAGATTGAAAGAAAGAAAGATTGAAAGAATAACAAAAGAAAGATTGAAAGATTGGAAGAAATATTGAAAGATAGAAAAATTGAAAGTAAGAAAGATTGAAAGAAAAAATTAAAGAAAGATTGAAAGATTGAAAGAAAGAATGAAAGAAAGGTTGAAAGATTGAAATATTGAAAGAAAGAATAAAAGAAAGATTGAAAGAAAGATGGAAAGAAAGAAAGATTGAAAGACAGATTGAAAGAAAGAATGAAAGAAAGATTGAACGATTGAAAGAAAGATTGAAAGAATGAAAGATTGAAAGAAAGATTGAAAGATTGAATGATTGAAAGAAAGACTGAAAGATAGATTGAAAGATTGAAGATTGAAAGAAAGATTGAAAGTTTGAAACAAATTTTGAAAGACTGAAAGAAAGAATGAAAGAAAGATTGAAAGAAAGATTGAAAAAAGAAAGATTGAAAGAAAATTTGAAAGAAAGATTGAAAGAAGGAATGAAAGAAAGATTGAATGAAATATTGAAAGACAGAAAGATTGAAAGAAACAATGAAAGAAAGATTGAAAGATTAAAAGAAAGAATGAAAGAAAGATTGAAAAATTGAAAGATTGAAAGAAAATTTGAAAGAAAGATTGAAAGAAGGAATGAAAGAAAGATTGAATGAAATATTGAAAGACAGAAAGATTGAAAGAAAATTTGAAAGAAAGATTGAAAGAAGGAATGAAAGAAAGATTGAATGAAATATTGAAAGACAGAAAGATTGAAAGAAACAATGAAAGAAAGATTGAAAGATTAAAAGAAAGAATGAAAGAAAGATTGAAAAATTGAAAGATTGAAAGAAAGATTGAAAAAAAGATTGAAAGACTGGAAGAAAGAATGATAGAAAGATTGAAAGATTCAACAATTGAAAGAATGATTGCAAGAAAGATTGAAAAAAGAAAGATTGAAAGAAAATTTGAAAGAAAGATTGAAGAAGGAATGAAATAAAGATTGAATGAAAAATTGAAAGACAGAAAGATTGAAAGAAAGAATGAAAGAAAGATTGAAAGATTAAAAGAAAGAATGAAAGAAAGATTGAAAAATTGAAAGATTGAAAGAAAGATTGAAAAAAAGATTGAAAGACTGGAAGAAAGAATGAAAGAAAGATTGAAAGATTCAACAATTGAAAGAAAGATTGCAAGAAAGATTTAAAAAAGAAAGATTGAAAGAAAGAATGAAAGAATGAAAGAAAGATTGAAAGATTGAAAGAAAGAAAGATTGAAAGATTGAATGATTGAAAGAAAGACTGAAAGAAAGATTGACAGACTGAAAGACTGAAAGAAAGAATGAAAGAAAGATTGAAAGATTCAAAAATTGAAAGAAAGATTGCAAGAAAGATTGAAAAAAGAAAGATTGAAAGAAAGAATGAAAGAAATATTGAAAGAAAGAAAGATTGAAAGAAATAACAAAAGAAAAATTGAAAGAAAGAATGAAAGAAAGAGTGAAAGATAGATGGAAAGAAAGATTGAAAGAAATAAAGATAGAAAAATTTAAAGTAAGAAAGAATGAAAGAAAGATTGAAAGATTGAAATATTGAAAGAAAGATTGAAAGAAAGATTGAAAGATGAAAGAAAGATTGAAAGAAAGATTGAAAGATTGAAAGATTGAAAGATTGAAATAAAGATTGAAAGTTTGAAAGAAAGATTGAAAGAAAGATTTAAAGAAAGAAAATTGAAAGTAAGAAAAATTGAAAGAAATATTGAAAGAAAGAATGAAAAAAAGAAAGATTGAAAGAAAGATTGAAAGAAAGATTGAAAGACTGATGGAAAGAATGAAATGAAGATTGAAAGAAAGATTGAAAGAAAGAAATATTGAAGGAAAGATTGAAAGATTGAATGATTGAAAGAAAGACTGAAAGAAAGTTTGACGGACAGAAAGATTGAAAGAAAGAATGAAAGAAAGATTGAAAGATTAAACAATTGAAAGAAAGATTGCAAGAAAGATTGAAAAAAGAAAGATTGAAAGAAAGAATAAAAGAAAGATTGAAAGAAAGATGGAAAGAAAGAAAGATTGAAAGAAATAACAAAAGAAAGATTGAAAGAAAGAATGAAAGAAAGATTGAACGATTGGAAACAATATTGAAAGAAAGAAAGATTGAAAGTAAGATAGATTGAAAGAAAGAATGAAAGAAAGATTGAAAGATTGAAAGAAAGAATGAAACAAAGATTGAAAGATTGAAAGAAAGATTGAAAGATTGAAAGATTGAAATAAAGATTGAAAGTTTGAAAGAAAGATTGAAAGAAAGATTTAAAGAAAGATTGAAAGAAAGATTGAAAGTAAGAAGGTTTGAAAGAAAGAATGAAAGAAAGATTGAAAGATTGCAAGAAAGAATGAAAGAAAGATTGAAAGATTGAAATATTGAAAGAAAGAATGAAAGAAAGATTGAATGATTGAAAGAAAGAATGAAAGAAAGATTGAAAGAAAGATTGAAAGATTGAAAGATTGAAATAAAGATTGAAAGTTTGAAAGAACGATTTAAAGAAAGATTGAAAGAAAGATTGAAAGATTGAAATATTGAAAGAAAGAATGAAAGAAAGATTGAAAGATTGAAAGAAAGATTGAAAGAAAGATTGAAAGAATGAAAGATTGAAATAATGATTGAAAGTTTGAAAGAAAGATTGAAAGAAAGATTTAAACAAAGAAAGATTGAAAGTAAGAAAGATTGAAAGAAATAATGAAAGAAAGATTGAACTATTGGAAGAAATTTTGAAAGATAGAAAAATTGAAAGTAAGAAAGATTGAAAGAAAGAATAAAAGAAAGATTGAAAGATTGAAAGAAAGAATGAAAGAAAGATTGAAAGACTGAAGGAAAGAATGAAAGAAAGATTGAAAGAAAGATTGAAAGAAAGAAAGATTGAAAGATTGAATGATTGAAAGATTGAATGATTGAAAGATTGAAAGAAAGATTGAAAGAAAGATTGAACGACTGAAAGATTGAAAGAAAGATTGAACGACTGAAAGATTGAAAGAAAGATTGAAAGTTTGAAAGAAAGATTGAAAGACTGAAAGAAATAATGAAAGAAGGATTTAAAGAAAGAATGAAAGAAAGATTGAAAGAAAGATGGAAAGAAAGATTGAAAGAAAGAAAGATTGAAAGAAATAACAAAAGAAAGATTGAAAGAAATAATGAAAGAAAGATTGAACGATTGGAAGAAATATTGAAATATATAAAAATTGAAAGTAAGAAAGATTGAAAGAAGGAATGAAATAAAGATTGAAAGATTGAAAGAAAGAATGAAAGAAAGATTGAAAGATTGAAATATTGAAGGAAAGAATGAAAGAAAGATTGAAAGATTGAAATATTGAAAGAAAGAATGAAAGAAAGACTAAAAGATTCAAAGAAAGATTGAAAGAAAGATTTAAAGATTGAAATATTTAAAGAAAGATTGAAAGAAAGAATGAAAGAACAATTGAAAGAAAGAATGAAAGAATGAAAGAAAAATTGACAGATTGAAAGAAATATTGAAAAAAGAAAGATTGAAAGAAAGAATGAAAGAAAGATTGAAGAAAGATGGAAAGAAAGATTGAAAGAAAGAAAGATTGAAAGAAATAATAAAAGAAAGATTGAACGATTGGAAGAAATATTGAAAGATAGAAAAATTGAAAGTAAGAAAGATTGAAAGAAAGATTGAAAGATTGACAGAAAGAATGACAGAAAGATTGAAAGATTGAAATATTGAAAGAAAGAATGAAAAAAAGATTGAAAGACTGAAAGAAAGAATGAAAGAAAGATTGAAAGATTAAACAATTGAAAGAAAGTTTGCAAGAAAGATTGAAAAAAGAAAGATTGAAAGAAAGAATGAAAAAAAGATTGATAGATAGATGGATAGAAAGATTGAAAGAAAGAAAGATTGAAAGAATAACAAAAGAAAGATTGAAAGATTGGAAGAAATATTGAAAGATAGAAAAATTGAAAGTAAGAAAGATTGAAAGAAAGAATGAAAGAAAGATTGAAAGATTGAAAGAAAGAATGAAAGAAAGATTGAAAGATTGAAAGATTGAAATATTGAAAGAAAGAATGAAAAAAAGATTGAAAGACTGAAAGAAAGAATGAAAGAAAGATTGAAAGATTAAACAATTGAAAGAAAGTTTGAAAGAAAGTTTGAAAAAAGAAAGATTGAAAGAAAGAATGAAAGAAAGATTGAAAGATAGATGGATAGAATGATTGAAAGAAAGAAAGATTGAAAGAAAGAATTAAAGAAAGATTGAAAGATTGAAAGAAAGAATGAAAGAGAGATTGAAATATTGAAAGAAAGAATGAAAGAAAGATTGAATGATTGAAAGAAAGATTGAAAGAAAGATTGAACGATTGAAAGATTGAAATTAAGATTGAAAGTTTGAAAGAAAGATTGAAAGAAAGATTTAAAGAATGAAAGATTGAAAGAAATATTAAAAGAAAGATTGAAAGAAAGATTGAAAGATTGAAAGAAAGATTGAAAGAAAGAATGAAAGAAAGATTGAAAGATTGAAAGATTGAAATAAAGAATGAAAGAAAGATTGAAAGATTGAAAGATTGAAATAAAGAATGAAAGTTTGAAAGAAAGATTGAAAGAAAGATTTAAAAAAGATAGATTGAAAGTAAGAAAGATTGAAAGACATATTGAAAGAAAGATTGAAAGATTGAAAGAAAGATTGAAAGAAATATTGAAAGAAAGATTGAAAGATTGAAAGAAAGAATGAAAGAAAGATTGAAAGAAAGATGGAAGGAAAGATTGAAAGAAAGAAAGATTGAAAGAAATAATGAAAGAAAGATTGAACGATTGGAAGAAATTTTGAAAGATAGAAAAATTGAAAGTAAGAAAGATTGAAAGTAAGAATGAAAGAAAGATTGAAAGATTGAAAGAAAGAATGAAAGAATGATTGAAAGAAAGAATGAAAGAAAGATTGAAAGAAAGATTGAAAGAAAGAAAGATTGAAAGAAATAACAAAAGAAAGATTGAAAGAAATAATGAAAGAAAGATTGAACGATTGGAAGAAATATTGAAAGATAGAAAAATTGAAAGTAAGAAAGATTGAAAGAAAGAATGAAATAAAGATTGACAGATTAAAAGAAAGAATGAAAGAAAGATTGAAAGATTGAAATATTGAAAGAAAGAATGAAAGAAAGACTGAAAGATTGAAAGACAGATTGAAAGAAAGATTGAAAGATTGAAATATTTAAAGAAAGATTGAAAGAAAGAATGAAAGAACAATTGAAAGAAAGAATGAAAGAATGAAAGAAAAATTGACAGATTGAAAGAAATATTGAAAAAAGAAAGATTGAAAGATAGAATGAAAGAAAGATGGAAAGAAAGATTGAATGAAAGAAAGATTGAAAGAAATAATAAAAGAAAGATTGAACGATTGGAAGAAATATTGAAAGATAGAAAAATTGAAAGTAAGAAAGATTGAAAGAAAGATTGAAAGATTGACAGAAAGAATGACAGAAAGATTGAAAGATTGAAATATTGAAAGAAAGAATGAAAAAAAGATTGAAAGACTGAAAGAAAGAATGAAAGAAAGATTGAAAGATTAAACAATTGAAAGAAAGTTTGCAAGAAAGATTGAAAAAAGAAAGATTGAAAGAAAGAATGAAAAAAAGATTGATAGATAGATGGATGGAAAGATTGAAAGAAAGAAAGATTGAAAGAATAACAAAAGAAAGATTGAAAGATTGGAAGAAATATTGAAAGATAGAAAAATTGAAAGTAAGAAAGATTGAAAGAAAAAATTAAAGAAAGATTGAAAGATTGAAAGAAAGAATGAAAGAAAGGTTGAAAGATTGAAATATTGAAAGAAAGAATAAAAGAAAGATTGAAAGAAAGATGGAAAGAAAGAAAGATTGAAAGAAAGATTGAAAGACAGATTGAAAGAAAGAATGAAAGAAAGATTGAACGATTGAAAGAAAGATTGAAAGAATGAAAGATTGAAAGAAAGATTGAAAGATTGAATGATTGAAAGAAAGACTGAAAGATAGATTGAAAGATTGAAGATTGAAAGAAAGATTGAAAGTTTGAAACAAATTTTGAAAGACTGAAAGAAAGAATGAAAGAAAGATTGAAAGAAAGATTGAAAAAAGAAAGATTGAAAGAAAATTTGAAAGAAAGATTGAAAGAAGGAATGAAAGAAAGATTGAATGAAATATTGAAAGACAGAAAGATTGAAAGAAACAATGAAAGAAAGATTGAAAGATTAAAAGAAAGAATGAAAGAAAGATTGAAAAATTGAAAGATTGAAAGAAAATTTGAAAGAAAGATTGAAAGAAGGAATGAAAGAAAGATTGAATGAAATATTGAAAGACAGAAAGATTGAAAGAAAATTTGAAAGAAAGATTGAAAGAAGGAATGAAAGAAAGATTGAATGAAATATTGAAAGACAGAAAGATTGAAAGAAACAATGAAAGAAAGATTGAAAGATTAAAAGAAAGAATGAAAGAAAGATTGAAAAATTGAAAGATTGAAAGAAAGATTGAAAAAAAGATTGAAAGACTGGAAGAAAGAATGATAGAAAGATTGAAAGATTCAACAATTGAAAGAATGATTGCAAGAAAGATTGAAAAAAGAAAGATTGAAAGAAAATTTGAAAGAAAGATTGAAGAAGGAATGAAATAAAGATTGAATGAAAAATTGAAAGACAGAAAGATTGAAAGAAAGAATGAAAGAAAGATTGAAAGATTAAAAGAAAGAATGAAAGAAAGATTGAAAAATTGAAAGATTGAAAGAAAGATTGAAAAAAAGATTGAAAGACTGGAAGAAAGAATGAAAGAAAGATTGAAAGATTGAAAGAAAGAAAGATTGAAAGATTGAATGATTGAAAGAAAGACTGAAAGAAAGATTGACAGACTGAAAGACTGAAAGAAAGAATGAAAGAAAGATTGAAAGATTCAAAAATTGAAAGAAAGATTGCAAGAAAGATTGAAAAAAGAAAGATTGAAAGAAAGAATGAAAGAAATATTGAAAGAAAGAAAGATTGAAAGAAATAACAAAAGAAAAATTGAAAGAAAGAATGAAAGAAAGAGTGAAAGATAGATGGAAAGAAAGATTGAAAGAAATAAAGATAGAAAAATTTAAAGTAAGAAAGAATGAAAGAAAGATTGAAAGATTGAAATATTGAAAGAAAGATTGAAAGAAAGATTGAAAGATGAAAGAAAGATTGAAAGAAAGATTGAAAGATTGAAAGATTGAAAGATTGAAATAAAGATTGAAAGTTTGAAAGAAAGATTGAAAGAAAGATTTAAAGAAAGAAAATTGAAAGTAAGAAAAATTGAAAGAAATATTGAAAGAAAGAATGAAAAAAAGAAAGATTGAAAGAAAGATTGAAAGAAAGATTGAAAGACTGATGGAAAGAATGAAATGAAGATTGAAAGAAAGATTGAAAGAAAGAAATATTGAAGGAAAGATTGAAAGATTGAATGATTGAAAGAAAGACTGAAAGAAAGTTTGACGGACAGAAAGATTGAAAGAAAGAATGAAAGAAAGATTGAAAGATTAAACAATTGAAAGAAAGATTGCAAGAAAGATTGAAAAAAGAAAGATTGAAAGAAAGAATAAAAGAAAGATTGAAAGAAAGATGGAAAGAAAGAAAGATTGAAAGAAATAACAAAAGAAAGATTGAAAGAAAGAATGAAAGAAAGATTGAACGATTGGAAACAATATTGAAAGAAAGAAAGATTGAAAGTAAGATAGATTGAAAGAAAGAATGAAAGAAAGATTGAAAGATTGAAAGAAAGAATGAAACAAAGATTGAAAGATTGAAAGAAAGATTGAAAGATTGAAAGATTGAAATAAAGATTGAAAGTTTGAAAGAAAGATTGAAAGAAAGATTTAAAGAAAGATTGAAAGAAAGATTGAAAGTAAGAAGGTTTGAAAGAAAGAATGAAAGAAAGATTGAAAGATTGCAAGAAAGAATGAAAGAAAGATTGAAAGATTGAAATATTGAAAGAAAGAATGAAAGAAAGATTGAATGATTGAAAGAAAGAATGAAAGAAAGATTGAAAGAAAGATTGAAAGATTGAAAGATTGAAATAAAGATTGAATGTTTGAAAGAAAGATTGAAAGAAAGACTGAAAGAAAGATTGAAAGATTGAAATATTGAAAGAAAGAATGAAAGAAAGATTGAAAGATTGAAAGAAAGATTGAAAGAAAGATTGAAAGAATGAAAGATTGAAATAATGATTGAAAGTTTGAAAGAAAGATTGAAAGAAAGATTTAAACAAAGAAAGATTGAAAGTAAGAAAGATTGAAAGAAATATTGAACGAAAGATTGAAAGAAAGGATGAAAGAAAGATTGAAAGAAAGATTGAAAAAAAGAAAGATTGAAAGAAAGATTGAACGACTGAAGGAAAGAATGAAAGAAAGATTGAAAGAACTATTGAAAGAAAGAAATATTGAAGGAAAGATTGAAAGATTGAATGATTGAAAGAAAGACTGAAAGAAAGATTGACAGACAGAAAGATTGAAAGAAAGAATGAAAGAAAGATTGAAAGAAAGAATAAAAGAAATATTGAAAGATTAAACAATTGAAAGAAAGATTGCAAGAAAGATTGAAAAAAGAAAGATTGAAAGAAAGAATAAAAGAAAGATTGAAAGAAAGATGGAAAGAAAGAAAGATTGAAAGAAATAACAAAAGAAAGATTGAAAGAAAGAATGAAAGAAAGATTGAACGATTGGAAGAAATATTGAAAGAAAGAAAGATTGAAAGTAAGATAGATTGAAAGTAAGAATGAAAGAAAGATTGAAAGATTTAAAGAAAGAATGAAAGAAAGATTGAAAGATTGAAATATTGAAAGAAAGAATGAAAGAAATATTGAAAGATTGAAAGAAAGATTGAAAGATTGAAAGATTGAAATAAAGATTGAAAGTTTGAAAGAATGATTGAAAGAGAGATTTAAAGACAGATTTAAAGAAAGATTGAAAGACTGAAAGAAAGAATGAAAGGCAGATTGAAAGAAAGATTGAAAGTAAGAAAGATTGAAAGAAAGAATGAAAGAAAGATTGAAAGATTGCAAGAAAGAATGAAAGAAATATTGAAAGATTGAAATATTGAAAGAAAGAATGAAAGAAAGATTGAAAGTAAGAAAGAACGATTGAAAGAAAGATTGAAAAAAGAAAGATTGAAAGAAAATTTGAAAGAAAGATTGAAGAAGGAATGAAATAAAGATTGAATGAAAAATTGAAAAACAGAAAGATTGAAAGGAAGAATGAAAGAAAGATTGAAAGATTAAAAGAAAGAATGAAAGAAAGATTGAAAAATTGAAAGATTGAAAGAAAGATTGAAAAAAAGATTGAAAGACTGGAAGAAAGAATGAAAGAAAGATTGAAAGATTGAAAGAAAGAAAGATTGAAAGATTGAATGATTGAAAGAAAGACTGAAAGAAAGATTGACAGACTGAAAGACTGAAAGAAAGAATGAAAGAAAGATTGAAAGATTCAAAAATTGAAAGAAAGATTGCAAGAAAGATTGAAAAAAGAAAGATTGAAAGAAAGAATGAAAGAAATATTGAAAGAAAGAAAGATTGAAAGAAATAACAAAAGAAAAATTGAAAGAAAGAATGAAAGAAAGAGTGAAAGATAGATGGAAAGAAAGATTGAAAGAAATAAAGATAGAAAAATTTAAAGTAAGAAAGAATGAAAGAAAGATTGAAAGATTGAAATATTGAAAGAAAGATTGAAAGAAAGATTGAAAGATGAAAGAAAGATTGAAAGAAAGATTGAAAGATTGAAAGATTGAAAGATTGAAATAAAGATTGAAAGTTTGAAAGAAAGATTGAAAGAAAGATTTAAAGAAAGAAAATTGAAAGTAAGAAAAATTGAAAGAAATATTGAAAGAAAGAATGAAAAAAAGAAAGATTGAAAGAAAGATTGAAAGACTGATGGAAAGAATGAAATGAAGATTGAAAGAAAGATTGAAAGAAAGAAATATTGAAGGAAAGATTGAAAGATTGAAATAAAGATTGAAAGTTTGAAAGAAAGATTGAAAGAAAGATTTAAAGAAAGAAAGAAAGATTGAAAGAAAGATTGAAAGAAAGATTGAAAGAAAGAATGAAACAAAGATTGAAAGAGAGAATGAAACAAAGATTGAAATAAAGATTGAAAGAAAGATTGAAACAAAGATTGAAATAAAGAATGAAAGAAAGATTGAAAGAAAGATTGAAAGAAAGAAAGATTGAAAGATTGAATGATTGAAAGAAAGACTGAAAGAAAGAATGACGGACAGAAAGATTGAAAGAAAGAATGAAAGAAAGATTGAAAAAAAGATTGAAAGACTGAAAGAAAGAATGAAAGAAACATTGAAAGATTAAACAATTGAAAGAAAGATTGCAAGAAAGATGGAAAGAATGAAAGATTGAAATAATGATTGAAAGTTTGAAAGAATGATTGAAAGAAAGATTTAAACAAAGAAAGATTACATTTACATTTACATTTGTCATTTAGCAGACGCTTTTATCCAAAGCGACTTACAAGGGAGAATAACATTCAGCTACATTGCGACAGAGATTAGTGTAACAACAACATTGGTGTAACAATAAATACTGCAAGGTGGTGCTAAGTAATTGTAGATTAGGACAGGAGGTACTCACTGAAGAGCTGGGTCTTCAGGTGCTTCTTAAAGACAGAGAGGGAGGTCCCCGCTCTGGTCATTTTTGGCAGCTCGTTCCACCAACGTGGAACTACAAATGAGAATAGCCTGGATTGCCGTGGCTGTATGGCCGGCAGAGCCAGGCGACACTCATTAGACGAGGGCAGCATCCGGGGGGCAACATGTGCTCTTACAAGAGCATTTAAGTAGGCGGGAGCATTCCCAACAATCACTCTGTAGGCCAGCATAAGAGACTTGAACTTGATGCGGGCGGCCACAGGTAACCAGTGGAGCTCGATGAGCAGCGGAGTGACATGTGCCCTCTTTGGCTGGTGCGAAGCGGCAGGACCGGGAGACGGCGGCAACATGGTCCGAGAATGTCAGTTGGTCATCAATAATGACACCAAGATTCCTTGCAGCCTTGGTAGGAACAAGAGATAGAGAGTCGATTTTAATATCAATGTTGTGATAAATACCTTGTTTGGCCGGGAAGACCAGCAGTTCCGTTTTCGCCAGATTTAGTTGAAGATGATAATCCTTCATCCATGTGGATATGTCAGCGAGACAATCCGAGATCCGCGTCGAGACAGTAGGGTCGTCGGGCGGGAAGGACAGATAGAGTTGAGTATCATCCGCATAGCAGTGATATGAAAAGCCTTGTGAGCGGATGATCGGGCCCAGTGAGGTGGTGTATATGGCAAAGAGGAGGGGTCCTAGCACCGAGCCTTGGGGCACCCCTGTGGTGAGGTTGTGAGGCACAGACAGCTGGCCTCGCCATGTCACACTGAACGAGCGCCCAGTAAGGTAAGATTCGAACCAGGAAAGTGCACTGCCCGTTATGCCCATGCTTGAGAGTATGGACAGGAGTATGCAATGATTGACAGTGTCAAAAGCAGCTGATAAGTCTAGCAGAATGAGGACCGAGGATTTGGCAGCAGCTCTAGCAGTTTTTAAGGCCTCTGTCACAGACAACAGGGCTGTTTAAGTGGAGTGACCACTTTTGAAGCCAAATTGAAGTGTATCAAGAAGGTTGTTTCTTGACAGGTACTCTGTAACCTGTCTAGAGACCGCCCTCTCTAAGGTTTTGGAAAGGAATGGGAGGAGAGAGACCGGCCGATAGTTTCCTACTTGATTGGGATCGAGTGAGGGTTTTTTGAGCAGTGGTGCGACCCGAGCCGATTTGAAAGCGGAAGGGAAAGTGCCGGAAGTTAGGGAAGAATTAATCACGTGTGATTGCCGGGGTGATAGTCGGTGATATGGCTTGAAGGAGGTTGGATGGGATCGGATATAGCGGACAGGTAGTAGGACGGCTACATGTTAGTAGTTTAGATACCTCACTTTCAGCGAGGGGGTTGAAACCAGGGAACGATGAGCCTAGGGCTGGAGAAGACAGGTTGTGAGTAAATTGTTTAGTGAATTGGCTGCTGATGGCTGCCACTTTGTTAGTAAAAAAGGAGGCAAGGCAGTCAGCAGTGAGGTTAGTAGCTGGGGGAGGTGGTGGAGGGTAAAGCAGAGACTTGAAGGTGGTGAATAACTTACGTGTGTCTGTGGCACCGTTGATCCTATCGTTGAAGAAGGCCTTCTTGGCAGCAGTGATGCCGGAAGAGAAGGAGGACAGCAGTGTCTGGTAGCTAGCAAGATCCTCAGTTGTTTTGGATTTGTGCCATTTCCTCTCGGCTGCTCTGAGGTCAGTGCGCGTTGTCCGGAGGGTGTCAGTCAGCCAAGGGTGCGACTGGGTTGAACGAGCAGGTCTGGTGGATAGTGGACACAGGATATACAGACATGAGCTCAAGGTGGAGCAGAGGGAGTCAGTGGCATCATTAACCTGCAGAGAGGAGAAAGTGCCATGGGGTGGAAGAGAAGAGGAGAGCACAGAGGAGAAGTGGGTGGGAGACAAGTTGCGGAGATTGCTGCGGATAGTAACCATGGGTGGGGAGGTGGGGGGTTGTTTTGGTAGCTGGACATTGAAGTGGATGAAGAAGTGGTCAGAGAGATGAAGAGGAGTGACCCATAGGTTGTCGGTGGTACAGCTCCGAGCAAGAATGAGATCAAGCTCTTTGCCAGCCTTGTGAGTCGGTGGAGTCGGGATCTGTCTTAGGTCGAACGAGCGAACCAAAGACAGGAAGTCAGCCGAGCTCGCACTGTCCAAGTGAATGTTCATGTCTCCGAGGACGAGCATGGGACACTCGTGCTCAGGGATTGATGACAGCAGGGTGTCAAGCTCATGTAGGAAGTCACCTAGTTGTCCTGGTGGACGGTAGATGATGACCACATAGGCTTTCACCGGAGCAGTCACCAAGACGGCGTGATATTCAAAGGAGGCAAAGTTGTTTAAAGGCAGCAGTGGATTAAATATCCATGTGTTGGAAATTAGCAGGCCAGTCCCACCACCACGGCCAGATGGTCTGGATGTGTGGGAGAATGAGTAGTTAGTGGAGAGTGCAGCCGGGGTTGCGCTATCTTCCGGTTTAATCCATGTCTCAGTGAGAGCAAGGAGCTCTAAGGAGAGTTGGTTGGCATGACCAGAAATGAAGTCTGCCTTGTTAACTGCAGATCGACAATTCCACAAGCCAACAGAGAAGGGGGTCTTTGCAGAAGATGTTTGCTGCAGGGACCTGAGGTTACCCGGATTGCATCGGCGTATGGTATAACGACGCTTTCTGGGTGACCTTGAAGTTGTAGGGATGCGGTAGTAGCACACTTTGTATGGAGTGAGAGAAAGAAGGCAGGTTTGCCTTGTTCGGTGTCCTTGCTTCGGTTGACGTGCAGAGGTAGACGTGTGTCTTTACACAGAGCGTCTTCACACGAGAGCGACTACAAATGGGCCAACGCTTGAAGGGCAGGACCATAAATAGGTGATAGAATACAGCTGCTCGTGTGATTAGGGTTGCACCTGGCAAAGAGCACGCCCACATAAGAGAGGACTTACCTGAATAGGGGGTGTGTCTGGAACACAAGCTTGTTGGCAGATCAGCAAATAGCAGTGAAATGTACAGAGTCAATCCAGTAGTCCAAGTTGCAATACTACAATACGAGCAGTGATACACTACACAGCAACCTCAGCACTAGAGCTCGACTCAGAGTTAGCTCGACTCAGATTGAAAGTAAGAAAGATTGAAAGAAATATTGAACGAAAGATTGAAAGAAAGGATGAAAGAAAGATTGAAAGAAAGATTGAAAAAAAGAAAGATTGAAAGAAAGATTGAACGACTGAAGAAAAGAATGAAAGAAAGATTGAAAGAAAGATTGAAAGAAAGAAATATTGAAGGAAAGATTGAAAGATTGAATGATTGAAAGAAAGACTGAAAGAAAGATTGACCGACAGAAAGATTGAAAGAAAGAATGAAAGAAAGATTGAAAGAAAGAATGAAAGAAAGATTGAAAGATTAAACAATTGAAAGAAAGATTGCAAGAAAGATTGAAAAAAGAAAGATTGAAAGAAAGAATAAAAGAAAGATTGAAAGAAAGATGGAAAGAAAGAAAGATTGAAAGAAATAACAAAAGAAAGACTGAAAGAAAGAATGAAAGGCAGATTGAAAGAAAGATTGAAAGTAAGAAAAATTGAAAAAAAGAATGAAAGAAAGATTGAAAGATTGCAAGAAAGAATGAAAGAAATATTGAAAGATTGAAATATTGAAAGAAAGAATGAAAGAAAGATTGAAAGATTGAAATAAAGATTGAAAGTTTGAAAGAAAGATTGAAAGAAAGATTTAAAGAAAGAAAGAAAGATTGAAAGAAAGATTGAAAGAAAGATTGAAAGAAAGAAAGAATGACGGACAGAAAGATTGAAAGAAAGAATGAAAGAAAGATTGAAAAAAGATTGAAAGACTGAAAGAAAGAATGAAAGAAACATTGAAAGATTAAACAATTGAAAGAAAGATTGCAAGAAAGAAGGAAAGAATGAAAGATTGAAATAATGATTAAAAGTTTGAAAGAAAGTTTGAAAGAAAGATTTAAACAAAGAAAGATTGAAAGTAAGAAAGATTGAAAGAAATATTGAACGAAAGATTGAAAGAAAGGATGAAAGAAAGATTGAAAGAAAGATTGAAAAAAAGAAAGATTGAAAGAATGATTGAACGACTGAAGGAAAGAATGAAAGAAAGATTGAAAAAAAGATTGAAAGAAAAAAATATTGAAGGAAAGATTGAAAGATTGAATGACTGAAAGAAAGACTGAAAGAAAGATTGACAGACAGAAAGATTGAAAGAAAGAATGAAAGAAAGATTGAAAGAAAGCATGAAAGAAAGATTGAAAGTTTGAAAGAAAGATTGAAAGAAAGATTTAAAGAAAGATTGAAAGACTGAAAGAAAGAATGAAAGGCAGATTGAAAGAAAGATTGAAAGTAAGAAAGATTGAAAGAAAGAATGAAAGAAAGATTGAAAGATTGCAAGAAAGAATGAAAGAAATATTGAAAGATTGAAATATTGAAAGAAAGAATGAAAGAAAGATTGAAAGATTGAAAGAAAGATTGAAAGAAAGATTGAAAGATTGAAATAAAGATTGAAAGTTTGAAAGAAAGATTGAAAGAAAGATTTAAAGAAAGAATGAAACAAAGATTGAAATAAAGAATGAAAGAAAGATTGAAAGAAAGATTGAAAGAAAGAAAGATTGAAAGATTGAATGATTGAAAGAAAGACTGAAAGAAAGAATGACGGACAGAAAGATTGAAAGAAAGAATGAAAGAAAGATTGAAAAAAAGATTGAAAGACTGAAAGAAAGAATGAAAGAAACATTGAAAGATTAAACAATTGAAAGAAAGATTGCAAGAAAGATGGAAAGTAAGATTGAAAGAAATAAAGATTGAAAGAAATAACAAAAGAAAGATTGAAAGAAATAATGAAAGAAAGATTGAAAGACTGAAAGAAAGAATGAAAGGCAGATTGAAAGAAAGATTGAAAGTAAGAAAAATTGAAAGAAAGAATCAAAGAAAGATTGAAAGATTGCAAGAAAGAATGAAAGAAATATTGAAAGATTGAAATATTGAAAGAAAGAATGAAAGAAAGATTGAAAGAAAGATTGAAAGAAAGATTGAAAGAATGATTTAAACAAAGAAAGATTGAAAGTAAGAAAGATTGAAAGAAATATTGAACGAAAGATTGAAAGAAAGGATGAAAGAAAGATTGAAAGAAAGATTGAAAGATTGAAATATTGAAAGAAAGAATGAAAGAAAGATTGAAAGATTGAAAGATTGAAAGATTGAAAGATTGAAATAAAGATTGAACGTTTGAAAGAAAGATTGAAAGAAAGATTTAAAGAAAGATTGAAAGACTGAAAGAAAAAATGAAAGGCAGATTGAAAGAAAGTAAGAAAGATTGAAAGAAAGAATGAAAGAAAGATTGAAAGATTGCAAGAAAGAATGAAAGAAATATTGAAAGATTGAAATATTGAAAGAAAGAATGAAAGAAAGATTGAAAGATTGAAAGAAAGATTGAAAGAAAGATTGAAATAAAGATTGAAAGTTTGAAAGAAAGAAAGAAAGATTGAAAGATAGATTGAAAGAAAGATTGAAAGAAAGAATGAAACAAAGATTGAAATAAAGAATGAAAGAAAGATTGAAAGAAAGATTGAAAGAAAGAAAGATTGAAAGATTGAATGATTGAAAGAAAGACTGAAAGAAAGAATGACGGACAGAAAGATTGAAAGAAAGAATGAAAGAAAGATTGAAAAAAAGATTGAAAGATTAAACAATTGAAAGAAAGATTGCAAGAAAGATGGAAAGAATGAAAGATTGAAATAATGATTGAAAGTTTGAAAGAAAGATTGAAAGAAAGATTGAAAGATATAAAGAAAGAATGAAAGAAAGATTGAAAGATTGAAATATTGAAAGAAAGAACGAAAGAAAGATTGAAAGATTGAAAGAAAGATTGAAAGAAATATTTAAAGAAAGAAAGATTGAATGATTGAATGATTGAAAGAAAGACTGAAAGAAAGAATGACGCACAGAAAGATTGAAAGAAAGAATGAAAGAAAGATTGAAAAAAAGATTGATAGACTGAAAGAAAGAATGAAAGAAACATTGAAAGATTAAACAATTGAAAGAAAGATTGCAAGAAAGATGGAAAGAATGAAAGATTGAAATAATGATTGAAAGTTTGAAAGAAAGTTTGAAAGAGAGATTTAAACAAAGAAAGATTGAAAGTAAGAAAGATTGAAAGAATTACTGAAAGAAAGATTGAAAGATTGAAAGAAAGAATGAAAGAAAGATTGAAAGATTGAAATATTGAAAGAAAGATTGAATGTTTGAAAAAAGATTGAAAGTATAAAAGATCGAAAGAAATATTTAAAGAAAGATTGAAAGATTGAAAGAAAGAATGAAAGAACGATTGAAAGAAAGAATGAATGAATGAAAGAAAGAATGAAAGATTAAACAATTGAAAGAAAGATTGGAAGAAAGATTGAAAAAAGAAATATTGAAAGAAAGAATGAAAGAAAGATTGAAAGAAAGTTGGAAAGAAAGATTGAAAGAAAGAAAGATTGAAAGAAATAATGAAAGAAAGATTGAACGATTGAAAGAAATATTGAAAGATAGAAAAATTGAAAGTAAGAAAGATTGAAAGCAAGATTGAAAGATTGAAAGTAAGAATGAAAGAAAGATTGAAAGATTGACAGAATGATTGAAAAAAAGATTGAAAGACTAAAAGAAAGAATGAAAGAAAGATTGAAAGATTGAAAGATTGAAAGAAAGATTGAATGTTTGAAAGAAAGTTTGAAAGAAAGTTTTAAAGAAAGAAAGATTTAAAGAAATATTGAAAGAAAGATTGAACGATTGAAAGAAAGATTGAAAGATTGAAAGATTGAAATAATGATTGAAAGTTTGAAAGAAAGATTGAAAGAAAGATTTAAGGAAAGAAAGATTGAAAGTAAGAAAGATTGAAAGAAATATTGAAAGAAAGATTGAAAGATTGAAAGAAAGATTGAAAGAACGACTGAAAGAAAGAATGAAAGAATGAAACAAAGATTGAAAGATTGAAAGAAAGATTGAAAGAAAGATTTAAAGAAAGATTGAAAGACTGAAATAAAGAATGAAAGGCAGATTGAAAGAAAGATTGAAAGTAAGAAAGATTGAAAGAAAGAATGAAAGAAAGATTGAAAGATTGCAAGAAAGAATGAAAGAAATATTGAAAGAAAGAATGAAAGAAAGATTGAAAGATTGAAAGAAAGATTGAAAGATTGAAAGATTGAAATAAAGATTGAAAGTTTGAAAGAAAGATTGAAAGAAAGATTTAAAGAAAGATTGAAAGACTGAAAGAAAGAATGAAAGGCAGATTGAAAGAAAGATTGAAAGTAAGAAAGATTGAAAGAAAGAATGAAAGAAAGATTGAAAGATTGCAAGAAAGAATGAAAGAAATATTGAAAGATTGAAATATTGAAAGAAAGAATGAAAGAAAGATTGAAAGATTGAAAGAAAGATTGAAAGAAAGATTGAAATAAAGATTGAAAGTTTGAAAGAAAGAAAGAAAGATTGAAAGAAAGATTGAAAGAAAGATTGAAAGAAAGAATGAAACAAAGATTGAAATAAAGAATGAAAGAAAGATTGAAAGAAAGATTGAAAGAAAGAAAGATTGAAAGACTGAATGATTGAAAGAAAGACTGAAAGAAAGAATGACGGACAGAAAGATTGAAAGAAAGAATGAAAGAAAGATTGAAAAAAAGATTGAAAGATTAAACAATTGAAAGAAAGATTGCAAGAAAGATGGAAAGAATGAAAGATTGAAATAATGATTGAAAGTTTGAAAGAAAGATTGAAAGAAAGATTGAAAGATATAAAGAAAGAATGAAAGAAAGATTGAAAGATTGAAATATTGAAAGAAAGAATGAAAGAAAGATTGAAAGATTGAAAGAAAGATTGAAAGAAAGATTTAAAGAAAGAAAGATTGAATGATTGAATGATTGAAAGAAAGACTGAAAGAAAGAATGACGCACAGAAAGATTGAAAGAAAGAATGAAAGAAAGATTGAAAAAAAGATTGATAGACTGAAAGAAAGAATGAAAGAAACATTGAAAGATTAAACAATTGAAAGAAAGATTGCAAGAAAGATGGAAAGAATGAAAGATTGAAATAATGATTGAAAGTTTGAAAGAAAGTTTGAAAGAGAGATTTAAACAAAGAAAGATTGAAAGTAAGAAAGATTGAAAGAATTAATGAAAGAAAGATTGAAAGATTGAAAGAAAGAATGAAAGAAAGATTGAAAGATTGAAATATTGAAAGAAAGATTGAATGTTTGAAAAAAGATTGAAAGTATTAAAGATCGAAAGAAATATTTAAAGAAAGATTGAAAGATTGAAAGAAAGAATGAAAGAACGATTGAAAGAAAGAATGAATGAATGAAAGAAAGAATGAAAGATTAAACAATTGAAAGAAAGATTGGAAGAAAGATTGAAAAAAGAAATATTGAAAGAAAGAATGAAAGAAAGATTGAAAGAAAGTTGGAAAGAAAGATTGAAAGAAAGAAATATTGAAAGAAATAATGAAAGAAAGATTGAACGATTGAAAGAAATATTGAAAGATAGAAAAATTGAAAGTATAAAGATTGAAAGCAAGATTGAAAGATTGAAAGTAAGAATGAAAGAAAGATTGAAAGATTGACAGAATGATTGAAAAAAAGATTGAAAGACTGAAAGAAAGAATGAAAGAAAGATTGAAAGATTGAAAGATTGAAAGAAAGATTGAAAGAAAGATTGAAAGATTGCAAGAAAGAATGAAAGAAATATTGAAAGATTGAAATATTGAAAGAAAGAATGAAAGAAAGATTGAAAGATTGAAAGAAAGATTGAAAGAAAGATTGAAATAAAGATTGAAAGTTTGAAAGAAAGAAAGAAAGATTGAAAGAAAGATTGAAAGAAAGATTGAAAGAAAGAATGAAACAAAGATTGAAATAAAGAATGAAAGAAAGATTGAAAGAAAGATTGAAAGAAAGAAAGATTGAAAGATTGAATGATTGAAAGAAAGACTGAAAGAAAGAATGACGGACAGAAAGATTGAAAGAAAGAATGAAAGAAAGATTGAAAAAAAGATTGAAAGATTAAACAATTGAAAGAAAGATTGCAAGAAAGATGGAAAGAATGAAAGATTGAAATAATGATTGAAAGTTTGAAAGAAAGATTGAACGAAAGATTGAAAGATATAAAGAAAGAATGAAAGAAAGATTGAAAGATTGAAATATTGAAAGAAAGAATGAAAGAAAGATTGAAAGATTGAAAGAAAGATTGAAAGAAAGATTTAAAGAAAGAAAGATTGAATGATTGAATGATTGAAAGAAAGACTGAAAGAAAGAATGACGCACAGAAAGATTGAAAGAAAGAATGAAAGAAAGATTGAAAAAAAGATTGATAGACTGAAAGAAAGAATGAAAGAAACATTGAAAGATTAAACAATTGAAAGAAAGATTGCAAGAAAGATGGAAAGAATCAAAGATTGAAATAATGATTGAAAGTTTGAAAGAAAGTTTGAAAGAGAGATTTAAACAAAGAAAGATTGAAAGTAAGATAGATTGAAAGAATTAATGAAAGAAAGATTGAAAGATTGAAAGAAAGAATGAAAGAAAGATTGAAAGATTGAAATATTGAAAGAAAGATTGAATGTTTGAAAAAAGATTGAAAGTATTAAAGATCGAAAGAAATATTTAAAGAAAGATTGAAAGATTGAAAGAAAGAATGAAAGAACGATTGAAAGAAAGAATGAATGAATGAAAGAAAGAATGAAAGATTAAACAATTGAAAGAAAGATTGGAAGAAAGATTGAAAAAAGAAATATTGAAAGAAAGAATGAAAGAAAGATTGAAAGAAAGTTGGAAAGAAAGATTGAAAGAAAGAAATATTGAAAGAAATAATGAAAGAAAGATTGAACGATTGAAAGAAATATTGAAAGATAGAAAAATTGAAAGTAAGAAAGATTGAAAGCAAGATTGAAAGATTGAAAGTAAGAATGAAAGAAAGATTGAAAGATTGACAGAATGATTGAAAAAAAGATTGAAAGACTGAAAGAAAGAATGAAAGAAAGATTGAAAGATTGAAAGATTGAAAGAAAGATTGAATGTTTGAAAGAAAGTTTGAAAGAAAGATTTAAAGAAAGAAAGATTTAAAGAAATATTGAAAGAAAGATTGAACGATTGAAAGAAAGATTGAAAGATTGAAAGATTGAAATAATGATTGAAAGTTTGAAAGAAAGATTGAAAGAAAGATTTAAGGAAAGAAAGATTGAAAGTAAGAAAGATTGAAAGAAAGATTGAAAGATTGAAAGATTGAAAGAAAGAATGAAAAATTGAAAGAAAGAATGAAAGAACGACTGAAAGAAAGAATGAAAGAATGAAAGAAAGATTGAAAGATTGAAAGAAAGATTGAAAGAAAGATTTAAAGAAAGATTGAAAGAACGAATGTAAGAAAGATTGAAAGATTGAAAGATTGAAATAAAGATTGAAAGTTTGAAAGAAAGATTGAAAGAAAGATTTAAAGAAAGAAAGATTGAAAGAAATATTGAAAGAAAGATTGAAAGAAATAACAAAAGAAAGATTGAAAGAAAGAATGAAAGAAAGATTGAACGATTGGAAGAAATATTGAAAGAAAGATAGATTGAAAGTAAGATAGATTGAAAGAAAGAATGAAAGAAAGATTGAAATATTTAAAGAATGAATGAAAGAAAGATTGAAAGATTGAAATATTGAAAGAAAGAATGAAAGAAAGATTGAAAGATTGAAATAAAGATTGAAAGTTTGAAAGAAAGATTGAAAGAAAGATTTAAAGAAAGATTGAAAGACTGAAAGAAAGAATGAAAGGCAGATTGAAAGAAAGATTGAAAGTAAGAAAGATTGAAAGAAAGAATGAAAGAAAGATTGAAAGATTGCAAGAAAGAATGAAAGAAATATTGAAAGATTGAAATAAAGATTGAAAGTTTGAAAGAAAGATTGAAAGAAAGATTTAAAGAAAGAATGAAACAAAGATTGAAATAAAGAATGAAAGAAAGATTGAAAGAAAGATTGAAAGAAAGAAAGATTGAAAGATTGAATGATTGAAAGAAAGACTGAAAGAAAGAATGACGGACAGAAAGATTGAAAGAAAGAATGAAAGAAAGATTGAAAAAAAGATTGAAAGACTGAAAGAAAGAATGAAAGAAACATTGAAAGATTAAACAATTGAAAGAAAGATTGCAAGAAAGATGGAAAGTAAGATTGAAAGAAATAAAGATTGAAAGAAATAACAAAAGAAAGATTGAAAGAAATAATGAAAGAAAGATTGAAAGACTGAAAGAAAGAATGAAAGGCAGATTGAAAGAAAGATTGAAAGTAAGAAAAATTGAAAGAAAGAATCAAAGAAAGATTGAAAGATTGCAAGAAAGAATGAAAGAAATATTGAAAGATTGAAATATTGAAAGAAAGAATGAAAGAAAGATTGAAAGAAAGATTGAAAGAAAGATTGAAAGAATGATTTAAACAAAGAAAGATTAAAAGTAAGAAAGATTGAAAGAAATATTGAACGAAAGATTGAAAGAAAGGATGAAAGAAAGATTGAAAGAAAGATTGAAAGATTGAAATATTGAAAGAAAGAATGAAAGAAAGATTGAAAGATTGAAAGATTGAAAGATTGAAAGATTGAAATAAAGATTGAACGTTTGAAAGAAAGATTGAAAGAAAGATTTAAAGAAAGATTGAAAGACTGAAAGAAAAAATGAAAGGCAGATTGAAAGAAAGTAAGAAAGATTGAAAGAAAGAATGAAAGAAAGATTGAAAGATTGCAAGAAAGAATGAAAGAAATATTGAAAGATTGAAATATTGAAAGAAAGAATGAAAGAAAGATTGAAAGATTGAAAGAAAGATTGAAAGAAAGATTGAAATAAAGATTGAAATAAAGATTGAAAGTTTGAAAGAAAGAAAGAAAGATTGAAAGATAGATTGAAAGAAAGATTGAAAGAAAGAATGAAACAAAGATTGAAATAAAGAATGAAAGAAAGATTGAAAGAAAGATTGAAAGAAAGAAAGATTGAAAGATTGAATGATTGAAAGAAAGACTGAAAGAAAGAATGACGGACAGAAAGATTGAAAGAAAGAATGAAAGAAAGATTGAAAAAAAGATTGAAAGATTAAACAATTGAAAGAAAGATTGCAAGAAAGATGGAAAGAATGAAAGATTGAAATAATGATTGAAAGTTTGAAAGAAAGATTGAAAGAAAGATTGAAAGATATAAAGAAAGAATGAAAGAAAGATTGAAAGATTGAAATATTGAAAGAAAGAATGAAAGAAAGATTGAAAGATTGAAAGAAAGATTGAAAGAAAGATTTAAAGAAAGAAAGATTGAATGATTGAATGATTGAAAGAAAGACTGAAAGAAAGAATGACGCACAGAAAGATTGAAAGAAAGAATGAAAGAAAGATTGAAAAAAAGATTGATAGACTGAAAGAAAGAATGAAAGAAACATTGAAAGATTAAACAATTGAAAGAAAGATTGCAAGAAAGATGGAAAGAATGAAAGATTGAAATAATGATTGAAAGTTTGAAAGAAAGTTTGAAAGAGAGATTTAAACAAAGAAAGATTGAAAGTAAGAAAGATTGAAAGAATTACTGAAAGAAAGATTGAAAGATTGAAAGAAAGAATGAAAGAAAGATTGAAAGATTGAAATATTGAAAGAAAGATTGAATGTTTGAAAAAAGATTGAAAGTATTAAAGATCGAAAGAAATATTTAAAGAAAGATTGAAAGATTGAAAGAAAGAATGAAAGAACGATTGAAAGAAAGAATGAATGAATGAAAGAAAGAATGAAAGATTAAACAATTGAAAGAAAGATTGGAAGAAAGATTGAAAAAAGAAAAATTGAAAGAAAGAATGAAAGAAAGATTGAAAGAAAGTTGGAAAGAAAGATTGAAAGAAAGAAAGATTGAAAGAAATAATGAAAGAAAGATTGAACGATTGAAAGAAATATTGAAAGATAGAAAAATTGAAAGTAAGAAAGATTGAAAGAAAGATTGAAAGATTGAAAGTAAGAATGAAAGAAAGATTGAAAGATTGACAGAATGATTGAAAAAAAGATTGAAAGACTAAAAGAAAGAATGAAAGAAAGATTGAAAGATTGAAAGATTGAAAGAAAGATTGAATGTTTGAAAGAAAGTTTGAAAGAAAGATTTAAAGAAAGAAAGATTTAAAGAAATATTGAAAGAAAGATTGAACGATTGAAAGAAAGATTGAAAGATTGAAAGATTGAAATAATGATTGAAAGTTTGAAAGAAAGATTGAAAGAAAGATTTAAGGAAAGAAAGATTGAAAGTAAGAAAGATTGAAAGAAATATTGAAAGAAAGATTGAAAGATTGAAAGAAAGATTGAAAGAACGACTGAAAGAAAGAATGAAAGAATGAAAGAAAGATTGAAAGATTGAAAGAAAGATTGAAAGAAAGATTTAAAGAAAGATTGAAAGAACGAATGTAAGAAAGATTGAAAGATTGAAAGATTGAAATAAAGATTGAAAGTTTGAAAGAAAGATTGAAAGAAAGATTTAAAGAAAGAAAGATTGAAAGAAATATTGAAAGAAATATTGAAAGAAATAACAAAAGAAAGATTGAAAGAAAGAATGAAAGAAAGATTGAACGATTGGAAGAAATATTGAAAGAAAGATAGATTGAAAGTAAGATAGATTGAAAGAAAGAATGAAAGAAAGATTGAAAGAAAGAATGAAAGAAAGATTGAAAGATTTAAAGAATGAATGAAAGAAAGATTGAAAGATTGAAATATTGAAAGAAAGAATGAAAGAAAGATTGAAAGATTGAAAGAAAGATTGAAAGATTGAAAGATTGAAATAAAGATTGAAAGTTTGAAAGAAAGATTGAAAGAAAGATTTAAAGAAAGATTGAAAGACTGAAAGAAAGAATGAAAGGCAGATTGAAAGAAAGATTGAAAGTAAGAAAGATTGAAAGAAAGAATGAAAGAAAGATTGAAAGATTGCAAGAAAGAATGAAAGAAATATTGAAAGATTGAAATATTGAAAGAAAGAATGAAAGAAAGATTGAAAGATTGAAAGAAAGATTGAAAGAAAGATTGAAATAAAGATTGAAAGTTTGAAAGAAAGAAAGAAAGATTGAAAGAAAGATTGAAAGAAAGATTGAAAGAAAGAATGAAACAAAGATTGAAATAAAGAATGAAAGAAAGATTGAAAGAAAGATTGAAAGAAAGAAAGATTGAAAGACTGAATGATTGAAAGAAAGACTGAAAGAAAGAATGACGGACAGAAAGATTGAAAGAAAGAATGAAAGAAAGATTGAAAAAAAGATTGAAAGATTAAACAATTGAAAGAAAGATTGCAAGAAAGATGGAAAGAATGAAAGATTGAAATAATGATTGAAAGTTTGAAAGAAAGATTGAAAGAAAGATTGAAAGATATAAAGAAAGAATGAAAGAAAGATTGAAAGATTGAAATATTGAAAGAAAGAATGAAAGAAAGATTGAAAGATTGAAAGAAAGATTGAAAGAAAGATTTAAAGAAAGAAAGATTGAATGATTGAATGATTGAAAGAAAGACTGAAAGAAAGAATGACGCACAGAAAGATTGAAAGAAAGAATGAAAGAAAGATTGAAAGATTGAAAGATTGAAAGAAAGATTGAAAGAAAGATTGAAAGATTGCAAGAAAGAATGAAAGAAATATTGAAAGATTGAAATATTGAAAGAAAGAATGAAAGAAAGATTGAAAGATTGAAAGAAAGATTGAAAGAAAGATTGAAATAAAGATTGAAAGTTTGAAAGAAAGAAAGAAAGATTGAAAGAAAGATTGAAAGAAAGATTGAAAGAAAGAATGAAACAAAGATTGAAATAAAGAATGAAAGAAAGATTGAAAGAAAGATTGAAAGAAAGAAAGATTGAAAGATTGAATGATTGAAAGAAAGACTGAAAGAAAGAATGACGGACAGAAAGATTGAAAGAAAGAATGAAAGAAAGATTGAAAAAAAGATTGAAAGATTAAACAATTGAAAGAAAGATTGCAAGAAAGATGGAAAGAATGAAAGATTGAAATAATGATTGAAAGTTTGAAAGAAAGATTGAAAGAAAGATTGAAAGATATAAAGAAAGAATGAAAGAAAGATTGAAAGATTGAAATATTGAAAGAAAGAATGAAAGAAAGATTGAAAGATTGAAAGAAAGATTGAAAGAAAGATTTAAAGAAAGAAAGATTGAATGATTGAATGATTGAAAGAAAGACTGAAAGAAAGAATGACGCACAGAAAGATTGAAAGAAAGAATGAAAGAAAGATTGAAAAAAAGATTGATAGACTGAAAGAAAGAATGAAAGAAACATTGAAAGATTAAACAATTGAAAGAAAGATTGCAAGAAAGATGGAAAGAATCAAAGATTGAAATAATGATTGAAAGTTTGAAAGAAAGTTTGAAAGAGAGATTTAAACAAAGAAAGATTGAAAGTAAGATAGATTGAAAGAATTAATGAAAGAAAGATTGAAAGATTGAAAGAAAGAATGAAAGAAAGATTGAAAGATTGAAATATTGAAAGAAAGATTGAATGTTTGAAAAAAGATTGAAAGTATTAAAGATCGAAAGAAATATTTAAAGAAAGATTGAAAGATTGAAAGAAAGAATGAAAGAACGATTGAAAGAAAGAATGAATGAATGAAAGAAAGAATGAAAGATTAAACAATTGAAAGAAAGATTGGAAGAAAGATTGAAAAAAGAAATATTGAAAGAAAGAATGAAAGAAAGATTGAAAGAAAGTTGGAAAGAAAGATTGAAAGAAAGAAATATTGAAAGAAATAATGAAAGAAAGATTGAACGATTGAAAGAAATATTGAAAGATAGAAAAATTGAAAGTAAGAAAGATTGAAAGCAAGATTGAAAGATTGAAAGTAAGAATGAAAGAAAGATTGAAAGATTGACAGAATGATTGAAAAAAAGATTGAAAGACTGAAAGAAAGAATGAAAGAAAGATTGAAAGATTGAAAGATTGAAAGAAAGATTGAATGTTTGAAAGAAAGTTTGAAAGAAAGATTTAAAGAAAGAAAGATTTAAAGAAATATTGAAAGAAAGATTGAACGATTGAAAGAAAGATTGAAAGATTGAAAGATTGAAATAATGATTGAAAGTTTGAAAGAAAGATTGAAAGAAAGATTTAAGGAAAGAAAGATTGAAAGTAAGAAAGATTGAAAGAAATATTGAAAGAAAGATTGAAAGATTGAAAGAAAGATTGAAAGAAAGAATGAAAGAAAGATTGAAAGAAAGATTGAAAAAAAGAAAGATTGAAAGAAAGATTGAAAGACTGAAGGTAAGAATGAAAGAAAGATTGAAAGAAAGATTGAAAGAAAGATTGAAAGAAAGAAAGATTGAAAGAAAGATTGAAAGATTGAAAGATTGAAAGAAAGAATGAAAAATTGAAAGAAATAATGAAAGAACGACTGAAAGAAAGAATGAAAGAATGAAAGAAAGATTGAAAGATTGAAAGAAAGATTGAAAGAAAGATTTAAAGAAAGATTGAAAGAACGAATGTAAGAAAGATTGAAAGATTGAAAGATTGAAATAAAGATTGAAAGTTTGAAAGAAAGATTGAAAGAAAGATTTAAAGAAAGAAAGATTGAAAGAAATATTGAAAGAAAGATTGAAAGAAATAACAAAAGAAAGATTGAAAGAAAGAATGAAAGAAAGATTGAAAAAAAGATTGAAAGATTAAACAATTGAAAGAAAGATTGCAAGAAAGATGGAAAGAATGAAAGATTGAAATAATGATTGAAAGTTTGAAAGAAAGATTGAAAGAAAGATTGAAAGATATAAAGAAAGAATGAAAGAAAGATTGAAAGATTGAAATATTGAAAGAAAGAATGAAAGAAAGATTGAAAGATTGAAAGAAAGATTGAAAGAAAGATTTAAAGAAAGAAAGATTGAATGATTGAATGATTGAAAGAAAGACTGAAAGAAAGAATGACGCACAGAAAGATTGAAAGAAAGAATGAAAGAAAGATTGAAAGATTGAAAGATTGAAAGAAAGATTGAAAGAAAGATTGAAAGATTGCAAGAAAGAATGAAAGAAATATTGAAAGATTGAAATATTGAAAGAAAGAATGAAAGAAAGATTGAAAGATTGAAAGAAAGATTGAAAGAAAGATTGAAATAAAGATTGAAAGTTTGAAAGAAAGAAAGAAAGATTGAAAGAAAGATTGAAAGAAAGATTGAAAGAAAGAATGAAACAAAGATTGAAATAAAGAATGAAAGAAAGATTGAAAGAAAGATTGAAAGAAAGAAAGATTGAAAGATTGAATGATTGAAAGAAAGACTGAAAGAAAGAATGACGGACAGAAAGATTGAAAGAAAGAATGAAAGAAAGATTGAAAAAAAGATTGAAAGATTAAACAATTGAAAGAAAGATTGCAAGAAAGATGGAAAGAATGAAAGATTGAAATAATGATTGAAAGTTTGAAAGAAAGATTGAAAGAAAGATTGAAAGATATAAAGAAAGAATGAAAGAAAGATTGAAAGATTGAAATATTGAAAGAAAGAATGAAAGAAAGATTGAAAGATTGAAAGAAAGATTGAAAGAAAGATTTAAAGAAAGAAAGATTGAATGATTGAATGATTGAAAGAAAGACTGAAAGAAAGAATGACGCACAGAAAGATTGAAAGAAAGAATGAAAGAAAGATTGAAAAAAAGATTGATAGACTGAAAGAAAGAATGAAAGAAACATTGAAAGATTAAACAATTGAAAGAAAGATTGCAAGAAAGATGGAAAGAATCAAAGATTGAAATAATGATTGAAAGTTTGAAAGAAAGTTTGAAAGAGAGATTTAAACAAAGAAAGATTGAAAGTAAGATAGATTGAAAGAATTAATGAAAGAAAGATTGAAAGATTGAAAGAAAGAATGAAAGAAAGATTGAAAGATTGAAATATTGAAAGAAAGATTGAATGTTTGAAAAAAGATTGAAAGTATTAAAGATCGAAAGAAATATTTAAAGAAAGATTGAAAGATTGAAAGAAAGAATGAAAGAACGATTGAAAGAAAGAATGAATGAATGAAAGAAAGAATGAAAGATTAAACAATTGAAAGAAAGATTGGAAGAAAGATTGAAAAAAGAAATATTGAAAGAAAGAATGAAAGAAAGATTGAAAGAAAGTTGGAAAGAAAGATTGAAAGAAAGAAATATTGAAAGAAATAATGAAAGAAAGATTGAACGATTGAAAGAAATATTGAAAGATAGAAAAATTGAAAGTAAGAAAGATTGAAAGCAAGATTGAAAGATTGAAAGTAAGAATGAAAGAAAGATTGAAAGATTGACAGAATGATTGAAAAAAAGATTGAAAGACTGAAAGAAAGAATGAAAGAAAGATTGAAAGATTGAAAGATTGAAAGAAAGATTGAATGTTTGAAAGAAAGTTTGAAAGAAAGATTTAAAGAAAGAAAGATTTAAAGAAATATTGAAAGAAAGATTGAACGATTGAAAGAAAGATTGAAAGATTGAAAGATTGAAATAATGATTGAAAGTTTGAAAGAAAGATTGAAAGAAAGATTTAAGGAAAGAAAGATTGAAAGTAAGAAAGATTGAAAGAAATATTGAAAGAAAGATTGAAAGATTGAAAGAAAGATTGAAAGAAAGAATGAAAGAAAGATTGAAAGAAAGATTGAAAAAAAGAAAGATTGAAAGAAAGATTGAAAGACTGAAGGTAAGAATGAAAGAAAGATTGAAAGAAAGATTGAAAGAAAGATTGAAAGAAAGAAAGATTGAAAGAAAGATTGAAAGATTGAAAGATTGAAAGAAAGAATGAAAAATTGAAAGAAATAATGAAAGAACGACTGAAAGAAAGAATGAAAGAATGAAAGAAAGATTGAAAGATTGAAAGAAAGATTGAAAGAAAGATTTAAAGAAAGATTGAAAGAACGAATGTAAGAAAGATTGAAAGATTGAAAGATTGAAATAAAGATTGAAAGTTTGAAAGAAAGATTGAAAGAAAGATTTAAAGAAAGAAAGATTGAAAGAAATATTGAAAGAAAGATTGAAAGAAATAACAAAAGAAAGATTGAAAGAAAGAATGAAAGAAAGATTGAACGATTGGAAGAAATATTGAAAGAAAGATAGATTGAAAGTAAGATAGATTGAAAGAAAGAATGAAAGAAAGATTGAAAGATTTAAAGAATGAATGAAAGAAAGATTGAAAGATTGAAATATTGAAAGAAAGAATGAAAGAAAGATTGAAAGATTGAAAGAAAGATTGAAAGATTGAAAGATTGAAATAAAGATTGAAAGTTTGAAAGAAAGATTGAAAGAAAGATTTAAAGAAAGATTGAAAGACTGAAAGAAAGAATGAAAGGCAGATTGAAAGAAAGATTGAAAGTAAGAAAGATTGAAAGAAAGAATGAAAGAAAGATTGAAAGATTGCAAGAAAGAATGAAAGAAATATTGAAAGATTGAAAGAAAGATTGAAAGAAAGATTGAAATAAAGGTTGAAAGTTTGAAAGAAAGATTGAAAGAAAGATTGAAAGAAAGAAAGAAATATTGAAAGAAAGATTGAAAGAAAGATTGAAAGAAAGAAAGATTGAAAGATTGAATGACGGACAGAAAGATTGAAAGAAAGAATGAAAGAAAGATTGAAAAAAAGATTGAAAGATTAAACAATTGAAAGAAAGATTGCAAGAAAGATGGAAAGAATGAAAGATTGAAATAATGATTGAATGTTTGAAAGAAAGATTGAAAGAAAGATTTAAACAAAGAAAAATTGAAAGTAAGAAAGATTGAAAGAAATATTGAACGAAAGATTGGAAGAAAGGATGAAAGAAAGATTGAAAGAAAGATTGAAAGAAAGATTGAAAGAAAGATGGAAAGAATGAAAGATTGAAAGAAAGATTGAAAGAAAGATTGAAAGAAATATTGAAAGAATGATTTAAACAAAGAAAGATTGAAAGTAAGAAAGATTGAAAGAAATGTTGAACGAAAGATTGGAAGAAAGGATGAAAGAAAGATTGAAAGAAAGATTGAAATACTGAAAGAAAGAATGAAAGAAAGATTGAAAGATTGAAAGAAAGATTGAAAGATTGAAAGATTGAAATAAAAATTGAAAGTTTGAAAGAAAGATTGAAAGAAAGATTTAAAGAAAGATTGAAAGACTGAAAGAAAAAATGAAAGGCAGATTGAAAGAAAGATTGAAAGATTGCAAGAAAGAATGAAAGAAATATTGAAAGATTGAAATATTGAAAGAAAGAATGAAAGAAAGATTGAAAGATTGAAAGAAAGATTGAAAGATTGAAAGATTGAAATAAAGATTGAAAGTTTGAAAGAAAGATTGAAAGAAAGAATGAAAGAAATATTGAAAGATTGAAATATTGAAAGAAAGAATGAAAGAAAGATTGAAAGATTGAAAGAAAGATTGAAAGATTGAAAGATTGAAATAAAGATTGAAAGTTTGAAAGAAAGATTGAAAGAAAGAATGAAAGAAAGATTGAAAGATTGCAAGAAAGAATGAAAGAAATATTGAAAGATTGAAATATTGAAAGAAAGAATGAAAGAAAGATTGAAAGATTGAAAGAAAGATTGAAAGAAAGATTGAAATAAAGATTGAAAGTTTGAAAGAAAGAATGAAAGATTGAAAGGAAGATTGAAAGAAAGATTGAAAGAAAGAATGAAACAAAGATTGAAATAAAGAATGAAAGAAAGATTGAAAGAAAGATTGAAAGAAAGAAAGATTGAAAGATTGAATGATTGAAAGAAAGACTGAAAGAAAGAATGACGGACAGAAAGATTGAAAGAAAGAATGAAAGAAAGATTGAAAAAAAGATTGAAAGATTAAACAATTGAAAGAAAGATTGCAAGAAAGATGGAAAGAATGAAAGATTGAAATAATGATTGAAAGTTTGAAAGAAAGATTGAAAGAAAGATTTAAACAAAGAAAGATTGAAAGTAAGAAAGATTGAAAGAAATATTGAACGAAAGATTGAAAGAAAGGATGAAATAAAGATTGAAAAAAAGATTGAAAGATTGAAAGAAAGATTGAAAGAATGATTTAAACAAAGAAAGATTGAAAGTAAGAAAGATTGAAAGAAATATTGAACGAAAGATTGAAAGAAAGGATGAAAGAAAGATTGAAAGAAAGATTGAAAAAAAGAAAGATTGAAAGAAAGATTGAACGACTGAAGGAAAGAATGAAAGAAAGATTGAAAGAAAGATTGAAAGAAAGATTAAAACAAAGAAAGATTGAACGTAAGAAAGTTTGAAAGAAATATTGAACGAAAGATTGAAAGAAAGGATGAAAGAAAGATTGAAAGAAAGATTGATAGATTGAAAGAAAGATTGAAAGAAAGATTGAAAGAATTAAATATTGAAATAATGATTGAAGTTTGAAAGAAAGATTGAAAGAAAGATTGAAAGAAAGAAAGATTGAAAGTATTAAAGATTGAAAGAAATATTGAAAAAAAGATTGAAAGACTGAAAGATAGAATGAAAGAAAGATTGAAAGATTGAAAGATTGAAAGAAAGAATGAAAGAAAGATTGAAAGATTGAAAGAAAGATTGAAAGAAAGATGGAAAGACTGAAAGAAATAATGAAATAAAGATTGTAAGAGAGAAAGATTGAAAGAAAAAAGATTGAAAGAAAGATTGAAAGAGAGAAAGATTGAAAGATTGAAAGAAAGATTGAAAGATTGAAGGAAAGGTTTAAAGAGAGAGTGAAAGACTGAAAGAAAGAATGAAAGAAAGAACAAAAGAGCGATTGAAAGATTGAAAGATTGAAAGAAAGAATGAAGGAAATTTTGAAAGATTGAAAGAAAGATTGAAAGATGGAAAGATTGAAAGAAAGATTGAAAGAGAGATTGAAAGAAAGAGTGAAAGAAAGATTGAAAAAAAAGAACGATCGAAAGAAAGAATGAATGAAAGATTGAAAGAAAGATTGAAAGAAAGATTACAAGATTGAAAGAAAGAATGAAAGAAAGATTGAACGATTGAAAGAAAGATTGATAGATTGAAAGTTTGAAAGAAATATTGAAAGAAAGATTGAACGACAAAGTGAAAGAAAGATTGAAAAAAGAAAGCTTGAAAGAAAGATTGAAAGATTGAAAGATAGATTGAAAGAAAGATTGAAAGATTGAAAGATTGAAAGAAAGATTAAAAGAAAGATTGAAAGATTGAAAGGTTGAAAGAAAAATTGAAAGAGAGATTGAAAGAAAGAGTGAGAGAAAGAATGAAAAAAAAGAAAGATTGAAAGAAAGATTGAAAGAAAGATTGAAAGATTGAAAGAAAGAATGAAAGAAAGATTCAAAGATTGAATGAAAGAAAGATTGAACGACAGAGTGAAAGAAAGACTGAAAAAAAAGAAAGATTGAAAGAAAGATTGAAAGAAAGCTTGAAAGAAAGATGAAAGATTGAAAGAAAGATTGAAAGGAAGAGTGAAAGAAAGATTGAAACTTTGAAAGAAAGATTTAAAGAAACATTGAAAGATTGAAAGAAAGAATGAAAGAAAGATTGAAAGATTGAAAGAAAGAATGAAAGAAAGATTGAAAGATTGAATGAAAGAAAGATTGAACGACAGAGTGAAAGAAAGATTGAAAAAAAGAAAGATTGAAAAAAAGATAGAAAGACAGCTTGAAAGAAAGATTGAAAGATTGAAAGAAAGATTGAAAGATTGAAAGATTGAAAGTTTGAAAGAAAGATTGAAAGAAAGATTTAAAAAAAGATTGAATGACTGAATGAAAGATTGAAAGAAAGATTGAAAGATTGAAAGAAATTTTAAAAGAAAGAAAGATTGAATGTAAGAAATATTGAAAGAAAGAATGAAAGAAAGATTGAAAGATTGAAAGATTGAAAGATTGAATGAAAGATTGAAAGAAAGATAGATTAAAAGAAAGAATAAAAGATTGAAAGAAGGCATGAAATAATGAAAGAATGATTGAAAGATTGAATGATTGAAAGAAAGAATGAAAAAAAGATTGAAAAAAAAGAACGATCAAAAGAAAGATTGAATGAAGGATTGAAAGAAAGACTGAAAGAAAGAGTGAAAGAAAGATTGAAAAAAAAGAAAGAATGAAAGAAAGATTGAATGAAAGATTGAAAGAAAGATTGAAAGAAAGAGTGAAAGAAAGATTGAAAGTTTGAAAGAAAGATTGAAAGAAAGACTTAAAGAAAGATTGAAAGATTGAAAGAAAGAATGAAAGAAAGATTGAAAGATTGAAAGAAAGATTGACAGTATTAAAGATTGAAAGAAATATTGAAAAAAAGATTGAAAGATTGAAAGATAGAATGAAAGAATGATTGAAAGATTGAAAGATTGAAAGAAAGAATGAAAGAAAGATTGAAAGAAAGATTGAAAGATTGAAAGATTGAAAGAAAGAGTGAAAGTTTGAAAGAAAGAATGAAAGAATTAAAGAAAGATTGAAAGAAATATTGAAAGAAAGAATGAAAGAAAGAATGAAAGATTGAAAGATTTAAAGAATGAAAGATTTAAAGAAAGATTGAAAGACTAAAAGAAAGAATGAACAAAAAGAATGAAAGAAAGATTGAAAGAACGTTTGAAAAAAACAAAGAATTATTGTAAGATCGAATGTTTTCAAGAATGAAAGATTTAATGAAAGATTGAAAGACTAAAAGTAAGAATGAAAAAAAAGAATGAAAGAAAGATTGAAAGTAAGATTGAAAAAAGAAAGATTGAAAGAAAGATTGAAAAAAAGATTGAAAGACTGAAAGAAAGAATGAAAGAAAGATTGAAAGAAAGATAGATTGAAAGTATTAAAGATAGAAAGAATGATTGAAAGAAAGATTTAAAGAAAGATTGAAAGACTGAAAGAAAGAGTGAGAGAAAGATTGAAAAATTGAAAGATTGAAAGAAAGTTTGAAAGTTTGAAAGAAAGATTGAACGAAAGATTTAAAGAAAGATTGAACGAAAGATTTAAAGAAAGATTGAAAGACTGAAAGAAAGAATTAAAGAAAGATTGAATAAAAGATTGAAAGAAAGAAAGATTGAATGAAAGAAAGATTGCAAGAATGATTGAAAAAAAGGAAGATTGAAAGAAAGATTGAAAGACTGAAGGAAAGAATGAAAGAAAGATTGAAAGAAAGATTGAAAGAAAGAAAGATTGAAAGTATTAAAGATTGAAAGAAATATTGAAAGAAAGATAGAAAGATTGAAAGATAGAATGAAAGAAAGATTGAAAGATTGAAAGATTGAAAGAAAGAATGAAAGAAAGATTGAAAGACTGAAGGAAAGAATGAAAGAAAGATTGAAAGAAATATTGAAAAAAAGATTGAAAGATTGAAAGATTGAAAGATAGATTGAACGAATGATTGAAAGATTGAAAGATTGAAAGAAAGAATGAAAGAAAGATTGAAAGATTGAAAGAAAGATTGAAAGAAAGAAAGAATGATTGAAAATAAGAAAGATTGAAAGAAAGATTGAAAGAAAGATGGAAAGACTGAAAGAAAGAATGAAATAAAGATTGAAAGAGAGAAAGAAAGAATGAAAGAAATATTGAAAGATTGAAAGAAAGATTGAAAGATTGAAAAATTGAAAGATTGAAAGAAAGATTGAACGAAAGATTTAAAGAAAGATTGAAAGACTGAAAGAAAGAATAAAAGAAAGATTGAAAGAAAGATTGAAAGAAAGAAAGATTGAATGAAAGAAAGATTGCAAGAAAGATTGAAAAAAAGAAAGATTGAAAGAAAGATTGAAAGACTGAAGGAAAGAATGAAAGAAAGATTGAAAGAAAGATTGAAAGAAAGAAAGATTGAAAGTATTAAAGATTGAAAGAAGTATTGATAGAAAGATTGAAAGACTGAAAGATAGAATGAAAGAAAGATTGAAAGATTGAAAGATTGAAAGAAAGAATGAAAGAAAGATTGAAAGACTGAAGGAAAGAATGAAAGAAAGATTGAAAGAAAGATTGAAAGAAAGAAAGATTGAAAGTATTAAAGATTGAAAGAAATATTGAAAAAAAGATTGAAAGATTGAAAGATAGAATGAAAGAAAGATTGAAAGATTGAAAGATTGAAAGAAAGAATGAAAGAAAGATTGAAAGATTGAAAGAAAGATTGAAAGAAAGATGGAAAGACTGAAAGAAATAATGAAATAAAGATTGTAAGAGAGAAAGATTGAAAGAAAAAAGATTGAAAGAAAGATTGAAAGAGAGAAAGAAAGAAAGATTGAAAGATCGAAAGAAAGATTGAAAGATTGAAAGAAAGATTGACAGTATTAAAGATTGAAAGAAATATTGAAAAAAAGATTGAAAGATTGAAAGATAGAATGAAAGAATGATTGAAAGATTGAAAGATTGAAAGAAAGAATGAAAGAAAGATTGAAAGAAAGATTGAAAGATTGAAAGATTGAAAGAAAGAGTGAAAGTTTGAAAGAAAGAATGAAAGAATTAAAGAAAGATTGAAAGAAATATTGAAAGAAAGAATGAAAGAAAGAATGAAAGATTGAAAGATTTAAAGAATGAAAGATTTAAAGAAAGATTGAAAGACTAAAAGAAAGAATGAACAAAAAGAATGAAAGAAAGATTGAAAGAACGTTTGAAAAAAACAAAGAATTATTGTAAGATCGAATGTTTTCAAGAATGAAAGATTTAATGAAAGATTGAAAGACTAAAAGTAAGAATGAAAAAAAAGAATGAAAGAAAGATTGAAAGTAAGATTGAAAAAAGAAAGATTGAAAGAAAGATTGAAAAAAAGATTGAAAGACTGAAAGAAAGAATGAAAGAAAGATTGAAAGAAAGATAGATTGAAAGTATTAAAGATAGAAAGAATGATTGAAAGAAAGATTTAAAGAAAGATTGAAAGACTGAAAGAAAGAGTGAGAGAAAGATTGAAAAATTGAAAGATTGAAAGAAAGTTTGAAAGTTTGAAAGAAAGATTGAACGAAAGATTTAAAGAAAGATTGAAAGACTGAAAGAAAGAATTAAAGAAAGATTGAATAAAAGATTGAAAGAAAGAAAGATTGAATGAAAGAAAGATTGCAAGAATGATTGAAAAAAAGGAAGATTGAAAGAAAGATTGAAAGACTGAAGGAAAGAATGAAAGAAAGATTGAAAGAAAGATTGAAAGAAAGAAAGATTGAAAGTATTAAAGATTGAAAGAATGATTGAAAGAATGATTGAAAGAAATATTTAAAGAAAGATTGAAAGACTGAAAGAAAGAGTGAGAGAAAGATTGAAAAATTGAAAGATTGAAAGAAAGTTTGAAAGTTTGAAAGAAAGATTGAACGAAAGATTTAAAGAAAGATTGAAAGACTGAAAGAAAGAATAAAAGAAAGATTGAAAGAAAGATTGAAAGAAAGAAAGATTGAATGAAAGAAAGATTGCAAGAAAGATTGAAAAAAAGAAAGATTGAAAGAAAGATTGAAAGACTGAAGGAAAGAATGAAAGAAAGATTGAAAGAAAGATTGAAAGAAAGAAAGATTGAAAGTATTAAAGATTGAAAGAAATATTGAAAGAAAGATTGAACTATTGAAAGATAGAATGAAAGAAAGATTGAAAGATTGAAAGATTGAAAGAAAGAATGAAAGAAAGATTGAAAGACTGAAGGAAAGAATGAAAGAAAGATTGAAAGAAAGATTGAAAGAAAGAAAGATTGAAAGTATTAAAGATTGAAAGAAATATTGAAAAAAAGATTGAAAGATTGAAAGATAGAATGAAAGAATGATTGAAAGATTGAAAGATTGAAAAATTGAAAGAAAGAATGAAAGAAAGATTGAAAGATTGAAAGATTGAAAGAAAGAATGAAAGAAAGATTGAAAGACTGAAGGAAAGAATGAAAGAAAGATTGAAAGAAAGATTGAAAGAAAGAAAGATTGAAAGTATTAAAGATTGAAAGAAATATTGAAAGAAAGATTGAAAGATTGAAAGATAGAATGAAAGAAAGATTGAAAGATTGAAAGATTGAAAGAAAGAATGAAAGAAAGATTGAAAGACTGAAGGAAAGAATGAAAGAAAGATTGAAAGAAAGATTGAAAGAAAGAAAGATTGAAAGTATTAAAGATTGAAAGAAATATTGAAAAAAAGATTGAAAGATTGAAAGATAGAATGAAAGAATGATTGAAAGATTGAAAGATTGAAAAATTGAAAGAAAGAATGAAAGAAAGATTGAAAGATTGAAAGAAAGATTGAAAGAAAGAAAGAATGATTGAAAATAAGAAAGATTGAAAGAAAGATTGAAAGACTGAAGGAAAGAATGAAAGAAAGATTGAAAGAAAGATTGAAAGAAAGAAAGATTGAAAGTATTAAAGATTGAAAGAAATATTGAAAAAAAGATTGAAAGATTGAAAGATAGAATGAAAGAATGATTGAAAGATTGAAAGATTGAAAAATTGAAAGAAAGAATGAAAGAAAGATTGAAAGATTGAAAGAAAGATTGAAAGAAAGAAAGAATGATTGAAAATAAGAAAGATTGAAAGAAAGATTGAAAGAAAGATGGAAAGACTGAAAGAAAGAATGAAATAAAGATTGAAAGAGAGAAAGAAAGAATGAAAGAAATATTGAAAGATTGAAAGAAAGTTTGAAAGTTTGAAAGAAAGATTGAACGAAAGATTTAAAGAAAGATTGAAAGACTGAAAGAAAGAATAAAAGAAAGATTGAAAGAAAGATTGAAAGAAAGAAAGATTGAATGAAAGAAAGATTGCAAGAAAGATTGAAAAAAAGAAAGATTGAAAGAAAGATTGAAAGACTGAAGGAAAGAATGAAAGAAAGATTGAAAGAAAGATTGAAAGAAAGAAAGATTGAAAGTATTAAAGATTGAAAGTATTGATAGAAAGATTGAAAGATTGAAAGATAGAATGAAAGAAAGATTGAAAGATTGAAAGATTGAAAGAAAGAATGAAAGAAAGAATGAAAGATTGAAAGATTTAAAGAATGAAAGATTTAAAGAAAGATTGAAAGAATAAAAGAAAGAATGAACAAAAAGAATGAAAGAAAGATTGAAAGAACGTTTGAAAAAAACTAAGAATTATTGTAAGATCGAAAGATTTAAAGAATGAATGATTTAAAGAAAGATTGAAAGACTAAAAGTAAGAATGAAAAAAAAGAATGAAAGAAAGATTGAAAGAAAGATTAAAAAAAGAAAGATTGAAAGACTGAAGGAAAGAATGAAAGAAAGATTGAAAGAAAGATAGATTGAAAGTATTAAAGATTGAAAGAATGATTGAAAGAATGATTGAAAGAAAGATTGAAAGAAAGATTGAAAGACTGAAAGAAAGAGTGAGAGAAAGATTGAAAATTTGAAAGATTGAAAGAAAGTTTGAAAGTTTGAAAGAAAGATTGAACGAAAGATTTAAAGAAAGATTGAAAGACTGAAAGAAAGAATAAAAGAAAGATTGAAAGAAAGATTGAAAGAAAGAAAGATTGAATGAAAGAAAGATTGCAAGAAAGATTGAAAAAAAGAAAGATTGAAAGAAAGATTGAAAGACTGAAGGAAAGAATGAAAGAAAGATTGAAAGAAAGATTGAAAGAAAGAAAGATTGAAAGAATTAAAGATTGAAAGAAATATTGAAAGAAAGATTGAAAGATTGAAAGATAGAATGAAAGAAAGATTGAAAGATTGAAAGATTGAAAGAAAGAATGAAAGAAAGATTGAAAGACTGATGGAAAGAATGAAAGAAAGATTGAAAGAAAGATTGAAAGAAAGAAAGATTGAAAGTATTAAAGATTGAAAGAAATATTGAAAAAAAGATTGAAAGATTGAAAGATAGAATGAAAGAATGATTGAAAGATTGATAGATTGAAAGAAAGAATGAAAGAAAGATTGAAAGATTGAAAGAAAGAAAGAATGATTGAAAATAAGAAAGATTGAAAGAAAGATTGAAAGAAAGATGGAAAGAATGAAAGAAAGAATGAAATAAATATTGAAAGAGAGAAAGATTGAAAGAAAAAAGACTGAAAGAAAGATTGAAAGAGAGAAAGAAAGAAAGATTGAAAGATCGAAAGAAAGATTGAAAGATTGAAAGAAAGATTGAAAGATTGAAGGAAAGGTTTAAAGAGAGAGTGAAAGACTGAAAGAAAGAATGAAAGAAAGAACAAAAGAGAGATTGAAAGATTGAAAGTTTGAAAGAAAGAATGAAAGTAATATTGAAAGATTAAAAGAAAGATTGAAAGATGGAAAGATTAAAAGAAAGATTGAAAGAGAGATTTAAAGAAAGATTGAAAGACTGAAAGAAAGAGTGAGAGAAAGATTGAAAAATTGAAAGATTGAAAGAAAGTTTGAAAGTTTTAAAGAAAGATTGAACGAAAGATTTAAAGAAAGATTGAAAGAAAGATTGAAGGAAAGAAAGATTGAATGAAAGAAAGATTGCAAGAAAGATTGAAAAAAAGAAAGTTTGAAAGAAAGATTGAAAGACTGAAGGAAAGAATGAAAGAAAGATTGAAAGAAAGATTGAAAGAAAGAAAGATTGAAAGTATTAAAGATTGAAAGAAAGATTGAAAGATTGAAAGAAAGAATGAAAGAAAGATTGAAAGATTGAAAGAAAGATTGAAAGAAATATTGAAAAAAAGATTGAAAGATTGAAAGATAGAATGAAAGAATGATTGAAAGATTGAAAGATTGAAAGAAAGAATGAAAGAAAGATTGAAAGATTGAAAGAAAGATTGAAAGAAAGAAAGAATGATTGAAAATAAGAAAGATTGAAAGAAAGATTGAAAGAAAGATGGAAAGACTGAAAGAAAGTATGAAATAAAGATTGAAAGAGAGAAAGAAAGAATGAAAGAAATATTGAAAGATTGAAAGAAAGATTGAAAGATTGAAAAATTGAAAGATTGAAAGAAAGATTGAACGAAAGATTTAAAGAAAGATTGAAAGACTGAAAGAAAGAATAAAAGAAAGATTGAAAGAAAGATTGAAAGAAAGAAAGATTGAATGAAAGAAAGATTGCAAGAAAGATTGAAAAAAAGAAAGATTGAAAGAAAGATTGAAAGACTGAAGGAAAGAATGAAAGAAAGATTGAAAGAAAGATTGAAAGAAAGAAAGATTGAAAGTATTAAAGATTGAAAGAAGTATTGATAGAAAGATTGAAAGACTGAAAGATAGAATGAAAGAAAGATTGAAAGATTGAAAGATTGAAAGAAAGAATGAAAGAAAGATTGAAAGACTGAAGGAAAGAATGAAAGAAAGATTGAAAGAAAGATTGAAAGAAAGAAAGATTGAAAGTATTAAAGATTGAAAGAAATATTGAAAAAAAGATTGAAAGATTGAAAGATAGAATGAAAGAAAGATTGAAAGATTGAAAGATTGAAAGAAAGAATGAAAGAAAGATTGAAAGATTGAAAGAAAGATTGAAAGAAAGATGGAAAGACTGAAAGAAATAATGAAATAAAGATTGTAAGAGAGAAAGATTGAAAGAAAAAAGATTGAAAGAAAGATTGAAAGAGAGAAAGAAAGAAAGATTGAAAGATCGAAAGAAAGATTGAAAGATTGAAAGAAAGATTGAAAGATTGAAGGAAAGGTTTAAAGAGAGAGTGAAAGACTGAAAGAAAGAATGAATGAAAGAACAAAAGAGGGATTGAAAGATTGAAAGATTGAAAGAAAGAATGAAAGAAATATTGAAAGATTGAAAGAAAGATTGAAAGATGGAAAGATTGAAAGAAAGATTGAAAGAGAGATTGAAAGAAAGAGTGAAAGAAAGATTACAAGATTGAAAGAAAGAATGAAAGAAAGATTGAAAGATTGAAAGAAAGATTGATAGATTGAAAGTTTGAAAGAAATATTGAAAGAAAGATTGAACGACAAAGTGAAAGAAAGATTGAAAAAAGAAAGCTTGAAAGAAAGATTGAAAGATTGAAAGATAGATTGAAAGAAAGATTGAAAGAAAGAATGAAAGACTGAAAGAAAGAAAGAACGATTGAAAAAAACAAATAAAGATTGAAAGATCGAAAGATTTAAAGAATGGAAGATTTAAAGAAAGATTGAACGACTAAAAGTAAGAATGAAAAAAAAGAATGAAAGAAAGATTGAAAAAAACAAAGATTGAAAGAAAGAAAGATTTATAGAAAGATTGAAAGAAAGATTGAAAAAAGAAAGATTGAAAGAAGTATGGAAAGAAAGATTGAAAAAGAGAAAGATTGAAAGAAGTATTGATAGAAAGATTGAAAGACTGAAAGATAGAATGAAAGAAAGATTGAAAGATTGAAAGATTGAAAGAAAGAATGAAAGAAAGATTGAAAGACTGAAGGAAAGAATGAAAGAAAGATTGAAAGAAAGATTGAAAGAAAGAAAGATTGAAAGTATTAAAGATTGAAAGAAATATTGAAAAAAAGATTGAAAGATTGAAAGATAGTATGAAAGAAAGATTGAAAGATTGAAAGATTGAAAGAAAGAATGAAAGAAAGATTGAAAGATTGAAAGAAAAATTGAAAGAAAGATGGAAAGACTGAAAGAAATAATGAAATAAAGATTGTAAGAGAGAAAGATTCAAAGAAAAAAGATTGAAAGAAAGATTGAAAGAGAGAAAGAAAGAAAGATTGAAAGATCGAAAGAAAGATTGAAAGATTGAAAGGAAGATTGAAAGATTGAAGGAAAGGTTTAAAGAGAGAGTGAAAGACTGAAAGAAAGAATGAAAGAAAGAACAAAAGAGGGATTGAAAGATTGAAAGATTGAAAGAAAGAATGAAAGAAATATTGAAAGATTGAAAGAAAGATTGAAAGATGGAAAGATTGAAAGAAAGATTGAAAGAGAGATTGAAAGAAAGAGTGAAAGAAAGATTACAAGATTGAAAGAAAGAATGAAAGAAAGATTGAAAGATTGAAAGAAAGATTGATAGATTGAAAGTTTGAAAGAAATATTGAAAGAAAGATTGAACGACAAAGTGAAAGAAAGATTGAAAAAAGAAAGCTTGAAAGAAAGATTGAAAGATTGAAAGATTGAAAGAAAGATTGAAAGATTGAAGGAAAGGTTTAAAGAGAGAGTGAAAGACTGAAAGAAAGAATGAAAGAAAGAACAAAAGAGAGATTGAAAGATTGAAAGTTTGAAAGAAAGAATGAAAGTAATATTGAAAGATTAAAAGAAAGATTGAAAGATGGAAAGATTAAAAGAAAGATTGAAAGAGAGATTTAAAGAAAGATTGAAAGACTGAAAGAAAGAGTGAGAGAAAGATTGAAAAATTGAAAGATTGAAAGAAAGTTTGAAAGTTTTAAAGAAAGATTGAACGAAAGATTTAAAGAAAGATTGAAAGAAAGATTGAAGGAAAGAAAGATTGAATGAAAGAAAGATTGCAAGAAAGATTGAAAAAAATAAAGTTTGAAAGAAAGATTGAAAGACTGAAGGAAAGAATGAAAGAAAGATTGAAAGAAAGATTGAAAGAAAGAAAGATTGAAAGTATTAAAGATTGAAAGAAAGATTGAAAGATTGAAAGAAAGAATGAAAGAAAGATTGAAAGATTGAAAGAAAGATTGAAAGAAAGAAAGAATGATTGAAAATAAGAAAGATTGAAAGAAAGATTGAAAGAAAGATGGAAAGATTGAAAGATAGAATGAAAGAAAGATTGAAAGATTGAAAGATTGAAAGAAAGAATGAAAGAAAGAAAGATTGAAAGTATTAAAGATTGAAAGAAATATTGAAAAAAAGATTGAAAGATTGAAAGATAGAATGAAAGAATGATTGAAAGATTGAAAGATTGAAAGAAAGAATGAAAGAAAGATTGAAAGATTGAAAGAAAGATTGAAAGAAAGAAAGAATGATTGAAAATAAGAAAGATTGAAAGAAAGATTGAAAGAAAGATGGAAAGACTGAAAGAAAGTATGAAATAAAGATTGAAAGAGAGAAAGAAAGAATGAAAGAAATATTGAAAGATTGAAAGAAAGATTGAAAGATTGAAAAATTGAAAGATTGAAAGAAAGATTGAACGAAAGATTTAAAGAAAGATTGAAAGACTGAAAGAAAGAATAAAAGAAAGATTGAAAGAAAGATTGAAAGAAAGAAAGATTGAATGAAAGAAAGATTGCAAGAAAGATTGAAAAAAAGAAAGATTGAAAGAAAGATTGAAAGACTGAAGGAAAGAATGAAAGAAAGATTGAAAGAAAGATTGAAAGAAAGAAAGATTGAAAGTATTAAAGATTGAAAGAAGTATTGATAGAAAGATTGAAAGACTGAAAGATAGAATGAAAGAAAGATTGAAAGATTGAAAGATTGAAAGAAAGAATGAAAGAAAGATTGAAAGACTGAAGGAAAGAATGAAAGAAAGATTGAAAGAAAGATTGAAAGAAAGAAAGATTGAAAGTATTAAAGATTGAAAGAAATATTGAAAAAAAGATTGAAAGATTGAAAGATAGAATGAAAGAAAGATTGAAAGATTGAAAGATTGAAAGAAAGAATGAAAGAAAGATTGAAAGATTGAAAGAAAGATTGAAAGAAAGATGGAAAGACTGAAAGAAATAATGAAATAAAGATTGTAAGAGAGAAAGATTGAAAGAAAAAAGATTGAAAGAAAGATTGAAAGGGAGAAAGAAAGAAAGATTGAAAGATCGAAAGAAAGATTGAAAGATTGAAAGAAAGATTGAAAGATTGAAGGAAAGGTTTAAAGAGAGAGTGAAAGACTGAAAGAAAGAATGAATGAAAGAACAAAAGAGGGATTGAAAGATTGAAAGATTGAAAGAAAGAATGAAAGAAATATTGAAAGATTGAAAGAAAGATTGAAAGATGGAAAGATTGAAAGAAAGATTGAAAGAGAGATTGAAAGAAAGAGTGAAAGAAAGATTACAAGATTGAAAGAAAGAATGAAAGAAAGATTGAAAGATTGAAAGAAAGATTGATAGATTGAAAGTTTGAAAGAAATATTGAAAGAAAGATTGAACGACAAAGTGAAAGAAAGATTGAAAAAAGAAAGCTTGAAAGAAAGATTGAAAGATTGAAAGATAGATTGAAAGAAAGATTGAAAGAAAGAATGAAAGACTGAAAGAAAGAAAGAACGATTGAAAAAAACAAATAAAGATTGAAAGATCGAAAGATTTAAAGAATGAAAGATTTAAAGAAAGATTGAACGACTAAAAGTAAGAATGAAAAAAAAGAATGAAAGAAAGATTGAAAAAAACAAAGATTGAAAGAAAGAAAGATTTATAGAAAGATTGAAAGAAAGATTGAAAAAAGAAAGATTGAAAGAAGTATGGAAAGAAAGATTGAAAAAGAGAAAGATTGAAAGAAGTATTGATAGAAAGATTGAAAGACTGAAAGATAGAATGAAAGAAAGATTGAAAGATTGAAAGATTGAAAGAAAGAATGAAAGAAAGATTGAAAGACTGAAGGAAAGAATGAAAGAAAGATTGAAAGAAAGAAAGATTGAAAGTATTAAAGATTGAAAGAAATATTGAAAAAAAGATTGAAAGATTGAAAGATAGTATGAAAGAAAGATTGAAAGATTGAAAGATTGAAAGAAAGAATGAAAGAAAGATTGAAAGATTGAAAGAAAAATTGAAAGAAAGATGGAAAGACTGAAAGAAATAATGAAATAAAGATTGTAAGAGAGAAAGATTCAAAGAAAAAAGATTGAAAGAAAGATTGAAAGAGAGAAAGAAAGAAAGATTGAAAGATCGAAAGAAAGATTGAAAGATTGAAAGGAAGATTGAAAGATTGAAGGAAAGGTTTAAAGAGAGAGTGAAAGACTGAAAGAAAGAATGAAAGAAAGAACAAAAGAGGGATTGAAAGATTGAAAGATTGAAAGAAAGAATGAAAGAAATATTGAAAGATTGAAAGAAAGATTGAAAGATGGAAAGATTGAAAGAAAGATTGAAAGAGAGATTGAAAGAAAGAGTGAAAGAAAGATTACAAGATTGAAAGAAAGAATGAAAGAAAGATTGAAAGATTGAAAGAAAGATTGATAGATTGAAAGTTTGAAAGAAATATTGAAAGAAAGATTGAACGACAAAGTGAAAGAAAGATTGAAAAAAGAAAGCTTGAAAGAAAGATTGAAAGATTGAAAGATAGATTGAAAGAAAGATTGAAAGAAAGAATGAAAGACTGAAAGAAAGAAAGAACGATTGAAAAAAACAAATAAAGATTGAAAGATCGAAAGATTTAAAGAATGAAAGATTTAAAGAAAGATTGAACGACTAAAAGTAAGAATGAAAAAAAAGAATGAAAGAAAGATTGAAAAAAACAAAGATTGAAATAAAGAAAGATTTATAGAAAGATTGAAAGAAAGATTGAAAAAAGAAAGATTGAAAGAAAGAATAAAAGAAAGATTGAAAGAAGTATGGAAAGAAAGATTGAAAAAGAGAAAGATTGAAAGAAAGAATAAAAGAAAGATTGAAAGAAGGATGGAAAGAAAGAATAAAAGAAAGATTGAAAGAAGGATGGAAAGAAAGATTGAAAGATTGAAATACAGAATGAAAGAAAGATTGAAAGATTGAACTATTGAAAGAAAGAATGAAAGAAAGATTGAAAGACTAAAAGTAAGAATGAAAAAAAAGAATGAAAGACAGATTGAAAAAAACAAAGATTGAAAGAAAGAAAGATTTATAGAAAGATTGAAAGAAAGATTGAAAAAAGAAAGAAAGATTGAAAGAAAGATTGAAAGAAAGATTGAAAGAAAGATTGAAAGAATGATTGAAAGAAAGAATGAAAAAATGAAAGAAAGATTGAAAGATTGAAATAAATATTGAAAGAAAGATTGAAAGATTGAAAGAAAGAATGAAAGAAAGATTGAAAGAAAGATTGAAAGAAAGATTGAATGTTTGAAAGAAAGATTGAAAGAAAGATTTGAAGAAAGATTGAAAGACTGAAAGAAAGATTGAAAGAAAGATTGAAAGATTGAAAGATTGAAAGAAACAGTGAAAGAACTAAAGAAAGATTGAAAGAAATATTGAAAGAAAGAATGAAATATTGAAATAAAGAAAGATTGAAAGAAAGGATGAAAGAAAGATTGTAAGAAAGAATGAAAGAATGAAAGAAATATTGAAAGATTGAAAGAAATATTGAAAGAAAGAAAGATTGAAAGTAAGAACGATTGAAAGAAAGAATGCAAGAAAAAAGATTGAAAGAAAGATAGATTGGAGGAAAGACTGAAAGAGAGAAAGATTGAAAGAAAGATAGATTGAAAGAAAGATTGAAAGAAAGATAGACTGAAAGAAAGATTGAAAGAAAGAATGAAAGAAAGTTTGAAAGATTGAAAGAAAGATTGAAATAAAGAAAGAATGATTGAAAAAAGAAAGATTGAAAGAAAGATTGAAAGATTGAAAGAAAGAATGAAAGAAAGATTGAAAGATTGAAAGGTTGAAAGAAAGAATAAAAGAAAGATTGAAAGAGAGAAAGATTGAAAGTTAGAAAGATTGAAAGAAAGAATACAAGAAAAAAGATTGAAATTAAAAAGATTGAAATAAAAAAGATTGAAAGAAAGATTGAAAGAGAGAAAGATTGAAAGAAAGATTGAAAGATTGAAAGAAAGAATGAAAGAAAGATTGAAAGAAAGATTGAAAAATTGAAAGATTGAAAGAAAGTTTGAAAGAAAGATTGAAAGATTGAAAGAAAGAATGAAAGAAAGAATGAAAGAATGATAGACTGAAGGAAAGAATGAAAGAAAGAAAGATTGAAAGTATTAAAGATTGAAAGAAAGATTGAAAGAAAGATTTAAAGAAAGATTAAAAGACTGAAAGAAAGATTGAAAGATTTAAAGAAATATTGAAAGAAAGAAAGATTGAAAGTAAGAACGATTGAAAGAAAGAATGAAAGAAAAATTGAAAGAAAGATTGAAAGACTGAAAGAAAGAAATAATGAAAAAAATAATTAAAGAAAGATTGAAGGTTTGGAAGATTGAAAGAAAGATTGAAAGAACGATTGAAAAAAACAAAGAAAGATTGTAAGATCGAAAGATTTAAAGAATGAAAGATTTAAAGAAAGATTGAAAAAAGAAAGATTGAAAGAAAGATTGAAAAAAGATTGAAAAACTGAAGGAAAGAATGAAAGAAAGATTGAAAGAAAGAAAGATTGAAAGTATTAAAAATTGAAAGGAAGATTGAATGAAAGATTTAAAGAAAGATTGAAAGACTGAAAGAAAGATTGAAAGAAAGATTGAAAGATTGAAAGAAAGATTTAAAAATTGAAAGATTGAAAGAAAGTTTGAAAGTTTGAAAGAAAGATTGAACGAAAGATTTATAGAAAGAAAGATTGAAAGAAAGAAAGATTGCAAGAAAGATTGAATGAAATATTGAAAGAAGAAAGATTGAAAGTATTAAAGATTGAAAGAAATATTGATAGAAAGATTGAAAGATTGAAAGATAGAATGAAAGAAAGATTGAAAGATTGAAAGATTGAAAGAAAGAATGAAAGAAAGATTGAAAGATTGAAAGGAAGATTGAAAGAATGATTGAAAGATTGAAAGATTGAAAGAAAGATTGATAGTTTGAAAGAAAGATTGAAAGAAATATTGAAAGAAAGGAAGATTGAAAGTAAGAACGATTGAAAGACAGATTTAAAGAAAGATTGAAAGACTGAAAGAAAGAATGAACGAAAGAATGAAAGAAAGATTGAAAGACTGAAAGATTGAAAGAAAGAATGAAAGATTGAAAGAAAGAATGAAAGTATTAAAGAAAGATTGAAAGATTGAAAGAAAGAATGAAAGAACGATTGAAAGAAAGAATGAAATAATGAAAGAAAGAATGAAATAATGAAAGAAAGATTGAAAGAACGATTGAAAAAAACAAAGAAAGATTGAAAGATCGAAAGATTTAAAGAATGAAAGTTTTAATGAGAGATTGAAAGACTAAAACTAAGAATGAAAAAAAAGAATGAAAGAAAGATTGAAAGAACGATTGAAAAAAACAAAGAAAGATTGAAAGATGGAAAGATTTAAAGAATGAAAGATTGAAAGAAAGATTGAAAGACTAAAAGTAAGAATTAAAAAAAAAGAATGAAAGAAAGATTGAAAGAAAGATTGAAAAACGAAAGATTGAAAGAAAGATTGAAAGAAAGATTGAAAGACTGAAGGAAAGAATGAAAGAAAGATTGAAAGAAAGATTGAAAGACTGAAAGAAAGATTGAAAGAAAGATTGAAAGAAAGATTGAAGAAAGATTGAAAGATTGAAAGATAGAATGAAAGAAAGATTGAAAGATTGAAAGATTGAATGAAAGAAAGATGGAAAGAAAGAATGAAAGAAAGATTGTAAGAAAGAATGAAAGACTGAAAGAAAGACTGAAAGAAAGATTGAAAGACTGAAAGAAAGAATGAAAGAAAGATTGAAAGAAAGATTGAAAGAAAGAAAGATTGAAAGAAATATTGAAAAAAAGATTGAAAGATTGAAAGATAGAATGAAAGAATGATTGAAAGATTGAAAGATTGAAAGAAAGAATGAAAGAAAGATTGAAAGATTGAAAGAAAGATTGAAAGAAAGAAAGAATGATTGAAAATAAGAAAGATTGAAAGAAAGATGGAAAGACTGAAAGAAAGAATGAAATAAAGATTGAAAGAGAGAAAGAAAGAATGAAAGAAATATTGAAAGATTGAAAGAAAGATTGAAAGATTGAAAAATTGAAAGATTGAAAGAAAGATTGAACGAAAGATTTAAAGAAAGATTGAAAGACTGAAAGAAAGAATAAAAGAAAGATTGAAAGAAAGATTGAAAGAAAGAAAGATTGAATGAAAGAAAGATTGCAAGAAAGATTGAAAAAAAGAAAGATTGAAAGAAAGATTGAAAGACTAAAAGTAAGAATGAAAAAAAAGAATGAAAGACAGATTGAAAAAAACAAAGATTGAAAGAAAGAAAGATTTATAGAAAGATTGAAAGAAAGATTGAAAAAAGAAAGAAAGATTGAAAGAAAGATTGAAAGAAAGATTGAAAGAATGATTGAAAGAAAGAATGAATGTTTGAAAGAAAGATTGAAAGAAAGATTTGAAGAAAGATTGAAAGACTGAAAGAAAGATTGAAAGAAAGATTGAAAGATTGAAAGATTGAAAGAAACAGTGAAAGAACTAAAGAAAGATTGAAAGAAATATTGAAAGAAAGAATGAAATATTGAAATAAAGAAAGATTGAAAGAAAGGATGAAAGAAAGATTGTAAGAAAGTATGAAAGAATGAAAGAAAGATTGAAAGATTGAAAGAAATATTGAAAGAAAGAAAGATTGAAAGTAAGAACGATTGAAAGAAAGAATGCAAGAAAAAAGATTGAAAGAAAGATAGATTGGAGGAAAGACTGAAAGAGAGAAAGATTGAAAGAAAGATAGATTGAAAGAAAGATTGAAAGAAAGATAGATTGAAAGAAAGATTGAAAGAAAGATTGAAAGAAAGATTGAAAGAAAGAAAGAATGATTGAAAAAAGAAAGATTGAAAGAAAGAATGAAAGAAAGATTAAAAGATTGAAAGGTTGAAAGAAAGAATAAAAGAAAGATTGAAAGAGAGAAAGATTGAAAGTTAGAAAGATTGAAAGAAAGAATACAAGAAAAAAGATTGAAATAAAAAAGATTGAAATAAAAAAGATTGAAAGAAAGATTGAAAGAGAGAACAAAAGAAAGATTGAAAGATTGAAAGATTGAAAGAAAGATTGAAAGATTGAAAGAAAGAATGAAAGAAAGATTGAAAGAAAGATTGAAAAATTGAAAGATTGAAAGAAAGTTTGAAAGAAAGATTGAAAGATTGAAAGAAAGAATGAAAGAAAGAATGAAAGAATGATAGACTGAAGGAAAGAATGAAAGAAAGAAAGATTGAAAGTATTAAAGAATGAAAGAAAGATTGAAAGAAAGATTTAAAGAAAGATTAAAAGACTGAAAGACAGATTGAAAGAAAGATTGAAAAATTGAAAGATTGAAAGAAAGTTTGAAAGTTTGAAAGAAAGATTGAACGAAAGATTTATAGAAAGATTGAAAGACTGAAAGAAAGAATAAATGAAAAATTGAAAGAAAGATTGAAAGAAAGAAAGATTGAAAGAAAGAAAGATTGAAAGAAAGATTGAAAGAAATATTGAAAGAAGAAAGATTGAAAGTATTAAAGATTGAAAGAAATATTGATAGAAAGATTGAAAGATTGAAAGATAGAATGAAAGAAAGATTGAAAGATTGAAAGAAAGAATGAAAGAAAGATTGAAAGATTGAAAGGAAGATTGAAAGAATGATTGAAAGATTGAAAGATTGAAAGAAAGATTGAAGAAAGATTGAAAGATTGAAAGATAGAATGAAAGAAAGATTGAAAGATTGAAAGATTGAAAGAATGAAAGAATGAAAGAAAGATTGAAAGAAAGATTGAAAGAATGATTGAAAAAAAGAATGAAAAAATGAAAGAAAGATTGAAAGATTGAAAGAAATATTGAAAGAAAGATTGAAAGATTGAAAGAAAGAATGAAAGAAAGATTGAAAGAAAGATTGAAAGAAAGATTGAATGTTTGAAAGAAAGATTGAAAGAAAGATTTGAAGAAAGATTGAAAGACTGAAAGAAAGATTGAAAGAAAGATTGAAAGATTGAAAGATTGAAAGAAACAGTGAAAGAACTAAAGAAAGATTGAAAGAAATATTGAAAGAAAGAATGAAATATTGAAATAAAGAAAGATTGAAAGAAAGGATGAAAGAAAGATTGTAAGAAAGAATGAAAGAATGAAAGAAAGATTGAAAGATTGAAAGATTGAAAGAAATATTGAAAGAAAGAAAGATTGAAAGTAAGAACGATTGAAAGAAAGAATGCAAGAAAAAAGATTGAAAGAAAGATAGATTGGAGGAAAGACTGAAAGAGAGAAAGATTGAAAGAAAGATAGATTGAAAGAAAGATTGAAAGAAAGATAGATTGAAAGAAAGATTGAAAGAAAGAATGAAAGAAAGTTTGAAAGATTGAAAGAAAGATTGAAAGAAAGAAAGAATGATTGAAAAAAGAAAGATTGAAAGAAAGATTGAAAGATTGAAAGAAAGAATGAAAGAAAGATTGAAAGATTGAAAGGTTGAAAGAAAGAATAAAAGAAAGATTGAAAGAGAGAAAGATTGAAAGTTAGAAAGATTGAAAGAAAGAATACAAGAAAAAAGATTGAAATAAAAAAGATTGAAATAAAAAAGATTGAAAAAAAGATTGAAAGAGAGAAAGAAAGAAAGATTGAAAGATTGAAAGATTGAAAGAAAGATTGAAAGATTGAAAGAAAGAATGAAAGAAAGATTGAAAGACTGAAAGAAAGATTGAAAGAAAGATTGAAAAATTGAAAGATTGAAAGAAAGTTTGAAAGAAAGATTGAAAGATTGAAAGAAAGAATGAAAGAAAGAATAAAAGAATGATAGACTGAAGGAAAGAATGAAAGAAAGAAAGATTGAAAGTATTAAAGATTGAAAGAAAGATTGAAAGAAAGATTTAAAGAAAGATTAAAAGACTGAAAGAAAGATTGAAAGATTGAAAGAAAGATTGAAAGAAAGAAAGATTGAAAGTATTAAAGATTGAAAGAAAGATTGAAAGAAAGATTGAAAGAAAGATTGAAAGAAAGATTTATAGAAAGATTGAAAGATTGAAAGAAAGATTGAAAGATTTAAAGAAATATTGAAAGAAAGAAAGATTGAAAGTAAGAACGATTGAAAGAAAGAATGAAAGAGAAATTGAAAGAAAGAATGAAAGACTGAAAGAAAGAAAGAATGAAAAAAAGTATTAAAGAAAGATTGAAAGTTTGGAAGATTGAAAGAAAGATTGAAAGAACGATTGAAAAAAACAAAGAAAGATTGTAAGATCGAAAGATTTAAAGAATGAAAGATTTAAAGAAAGATTGAAAAAAGAAAGATTGAAAGAAAGATTGAAAAAAGATTGAAAAACTGAAGGAAAGAATGAAAGAAAGATTGAAAGAAGAAAGATTGAAAGTATTAAAAATTGAAAGGAAGATTGAATGAAAGATTTAAAGAAAGATTGAAAGACTGAAAGAAAGATTGAAAAATTGAAAGATTGAAAGAAAGTTTGAAAGTTTGAAAGAAAGATTGAACGAAAGATTTATAGAAAGATTGAAAGACTGAAAGAAAGAATAAATGAAAAATTGAAAGAAAGATTGAAAGAAAGAAAGATTGAAAGAAAGAAAGATTGAAAGAAAGATTGAAAGAAAGATTGAAAGACTGAAGGAAAGAATGAAAGAAAGATTGAAAGAAAGATTGAAAGACTGAAAGAAAGATTGAAAGAAAGATTGAAAGAAAGATTGAAAGAAAGATTGAAAGAAAGAAAGATTGAATGAAAGAAAGATTGCAAGAAAGATTAAAAAAAAGAAAGATTGAAAGAAAGATTGAAGAAAGATTGAAAGATTGAAAGATAGAATGAAAGAAAGATTGAAAGATTGAAAGATTGAATGAGGGAAAGATGGAAAGAAAGAATGAAAGAAAGATTGTAAGAAAGAATGAAAGACTGAAAGAAAGACTGAAAGAAAGAAAGATTGAAAGTAAGAACGATTGAAAGAAAGAATGAAAGAAAAATTGTAAGAAAGATTGAAAGATTGAAAGATTGAAAGAAAGAATGAAAGAAAGATTGAAAGATTGAAAGAAAGAAAGATTGAAAGAAAGAATGAAAGAATGAAAGAAAGATTGAAAGATTGAAAGAAATATTGAAAGACTGAAGGAAAGAATGAAAGAAAGATTGAAAGAAAGATAGATTGAAAGTATTAAAAATTGAAAGGAAGATTGAAAGAAAGATTAAAAGAAAGATTGAAAGACTGAAAGAAAGATTGAAAGAAAGATTGAAAGATTGAAAGAAAGATTGAAAGATTGAAAGATTGAAAGACTGAAAGAAAGAATAAAAGAAAGATTGAAAGAAAGATTGAAAGAAAGATTGAAAGACTGAAGGAAAGAATGAAAGAAAGATTGAAAGATTGAAAGAAAGATTGAAAGATTGAAAGATTGAATGAAAGAATGAAAGAAAGATTGTAAGAAAGAATGAAAGATTGAAAGAAAGATTGAAAGAAAGAAAGATTGAAAGTAAGAAAGATTGAAAGAAAGAATGAAAGAAAAATTGAAAGAAAGTTTGAAAGATTGAAAGATTTAAAGAAAGATTGAAAGACTGAAAGAAAGATTGAAAGACTGAAAGAAAGATTTAAAGAAAGATTGAAAGAAAGAGTGAAAGAATGAAAGAAAGAAAGATTGAAAGAAAGAATGAAAGAAAGATTGTAAGAAAGAATGAAAGAATGAAAGAAAGATTGAAAGATTGAAAGAAAGAATGAAAGAAAGGAAGATTGAAAGTAAGAACGATTGAAAGACAGATTTAAAGAAAGATTGAAAGAAAGATAGATTGAAAGTATTAAAAATTGAAAGGAAGATTGAAAGAAAGATTTAAAGAAAGATTGAAAGACTGAAAGAAAGATTGAAAGAAAGATTGAGAGAAAGATTGAAAGAAAGAAAGATTGAATGATAGAAAGATTGCAAGAAAGATTGAAAAAAAGAAAGATTGAAAGAAAGATTGAAGAAAGATTTAAAGATTGAAAGAACGAATGACAGAAAGATTGAAAGATTGAAAGAAAGATTGAAAGAAAGATTGAAAGATTGAAAGATTGAATGAAAGAAAGATTGAAAGAAAGAATGAAAGAAAGATTGTAAGAAAGAATGAAAGATTGAAAGAAAGACTGAAAGAAAGATTGAAAGATTGAAAGAAAGAAAGATTGAAAGAAAGAATGAAAGAATGAAAGAAAGATTGAAAGATTGAAAGAAAGAAAGATTGAATGATAGAAAGATTGCAAGAAAGATTGAAAAAAAGAAAGAATGAAAGAATGAAAGAAATATTGAAAGATTGAAAGAAATATTGAAAGACTGAAGGAAAGAATGAAAGAAAGATTGAAAGAAAGATAGATTGAAAGTATTAAAAATTGAAAGGAAGATTGAAAGAAAGATTTAAAGAAAGATTGAAAGACTGAAAGAAAGAGTGAAAGAAAGATTGAAAAATTGAAAGATTGAAAGACTGAAAGAAAGAATGAAAGAAAGATTGAAAGACTGAAGGAAAGAATGAAAGATTGAATGAAAGAAAGATTGCAAGAAAGATTGAAAAAAAGAAAGATTGAAAGAAAGATTGAAGAAAGATTGAAATAACGAATGACAGAAAGATTGAAAGATTGAAAGAAATATTGAAAGAAAGATTGAAAGATTGAAAGATTGAATGAAAGAATGATTGAAAGAAAGAATGAAAGAAAGATTGTAAGAAAGAATGAAAGATTGAAAGAAAGACTGAAAGAAAGAAAGATTGAAAGTAAGAACGATTGAAAGAAAGAATGAAAGAAAAATTGTAAGAAAGATTGAAAGATTGAAAGATTGAAAGAAAGAATGAAAGAAAGATTGAAAGATTGAAAGAAAGAAAGATTGAAAGAAAGAATGAAAGAATGAAAGAAAGATTGAAAGATTGAAAGAAATATTGAAAGAAAGGAAGATTGAAAGTAAGAACGATTGAAAGACAGATTTAAAGAAAGATTGAAAGACTGAAAGAAAGAATGAAAGAAAGAATGAAAGAAAGATTGAAAGATTGAAAGATTGAAAGAAAGAATGAAAGATTGAAAGAAAGAATGAAAGAAAGAAAGATTGAAAGTAAGAACGATTGAAAGAAAGAATGAAAGAAAAATTGAAAGAAAGATTGAAAGAATGAAAGATTGAAAGAAAGAATGAAAGAAAGATTGAAAGATTGAAAGAAAGAAAGATTGAAAGAAAGAATGAAAGAATGAAAGAAAGATTGAAAGATTAATAGAAATATTGTAAGAAAGGAAGATTGAAAGTAAGAACGATTGAAAGACAGATTTAAAGAAAGATTGAAAGACTTAAAGAAAGAATGAAAGAAAGATTGAAAGATTGAAAGATTGAAAGAAAGAATGAAAGAACGATTGAAAGAAAGAATGAAATAATGAAAGAAAGATTGAAAGAACGATTGAAAAAAACAAAGAAAGATTGAAAGATCGAAAGATTTAAAGAATGAAAGATTTAAAGAAAGATTGAAAGACTAAAAGTAAGAATGAAAAAAAAGAATAAAAGAAAGATTGAAAGAAAGATTGAAAGAAAGATAGATTGAAAGTATTTAAGATTGAAAGAAAGTTTTTAAGAAAGATTGAAAGACTGAAAGAAAGATTGAAAGAAAGATTGAAAGTTTGAATGAAAGATTGAACGAAAGATTTAAAGAAAGATTGAATGACTGAAAAAAGAATAAAAGAAAGATTGAAAGAAAGATTGAATGAAAGAAAGATTGCAAGAAAGATTGAAAAAAAGGAAGATTGAAAGAAAGATTGAAAGAAAGATTGAAAGACTGAAGGAAAGAATGAAAGAAAGATTGAAAGAAAGATTGAAAGAAAGAAAGATAAAAACTATTAAAGATTGAAAGAAATATTGAAAGAAAGATTGAAAGATTGAAAGAAAGAATAAAAGAAAGATTGAAAGATTGAAAGAAAGATTGAATGTTTGAAAGAAAGATTGAAAGAAAGATTTAAAGAAAGATTGAAAGACTGAAAGAAAGAGTTAAAGAAAGATTGAAAGAAAGAGTGAAATATTGAAAGAAAGAAAGATTAAAAGAAAGAATGAAAGAAAGATTGTAAGAAAGAATGAAAGAATGAAAGAAAGATTGAAAGATTGAAAGAAATATTGAAAGAAAGGAAGATTGAAAGTAAGAACGATTGAAAGACAGATTTAAAGAAAGATTGAAATACTGAAAGAAATAATGAAAGAAAGAATGAAAGAAAGATTGAAAGATTGAAAGATTGAAAGAAAGAATTAAAGATTGAAAGAAAGAATGAAAGTATGAAAGAAAGATTGAAAGATTGAAAGAAAGAATGAAAGAACAATTGAAAGAAAGAATGAAATAATGAAAGAAAGATTAAAAGAACGATTGAAAAAAACAAAGAAAGATTGAAAGATCGAAAGATTTAAAGAATGAAAGATTTAAAGAAAGATTGAAAGAAAGATATATTGGACGTATTAAAGATTGAAAGAAAGTTTTAAAGAAAGATTGAAAGACTGAAAGAAAGATTGAAAGAAAGATTGAAAAATTGAAAGATTGAAAGAAAGTTTGAAAGTTTGAAAGAAAGATTGAACGAAAGATTTAAAGAAAGATTGAACGACTGAAAGAAAGAATAAATGAAAAATTGAAAGAAAGATTGAAAGAAATAAAGATTGAAAGAAAGAAAGATTGCAAGAAAGATTGAAAAAAAGAAAGATTGAAAGAAAGATTGAAAGAAAGATTGAAAGAAGAAAGATTGAAAGTATTAAAGATTGAATGAAATATTGATAGAAAGATTGAAAGATTGAAAGATAGAATGAAAGAAAGATTGAAAGAAATAAAGATTGAAAGAAAGAAAGATTGCAAGAAAGATTGAAAGAAAGAAAGATTGAAAGAAAGATTGAAAGAAAGATTGAAAGAAGAAAGATTGAAAGTATTAAAGATTGAATGAAATATTGATAGAAAGATTGAAAGATTGAAAGATAGAATGAAAGAAAGATTGAAAGATTGAAAGATTGAAAGAAAGAATGAAAGAAAGATTCAAAGATTGAAAGAAAGATTGAAAGAATGATTGAAAGATTGAAAGATTGAAAGAAAGATTGATAGTTTGAAAGAAAGATTGAAAGAAATATTTAAAGAAAGAAAGATTGAAAGTAAGAACGATTAAAATAAATAATGAAAGAAAAATTGTAAGAATGATTGAAAGATTGAAAGATTGAAAAAAAGAATGAAAGAAAGAAAGATTGAAAGTAAGAACAATTGGGAGAAAGAATGAAAGAAAATTAAAGAAAGATTGAAAGATTGAAAGATTGAAAGAAAGAATGAAAGAAAGATTGAAAGATTGAAAGAAAGAAAGATTGAAAGAAAGAATATAAGAATGAAAGAAAGATTGAAAGATTGAAAGAAATATTGAAAGAAAGGAAGATTGAAAGTAAGAACGATTGAAAGACAGATTTAAAGAAAGATTGAAAGACTGAAAGAAAGAATGAAAAAAAAGAATGAAAGAAAGATTGAAAGAACGATTGAAAAAAGAAAGATAGAAAGAAAGATTGAAAGAAAGATTGAAAGACTGAAGGAAAGAATGAAAGAAAGATTGAAAGAAAGATAGATTGAAAGTATTAAAAATTGAAAGGAAGATTGAAAGAAAGATTTGAAGAACGATTGAAAGACTGAAAAAAAGATTGAAAGAAAGATTGAAAGAAAGATTCAAAGAAAGAAAGATTGAATGAAAGAAAGATTGCAAGAAAGATTAAAAAAAAGAAAGATTGAAAGAAAGATTGAAGAAAGATTGAAAGATTGAAAGATATAATGAAAGAAAGATTGAAAGATTGAAAGATTGAAAGAACGAATGACAGAAAGATTGAAAGATTGAATGAAAGAAAGATGGAAAGAAAGAATGAAAGAAAGATTGTAAGAAAGAATGAAAGACTGAAAAAAAGACTGAAAGAAAGAAAGATTGAAAGTCAGAACGATTGAAAGAAAGAATGAAAGAAAAATTGTAAGAAAGTTTGAAAGATTGAAAGATTGAAAGAAAGAATGAAAGAAAAATTGAAAGAAAGTTTGAAAGATTGAAAGATTGAAAGAAAGATTGATTGTTTGAAAGAAAGATTGAAAGAAAGATTTAAAGAAAGATTGAAAGACTGAAAGAAAGATTTAAAGAAAGATTGAAAGAAAGAGTGAAAGAAAGATTGAAGAAAAAGAACGATCGAAAGAAAGATTGAATGAAAGTTTGAAAGAAAGATTGAAAGATAGAGTGAAAGATTGAAAGAAAGACTGAAAGAAAGAAAGATTGAAAGATTGAAAGATTGAATGAAAGAAAGATTGAAAGAAAGAATGAAAGAAAGATTGTAAGAAAGAATGAAAGATTGAAAGAAAGATTGAAAGAAAGAAAGATTGAAAGAAAGAATGAAAGAAAAATTGAAAGAAAGTTTGAAAGATTGAAAGATTGAAAGAAAGATTGATTGTTTGAAAGAAAGATTGAAAGAAAGATTTAAAGAAAGATTGAAAGACTGAAAGAAAGATTTAAAGAAAGATTGAAAGAAAGAGTGAAAGATTGAAAGAAAGAAAGATTGAAAGTAAGAACAATTGAAAGAAAGAATGAAAGAAAAATTGTAAGAAAGATTGAAAGATTGAAAGATTGAAAGAAAGACTGAAAGAAAGAAAGATTGAAAGTAAGAACGATTGAAAGAAAGAATGAAAGAAAAATTGTAAGAAAGATTGAAAGATTGAAAGATTGAAAGAAAGAATGAAAGAAAGATTGAAAGATTGAAAGAAAGAATGAAAGAATGAAAGAAAGATTGAAAGAAATATTGAAAGACTGAAGGAAAGAATGAAAGAAAGATTGAAAGAAAGATAGATTTAAAGTATTAAAAATTGAAAGGAAGATTGAAAGAAAGATTTAAAGAAAGATTGAAAGACTGAAGGAAAGAATGAAAGAAAGATTGAAAGATTGAAAGAAAGATTGAAAGATTGAAAGATTGAATGAAAGAACGAATGAAAGAAAGAATGAAAGAAAGATTGTAAGAAAGAATGAAAGATTGAAAGAAAGATTGAAAGAAAGAAAGATTGAAAGATTGAAAGATTGAAAGAAAGAATGAAAGAAAAATTGATAGAAAGTTTGAAAGATTGAAAGATTGAAAGAAAGAATAAAAGAAAGATTGAAAGATTGAAAGAAAGATTGAATGTTTGAAAGAAAGATTGAAAGAAAGATTTAAAGAAAGATTGAAAGACTGAAAGAAAGATTTAAAGAAAGATTGAAAGAAAGAGTGAAAGATTGAAAGAAAGAAAGATTAAAAGAAAGAATGAAAGAAAGATTGTAAGAAAGAATGAAAGAATGAAAGAAAGATTGAAAGATTGAAAGAAATATTGAAAGAAAGGAAGATTGAAAGTAAGAACGATTGAAAGACAGAATTTAAGAAAGATTGAAATACTGAAAGAAAGAATGAAAGAAAGAATGAAAGAAAGATTGAAAGATTGAAAGATTGAAAGAAAGAATGAAAGATTGAAAGAAAGAATGAAAGTATGAAAGAAAGATTGAACGATTGAAAGAAAGAATGAAAGAACAATTGAAAGAAAGAATGAAATAATGAAAGAAAGATTAAAAGAACGATTGAAAAAAACAAAGAAAGATTGAAAGATCGAAAGATTTAAAGAATGAAAGTTTTAAAGAAAGATTGAAAGACTGAAAGAAAGATTGAAAGAAAGATTGAAAAATTGAAAGATTGAAAGAAAGTTTGAAAGTTAGAAAGAAAGATTGAACGAAAGATTTAAAGAAAGATTGAAAGACTGAAAGAAAGAATAAAAGACAGATTGCAAGAAAGATTGAAAAAAAGCAAGATTGAAAGAAAGATTGAAAGAAAGATTGAAAGACTGAAGGAAAGGATGAAAGAAAGATTGAAAGAAAGATTGAAAGAAAGAAAGATAGAAACTATTAAAGATTGAAAGAAATATTGAAAGAAAGATTGAAAGAAAGATTGAAAGATTGAAAGAAAGAATGAAAGAAAGATTGAAAGAATGAAAGAAAGATTGTAAGAAAGAATGAAAGATTGAAAGAATGAAAGAATGAAAGAAAGATTGAAAGAAAGAAAGATTGAAAGAAAGAAAGATTGAAAGAAAGATTGAAAGACTGAAGGAAAGAATGAAAGAAAGATTGAAAGAAAGATTGAAAAAAGAAAGATTGAAAGAAAGATTTAAAGAAAGATTGAAAGACTGAAAGAAAGATTTAAAGAAAGATTGAAAGAAAGAGTGAAAGATTGAAAGAAAGAAAGATTGAAAGAAAGAATGAAAGAAAGATTGTAAGAAAGAATGAAAGAATGAAAGAAAGATTGAAAGATTGAAAGAAAGACTGAAAGAAAGAAAGATTGAAAGTAAGAACGATTGAAAGAAAGAATGAAAGAAAAATTGTAAGAAAGATTGAAAGATTGAAAGATTGAAAGAAAGAATGAAAGAAAGATTGAAAGATTGAAAGAAAGAATGAAAGAATGAAAGAAAGATTGAAAGAAATATTGAAAGACTGAAGGAAAGAATGAAAGAAAGATTGAAAGAAAGATAGATTGAAAGTATTAAAAATTGAAAGGAAGATTGAAAGAAAGATTTAAAGAAAGATTGAAAGACTGAAGGAAAGAATGAAAGAAAGATTGAAAGATTGAAAGAAAGATTGAAAGATTGAAAGAAAGAATGAAAGAAAAATTGATAGAAAGTTTGAAAGATTGAAAGATTGAAAGAAAGAATAAAAGAAAGATTGAAAGATTGAAAGAAAGATTGAATGTTTGAAAGAAAGATTGAAAGAAAGATTTAAAGAAAGATTGAAAGACTGAAAGAAAGATTTAAAGAAAGATTGAAAGAAAGAGTGAAAGATTGAAAGAATGAAAGATTAAAAGAAAGAATGAAAGAAAGATTGTAAGAAAGAATGAAAGAATGAAAGAAAGATTGAAAGATTGAAAGAAATATTGAAAGAAAGGAAGATTGAAAGTAAGAACGATTGAAAGACAGAATTAAAGAAAGATTGAAATACTGAAAGAAAGAATGAAAGAAAGAATGAAAGAAAGATTGAAAGATTGAAAGAAAGTATGAAAGATTGAAAGAAAGAATGAAAGTATGAAAGAAAGATTGAACGATTGAAAGAAAGAATGAAAGAACAATTGAAAGAAAGAATGAAATAATGAAAGAAAGATTAAAAGAACGATTGAAAAAAACAAAGAAAGATTGAAAGATCGAAAGATTTAAAGAATGAAAGTTTTAAAGAAAGATTGAAAGACTGAAAGAAAGATTGAAAGAAAGATTGAAAAATTGAAAGATTGAAAGAAAGTTTGAAAGTTAGAAAGAAAGATTGAACGAAAGATTTAAAGAAAGATTGAAAGACTGAAAGAAAGAATAAAAGACAGATTGCAAGAAAGATTGAAAAAAAGCAAGATTGAAAGAAAGATTGAAAGAAAGATTGAAAGACTGAAGGAAAGGATGAAAGAAAGATTGAAAGAAAGATTGAAAGAAAGAAAGATAGAAACTATTAAAGATTGAAAGAAATATTGAAAGAAAGATTGAAAGAAAGATTGAAAGATTGAAAGAAAGAATGAAAGAAAGATTGAAAGAATGAAAGAAAGATTGTAAGAAAGAATGAAAGATTGAAAGAATGAAAGAATGAAAGAAAGATTGAAAGAAAGAAAGATTGAAAGAAAGAAAGATTGAAAGAAAGATTGAAAGACTGAAGGAAAGAATGAAAGAAAGATTGAAAGAAAGATTGAAAAAAGAAAGATTGAAAGAAAGATTGAAAGAAATATTGAAAGACTGAAGGAAAGAATGAAAGAAAGATTGAAAAAAAGATAGATTGAAAGTATTAAAAATTGAAAGGAAGATTGAAAGAAAGATTTAAAGAAAGATTAAAAGACTGAAAGAAAGATTGAAAGAAAGATTGAATGAAAGAAAGATTGAAAGAAAGATTGAAAGAAAGATTGAAAGACTGAAGGAAAGAATGAAAGAAAGATTGAAAGAAAGATTGAAAGAAAGAAAGATAGAAACTATTAAAGATTGAAAGAAATATTGAAAGAAAGATTGAAAGATTGAAAGAAAGAATGAAAGAAAGATTGAAAGATTGAAAGAAAGATTGAAAGAAAGATTGAAAGAAAGATTGAAAGATTGAAAGATTGAAAGATTGAATAAAAGAAAGAATGAAAGAAAGATTGTAAGAAAGAATGAAAGATTGAAATAATGAAAGATTGAAAGAAAGAATGAAAGAAAGATTGTAAGAAAGAATGAAAGAATGAAAGAAAGATTGAAAGACTGAAAGAAAGATTGAAAGAAAGATTGAAAAATTGAAAGATTGAAAGAAAGTTTGAAAGTTAGAAAGAAAGATTGAACGAAAGATTTAAAGAAAGATTGAAAGACTGAAAGAAAGAATAAAAGACAGATTGCAAGAAAGATTGAAAAAAAGCAAGATTGAAAGAAAGATTGAAAGAAAGATTGAAAGACTGAAGGAAAGGATGAAAGTAAGATTGAAAGAAAGATTGAAAGAAAGAAAGATAGAAACTATTAAAGATTGAAAGAAATATTGAAAGAAAGATTGAAAGAAAGATTGAAAGATTGAAAGAAAGAATGAAAGAAAGATTGAAAGAATGAAAGAAAGATTGTAAGAAAGAATGAAAGATTGAAAGAATGAAAGAATGAAAGAAAGATTGAAAGAAAGAAAGATTGAAAGAAAGAAAGATTGAAAGAAAGATTGAAAGACTGAAGGAAAGAATGAAAGAAAGATTGAAAGAAAGATTGAAAAAAGAAAGATTGAAAGAAAGATTGAAAGAAATATTGAAAGACTGAAGGAAAGAATGAAAGAAAGATTGAAAAAAAGATAGATTGAAAGTATTAAAAATTGAAAGGAAGATTGAAAGAAAGATTTAAAGAAAGATTAAAAGACTGAAAGAAAGATTGAAAGAAAGATTGAATGAAAGAAAGATTGAAAGAAAGATTGAAAGAAAGATTGAAAGACTGAAGGAAAGAATGAAAGAAAGATTGAAAGAAAGATTGAAAGAAAGAAAGATAGAAACTATTAAAGATTGAAAGAAATATTGAAAGAAAGATTGAAAGATTGAAAGAAAGAATGAAAGAAAGATTGAAAGATTGAAAGAAAGATTGAAAGAAAGATTGAAAGAAAGATTGAAAGATTGAAAGATTGAAAGATTGAATAAAAGAAAGAATGAAAGAAAGATTGTAAGAAAGAATGAAAGATTGAAATAATGAAAGATTGAAAGAAAGAATGAAAGAAAGATTGTAAGAAAGAATGAAAGAATGAAAGAAAGATTGAAAGATTGAAAGAAAGTTTGAAAGTTTGAAAGAAAGATTGAATGAAAGATTTAAAGAAAGATTGAAAGACTGAAAGAAAGAATAAATGAAAGATTGAAAGAAAGATTGAAAGAAAGAAAAATTGAAAGAAAGAAAGATTGCAAGAAAGATTGAAAAAAAGAAAGATTGAAAGAAAGATTGAAAGAAAGAAAGATCGAAAGTATTAAAGATTGAAAGAAATATTGATAGAAAGACTGAAAGATTGAAAGATAGAATGAAAGAAAGATTGAAAGATTGAAAGATTGAAAGAAAGAATGAAAGAAAGATTGAAAGATTGAAAGATTTAAAGGATGAAAGATTTAAAGAAAGATTGAAAGAGTGAAGGTAAGAATGAAAAAAAAGAATGAAAGAAAGATTGAAAGAAAGATTGAAAAAAGAACGATTGAAAGACAGATTTAAAGAAAGATTGAAAGACTTAAAGAAAGAATGAAAGAAAGATTGAAAGGTTGAAAGATTGAAAGAAAGAATGAAAGATTGAAAGAAAGAATGAAAGTATGAAAGAAAGATTGAAAGATTGAAAGAAAGAATGAAAGAACGATTGAAAGAAAGAATGAAATAATGAAAGAAAGATTGAAAGAACGATTGAAAAAAACAAAGAAAGATTGAAAGATCGAAAGATTTAAAGAATGAAAGATTTAAAGAAAGATTGAAAGACTAAAAGTAAGAATGAAAAAAAAGAATAAAAGAAAGATTGAAAGAAAGATTGAAAGAAAGATAGATTGAAAGTATTAAAGATTAAAAGAAAGTTTTAAAGAAAGATTGAAAGACTGAAAGAAAGATTGAAAGAAAGATTGAAAAATTGAATGATTGAAAGAAAGTTTGAAAGTTTGAAAGAAAGATTGGACGAAAGATTTAAAGAAAGATTGAATGACTGAAAAAAGAATAAAAGAAAGATTGAAAGAAAGATTGAATGAAAGAAAGATTGCAAGAAAGATTGAAAAAAAGGAAGATTGAAAGAAAGATTGAAAGAAAGATTGAAAGACTGAAGGAAAGAATGAAAGAAAGATTGAAAGAAAGATTGAAAGAAAGAAAGATATAAACTATTAAAGATTGAAAGAAATATTGAAAGAAAGATTGAAAGATTGAAAGAAAGAATGAAAGAAAGATTGAAAGATTGAAAGAAAGTTTTAAAGTTTGAAAGAAAGATTGAATGAAAGATTTAAAGAAAGATTGAAAATCTGAAAGAAAGAATAAATGAAAGATTGAAAGAAAGATTGAAAGAAAGAAAGATTGAAAGAAAGAAAGATTGCAAGAAAGATTGAAAAAAAGAAAGATTGAAAGAAAGATTAAAAGACTGAAGGAAAGAATGAAAGAAAGATTGAAAGAAAGATTGAAAGAAAGAAAGATTGAAAGTATTAAATATTGAAAGAAATATTCATAGAAAGATTGAAAGATTGAAAGATAGAATGAAAGAAAGATTTAAAGTTTTAAAGATTGAAAGAAAGAATGAAAGAAAGATTGAAAGATTGAAAGATTTAAAGGATGAACGATTTAAAGAAAGATTGAAAGAGTAAAGGTAAGAATGAAAGAAAGATTGAAAGAAAGATTGAAAAAAGAAAGATTGAAAAAAGAAAGATTGAAAGAAAGATTGAAAGAAATATTGAAAGACTGAAGGAAAGAATGAAAGAAAGATTGAAAAAAAGATAGATTGAAAGTATTAAAAATTGAAAGGAAGATTGAAAGAAAGATTTAAAGAAAGATTGAAAGACTGAAAGAAAGATTGAATGAAAGAAAGATTGCAAGAAAGATTGAAAAAAAGGAAGATTGAAAGAAAGATTGAAAGAAAGATTGAAAGACTGAAGGAAAGAATGAAAGAAAGATTGAAAGAAAGATTGAAAGAAAGAAAGATAGAAACTATTAAAGATTGAAAGAAATATTGAAAGAAAGATTGAAAGATTGAAAGAAAGAATGAAAGAAAGATTGAAAGATTGAAAGAAAGATTGAAAGAAAGATTGAAAGAAAGATTGAAAGATTGAAAGATTGAAAGATTGAATAAAAGAAAGAATGAAAGAAAGATTGTAAGAAAGAATGAAAGATTGAAATAATGAAAGATTGAAAGAAAGAATGAAAGAAAGATTGTAAGAAAGAATGAAAGAATGAAAGAAAGATTGAAAGATTGAAAGAAAGTTTGAAAGTTTGAAAGAAAGATTGAATGAAAGATTTAAAGAAAGATTGAAAGACTGAAAGAAAGAATAAATGAAAGATTGAAAGAAAGATTGAAAGAAAGAAAAATTGAAAGAAAGAAAGATTGCAAGAAAGATTGAAAAAAAGAAAGATTGAAAGAAAGATTGAAAGAAAGATTGAAAGACTGAAGGAAAGAATGAAAGAAAGATTGAAAGAAAGATTGAAAGAAAGAAAGATTGAAAGTATTAAAGATTGAAAGAAATATTCATAGAAAGATTGAAAGATTGAAAGATAGAATGAAAGAAAGATTTAAAGTTTTAAAGATTGAAAGAAAGAATGAAAGAAAGATTGAAAGATTGAAAGATTTAAAGGATGAACGATTTAAAGAAAGATTGAAAGAGTAAAGGTAAGAATGAAAAAAAAGAATGAAAGAAAGATTGAAAGAAAGATTAAAAAAAGAAAGATTGAAAGAAAGATTGAAAAAAAGATTGAAAGACTGAAGGAAAGAATGAAAGAAAGATTGAAAGAAAGATAGATTGAGTGTATTAAAGATTGAAAGAAAGATTGAAAGAAAGATTTAAAGAAAGATTGAACAAAATATTTAAAAAAAGATTGAAAGACTGAAAGAAAGAATAAAAGAAAGATTGAAAGAAAGATTGAAAGAAAGAAAGATTGAATGAAAGAAAGATTGCAAGAAAGATTGAAAGAAAGAAAGATTGATTGAAAGAAAGATTGCAAGAAAGATTGAAAAAAAGAAAGATTGAAAGACAGATTGAAAGACTGAATGAAAGAATGAAAGAAAGATTGAAAGAAAGATTGAAAGAAAGAATGAATGTTCTTTTAATCTTTCTTTCATTATTTCATTCTTTCTTTCAATCGTTCTTTCATTCTTTCTTTCAATCTTTCAATCTTTCTTTCATACTTTCATTCTTTCTTTCAATCTTTCATTCTTTCTTTCAATCTTTCAATCTTTCAATCTTTCAATCTTTCTTTCATTCTTTCTTTCAGTCTTTCAATCTTTCTTTAAATGTCTTTCAATCGTTCTTACTTTCAATCTTCCTTTCTTTCAATATTTCTTTCAATCTTTCAATCTTTCTTTCATTCTTTCATTCTTTCTTACTATCTTTCTGTCATTCTTTCTTTCAATCTTTCTTTCTTCCAATCTTTCACTCTTTCTTTCAATCTTTCTTTCAATCTTTCGTTGTTTCTTTTATTCATTCTTTCAATCTTTCAATCTTTCAAACTTTCTTTCAATTTTTCTTTCATTCTTTCTTTCAATCTTTCTTACTTTCAATCTTTCTTTCTTTCAAACTTTCTTTCAATCTTTCATTCTTTCTTACAATCTTTCTTTCAATCTTTCAATCTTTGTTTCATTCTTTCCTTCAGACTTTCAATCTTTCTTTCAATCTTTCTTTCAATCTTTCTTTCAATCTTTCTTTTATTCTTTCTTTCAGTCTTTCAATCTTTCAATTTTTCAATGTTTCTTTCAATCTTTCTTTCAGTCTTTCAATCTTTCTTTAAATCTTTCTTTCAATCTTCCTTTCAATTTTTTCAACTTTCAATCTAACTTTCTTTCAATCTTTCTTTCATTATTTCCTTCAGTCTTTCAATCTTTCTTTCAATCTTTATTTCAATATTTCTATTTTTAATCTTTCTTTCAATCTTTCTTTCATTCTTTTTTTTCATTCTTACTTTTAGTCTTTCAATCTTTCTTTCAATCTTTCATTCTTTGAATCTTTCGATCGTTCAATCTTTCTTTGTTTTTTTCAATCGTTCTTTCAATCTTTCTTTCATTCTTTTTTTCATTCTTACTTTTAGTCTTTCAATCTCTCTTTAAATCTTTCATTCTTTAAATCTCTCTTTAAATCTGTCATTCTTTAAATCTTTCGATCTTTCAATCTTTCTTTGTTTTTTTCAATCGTTCTTTCAATCTTTCATTATTTCATTCTTTCCTCAATCGTTCTTTCATTCTTTCTTTCAATCTTTCATTCTTTCTTTCAATCTTTCAATCTTTCAATCTTTCTTTCATTCTTTCTTTCAGTCTTTCAATTTTTCTTGAAATCTGTCTTTCAATCGTTCTTACTTTCAATCTTCCTTTCTTTCAATCTTTCTTTCAATCTTTCTTTTTTCAATCTTTCTTTCAATCTTTCTTTCAATTTTTTGATTGACTGAAAGATTGAAAGAAAGATTGAAAGAAAGATTGAAAGATTGAATGAAAGAAAGAATGAAAGAAAGATTGTAAGAATGAAAGATTGAAAGAAAGATAGATTGAAAGAAAGAATGAAAGAAAGATTGTAAGAAAGAATGAAAGAATGAAAGAAAGATTGAAAGATTGAAAGAAAGTTTGAAAGTTTGAAAGAAAGATTGCATGAAAAATTTAAAGAAAGATTGAAAGACTGAAAGATTGGAAGGAAGAAAGATTGAAAGTATTAAAGATTGAAAGAAATATTGATAGAAAGATTGAAAGATTGAAAGATAGAATGAAAGAAAGATTGAAAGATTGAAAGATTGAAAGAAAGAATGAAAGAAAGATTGAAAGATTGAAAGAGTTAAACGATGAAAGATTTAAAGAAAGATTGAAATAACGATTGAAAAAAACAAAAAATTATTGTAATATCGAAAGATTTAAAGAATGAAAGATTTAAAGAAACATTGAAAGACAAAAAGTAAGAATGAAAAAAAAGAATGAAAGAAAGATTGAAAGAAAGATTGAAAAAAGAAAGATTGAAAGAAAGATTGAAAAAAGATTGAAAGACTGAAGGAAAGAATGAAAGAAAGATTGAAAGATAGATAGATTGAAAGTATTAAAGATAAATAGAAAGATTGAAAGAAAAATTTAAAGAAAGATTGAAGGAAACATTTAAAGAAAGATTGAAAGAAAGAAAGATTGAAAGTATTAAAGATTGAAAGAAATATTGAAAGAAAGATTGAAAGATTGAAAGATAGAATGAAAGAAAGATTGAAAGATTAAAAGATTGAAAGAAAGAATGAAAGAAAGATTGAAAGATTGAAAGAAAGATTGAAAGAAAGATTGAAAGATTGAAAGATTTAAAGAAAGATTGATAGTTTGAAAGAAAGATTGATTGAAAGATTTAAAGAAAGATTGAACGACTGAAAGAATGTATGAAAGAAACATTGAAAGAAAGAATGAAAGAAAGATTGTAAGAAAGAATGAAAGATTGAAAGAAAGATTGAAAGAAAGAACGGGTGAAAGTAAGAACGATTGAAAGCAAGAATGAAAGAAAAATTAAAAGAAATATTGAAAGATTGAAAGAAAGAAAGAATGAAAAAAAGAATTAAAGAAAGATTGAAAGATTGGAAGATTGAAAGAAAGATTGAAAGAACGATTGAAAAAAACAAAGAAAGATTGTAAGATCGAAAGATTTAAAGAATGAAAGATTTAAAGAAAGATTGAAAAAAGAAAGATTGAAAGAAAGATTGAAAAAAGATTGAAAGACTGAAGGAAAGAATGAAAGAAAGATTGAAAGAAAGAAAGATTGAAACTATTAAAAATTGAAAGGAAGATTGAAAGAAAGATTTAAAGAAAGATTGAAAGACTGAAAGAAAGAATAAATGAAAGATTGAAAGAAAGATTGAAAGATTGAAAGACTGAAAGAAAGAATAAATGAAAGATTGAAAGAAAGATTGAAAGAAAGAAAGATTGAAAGAAAGAAAGATTGCAAGAAAGATTGAAAAAAAGAAAGATTGAAAGAAAGATTGAAAGAAAGATTGAAAGACTGAAGGAAAGAATGAAAGAAAGATTGAAAGAAAGATTGAAAGAAAGAAAGATTGAAAGTATTAAAGATTTAAAGAAATATTGATAGAAAGATTGAAAGATTGAAAGATAGAATGAAAGAAAGATTGAAAGATTGAAAGATTGAAAGAAAGGATGAATGAAAGATTGTAAGAAAAAAAGAATGAAAGAAAGAATAAAAGAAAGATTGTAAGAAAGAATGAAAGAATGAAAGAAAGATTGAAAGATTGAAAGATATATTGAAAGAAAGGAAGATTGAAAGTAAGAACGATTGAAAGACAGATTTAAAGAAAGATTGAAAGACTGAAAGAAAGAATGAAAGAAAGAATGAAAGAAAGATTGAAAGACTGAAAGATTGAAAGAAAGGATGAAAGAAAGATTGAAAGATTGAAAGATTGAAAGAAAGAATGAAAGATTGAAAGAAAGAATGAAAGTATGAAAGAAAGATTGAAAGATTGAAAGAAAGAATGAAAGAACGATTGAAAGAAATATTGAAAGAAAGAATGAACGATTGAAAGAAAAAAAGAATGAAAGAAAGAATAAAAGAAAGATTGTAAGAAAGAATGAAAGAATGAAAGAAAGATTGAAAGATTGAAAGATATATTGAAAGAAAGGAAGATTGAAAGTAAGAACGATTGAAAGACAGATTTAAAGAAAGATTGAAAGACTGAAAGAAAGAATGAAAGAAAGAATGAAAGAAAGATTGAAAGACTGAAAGATTGAAAGAAATATTGAAGGAAAGAAAGATTGAAAGACTGAAAGATTGAAAGAAATATTGAAGGAAAGAAAGATTGAAAGTAAGAGCGATTGAAAGAAAGAATGAAAGAAAAATTGAAAGAAAGATTGAAAGACTGAAAGAAAAAAAGAATGAAAGAAAGAATGAAAGAAAGATTGAAAGATTGGAAGATTGAAAGAAAGATTGAAAGAAAGATTGAAAAAAAAAGATTGTAAGAACGATTGAAAAAAACAAAGACAGATTGTAAGACTGAATGAAAGAATGAAAGAGAGATTGAAAGAAAGAATGAATGTTCTTTTAATCTTTCTTTCATTATTTCATTCTTTCTTTCAATTGTTCTTTCATTCTTTCTTTCAATCTTTCAATCTTTCAATCTTTCTTTCATTCTTTCTTTCAGTCTTTCAATCTTTCTTTAAATGTCTTTCAATCGTTCTTACTTTCAACCTTCCTTTCTTTCAATATTTCTTTCAATCTTTCAATCTTTCTTTCATTCTTTCATTCTTTCTTACAATCTTTCTTTCATTCTTTCTTTCAATCTTTCTTTCTTTCAATCTTTCACTTTTTCTTTCAATCTTTCTTTCAATCTTTCTTTCAGTCTTTCAATCTTTCTTTAAATCTTTCTTTCAATCTTTCTTTCAAACATTCAATCTTTCTTTCAATCTTTCAATGTTTCTTTTATTCTTTCTTTCAATCTTTCAATCTTTCAAACTTTCTTTCAATTTTTCTTTCATTCTTTCTTTCAATCTTTCTTACTTTCAATCTTTCTTTCTTTCAATCTTTCATTCTTTCTTACAATCTTTCTTTCATTCAACTTTTTTCTTTCAATCTTTCTTTCAATCTTTCTTTCAATCTTTCAATCTTTCTTTCATTCTTTCCTTCAGTCTTTCAATCTTTCTTTCAATCTTTCTTTCAATCTTTCTTTTATTCTTTCTTTCAGTCTTTCAATCTTTCAATTTTTCAATCTTTCTTTCAATCTTTCTTTCAGTCTTTCAATCTTTCTTTAAATCTTTCTTTCAATCTTCCTTTCAATTTTTAATACTTTCAATCTAACTTTCTTTCAATCTTTCTTTCATTCTTTCCTTCAGTCTTTCAATCTTTCTTTCAATCTTTCTTTCATTCTTTTTTTTCATTCTTACTTTTAGTCTTTCAATCTTTCTTTCAATCTTTCATTCTTTGAATCTTTCGATCTTTCAATCTTTCTTTGTTTTTTTCAATCGTTCTTTCAATCTTTCTTTCATTCTTTTTTTTCATTCTTACTTTTAGTCTTTCAATCTCTCTTTAAATCTTTCATTCTTTAAATCTTTCGATCTTTCAATCTTTCTTTGTTTTTTTCAATCGTTCTTTCAATCTTTCTTTCATTATTTCATTCTTTCCTCAATCGTTCTTTCATTCTTTCTTTCAATCCTTCATTCTTTCTTTCAATCTTTCAATCTTTCAATCTTTCTTTCATTCTTTCTTTCAGTCTTTCAATTTTTCTTTAAATCTGTCTTTCAATCGTTCTTACTTTCAATCTTCCTTTCTTTCAATATTTCTTTCAATCTTTCTTTCAATCTTTCTTTTTTCAATCTTTCTTTCAATCTTTCTTTCAATTTTTCAATTGACTGAAAGAATGAAAGAAAGATTGTAAGAAAGAATGAAAGATTGAAAGAAAGAAAGATTGAAAGAAAGAATGAAAGAAAGATTGAAAGATTGAAAGAAAGTTTGAAAGTTTGAAAGAAAGATTGAATGAAAAATTTAAAGAAAGATTGAAAGACTGAAAGAAGGAATAAATGAAAGATTGAAAGAAAGATTGAAAGAAAGAAAGAAGGAATAAATGAAAGATTGAAAGAAAGATTGAAAAAAAGAAAGATTGAAAGAAAGATTGAAAGACTGAAGGAAAGAATGAAAGAAAGATTGAAAGAACGATTGAAAGAAAGAAAGATTGAAAGTATTAAAAATTGAAAGAAATATTGATAGAAAGATTGAAAGATTGAAAGATAGAATGAAAGAAAGATTGAAAGATTGAAAGATTGAAAGAAAGAATGAAAGAAAGATTGAAAGATTGAAAGAGTTAAAGGATGAAAGATTTAAAGAAAGATTGAAAGAGTAAAGGTAAGAATGAAAAAAAAGAATGAAAGAAAGATTGAAAGAACGATTGAAAAAAACAAAAAAATATTGTAATATCGAAAGATTTAAAGAATGAAAGATTTAAAGAAACATTGAAACACTAAAAGTAAGAATGAAAAAAAAGAATGAAAGAAAGATTGAAAGAAAGATTGAAAAAAGAAAGATTGAAAGAAAGATTGAAAAAAAAATTGAAAGACTGAAGGAAAGAATGAAAGAAAGATTGAAAGAAAGATAGATTGAAAGTATTAAAGATAGAAAGAAAGATTGAAAGAAAAATTTAAAGAAAGATTGAACGAAACATTTAAAGAAAGATTGAAAGACTGAAAGAAAGAATAAAAGAAAGATTGAAATAAAGACTGAAAGAAAGAAAGATTGAATGAAAGAGAGATTGCAAGAAAGATTGAAAAAAGAAAGATTGAAAGAAAGATTGAAAGACTGAAGGAAAGAATGAAAGAAAGATTGAAAGAAAGATTGAAAGAAAGAAAGATTGAAAGTATTAAAGATTGAAAGAAATATTGAAAGAAAGATTGAAAGATTGAAAGATAGAATGAAAGAAAGATTGAAAGATTGAAAGATTGAAAGAAAGAATGAAAGATTGAAAGACTGAAAGAAAGAATAAATGAAAGATTGAAAGAAAGATTGAAAGAAAGAAAGATTGAAAGAAAGAAAGATTGCAAGAAAGATTGAAAAAAAGAAAGATTGAAAGAAAGATTGAAAGAAAGAATGAAAGAAAGAATGAAAGATTGAAAGTAAGAACGATTGAAAGATTGAAAGATAGAATGAAAGAAAGAAAGATTGAAAGTAAGAACGATTGAGAGAAAGAATGAAAGAAAAATTGAAAGAAAGATTGAAAGATTGAAAGAAAGATTGAAGGTTTGATAGAAAGATTGAAAGAAAGATTTAAAGAAAGATTGAAAGACTGAAAGAAAGATTGAAAGAAAGATTGAAAGATTGAAAGAAAGAGTGAAAGTTTGAAAGAAAGAATGAAAGAATTAAAGAAAGATTGAAATAAATATTGAAAGAAAGAATGAAAGATTGAAAGAAAGAAAGATTGAAAGAAATAATGAAAGAAAGATTGTAAGAAAGAATGATAGAATGAAAGAAAGATTGAAAGAAATATTGAAAGAAAGGAAGATTGAAAGTAAGAACGTTTGAAAGACAGATTTAAAGAAAGATTGAAAGACTGAAAGAAAGAATGAAAGAAAGATTGAAAGAGAGAAAGATTGAAAGTGAGAAAGATTGAAAGAAAGAATACAAGAAAAAAGATTGAAAGAAAAAAGATTGAAAGAAAGATTGAAAGAGAGAAAGAAAGAAAGATTGAAAGAAAGAATGAAATAATGAAAGAAGGGTTGAAAGAACGATTGAAAAAACCAAGAAAGTTTAAAAGATCGAAAGATTTAAAGAATGAAAGATTTAAAGAAAGATTGAAAGACTAAAAGTAAGAATGAAAAAAAAGAATGAAAGAAAGATTGAAAGAAAGATTGAAAAAAAAGATAGATTGTTAGAAAGATTGAAAGACCGAAGGAAAGAATGAAAGAAAGATTGAAAGAAAGATTGAAAGAAAGATAGATTGAAAGTATTAAAGATTGAAAGAAAGATTGAGAGAAAGATTTAAAGAAAGTTTGAAAGACTGAAAGTATTAATAAAAGAAAGATTGAAAGAAAGATTGAAAGAAAGAAAGATTGAAAGTAAGAAAGATGAAAGAAATATTGAAAAAAAGAATGAAAGAAAGATTGAAAGAAAGATTAAAAGAAAGAAAGATTGAAAGAAAGATTGAAAAATTGAAAGATTGAAAGAAAGATTGAAAGATTGAAAGAAAGATTAAAAGATTGAAAGAAATATTGAAAGAATGAAAGAAAAATTGAAAGAAAGATTGAAAGACTGAAAGAAAGAAAGATTGAAAGAAAGAATTAAAGAAAGATTGAAAGATTGGAAGATTGAAAGTAAGATTGAAAGAAAGATTGAAAAATTGAAAGATTGAAAGAAAGATTGAAAGATTGAAAGAAATATTGAAATAAAGAAAGATTGAAAGTAAGAACGATTGAAAGAAAGAATGAAAGAAAAATTGAAAGAAAGATTGAAAGACTAAAAGTAAGAATGAAAAAAAAGAATGAAAGAAAGATTGAAAGAAAGATTGAAAAAAAAGAAAGATTGTTAGAAAGATTGAAAGACCGAAGGAAAGAATGAAAGAAAGATTGAAAGAAAGATTGAAAGAAAGATAGATTGAAAGTATTAAAGATTGAAAGAAAGATTGAGAGAGACTCTTCATCAGTCTGTGAAAGTTAAAATTAATCAAGACTCTGGCCCTGACCAACGCTACAAACACTCTTCCTAAAACACTCTCCTTGCCCCTCAGTTTGTCCCTTCTCGTGAGGTAGATGGCCATCTTCGCTTCCCCGACTAGAAAATTAAGCAGTCGCCATTTCTCTGCGTTGGCCCTGTAGTATCCAACCCCAAAAATAAAAACGTTTCTGGACCACTCCTCCTTAAAGAGCTTAAAACTTTCCTTTAAAAGACTAAAAAGCTCTAAAAGTCTGTCACACTCTGCAAACCAGTGAAACACGGACTCTGGCAGTTTGCAGAATGGACATTCATTTGCGACCGTGGGATTAAAAACAGAAACAAAGCTGTTGACAGCTATGGCTCCATGTAGGACCCTCCATTGGAGGTCCCCCGTCCTTTTCTTGGAGGGGGCTTTGTAAAAACTCCTCCTCCACGGCTCCTCCTCCCCCCATCTGGAGCCGTCCCCTCCAGACAGTGTCCTGCCGCCCCTCCAGTCCCTTCCTGTTTAAAACAACCACACACTCTTTGTAAAAAGCCTTCCCGCTGGCTGCGTGCAGGTCGAGTTCTGCATAAAGTGCCCTGTGCAGCAGCTTCCCGGAGGACCCCTCCAGGTTGGGGGTCAGGGTCATCTCCGGGAAGGGATCCTCCGGGTTTGGCTCCTCCGCGCCTTCGCCGTACTCCTTCAGCAGGGCCAGCTCCTCCTCCGTGAGCGTCTCCCTCCACCTCTTGAGCACCAGGTGTACGATCCTGGTGGACCTCACCCCCAGCCGCTCCGCCATGGCCTCGCCGTCCTGCAGGTCGCTCCCCGCCGCCGCCACCACCTGCCTCAGGGTCAGGACCCCCGCCTCCCTCAGGATGCTCCTCAGTCCTGGAGTGGCCCCGTCCTGCACATCCAGCCTGGCTCCTCCGATCACCGGCTCCTCCAGGAGCCAGTGGAGGGAATCTGCGGCCTCCCTTTTCCTGTTCTTAAAAAGCCCCCATGCTTTAAAAAGCTCCTGATAAAAACGGGGTAAGCCCGACTTGTTTAGAAGACTCGTGTCCATTAAAAACAACGAGCGGTCAAGTCCCATCCTCCCAGTCCTCTTTAAGACCAAGCCCACCACGTCCTTCCAAACGTTAAAGTACCCCGTTAACAACTTCTGCACAAACTGTAGCCTAAAAGTTGCCACTCTGCTTTTGATGTCCACCACACTGTGCCCCCCTTCCTCTTTAGGCAGAAAGACCCTTTCCTTCCTGAGTCACTCCTGGCCCCATTCGCGTTCAGCGTGCTGATGTTTAAGTCACTCATTGCAACGGAAAAGGGAAACAGCCCGAACAGCAGCACCCACCTCCACCTCCTCCCCATCCTCTCCGTTGTTCAGCTCCTTCCTGATCTTTTGCACTATTTTCTTTAGCCTGTACACCTCCTGGTCCGTGAACCCTCCTCTCCCCTTACTCCTCATCTGTTGCTGGGCCGCGTTCGCCAGCAACTCCTTGTCTGAGAAGAAATCCTCCACCTTTATCCCTTTCACATTCTTCGTCCTGTGCAAAAACGCTTTTATTTTGCCCACACTGTAGCTTTTTTTGCCCTTTTTCTTCTTTACGCCGAGAAAAACCTGCCCCTCACTGTCTGCAGCAGAGTCCTCCTCCATCCAGGACTCTGACTCCGAGCCTCCCTGCTCCACCTCCTGACTTGCCTTCGCCGTGCTTGCTGTCCCTCTCTTCGGCTGAGAGTCTCCTGCCATTTTGTTGGACTTTCTTTTGAGCCGAGGGACTCTCACCCGATCGTCCTCGTCCCCCATCTCAAAGTCACTCCCTTCCAGTGCCTCCTCCTCCCTAGCTACGTCACCTGCACTCCTTTGACTTTGTTCCGTAGCTTCCTTTCCCTCACCAGTCCCCTCCTGTCCCCCCGCACCCACCTGCCTGTCTTCCGGACCCTCCTCCTTCCCCTCCTGTCCTCCCACCCTTACCTGCCTTCTTTCCAGACCCTCGCCTGCCTCCCCCGTGTCTCCACGCTCACCTGGCTGCGCTGTCTACCTCCACCCGTTCCCTCCTGCGGCTCCACATTCCCCTCCCCCCCCCCTTTTTTTCCCCTGCCCCTCGCCTGCCCCCTCCTGTGCCCCCACCTTCACCTGTTTCTTCTCCTTTCCTTTCCGCCCTTCACCTGTCTCCCCCTGTGCCCCCACCTCCACCTGTCTTTCCCCTGCCTCCATTTGGCCCTCACCTGCCTCTCCCTGTGCCCCCACCTTCACCTGCTTTTCCCCTCCTTCCTTCTGGCCCTCCCCCGCCTCGTCCTGTGCCCCCTTCTTTGCCTGTTTTCCCCCCTCTAGACCCCCCCCTGCTCCCTCCTGTGCCCCCACCTTCGCCTGCTTTTCCCCTTTCTGACCCTCACCTGCCCCCTCCTGTGCTCCCTCCTTGTCCTGTCCACCCTTCTGCCCCTCACCTGTCTCGCTGTCTGCCTTCTTACCTGGACATGCCCTGACCTGGTGTCCCTCCCAACCGCACCCAAAGCACTTGGTGGTGTCAGTGTTGACAAACACCACATAGTCAAACTCATCCGCCCTGATTTTAAGAGCTACGTTTAGCTCCGCATCCCTGTTGTTCAACACCATCAGGACGTGTCTCCTGTGCGACACCACATGCTTGAGCAGCGGCGACTTGCACGGGACTTTTTTAACTGGCGACACCACCTTCCCGTGCCTCGCCAGTTCCCTAGTGAGGGTCTCATCTTTAATAAACGGCGGAACATTCGCCAGATTCACCCTCTTCGCCGGTGTGGAGAGAGGCAGGACGGGAACAAACATTTTGTTCACCGTAACACCGCTTGCCACCACCGCGTTCACCTTGTCTACGCTGTCCAGGAAGATCACCACCGCGCTGTTCATCCGCGCTGCTGACACAACGCTGCTGTAGCCGACAGCCTTCCCCACCGCCAGGCTGCAGTCCTCCAACGAGACCGAGGAAGACACGGGCAACTTGATGCCGTGCTTCCTCGTTAGCTTGGTGAGGTCCGACATGGTTGCGGAACCGCACCACCACCACCACCACCACCACCCCTCACCCGCTGTGCGCACACCCTACAACCAACAAAAAAACTAAACCCGTCACCAACAAATAAATATAAACATACAGTTGATAGAAAAGTTAGAGAGAAAGTCACTCACTCTACCAAACGCTCAAACGCTCCGCTCGCTCACGACTCCAATCACTCAGAGAGAGAGGGAGAGAGACAGAGATTGGAAGATTGAAAGAAAGATTGAAAGAAAGATTGAAAAAAAAAAGATTGAAAGAACGATTGAAAAAAGCAAAGACAGATTGTAAGATCGAAGATTTAAAGAATGAAAGATTGAAAGAAAGATTGAATGTTTGAAAGAAAGATTGAAAGAAAGATTTAAAGAAAGATTGAAAGACTGAAAGAAAGATTGAAAGAAAGATTGAAAGATTGAAAGATTGAAAGAAAGAGTGACAGTTTGAAAGAAAGAATGAAAGAACTAAAGAAAGATTGAAAGAAAGATTGAAAGAAAGAAGGAAAGATTGAAAGAAAGAAAGATTGAAAGAAAGAATGAAAGAAAGATTGTAAGAAAGAATGAAAGAATGAAAGAAAGATTGAAAGATTGAAAGAAATATTGAAAGAAAGAAAGATTGAAAGTAAGAACGATTGAAAGAAAGATTTAAAGAAAGATTGAAAGACTGAAAGAAAGAATGAAAGAAAGAATGAAAGGAAGATTGAAAGAAAGAATGACATAATGAAAGAAAGATTGAAAGAACGATTGAAAAAAACAAAGAAAGATTGAAAGATCGAAAGATTTAAAGATTGAAAGATTTAAAGAAAGATTGAAAAAAAAGAAAGATTGAAAGAAAGATTGAACGAAAGATTGAAAGAAAGACTGAAAAAAAAGAAAGATTTGAAAGAAAGATTGAAAGAAAGCTTGAAAGAAAGATTGAAAGACTGAAAGAAATATTGAAAGAAAGAGTGAAAGAAAGATCGAAAAAAAAGAACGATCGAAAGAAAGATTGAATGAAAGAGTGAAAGAAAGATTGAAAGTTTGAAAAAAAGATTGAAAGAAAGATTTAAAGAAACATTGAAAGATTGAAAGAAAGAATGAAAGAAAGAATGAAAGAAAGATTGAAAGATTGAATGAAAGAAAGATTGAATGACGGAGTGGAAGAAAGATTGAAAAAAAGAAAGATTGAAAAAAAGATTGAAAGAAAGCTTGAAAGAAAGATTGAAAGAGAGATTGAAAGAAAGATTGAAAGAAAGATTGAAAGAAAGACTGAAAAAAAAGAAAGATTTGAAAGAAAGATTGAAAGAAAGCTTGAAAGGAAGATTGAAAGACTGAAAGAAATATTGAAAGAAAGAGTGAAAGAAAGATCGAAAAAAAAGAACGATCGAAAGAAAGATTGAATGAAAGATTGAAAGAAAGATTGAAAGAAGGAGTGAAAGAAAGATTGAAGAAAAAGAACGATCGAAAGAAAGATTGAATGAAAGATTGAAAGAAAGATTGAAAGAAGGAGTGAAAGAAAGATTGAAGAAAAAGAACGATCGAAAGAAAGATTGAATGAAAGATTGAAAGAAAGATTGAAAGAAAGAGTGAAAGAAAGATTGAAAGTTTGAAAGAAAGATTGAAAGAAAGATTTAAAGAAACATTGAAAGATTGAAAGAAAGAATGAAAGAAAGAATGAAAGTAAGATTGAAAGATTGAATGAAAGAAAGATTGAACGACGGAGTGGAAGAAAGATTGAAAAAAAGAAAGATTGAAAAAAAGATTGAAAGAAAGCTTGAAAGAAAGATTGAAAGATTAAAAGATACATTGAAAGAAAGATTGAAATATTGAAAGATTAAAAGAAAGATTAAAAGAAAGATTGAATGATTGAAAGGTTGAAAGAAAGATTGAAAGAGAGATTGAAAGAAAGATTGAAAGAAAGATTGAAAAAAAAGAAAGATTGAAAGAAAGATTGAACAAAAGATCGAAAGAAAGACTGAAAAAAAAGAAAGATTTGAAAGAAAGATTGAACGAAAGATTGAAAGGAAGATTGAAAGACTGAAAGAAATATTGAAAGAAAGAGTGAAAGAAAGATCGAAAAAAAAGAACGATCGAAAGAAAGATTGAATGAAAGATTGAAAGAAAGATTGAAAGAAGGAGTGAAAGAAAGATTGAAGAAAAAGAACGATCGAAAGAAAGATTGAATGAAAGATTGAAAGAAAGATTGAAAGAAAGAGTGAAAGAAAGATTGAAAGTTTGAAAGAAAGATTGAAAGAAAGATTTAAAGAAACATTGAAAGATTGAAAGAAAGAATGAAAGAAAGATTGAACGACGGAGTGGAAGAAAGATTGAAAAAAAGAAAGATTGAAAAAAAGATTGAAAGAAAGCTTGAAAGAAAGATTGAAAGATTGAAAGATAGATTGAAAGAAAGATTGACAGATTGAAAGAAAGATTGAAAGAGAGATTGAAAGAAAGAGTGAAAGACAGATTGAAAAAAAAGAACGATCGAAAGAAAGAATGAATGAAAGATTGAAAGAAAGATTGAAAGAAAGATTGAAAGATTGAAAGATTGAAAGAAAGATTGAAAGAAAGATTGAACGACAAAGTGAAAGAAAGATTGAAAAAAAGATAGATTGAAAAAAAGATTGAGAGAAAGCTTGAAAGAAAGATTGAAAGATTGAAAGATAGATTGAAAGGAACATTGAAAGATTGAAAGATTTAAAGAAAGATTAAAAGAAAGATTGAAAGATTGAAAGGTTGAAAGAAAAATTGAAAGAGAGATTGAAAGAAAGAGCGAAAGAAAGACTGAAAAAAAAGAACGATCAAAAGAAAGATTGAAAGAAAGATTGAAAGAAAGAGTGAAAGAAAGATTGAAAGTTTGAAAGAAAGAATGAAAGAAAGATTGAAAGATTGAAAGAAAGATTGAACGACAGAGTGAAAGAAAGATTGAAAAAAAGAAAGATTGAAAAAAAGATTGAAAGAAAGATTGAAAGATTGAAAGGTTGGAAGAAAGATTGAAAGAAAGATTGAAAAACAAGAAAGCTTAAAAGAAAGATTGAAAGAAAGATAGATTGAAAGAAAGACTGAAAGAGAGAACGATTGAAAGAAAGACAGATTGAAAGAAAGATTGAAAGAAAGAATGAAAGAAAGATTGAAAGATTGAAAGAAAGATTGAAAGAAAGAAAGAATGATTGAAAATAAGAAAGATTGAAAGAAAGATTGAAAGAAAGATGGAAAGACTGAAAGAAAGGATGAAAGAAAGATTGAAAGAGAGAAAGATTAAAAGATTGAAAGATTGAAAGAAAGATTGAAAGATTGAAAGAAAGATTGAAAGATTGAAGGAAAGGTTTAAAGAGAGAGTGAAAGACTGTAAGAAAGAATGAAAGAAAGAACAAAAGAGAGATTGAAAGATTGAGAGATTGAAAGAAAGAATAAAAGAAATATTGAAAGATTGAAAGAAAGATTGAAAGATGGAAAGATTGAAAGAAAGATTGAAAGAGAGATTGAAAGAAAGAGTGAAAGAAAGATTGAAAAAAAAGAACGATCGAAAGAAAGAATGAATGAAAGATTGAAAGAAAGATTGAAAGAAAGATTGAAAGAAAGATTGAAAGATTGAAAGAAAGAATGAAAGACGGATTGAAAGATTGAAGGAAAGGTTTAAAGAGAGAGTGAAAGACTGAAAGAAAGAATGAAAGAAAGAACAAAAGAGAGATTGAAAGATTGAAAGATTGAAAGAAAGAATGAAAGAAATATTGAAAGATTGAAAGAAAGATTGAAAGATGGAAAGATTGAAAGAAAGATTGAAAGAGAGATTGAACGAAAGAGTGAAAGAAAGATTGAAAAAAAAGAACCATCGAAAGAAAGAATGAATGAAAGATTGAAAGAAAGATTGAAAGAAAGAATAAAAGAAATATTGAAAGATTGAAAGAAAGATTGAAAGATGGAAAGATTGAAAGAAAGATTGAAAGAGAGATTGAAAGAAAGAGTGAAAGAAAGATTGAAAAAAAAGAACGATCGAAAGAAAGAATGAATGAAAGATTGAAAGAAAGATTGAAAGAAAGATTGAAAGAAAGATTGAAAGAAAGATTGAAAGATTGAAAGAAAGAATGAAAGACAGATTGAAAGATTGAAGGAAAGGTTTAAAGAGAGAGTGAAAGACTGAAAGAAAGAATGAAAGAAAGAACAAAAGAGAGATTGAAGATTGAAAGATTGAAAGAAAGAATGAAAGAAATATTGAAAGATCGAAAGAAAGACTGAAAAAAAAGAAAGATTTGAAAGAAAGATTGAAAGAAAGCTTGAAAGGAAGATTGAAAGACTGAAAGAAATATTGAAAGAAAGAGTGAAAGAAAGATCGAAAAAAAAGAACGATCGAAAGAAAGATTGAATGAAAGATTGAAAGAAAGATTGAAAGAAGGAGTGAAAGAAAGATTGAAGAAAAAGAACGATCGAAAGAAAGATTGAATGAAAGATTGAAAGAAAGATTGAAAGAAGGAGTGAAAGAAAGATTGAAGAAAAAGAACGATCGAAAGAAAGATTGAATGAAAGATTGAAAGAAAGATTGAAAGAAAGAGTGAAAGAAAGATTGAAAGTTTGAAAGAAAGATTGAAAGAAAGATTTAAAGAAACATTGAAAGATTGAAAGAAAGAATGAAAGAAAGAATGAAAGTAAGATTGAAAGATTGAATGAAAGAAAGATTGAACGACGGAGTGGAAGAAAGATTGAAAAAAAGAAAGATTGAAAAAAAGATTGAAAGAAAGCTTGAAAGAAAGATTGAAAGATTAAAAGATACATTGAAAGAAAGATTGAAATATTGAAAGATTAAAAGAAAGATTAAAAGAAAGATTGAATGATTGAAAGGTTGAAAGAAAGATTAAAAGATACATTGAAAGAAAGATTGAAATATTGAAAGATTAAAAGAAAGATTAAAAGAAAGATTGAATGATTGAAAGGTTGAAAGAAAGATTGAAAGAGAGATTGAAAGAAAGATTGAAAGAAAGATTGAAAAAAAAGAAAGATTGAAAGAAAGATTGAACAAAAGATCGAAAGAAAGACTGAAAAAAAAGAAAGATTTGAAAGAAAGATTGAACGAAAGATTGAAAGGAAGATTGAAAGACTGAAAGAAATATTGAAAGAAAGAGTGAAAGAAAGATCGAAAAAAAAGAACGATCGAAAGAAAGATTGAATGAAAGATTGAAAGAAAGATTGAAAGAAGGAGTGAAAGAAAGATTGAAGAAAAAGAACGATCGAAAGAAAGATTGAATGAAAGATTGAAAGAAAGATTGAAAGAAAGAGTGAAAGAAAGATTGAAAGTTTGAAAGAAAGATTGAAAGAAAGATTTAAAGAAACATTGAAAGATTGAAAGAAAGAATGAAAGAAAGATTGAACGACGGAGTGGAAGAAAGATTGAAAATAAGAAAGATTGAAAAAAAGATTGAAAGAAAGCTTGAAAGAAAGATTGAAAGATTGAAAGATAGATTGAAAGAAAGATTGACAGATTGAAAGAAAGATTGAAAGAGAGATTGAAAGAAAGAGTGAAAGACAGATTGAAAAAAAAGAACGATCGAAAGAAAGAATGAATGAAAGATTGAAAGAAAGATTGAAAGAAAGATTGAAAGATTGAAAGATTGAAAGAAAGATTGAAAGAAAGATTGAACGACAAAGTGAAAGAAAGATTGAAAAAAAGATAGATTGAAAAAAAGATTGAGAGAAAGCTTGAAAGAAAGATTGAAAGATTGAAAGATAGATTGAAAGGAACATTGAAAGATTGAAAGATTTAAAGAAAGATTAAAAGAAAGATTGAAAGATTGAAAGGTTGAAAGAAAAATTGAAAGAGAGATTGAAAGAAAGAGCGAAAGAAAGACTGAAAAAAAAGAACGATCAAAAGAAAGATTGAAAGAAAGATTGAAAGAAAGAGTGAAAGAAAGATTGAAAGTTTGAAAGAAAGAATGAAAGAAAGATTGAAAGATTGAAAGAAAGATTGAACGACAGAGTGAAAGAAAGATTGAAAAAAAGAAAGATTGAAAAAAAGATTGAAAGAAAGATTGAAAGATTGAAAGGTTGGAAGAAAGATTGAAAGAAAGATTGAAAAACAAGAAAGCTTAAAAGAAAGATTGAAAGAAAGATAGATTGAAAGAAAGACTGAAAGAGAGAACGATTGAAAGAAAGACAGATTGAAAGAAAGATTGAAAGAAAGAATGAAAGAAAGATTGAAAGATTGAAAGAAAGATTGAAAGAAAGAAAGAATGATTGAAAATAAGAAAGATTGAAAGAAAGATTGAAAGAAAGATGGAAAGACTGAAAGAAAGGATGAAAGAAAGATTGAAAGAGAGAAAGATTGAAAGATTGAAAGATTGAAAGAAAGATTGAAAGATTGAAAGAAAGATTGAAAGATTGAAGGAAAGGTTTAAAGAGAGAGTGAAAGACTGTAAGAAAGAATGAAAGAAAGAACAAAAGAGAGATTGAAAGATTGAGAGATTGAAAGAAAGAATAAAAGAAATATTGAAAGATTGAAAGAAAGATTGAAAGATGGAAAGATTGAAAGAAAGATTGAAAGAGAGATTGAAAGAAAGAGTGAAAGAAAGATTGAAAAAAAAGAACGATCGAAAGAAAGAATGAATGAAAGATTGAAAGAAAGATTGAAAGAAAGATTGAAAGAAAGATTGAAAGAAAGATTGAAAGATTGAAAGAAAGAATGAAAGACAGATTGAAAGATTGAAGGAAAGGTTTAAAGAGAGAGTGAAAGACTGAAAGAAAGAATGAAAGAAAGAACAAAAGAGAGATTGAAGATTGAAAGATTGAAAGAAAGAATGAAAGAAATATTGAAAGATTGAAAGAAAGATTGAAAGATGGAAAGATTGAAAGAAAGATTGAAAGAGAGATTGAACGAAAGAGTGAAAGAAAGATTGAAAAAAAAGAACCATCGAAAGAAAGAATGAATGAAAGATTGAAAGAAAGATTGAAAGAAAGATTGAAAGATTGAAAGAAAGAATGAAAGAAAGATTGAAAGATTGAAAGAAAGATTGAAAGATTGAAAGATTGAAAGAAAAATTGAAAGAAAGATTGAACGACAAAGTAGGAAAGATTGAAAAAAAGAAAGATTGAAAAAAAGATTGAAAGACTGAAAGAAATAATGAAAGAAAGAATGAAAGAAAGATTGAAAGATTGAAAGGAAGATTGAAAGATTGAAAGAAAGATTGAAAGATTGAAAGGTTGAAAGAAAAATTGAAAGACAGATTGAAAGAAAGAGTGAAAGAAAGACTGAAAAAAAAGAACGATCGAAAGAAAGATTGAAAGAAAGATTGAAAGAAAGAGTGAAAGAAAGATTGAAAGTTTGAAAGAAAGAATGAAAGAAAGATTGAAAGATTGAATGAAAGAAAGATTGAACGACAGAATGAAAGAAAGATTGAAAAAAGAAAGATTGAAAAAAAGATTGAAAGACTGAAAGAAATAATGAAAGAAATAATGAAAGAAAGATAGAAAGAAAGATTGAAAGATTGAAAGAAATTTTGAAAGAAAGATTGAAAGTAATAAAAATTGAAAGAAAGAATGAAAGAAAGATTGAAAGATTGAAAGAAAGATTGAATGTAAGAAATATTGAAAGAAAGAATGAAAGAAAGATTGAAAGATTGAAAGATTGAAAGATTGAATGAAAGATTGAAAGAAAGATAGATTGAAAGAAAGAATGAAAGATTGAAAGAAGGAATGAAAGAATGAAAGATCAAATGAAAGAAAGATTGAAAGATTGAAGGGTTGAATGAAAGATTGAAAGAAAGATAGATTGAAAGAAAGAATGAAAGATTGAGAAAAGGAATGAAAGAATGAAAGAACGAATGAAAGAAAGATTGAAAGATTGAAAGAAAGAATGAAATAAAGATTGAAAGATTGAATGAAAGATTGAAAGAAAAGATTGAAAGAAGAAAGATTGAAAAAAAGAACACAAGAAAAAAGATTGAAAGAAAGATAGATTGAAAGAAAGATTGAAAGAAAGAATGAAAGAAAGATTGAAAGATTGAAAGAAAGAAAGAATGATTGAAAAAAGAAAGATTGAAAGAAAGATTGAAAGAATGATGGAAAGACTGAAAGAAAGAATGAAATAAAGATTGAAAGAGAGAAAGATTGAAAGTAAGACAAATTGAAAGAAAGATTGAATGAAAGAATGAAAGAAAGATTGAAAGAAAGAAAGAATAATTGAAAATAAGAAAGATTGAAAGAAAGATTGAAAGAACGATGGAACGACAGAATGAAAGAATGAAAGAAAGATTGAAAGTAAAAAAGATTGGAAGAAAGAATACAAGAAAAAAGATTGAAAGAAAAAAGATTGAAAGAGAGAAAGAAAGAAAGATTGAAAGATTGAAAGAAAGATTGAAAGATTGAAAGAAAGATTGAAAGATTGAAGGAAAGGTTTAAAGAGAGAGTGAAAGACTGAAAGAAAGAATGAAAGAAAGAACAAAAGAGAGATTGAAAGATTGAAAGATTGAAAAAAAGAATGAAAGAAATATTGAAAGATTGAAAGAAAGATTGAAAGATGGAAAGATTGAAAGAAAGATTGAAAGAGAGATTGAAAGAAAGAGTGAAAGAAAGATTGAAAAAAAAGAACGATCGAAAGAAAGTTTGAAAGAAAGATTGAAAGAAAGAGTGAAAGAAAGATTGAAAGATTGAAAGAAAGAATGAAAGAAAGATTGAAAGATTGAAAGAAAGATTGAAAGATTGAAAGATTGAAAGAAAGATTGAACGACAAAGTGAAGGAAAGATTGAAAAAAAGAAAGATTGAAAAAAACATTGAGAGAAAGCTTGAAAGAAAGATTGAAAGATTGAAAGATAGCTTGAAAGAAAGATTGAAAGATTGAAAGATTGAAAGAAAGATTAAAAGAAAGATTGAAAGATTGAAAGGTTGAAAGAAAAATTGAAAGAGAGATTGAAAGAAAGAGTGAAAGAAAGACTGAAAAAAAAGAAAGATTGAAAGAAAGATTGAAAGAAAGATTGAAAGATTGAAAGAAAGAATGAAAGAAAGATTGAAAGAAAGCTTGAAAGAAAGATTGAAAGACTGAAAGAAATATTGAAAGAAAGAGTGAAAGAAAGATTGAAAAAAAAGAACGATCGAAAGAAAGTTTGAAAGAAAGATTGAAAGAAAGAGTGAAAGAAAGATTGAAAGTTTGAAAGAAAGAATGAAAGAAAGATTAAAAGATTGAAAGAAAGAATGAAAGAAAGATTGAAAGATTGAATGAAAGAAAGATTGAACGACAGAGTGAAAGAAAGATTGAAAAAAAGAAAGATTGAAAAAAAGATTGAAAGAAAGATTGAAAGATTGAAAGGTTGGAAGAAAGATTGAAAGAGAGATTGAAAGAAAGTGTGAAAGAAAGATTGAAAAAAAAAAAAGCTTAAAAGAAAGATTGAAAGACTGAAAGAAATAATGAAAGAAATAATGAAAGAAAGATAGAAAGAAAGATTGAAAGATTGAAAGAAATTTTGAAAGAAAGATTGAAAGATTGAAAGAAATTTTGAAAGAAAGATTGAAAGTAATAAATATTGAAAGAAAAATGAAAGAAAGATTGATAGATTGAAAGAAAGATTGAAAGATTGAAAGAAATATTGAAAGAACGAAAGATTTATAGTAAGAAAGATTGAAAGAAAGAATGAAAAAAGATTGAAAGATTGAAAGATTGAATGAAAGATTGAAAGAAGGATAGATTGACAGAAAGAATGAAAGATTGAAAGAAGGAATGAAAGAATGAAAGATCGAATGAAAGAAAGATTGAGAGATTGAAAGAACGAATGAAAGAAAGATTGAAAGATTGAATGAAAGATTGAAAGAAAGATTGAAAGAAAGATTGAAAGATTGAATGAAAGAATGAAAGAAAGATTGAAAGATTGAAAGTATGAAAGAAAGATTGAAAGATTGAAAGATTGAAAGAAAGAATGAAAGAAAGATTGAAAGAGAAAAAGATTGAAAGTAAGAAAGATTGAAAAAAAGAATGCAAGGAAAAAGATTGACAGAAAGATAGATTGAAAGAAAGACTGAAAGAGAGAAAGATTGAAAGAAAGATAGATTGAAAGAAAGATTGAAAGAAAGAATGAATGATTGAAAAAAGAGAGATTGAAAGAAAGATTGAAAGAAAGATTGAAATAGAGAAATATTGAAAGTAAGAAAGATTGAAAGAAAGAATACAAGAAAAAAGATTGAAAGAAAAAAGATTGAAAGAAAGACTGAAAGAGAGAAAGAAAGAAAGATTGAAAGATTGAAAGAAAGACTGAAAGAGAGAAAGAAAGAAAGATTGAAAGATTGAAAGAAAGAATGATTGAAAGATTGAAAGATTGAAAGATTGAAAGAAAGAATGAAAGAAAGATTGAAAGAGAGAAAGATTGAAAGTAAGAAAGATTGAAAAAAAGAATGCAAGAAAAAAGTTTGAAAGGAAGATAGATTGAAAGAAAGACTGAGAGAGAAAGATTGAAAGAAAGATAGATTGAAAGAAAGATTGAAATAAAGATTGAAAGAAAGATTGAAAGAAAGATTGAAAGATAGAAAGAATGATTGAAAAAAGAGAGATTGAAAGAAAGATTTAAAGAAAGATGGAAAGACTGAATGAAAGAATGAAAGAAAGATTGAAAGTGAGAAAGATTGAAAGTAAGAAAGATTGAAAGAAAGAATACAAGAAAAAAGATTGAAAGAAAAAAGATTGAAAGAAAGATTGAAAGAGGGAAAGATTGAAAGAAAGAAAGATTGAAAGAAAGATTGAAAGATTGAAGGAAAGGTTTAAAGAGAGAGTGAAAGACTGAAAGAAAGAATGAAAGAAAGATCAAAAGAGAGATTGAAAGATTGAAAGATTGAAAGAAAGAATGAAAGAAAGATTGAAAGATTGAAAGAAAGAATGAAAGAAAGTTTGAAAGATTGAAAGAATGATTGAAAGATTGAAAGATTGAAAGTTTGAAAGAAAGATTGAAAGAAAGATTTAAAGAAAGATTGAATGACTGAATGAAAGATTGAAAGAAAGAATGAAATACAGATTGAAAGAGAGAAAGATTGAAAGTAAGACAAATTGAAAGAAAGATTGAAAGAAAGAATGAAAGAAAGATTGAAAGAAAGAAAGAATAATTGAAAATAAGAAAGATTGAAAGAAAGATTGAAAGAACGATGGAAAGACAGAATGAAAGAATGAAAGAAAGATTGAAAGTAAAAAAGATTGGAAGAAAGAATACAAGAAAAAAGATTGAAAGAAAAAAGATTGAAAAAGAGAAAGAAAGAAAGATTGAAAGATTGAAAGAAAGATTGAAAGATTGAAGGAAAGGTTTAAAGAGAGAGTGAAAGACTGAAAGAAAGAATGAAAGAAAGAACAAAAGAGAGATTGAAAGATTGAAAGATTGAAAGAAAGAATGAAAGAAATATTGAAAGATTGAAAGAAAGATTGAAAGATGGAAAGATTGAAAGAAAGATTGAAAGAGAGATTGAAAGAAAGAGTGAAAGAAAGATTGAAAAAAAAGAACGATCGAAAGAAAGAATGAATGAAAGATTGAAAGAAAGATTGAAAGATAGATTGAAAGATTGAAAGAAAGAATGAAAGAAAGATTGAAAGATTGAAAGAAAGATTGAAAGATTGAAAGATTGAAAGAAAGATTGAACGACAAAGTGAAGGAAAGATTAAAAAAAAGAAAGCTTGAAAGAAAGATTGAAAGATTGAAAGATAGCTTGAAAGAAAGATTGAAAGATTGAAAGATTGAAAGAAAGATTAAAAGAAAGATTGAAAGATTGAAAGGTTGAAAGAAAAATTGAAAGAGAGATTGAAAGAAAGAGTGAAAGAAAGACTGAAAAAAAAGAAAGATTGAAAGAAAGATTGAAAGAAAGATTGAAAGATTGAAAGAAAGAATGAAAGAAAGATTGAAAGAAAGCTTGAAAGAAAGATTGAAAGACTGAAAGAAATATTGAAAGAAAGAGTGAAAGAAAGATCGAAAAAAAAGAACGATCGAAAGAAAGTTTGAAAGAAAGATTGAAAGAAAGAGTGAAAGAAAGATTGAAAGTTTGAAAGAAAGAATGAAAGAAAGAATGAAAGAAAGATTGAAAGATTGAAAGATTGAAAGAAAGAATGAAAGAAAGATTGAAAGAGAGAAAGATGGAAAGTAAGAAAGATTGAAAAAAAGAATGCAAGAAAAAAGATTGAAAGAAAGATAGATTGAAAGAAAGGCTGAAAGAGAGAAAGATTGAAAGAAAGATAGATTGAAAGAAAGATTGAAAGAAAGAATGAAAGATTTAAAGAAGGAATGAAAAAATGAAAGATCGAATGAAAGAAAGATTTGAAAGAAAGCTTAAAAGAAAGATTGAAAGACTGAAAGAAATGATGAAAGAAAGATAGAAATAAACATTGAAAGATTGAAAGAAATTTTGAAAGAAAGATTAAAATTAATAAAAATTGAAAGAAAGAATGAAAGAAAGATTGAAAGATTGAAAGAAAGATTGAAAGATTGAAAGAAATATTGAAAGAATGAAAGATTTATAGTAAGAAACATTGAAAGAAAGAATGAACGATTGAAAGAAGGAATGAAAGAATGAAAGATCGAATGAAAGAAAGATTGAAAGATTGAAAGAAAGAATGAAAGAAAGATTGAAAGATTGAATGAAAGATTGAAAGAAAGATTGAAAGAAAGATTGAATGATTGAAAGAAAGAATGAAAGAAAGATTAAAAGATTGAAAGATTGAAAGAAAGAATGAAAGAAAGATTGAAAGAGAGAAAGATTGAAAGTAAGAAAGATTGAAAAAAATAATGCAAGAAAAAAGATTGAAAGAAAGATAGATTGAAAGAAAGACTGAAAGAGAGAAAGATTGAAAGAACGATAGATTGAAAGAAAGATTGAAAGAAAGAATGAAAGAAAAATTGAAAGATTGAAAGAAAGATTGAAAGAAAGACAGAATGATTGAAAAAAGAGAGATTGAAAGAAAGATTGAAAGAAAGATGAAAGACTGAAAGAAAGAATGAAAGAAAGATTGAAAGAGAGAAAGATTGAAAGTAAGAAAGATTGAAAGAAAGAATACAAGAAAAAAGATTGAAAGAAAAAAGATTGAAAGAAAGATTGAAAGAGAGAAAGAAAGAAAGATTGAAAGATTGAAAGAAAGATTGAAAGATTAAAGGAAGATTGAAAGATTGAAAGAAAGAGTGAAAGAAAGATTGAAAGTTTGAAAGAAAGATTGAAAGAAAGACTTAAAGAAAGTTGAAAGATTGAAAGAAAGAATGAAAGAAAGATTGAAAGATTGAATGAAAGATTGAAAGAAAATAAATTTTGAAAGAAAGATTTGAAAGAAAGCTTAAAAGAAAGATTGAAAGACTGAAAGAAATAATGAAAGAAAGATAGAAAGAAAGATTGAAAGATTGAAAGATTGAAAGAAAGATTGAAAGATTGAAAGAAATATTGAAAGAATGAAAGATTTTTAGTAAGAAAGATTGAAAGAAAGAATGAAAAAAGATTGAAAGATTTAAAGATTGAATGAAAGATTGAAAGATCGAATGAAAGAAAGATTGAAAGATTGAAAGAAAGAATGAAAGAAAGATTGAAAGATTGAATGAAAGAATGAAAGAAAGATTGAAAGATTGAAAGATTGAAAGAAAGAAAGATTGAAAGAGCGAAAGATTGAAAGTAAGAAAGATTGAAAAAAAGAATGCAAGAAAAAAGTTTGAAAGGAAGATAGATTGAAAGAAAGACTGAGAGAGAAAGATTGAAAGAAAGATAGATTGAAAGAAAGATTGAAATAAAGATTGAAAGAAAGATTGAAAGAAAGATTGAAAGATAGAAAGAATGATTGAAAAAAGAGAGATTGAAAGAAAGATTTAAAGAAAGATGGAAAGACTGAATGAAAGAATGAAAGAAAGATTGAAAGAGAGAAAGATTGAAAGAAAGAAAGATTGAAAGAAAGATTGAAAGATTGAAGGAAAGGTTTAAAGAGAGAGTGAAAGACTGAAAGAAAGAATGAAAGAAAGATCGAAAGAGAGATTGAAAGAAAGAATGAAAGAAAGTTTGAAAGATTGAAAGAAAGATTGAAAGATTGAAAGATTGAAAGTTTGAAAGAAAGATTGAAAGAAAGATTTAAAGAAAGATTGAATGACTGAATGAAAGATTGAAAGAAAGAATGAAATAAAGATTGAAAGAGAGAAAGATTGAAAGTAAGACAAATTGAAAGAAAGATTGAAAGAAAGAATGAAAGAAAGATTGAAAGAAAGAAAGAATAATTGAAAATAAGAAAGATTGAAAGAAAGATTGAAAGAACGATGGAAAGACAGAATGAAAGAATGAAAGAAAGATTGAAAGTAAAAAAGATTGGAAGAAAGAATACAAGAAAAAAGATTGAAAGAAAAAAGATTGAAAGAGAGAAAGAAAGAACGATTGAAAGATTGAAAGAAAGATTGAAAGATTGAAAGAAAGATTGAAAGATTGAAGGAAAGGTTTAAAGAGAGAGTGAAAGACTGAAAGAAAGAATGAAAGAAAGAACAAAAGAGAGATTGAAAGATTGAAAGAAAGAATGAAAGAAATATTGAAAGATTGAAAGAAAGATTGAAAGATGGAAAGATTGAAAGAAAGATTGAAAGAGAGATTGAAAGAAAGAGTGAAAGAAAGATTGAGAAATAAGAACGATCGAAAGAAAGAATGAATGAAAGATTGAAAGAAAGATTGAAAGATAGATTGAAAGATTGAAAGAAAGAATGAAAGAAAGATTGAAAGATTGAAAGAAAGATTGAAAGATTGAAAGATTGAAAGAAAGATTGAACGACAAAGTGAAGGAAAGATTGAAAAAAAGAAAGATTGAAAAAAAGATTGAGAGAAAGCTTGAAAGAAAGATTGAAAGATTGAAAGATAGCTTGAAAGAAAGATTGAAAGATTGAAAGATTGAAAGAAAGATTAAAAGAAAGATTGAAAGATTGAAAGGTTGAAAGAAAAATTGAAAGAGAGATTGAAAGAAAGCGTGAAAGAAAGACTGAAAAAAAAGAAAGCTTGAAAGAAAGATTGAAAGAAAGATTGAAAGATTGAAAGAAAGAATGAAAGAAAGATTGAAAGAAAGCTTGAAAGAAAGATTGAAAGACTGAAAGAAATATTGAAAGAAAGAGTGAAAGAAAGATCGAAAAAAAAGAACGATCGAAAGAAAGTTTCAAAGAAAGATTGAAAGAAAGAGTGAAAGAAAGATTGAAAGTTTGAAAGAAAGAATGAAAGAAAGATTAAAAGATTGAAAGAAAGAATGAAAGAAAGATTGAAAGATTGAATGAAAGAAAGATTGAACGACAGAGTGAAAGAAAGATTGAAAAAAAGAAAGATTGAAAAAAAGATTGAAAGAAAGATTGAAAGATTGAAAGGTTGGAAGAAAGATTGAAAGAAAGTGTGAAAGAAAGATTGAAAAAAAAGAAAGCTTAAAAGAAAGATTGAAAGACTGAAAGAAATAATGAAAGAAATAATGAAAGAAAGATAGAAAGAAAGATTGAAAGATTGAAAGAAATTTTGAAAGAAAGATTGAAAGTAATAAATATTGAAAGAAAGAATGAAAGAAAGATTGAAAGATTGAAAGAAAGATTGAAAGATTGAAAGAAATATTGAAAGAACGAAAGATTTATAGTAAGAAAGATTGAAAGAAAGAATGAAAAAAAGATTGAAAGATTGAAAGATTGAATGAAAGATTGAAAGAAAGATTGAAAGAAAGAATGAAAGATTGAAAGATGGAATGAAAGAATTAAAGAGCGAATGAAAGAAAGATTGAAAGATTGAAAAAAAGAATGAAAGAAAGATTGAAAGATTGAATGAAAGATTGAAAGAAAGATTGAAAGAAAGATTGAAAGATTGAAAGAAAGAGTGAAAGAAAAATTGAAAGATTGAATGAAAGAAAGATTGAACGACAGAGCTAAAGAAAGATTGAAAAAAAGAAAGATTGAAAAAAAGATTGAAAGAAAGATTGAAAGATTGAAAGGTTGGAAGAAAGATTGAAAGAGAGATTGAAAGAAAGTGTGAAAGAAAGATTGAAAAAAAAGAAAGCTTAAAAGAAAGATTGAAAGACTGAAAGAAATAATGAAAGATATAATGAAAGAAAGATAGAAAGAAAGATTGAAAGATTGAAAGAAATTTTGAAAGAAAGATTGAAAGATTGAAAGAAATTTTGAAAGAAAGATTGAAAGTAATAAATATTGAAAGAAAAATGAAAGAAAGATTGATAGATTGAAAGAAAGATTGAAAGATTGAAAGAAATATTGAAAGAACGAAAGATTTATAGTAAGAAAGATTGAAAGAAAGAATGAAAAAAAGATTGAAAGATTGAAAGATTGAATGAAAGATTGAAAGAAAGATAGATTGAAAGAAAGAATGTAAGATTGAAAGAAGGAATGAAAGAATTAAAGATCGAATGAAAGAAAGATTGAAAGATTGAAAGAAAGAATGAAAGAAAGATGGAAAGATTGAATGAAAGATTGAAAGAAAGATTGAAAGAAAGATTGAAAGATTGAAAGAAAGAATGAAAGAAAGATTGAAAGATTGAAAGATTGAAAGAAAGAATGAAAGAAAGATTGAAAGAGAGAAAGATGGAAAGAAAGAAAGATTGAAAAAAAGAATGCAAGAAAAAAGATTGAAAGAAAGATAGATTGAAAGAAAGGCTGAAAGAGAGAAAGATTGAAGGAAAGATAGATTGAAAGAAAGATTGAAAGAAAGAATGAAAGAAAGAATGAAAGATTGAAAGAAAGATTGAAAGAAAGAAAGAATGATTGAAAAAAGAGAGATTGAAAGAAAGATTGAAAGAAAGATGGAAAGACTGAAAGAAATAATGAAATAAAGATTGAAAGAGAGAAAGATTGAAAGTAAGAAAGATTGAAAGAAAGAATACAAGAAAAAAGATTGAAAGAAAGAAAGATTGAAAGAAAGATTTAAAGAAAGATTGAATGACTGAATGAAAGATTGAAAGAAAGAATGAAAGAATGAAAGAAAGATTGAAAGATTGAAAGAAATATTAAAAGAAAGATTGAATGTAAGAAATATTGAAAGAAAGAATGAAAGAAAGATTGAAAGATTGAAAGATTGAAAGATTGAATGAAAGATTGAAAGAAAGATAGATTAAAATAAAGAATGAAAGATTGAAAGAAGGAATGAAGAAGATTGAAAAAAAAGAACGATCAGAAGAAAGATTGAAAGAAAGACAGAAAGAAAGAGTGAAAGAAAGATTGAAAAAAAAGAAAGAATGAAAGAAAGATTGAATGAAAGATTGAAAGAAAGATTGAAAGAAAGAGTGAAAGAAAGATTGAAAGTTTGAAAGAAGGTTTGAAAGAAAGACTTAAAGAAAGATTGAAATATTGAAAGAAAGAATGAAAGATAGATTGAAAGATTGTAAGAATGAGTGAAAGAAAAGAAATATTGAAAGAAAGATTTGAAAGAAAGCTAAAAAGAAAGATTGAAAGACTGAAAGAAATAATGAAAGAAATAATGAAAGAAAGATAGAAAGAAAGATTGAAAGATTGAAAGAAATTTTGAAAGAAAGATTGAAAGTAATAAAAATTGAAAGAAAGAATGAAAGAAAGATTGAAAGATTGAAAGAAAGATTGAAAGATTGAAAGAAATATTGAAAGAATGAAAGATTTATAGTAAGAAAGATTGAAAGAAAGAATGAAAAAAGATTGAAAGATTGAAAGATTGAATGAAAGATTGAAAGAAGGATAGATTGACAGAAAGAATGAAAGATTGAAAGAAAGATTGAAAGAAAGATTGAAAGAAAGATTGAAAGAAAGATTGAAAGAAAGATTGAAAGATTGAAAGAAAGAATTAAAGACAGATTGAAAGATTGAAGGAAAGGTTTAAAGAGAGAGTGAAAGACTGAAAGAAAGAATGAAAGAAAGAACAAAAGAGAGATTGAAAGATTGAAAGATTGAAAGAAAGAATGAAAGAAATATTGAAAGATTTAAAGAAAGATTGAAAGATGGAAAGATTGAAAGAAAGATTGAAAGAGAGATTGAACAAAAGAGTGAAAGAAAGATTGAAAAAAAAGAACCATCGAAAGAAAGAATGAATGAAAGATTGAAAGAAAGATTGAAAGAAAGATTGAAAGAAAGATTGAAAGATTGAAAGAAAGAATGAAAGAAAGATTGAAAGATTGAAAGAAAGATTGAAAGAAAGATTGAACGACAAAGTGAAAGAAAGATTGAAAAAAAGAAAGATTGAAAAAAAGATTGAGAGAAAGCATGAAAGAAAGATTGAAAGATTGAAAGATAGATTGAAAGGAAGATTGAAAGATTGAAAGATTGAAAGAAAGATTAAAAGAAAGATTGAAAGATTGAAAGGTTGAAAGAAAAATTGAAAGACAGATTGAAAGAAAGAGTGAAAGAAAGACTGAAAAAAAAGAACGATCGAAAGAAAGATTGAAAGAAAGATTGAAAGAAAGAGTGAAAGAAAGATTGAAAGTTTGAAAGAAAGAATGAAAGAAAGATTGAAAGATTGAAAGAAAGAATGAAAGAAAGATTGAAAGATTGAATGAAAGAAAGATTGAACGACAGAATGAAAGAAAGATTGAAAAAAGAAAGATTGAAAAAAAGATTGAAAGAAAGATTGAAAGATTGAAAGGTTGGAAGAAAGATTGAAAGAGATTGAAAGAAGGAGTGAAAGAAAGATTGAAAAAAAGAAAGCTTAAAAGAAAGATTGAAAGACTGAAAGAAATAATGAAAGAAATAATGAAAGAAAGATAGAAAGAAAGATTGAAAGATTGAAAGAAATTTTGAAAGAAAGATTGAAAGTAATAAAAATTGAAAGAAAGAATGAAAGAAAGATTGAAAGATTGAAAGAAAGATTGAATGTAAGAAATATTGAAAGAAAGAATGAAAGAAAGATTGAAAGATTGAAAGATTGAAAGATTGAATGAAAGATTGAAAGAAAGATAGATTAAAAGAAAGTATGAAAGATTGAAAGAAGGAATGAAAGAATGAAAGAATGAATGAAAGAATGATTAAAAGATTGAATGATTGAAAGAATGAAAAAAAGATTGAAAAAAAAATGATCAAAAGAAAGATTAAATGAAAGATTGAAAGAAAGACTGAAAGAAAGAGTGAAAGAAAGATTGAAAAAAAAGAAAGAATGAAAGAAAGATAGAAAGAAAGATTGAAAGATTGAAAGAAATTTTGAAAGAAAGATTGAAAGTAATAAAAATTGAAAGAAAGAATGAAAGAAAGATTGAAAGATTGAAAGACAGATTGAAAGATTGAAAGAAATATTGAAAGAATGAAAGATTTATAGTAAGAAAGATTGAAAGAAAGAATGAAAAAAAGATTGAAAGATTGAAAGATTGAATGAAAGATTGAAAGAAAGATAGATTGAAAGAAAGAATGAAAGATTGAAAGAAGGAATGAAAGAATGAAAGATCAAATGAAAGAAAGATTGAAAGATTGAAGGGTTGAATGAAAGATTGAAAGAAAGATAGATTGAAAGAAAGAATGAAAGATTGAGAAAAGGAATGAAAGAATGAAAGAACGAATGAAAGAAAGATTGAAAGATTGAAAGAAAGAATGAAATAAAGATTGAAAGATTGAATGAAAGATTGAAAGAAAAGATTGAAAGAAGAAAGATTGAAAAAAAGAACACAAGAAAAAAGATTGAAAGAAAGATAGATTGAAAGAAAGATTGAAAGAAAGAATGAAAGAAAGATTGAAAGATTGAAAGAAAGAAAGAATGATTGAAAAAAGAAAGATTGAAAGAAAGATTGAAAGAAAGATGGAAAGACTGAAAGAAAGAATGAAATAAAGATTGAAAGAGAGAAAGATTGAAAGTAAGACAAATTGAAAGAAAGATTGAAAGAAAGAATGAAAGAAAGATTGAAAGAAAGAAAGAATAATTGAAAATAAGAAAGATTGAAAGAAAGATTGAAAGAACGATGGAAAGACAGAATGAAAGAATGAAAGAAAGATTGAAAGTAAAAAAGATTGGAGGAAAGAATACAAGAAAAAAGATTGAAAGAAAAAAGATTGAAAGAGAGAAAGAAAGAAAGATTGAAAGATTGAAAGAAAGATTGAAAGATTGAAAGAAAGATTGAAGGATTGAAGGAAAGGTTTAAAGAGAGAGTGAAAGACTGAAAGAAAGAATGAAAGAAAGAACAAAAGAGAGATTGAAAGATTGAAAGATTGAAAGAAAGAATGAAAGAAATATTGAAAGATTGAAAGAAAGATTGAAAGATGGAAAGATTGAAAGAAAGATTGAAAGAGAGATTGAAAGAAAGAGTGAAAGAAAGATTGAAAAAAAAGAACGATCGAAAGAAAGAATGAATGAAAGTTTGAAAGAAAGATTGAAAGATAGATTGAAAGATTGAAAGAAAGAATGAAAGAAAGATTGAAAGATTGAAAGAAAGATTGAAAGATTGAAAGATTGAAAGAAAGATTGAACGACAAAGTGAAGGAAAGATTGAAAAAAAGAAAGATTGAAAAAAACATTGAGAGAAAGCTTGAAAGAAAGATTGAAAGATTGAAAGATAGCTTGAAAGAAAGATTGAAAGATTGAAAGATTGAAAGAAAGATTAAAAGAAAGATTGAAAGATTGAAAGGTTGAAAGAAAAATTGAAAGAGAGATTGAAAGAAAGAGTGAAAGAAAGATTGAAAAAAAAGAAAGATTGAAAGAAAGATTGAAAGAAAGATTGAAAGATTGAAAGAAAGAATGAAAGAAAGATTGAAAGAAAGCTTGAAAGAAAGATTGAAAGACTGAAAGAAATATTGAAAGAAAGAGTGAAAGAAAGATCGAAAAAAAAGAACGATCGAAAGAAAGTTTGAAAGATAGATTGAAAGAAAGAGTGAAAGAAAGATTGAAAGTTTGAAAGAAAGAATGAAAGAAAGATTAAAAGATTGAAAGAAAGAATGAAAGAAAGATTGAAAGATTGAATGAAAGAAAGACTGAACGACAGAGTGAAAGAAAGATTGAAAAAAGAAAGATTGAAAAAAAGATTGAAAGAAAGATTGAAAGATTGAAAGTTTGGAAGAAAGATTGAAAGAGAGATTGAAAGAAAGTGTGAAAGAAAGATTGAAAAAAAAGAAAGCTTAAAAGAAAGATTGAAAGACTGAAAGAAATAATGAAAGAAATAATGAAAGAAAGATAGAAAGAAAGATTGAAAGATTGAAAGAAATTTTGAAAGAAAGATTGAAAGATTGAAAGAAATTTTGAAAGAAAGATTGAAAGTAATAAATATTGAAAGAAAAATGAAAGAAAGATTGATAGATTGAAAGAAAGATTGAAAGATTGAAAGAAATATTGAAAGAACGAAAGATTTATAGTAAGAAAGATTGAAAGAAAGAATGAAAAAAAGATTGAAAGATTGAAAGATTGAATGAAAGATTGAAAGAAAGATAGATTGAAAGAAAGAATGTAAGATTGAAAGAAGGAATGAATGAATTAAAGATCGAATGAAAGAAAGATTGAAAGATTGAAAGAAAGAATGAAAGAAAGATGGAAAGATTGAATGAAAGATTGAAAGAAAGATTGAAAGAAAGATTGAAAGATTGAAAGAAAGAATGAAAGAAAGATTGAAAGATTGAAAGATTGAAAGAAAGAATGAAAGAAAGATTGAAAGAGAGAAAGATGGAAAGAAAGAAAGATTGAAAAAAAGAATGCAAGAAAAAAGATTGAAAGAAAGATAGATTGAAAGAAAGGCTGAAAGAGAGAAAGATTGAAAGAAAGATAGATTGAAAGAAAGATTGAAAGAAAGAATGAAAGAAAGAATGAAAGATTGAAAGAAAGATTGAAAGAAAGAAAGAATGATTGAAAAAAGAGAGATTGAAAGAAAGATTGAAAGAAAGATGGAAAGACTGAAAGAAATAATGAAATAAAGATTGAAAGAGAGAAAGATTGAAAGTAAGAAAGATTGAAAGACAGAATACAAGAAAAAAGATTGAAAGAAAGAAAGATTGAAAGAAAGATTTAAAGAAAGATTGAATGACTGAATGAAAGATTGAAAGAAAGAATGAAAGAATGAAAGAAAGATTGAAAGATTGAAAGAAATATTAAAAGAAAGATTGAATGTAAGAAATATTGAAAGAAAGAATGAAAGAAAGATTGAAAGATTGAAAGATTGAAAGATTGAATGAAAGATTGAAAGAAAGATAGATTAAAATAAAGAATGAAAGATTGAAAGAAGGAATGAAGAAGATTGAAAAAAAAGAACGATCAGAAGAAAGATTGAAAGAAAGACAGAAAGAAAGAGTGAAAGAAAGATTGAAAAAAAAGAAAGAATGAAAGAAAGATTGAATGAAAGATTGAAAGAAAGATTGAAAGAAAGAGTGAAAGAAAGATTGAAAGTTTGAAAGAAGGATTGAAAGAAAGACTTAAAGAAAGATTGAAAGATTGAAAGAAAGAATGAAAGATAGATTGAAAGATTGTAAGAATGAGTGAAAGAAAAGAAATATTGAAAGAAAGTTTTGAAAGAAAGCTAAAAAGAAAGATTGAAAGACTGAAAGAAATAATGAAAGAAATAATGAAAGAAAGATAGAAAGAAAGATTGAAAGATTGAAAGAAATTTTGAAAGAAAGATTGAAAGTAATAAAAATTGAAAGAAAGAATGAAAGAAAGATTGAAAGATTGAAAGAAAGATTGAAAGATTGAAAGAAATATTGAAAGAATGAAAGATTTATAGTAAGAAAGATTGAAAGAAAGAATGAAAAAAGATTGAAAGATTGAAAGATTGAATGAAAGATTGAAAGAAGGATAGATTGACAGAAAGAATGAAAGATTGAAAGAAGGAATGAAAGAATGAAAGATTGAATGAAAGAAAGATTGAGAGATTGATAGAACGAATGAAAGAAAGATTGAAAGATTGAATGAAAGATTGAAAGAAAGATTGAAAGAAAGATTGAAAGATTGAATGAAAGAATGAAAGAAAGATTGAAAGATTGAAAGAATGAAAGAAAGATTGAAAGATTGAAAGATTGAAAGAAAGAATGAAAGAAAGATTGAAAGAGAAAAAGATTGAAAGTAAGAAAGATTGAAAAAAAGAATGCAAGGAAAAAGATTGAAAGAAAGATAGATTGAAAGAAAGACTGAAAGAGAGAAAGATTGAAAGAAAGATAGATTAAAAGAAAGATTGAAAGACAGAATGAATGATTGAAAAAAGAGAGATTGAAAGAAAGATTGAAAGAAAGATTGAAATAGAGAAATATTAAAAGTAAGAAATATTGAAAGAAAGAATACAAGAAAAAAGATTGAAAGAAAAAAGATTGAAAGAAAGACTGAAAGAGAGAAAGAAAGAAAGATTGAAAGATTGAAAGAAAGACTGAAAGAGAGAAAGAAAGAAAGATTGAAAGATTGAAAGAAAGAATGATTGAAAGATTGAAAGATTGAAAGATTGAAAGATAGATTGAAAGGAAGATTGAAAGATTGAAAGATTGAAAGAAAGATTAAAAGAAAGATTGAAAGATTGAAAGGTTGAAAGAAAAATTGAAAGACAGATTGAAAGAAAGAGTGAAAGAAAGACTGAAAAAAAAGAACGATCGAAAGAAAGATTGAAAGAAAGATTGAAAGAAAGAGTGAAAGAAAGATTGAAAGTTTGAAAGAAAGAATGAAAGAAAGATTGAAAGATTGAAAGAAAGAATGAAAGAAAGATTGAAAGATTGAATGAAAGAAAGATTGAACGACAGAATGAAAGAAAGATTGAAAAAAGAAAGATTGAAAAAAAGATTGAAAGAAAGATTGAAAGATTGAAAGGTTGGAAGAAAGATTGAAAGAGATTGAAAGAAGGAGTGAAAGAAAGATTGAAAAAAAGAAAGCTTAAAAGAAAGATTGAAAGACTGAAAGAAATAATGAAAGAAATAATGAAAGAAAGATAGAAAGAAAGATTGAAAGATTGAAAGAAATTTTGAAAGAAAGATTGAAAGTAATAAAAATTGAAAGAAAGAATGAAAGAAAGATTGAAAGATTGAAAGAAAGATTGAATGTAAGAAATATTGAAAGAAAGAATGAAAGAAAGATTGAAAGATTGAAAGATTGAAAGATTGAATGAAAGATTGAAAGAAAGATAGATTAAAAGAAAGTATGAAAGATTGAAAGAAGGAATGAAAGAATGAAAGAATGAATGAAAGAATGATTAAAAGATTGAATGATTGAAAGAATGAAAAAAAGATTGAAAAAAAAATGATCAAAAGAAAGATTAAATGAAAGATTGAAAGAAAGACTGAAAGAAAGAGTGAAAGAAAGATTGAAAAAAAAGAAAGAATGAAAGAAAGATAGAAAGAAAGATTGAAAGATTGAAAGAAATTTTGAAAGAAAGATTGAAAGTAATAAAAATTGAAAGAAAGAATGAAAGAAAGATTGAAAGATTGAAAGACAGATTGAAAGATTGAAAGAAATATTGAAAGAATGAAAGATTTATAGTAAGAAAGATTGAAAGAAAGAATGAAAAAAAGATTGAAAGATTGAAAGATTGAATGAAAGATTGAAAGAAAGATAGATTGAAAGAAAGAATGAAAGATTGAAAGAAGGAATGAAAGAATGAAAGATCAAATGAAAGAAAGATTGAAAGATTGAAGGGTTGAATGAAAGATTGAAAGAAAGATAGATTGAAAGAAAGAATGAAAGATTGAGAAAAGGAATGAAAGAATGAAAGAACGAATGAAAGAAAGATTGAAAGATTGAAAGAAAGAATGAAATAAAGATTGAAAGATTGAATGAAAGATTGAAAGAAAAGATTGAAAGAAGAAAGATTGAAAAAAAGAACACAAGAAAAAAGATTGAAAGAAAGATAGATTGAAAGAAAGATTGAAAGAAAGAATGAAAGAAAGATTGAAAGATTGAAAGAAAGAAAGAATGATTGAAAAAAGAAAGATTGAAAGAAAGATTGAAAGAAAGATGGAAAGACTGAAAGAAAGAATGAAATAAAGATTGAAAGAGAGAAAGATTGAAAGTAAGACAAATTGAAAGAAAGATTGAAAGAAAGAATGAAAGAAAGATTGAAAGAAAGAAAGAATAATTGAAAATAAGAAATATTGAAAGAAAGATTGAAAGAACGATGGAAAGACAGAATGAAAGAATGAAAGAAAGATTGAAAGTAAAAAAGATTGGAGGAAAGAATACAAGAAAAAAGATTGAAAGAAAAAAGATTGAAAGAGAGAAAGAAAGAAAGATTGAAAGATTGAAAGAAAGATTGAAAGATTGAAAGAAAGATTGAAGGATTGAAGGAAAGGTTTAAAGAGAGAGTGAAAGACTGAAAGAAAGAATGAAAGAAAGAACAAAAGAGAGATTGAAAGATTGAAAGATTGAAAGAAAGAATGAAAGAAATATTGAAAGATTGAAAGAAAGATTGAAAGATGGAAAGATTGAAAGAAAGATTGAAAGAGAGATTGAAAGAAAGAGTGAAAGAAAGATTGAAAAAAAAGAACGATCGAAAGAAAGAATGAATGAAAGTTTGAAAGAAAGATTGAAAGATAGATTGAAAGATTGAAAGAAAGAATGAAAGAAAGATTGAAAGATTGAAAGAAAGATTGAAAGATTGAAAGATTGAAAGAAAGATTGAACGACAAAGTGAAGGAAAGATTGAAAAAAAGAAAGATTGAAAAAAACATTGAGAGAAAGCTTGAAAGAAAGATTGAAAGATTGAAAGATAGCTTGAAAGAAAGATTGAAAGATTGAAAGATTGAAAGAAAGATTAAAAGAAAGATTGAAAGATTGAAAGGTTGAAAGAAAAATTGAAAGAGAGATTGAAAGAAAGAGTGAAAGAAAGATTGAAAAAAAAGAAAGATTGAAAGAAAGATTGAAAGAAAGATTGAAAGATTGAAAGAAAGAATGAAAGAAAGATTGAAAGAAAGCTTGAAAGAAAGATTGAAAGACTGAAAGAAATATTGAAAGAAAGAGTGAAAGAAAGATCGAAAAAAAAGAACGATCGAAAGAAAGTTTGAAAGATAGATTGAAAGAAAGAGTGAAAGAAAGATTGAAAGTTTGAAAGAAAGAATGAAAGAAAGATTAAAAGATTGAAAGAAAGAATGAAAGAAAGATTGAAAGATTGAATGAAAGAAAGACTGAACGACAGAGTGAAAGAAAGATTGAAAAAAGAAAGATTGAAAAAAAGATTGAAAGAAAGATTGAAAGATTGAAAGTTTGGAAGAAAGATTGAAAGAGAGATTGAAAGAAAGTGTGAAAGAAAGATTGAAAAAAAAGAAAGCTTAAAAGAAAGATTGAAAGACTGAAAGAAATAATGAAAGAAATAATGAAAGAAAGATAGAAAGAAAGATTGAAAGATTGAAAGAAATTTTGAAAGAAAGATTGAAAGATTGAAAGAAATTTTGAAAGAAAGATTGAAAGTAATAAATATTGAAAGAAAAATGAAAGAAAGATTGATAGATTGAAAGAAAGATTGAAAGATTGAAAGAAATATTGAAAGAACGAAAGATTTATAGTAAGAAAGATTGAAAGAAAGAATGAAAAAAAGATTGAAAGATTGAAAGATTGAATGAAAGATTGAAAGAAAGATAGATTGAAAGAAAGAATGTAAGATTGAAAGAAGGAATGAATGAATTAAAGATCGAATGAAAGAAAGATTGAAAGATTGAAAGAAAGAATGAAAGAAAGATGGAAAGATTGAATGAAAGATTGAAAGAAAGATTGAAAGAAAGATTGAAAGATTGAAAGAAAGAATGAAAGAAAGATTGAAAGATTGAAAGATTGAAAGAAAGAATGAAAGAAAGATTGAAAGAGAGAAAGATGGAAAGAAAGAAAGATTGAAAAAAAGAATGCAAGAAAAAAGATTGAAAGAAAGATAGATTGAAAGAAAGGCTGAAAGAGAGAAAGATTGAAAGAAAGATAGATTGAAAGAAAGATTGAAAGAAAGAATGAAAGAAAGAATGAAAGATTGAAAGAAAGATTGAAAGAAAGAAAGAATGATTGAAAAAAGAGAGATTGAAAGAAAGATTGAAAGAAAGATGGAAAGACTGAAAGAAATAATGAAATAAAGATTGAAAGAGAGAAAGATTGAAAGTAAGAAAGATTGAAAGACAGAATACAAGAAAAAAGATTGAAAGAAAGAAAGATTGAAAGAAAGATTTAAAGAAAGATTGAATGACTGAATGAAAGATTGAAAGAAAGAATGAAAGAATGAAAGAAAGATTGAAAGATTGAAAGAAATATTAAAAGAAAGATTGAATGTAAGAAATATTGAAAGAAAGAATGAAAGAAAGATTGAAAGATTGAAAGATTGAAAGATTGAATGAAAGATTGAAAGAAAGATAGATTAAAATAAAGAATGAAAGATTGAAAGAAGGAATGAAGAAGATTGAAAAAAAAGAACGATCAGAAGAAAGATTGAAAGAAAGACAGAAAGAAAGAGTGAAAGAAAGATTGAAAAAAAAGAAAGAATGAAAGAAAGATTGAATGAAAGATTGAAAGAAAGATTGAAAGAAAGAGTGAAAGAAAGATTGAAAGTTTGAAAGAAGGATTGAAAGAAAGACTTAAAGAAAGATTGAAAGATTGAAAGAAAGAATGAAAGATAGATTGAAAGATTGTAAGAATGAGTGAAAGAAAAGAAATATTGAAAGAAAGTTTTGAAAGAAAGCTAAAAAGAAAGATTGAAAGACTGAAAGAAATAATGAAAGAAATAATGAAAGAAAGATAGAAAGAAAGATTGAAAGATTGAAAGAAATTTTGAAAGAAAGATTGAAAGTAATAAAAATTGAAAGAAAGAATGAAAGAAAGATTGAAAGATTGAAAGAAAGATTGAAAGATTGAAAGAAATATTGAAAGAATGAAAGATTTATAGTAAGAAAGATTGAAAGAAAGAATGAAAAAAGATTGAAAGATTGAAAGATTGAATGAAAGATTGAAAGAAGGATAGATTGACAGAAAGAATGAAAGATTGAAAGAAGGAATGAAAGAATGAAAGATTGAATGAAAGAAAGATTGAGAGATTGATAGAACGAATGAAAGAAAGATTGAAAGATTGAATGAAAGATTGAAAGAAAGATTGAAAGAAAGATTGAAAGATTGAATGAAAGAATGAAAGAAAGATTGAAAGATTGAAAGAATGAAAGAAAGATTGAAAGATTGAAAGATTGAAAGAAAGAATGAAAGAAAGATTGAAAGAGAAAAAGATTGAAAGTAAGAAAGATTGAAAAAAAGAATGCAAGGAAAAAGATTGAAAGAAAGATAGATTGAAAGAAAGACTGAAAGAGAGAAAGATTGAAAGAAAGATAGATTGAAAGAAAGATTGAAAGACAGAATGAATGATTGAAAAAAGAGAGATTGAAAGAAAGATTGAAAGAAAGATTGAAATAGAGAAATATTAAAAGTAAGAAATATTGAAAGAAAGAATACAAGAAAAAAGATTGAAAGAAAAAAGATTGAAAGAAAGACTGAAAGAGAGAAAGAAAGAAAGATTGAAAGATTGAAAGAAAGACTGAAAGAGAGAAAGAAAGAAAGATTGAAAGATTGAAAGAAAGAATGATTGAAAGATTGAAAGATTGAAAGATTGAAAGAAAGAATGAAAGAAAGATTGAAAGAGAGAAAGATTGAAAGTAAGAAAGATTGAAAAAAAGAATGCAAGAAAAAAGTTTGAAAGGAAGATAGATTGAAAGAAAGACTGAGAGAGAAAGATTGAAAGAAAGATAGATTGAAAGAAAGATTGAAATAAAGATTGAAAGAAAGATTGAAAGAAAGATTGAAAGATAGAAAGAATGATTGAAAAAAGAGAGATTGAAAGAAAGATTTAAAGAAAGATGGAAAGACTGAATGAAAGAATGAAAGAAAGATTGAAAGGGAGAAAGATTGAAAGTAAGAAAGATTGAAAGAAAGAATACAAGAAAAAAGATTGAAAGAAAAAAGATTGAAAGAAAGATTGAAAGAGAGAAAGATTGAAAGAAAGAAAGATTGAAAGAAAGATTGAAAGATTGAAGGAAAGGTTTAAAGAGAGAGTGAAAGACTGAAAGAAAGAATGAAAGAAAGATCGAAAGAGAGATTGAAAGATTGAAAGATTGAAAGAAAGAATGAAAGAAAGATTGAAAGATTGAAAGAAAGAATGAAAGAAAGTTTGAAAGATTGAAAGAATGATTGAAAGATTGAAAGATTGAAAGTTTGAAAGAAAGATTGAAAGAAAGATTTAAAGAAAGATTGAATGACTGAATGAAAGATTGAAAGAAAGAATGAAATAAAGATTGAAAGAGAGAAAGATTGAAAGTAAGACAAATTGAAAGAAAGATTGAAAGAAAGAATGAAAGAAAGATTGAAAGAAAGAAAGAATAATTGAAAATAAGAAAGATTGAAAGAAAGATTGAAAGAACGATGGAAAGACAGAATGAAAGAATGAAAGAAAGATTGAAAGTAAAAAAGATTGGAAGAAAGAATACAAGAAAAACGATTGAAAGAAAAAAGATTGAAAGAGAGAAAGAAAGAAAGATTGAAAGATTGAAAAAGATTGAAAGATTGAAGGAAAGGTTTAAAGAGAGAGTGAAAGACTGAAAGAAAGAATGAAAGAAAGAACAAAATAGAGATTGAAAGATTGAAAGATTGAAAGAAAGAATGAAAGAAATATTGAAAGATTGAAAGAAAGATTGAAAGATGGAAAGATTGAAAGAAAGATTGAAAGAGAGATTGAAAGAAAGAGTGAAAGAAAGATTGAAAAAAAAGAACGATCGAAAGAAAGAATGAATGAAATATTGAAAGAAAGAATGAAAGAAAGATTGAAAGATTGAAAGAAAGATTGAAAGATTGAAAGATTGAAAGAAAGATTGAACGACAAAGTGAAGGAAAGATTGAAAAAAAGAAAGCTTGAAAGAAAGATTGAAAGATTGAAAGATAGCTTGAAAGAAAGATTGAAAGATTGAAAGATTGAAAGAAAGAATGAAAGAAAGATTGAAAGATTGAATGAAAGAAAGATTGAACGACAGAGTGAAAGAAAGATTGAAAAAAAGAAAGATTGAAAAAAAGATTGAAAGAAAGATTGAAAGATTGAAAGGTTGGAAGAAAGATTGAAAGAGAGATTGAAAGAAAGTGTGAAAGAAAGATTGAAAGACTGAAAGAAATAATGAAAGAAAGATAGAAAGAAAGATTGAAAGATTGAAAGAAATTTTGAAAGAAAGATTGAAAGTAATAAAAATTGAAAGAAAGAATGAAAGAAAGATTGAAATATTGAAAGAAAGATTGAAAGATTGAAAGAAATATTGAAAGAATGAAAGATTTATAGTAAGAAAGATTGAAAGAAAGAGTGAAAGAAAGATTGAAAGTTTGAAAGAAAGAATGAAAGAAAGATTGAAAGAGAGAAAGATGGAAAGTAAGAAAGATTGAAAAAAAGAATGCAAGAAAAAAGATTGAAAGAAAGATAGATTGAAAGAAAGGCTGAAAGAGAGAAAGATTGAAAGAAAGATAGATTGAAAGAAAGATTGAAAGAAAGAATTAAAGATTTAAAGAAGGAATGAAAGAATGAAAGATCGAATGAAAGAAAGATTTGAAAGAAAGCTTAAAAGAAAGATTGAAAGACTGAAAGAAATGATGAAAGAAAGATAGAAATAAAGATTGAAAGATTGAAAGAAATTTTGAAAGAAAGATTAAAATTATTAAAAATTGAAAGAAAGAATGAAAGAAAGATTGAAAGATTGAAAGAAAGATTGAAAGATTGAAAGAAATATTGAATAAATGAAAGATTTATAGTAAGAAACATTGAAAGAAAGAATGAACGATTTAAAGAAGGAATGAAAGAATGAAAGATCGAATGAAAGAAAGATTGAAAGATTGAAAGAAAGAATGAAAGAAAGATTGAAAGATTGAATGAAAGATTGAAAGAAAGATTGAATGATTGAAAGAAAGAATGAAAGAAAGATTGAAAGATTGAAAGATTGAAAGAAAGAATGAAAGAAAGATTGAAAGAGAGAAAGATTGAAAGTAAGAAAGATTGAAAAAAATAATGCAAGAAAAAAGATTGAAAGAAAGATAGATTGAAAGAAAGACTGAAAGAGAGAAAGATTGAAAGAAAGATAGATTGAAAGAAAGATTGAAAGAAAGAATGAAAGAAAGATTGAAAGATTGAAAGAAAGATTGAAAGAAAGACAGAATGATTGAAAAAAGAGAGATTGAAAGAAAGATTGAAAGAAAGATGGAAAGACTGAAAGAAAGAATGAAAGAAAGATTGAAAGAGAGAAAGATTGAAAGTAAGAAAGATTGAAAGAAAGAATACAAGAAAAAAGATTGAAAGAAAAAAGATTGAAAGAAAGATTGAAAGAGAGAAAGAAAGAAAGATTGAAAGATTGAAAGAAAGATTGAAAGATTAAAGGAAGATTGAAAGATTGAAAGATTAAAGGAAGATTGAAAGATTGAAAGAAAGATTGAAAGAAAGAGTGAAAGAAAGATTGAAAGTTTGAAAGAAAGATTGAAAGAAAGATTGAAAGATTGAAAGATTGAAAGAAAGATTGAAAGATTGAAAGAAATATTGAAAGAATGAAAGATTTATAGTAAGAAAGATTGAAAGAAAGAATGAAAAAAGATTGAAAGATTGAAAGATTGAATGAAAGATTGAAAGATCGAATGAAAGAAAGATTGAAAGATTGAAAGAAAGAATGAAAGAAAGATTGAAAGATTGAATGAAAGAATGAAAGAAAGATTGAAAGATTGAAAGATTGAAAGAAAGAAAGATTGAAAGAGAGAAAGATTGAAAGTAAGAAAGATTGAAAAAAAGAATGCAAGAAAAAAGTTTGAAAGGAAGATAGATTGAAAGAAAGACTGAGAGAGAAAGATTGAAAGAAAGATAGATTGAAAGAAAGATTGAAATAAAGATTGAAAGAAAGATTGAAAGAAAGATTGAAAGATAGAAAGAATGATTGAAAAAAGAGAGATTGAAAGAAAGATTTAAAGAAAGATGGAAAGACTGAATGAAAGAATGAAAGAAAGATTGAAAGAGAGAAAGATTTAAAGTAAGAAAGATTGAAAGAAAGAATACAAGAAAAAAGATTGAAAGAGAGAAAGATTGAAAGAAAGAAAGATTGAAAGAAAGATTGAAAGATTGAAGGAAAGGTTTAAAGAGAGAGTGAAAGACTGAAAGAAAGAATGAAAGAAAGATCGAAAGAGAGATTGAAAGAAAGAATGAAAGAAAGTTTGAAAGATTGAAAGAAAGATTGAAAGATTGAAAGATTGAAAGTTTGAAAGAAAGATTGAAAGAAAGATTTAAAGAAAGATTGAATGACTGAATGAAAGATTGAAAGAAAGAATGAAATAAAGATTGAAAGAGAGAAAGATTGAAAGTAAGACAAATTGAAAGAAAGATTGAAAGAAAGAATGAAAGAAAGATTGAAAGAAAGAACGAATAATTGAAAATAAGAAAGATTGAAAGAAAGATTGAAAGAACGATGGAAAGACAGAATGAAAGAATGAAAGAAAGATTGAAAGTAAAAAAGATTGGAAGAAAGAATACAAGAAAAAAGATTGAAAGAAAAAAGATTGAAAGAGAGAAAGAAAGAAAGATTGAAAGATTGAAAGAAAGATTGAAAGATTGAAAGAAAGAATGAAAGAAAGATTGAAAGAGAGAAAGATTGAAAGTAAGAAAGATTGAAAAAAATAATGCAAGAAAAAAGATTGAATGAAAGATAGATTGAAAGAATGACTGAAAGAGAGAAAGATTGAAAGAAAGATAGATTGAAAGAAAGATTGAAAGAAAGAATGAAAGAAAGATTGAAAGATTGAAAGAAAGATTGAAAGAAAGACAGAATGTTTGAAAAAAGAGAGATTGAAAGAAAGATTGAAAGAAAGATGGAAAGACTGAAAGAAAGAATGAAAGAAAGATTGAAAGAGAGAAAGATTGAAAGTAAGAAAGATTGAAAGAAAGAATACAAGAAAAAAGATTGAAAGAAAAAAGATTGAAAGAAAGATTGAAAGAGAGAAAGAAAGAAAGATTGAAAGATTGAAAGAAAGATTGAAAGATTAAAGGAAGATTGAAAGATTGAAAGAAAGATTGAAAGAAAGAGTGAAAGAAAGATTGAAAGTTTGAAAGAAAGATTGAAAGAAAGACTTAAAGAAAGTTGAAAGATTGAAAGAAAGAATGAAAGAAAGATTGAAAGATTGAATGAAAGATTGAAAGAGAATAAATTTTGAAAGAAAGATTTGAAAGAAAGCTTAAAAGAAAGATTGAAAGACTGAAAGAAATAATGAAAGAAAGATAGAAAGAAAGATTGAAAGATTGAAAGATTGAAAGAAAGATTGAAAGATTGAAAGAAATATTGAAAGAATGAAAGATTTATAGTAAGAAAGATTGAAAGAAAGAATGAAAAAAGATTGAAAGATTGAAAGATTGAATGAAAGATTGAAAGATCGAATGAAAGAAAGATTGAAAGATTGAAAGAAAGAATGAAAGAAAGATTGAAAGATTGAATGAAAGAATGAAAGAAAGATTGAAAGATTGAAAGATTGAAAGAAAGAAAGATTGAAAGAGAGAAAGATTGAAAGTAAGAAAGATTGAAAAAAAGAATGCAAGAAAAAAGTTTGAAAGGAAGATAGATTGAAAGAAAGACTGAGAGAGAAAGATTGAAAGAAAGATAGATTGAAAGAAAGATTGAAATAAAGATTGAAAGAAAGATTGAAAGAAAGATTGAAAGATAGAAAGAATGATTGAAAAAAGAGAGATTGAAAGAAAGATTTAAAGAAAGATGGAAAGACTGAATGAAAGAATGAAAGAAAGATTGAAAGAGAGAAAGATTGAAAGTAAGAAAGATTGAAAGAAAGAATACAAGAAAAAAGATTGAAAGAGAGAAAGATTGAAAGAAAGAAAGATTGAAAGAAAGATTGAAAGATTGAAGGAAAGGTTTAAAGAGAGAGTGAAAGACTGAAAGAAAGAATGAAAGAAAGATCGAAAGAGAGATTGAAAGAAAGAATGAAAGAAAGTTTGAAAGATTGAAAGAAAGATTGAAAGATTAAAAGATTTAAAGTTTGAAAGAAAGAATGAAAGAAAGATTGAAAGAAAGAACGAATAATTGAAAATGAGAAAGATTGAAAGAAAGATTGAAAGAACGATGGAAAGACAGAATGAAAGAATGAAAGAAAGATTGAAAGTAAAAAAGATTGGAAGAAAGAATACAAGAAAAAAGATTGAAAGAAAAAAGATTGAAAGAGAGAAAGAAAGAAAGATTGAAAGATTGAAAGAAAGATTGAAAGATTGAAAGAAAGATTGAAAGATTGAAGGAAAGAATGAAAGAAAGATTGAAAGAAAGCTTGAAAGAAAGATTGAAAGACTGAAAGAAATATTGAAAGAAAGAGTGAAAGAAAGATCGAAAAAAAAGAACGATCGAAAGAAAGTTTGAAAGAAAGATTGAAAGATTGAAAAAAAGAATGAAAGAAAGATTGAAAGAAAGCTTGAAAGAAAGATCGAAAAAAAAGAACGATCGAAAGAAAGTTTGAAAGAAAGACTGAAAGAAAGAGTGAAAGAAAGATTGAAAGTTTGAAAGAAAGAATGAAAGAAAGATTGAAAGATTGAATGAAAGAAAGATTGAAAAAAATAAAGATTGAAAAAAAGATTGAAAGAAAGATTGAAAGATTGAAAGGTTGGAAGAAAGATTGAAAGAGAGATTGAAAGAAAGTGTGAAAGAAAGATTGAAAAAAAAGAAAGCTTAAAAGAAAGATTGAAAGACTGAAAGAAATAATGAAAGAAATAATGAAAGAAAGATAGAAAGAAAGATTGAAAGATTGAAAGAAATTTTGAAAAAAGATTGAAAGTAATAAATATTGAAAGAAAAATGAAAGAAAGATTGATAGATTGAAAGAAAGATTGAAAGATTGAAAGAAATATTGAAAGAACGAAAGATTTATAGTAAGAAAGATTGAAAGAAAGAATGAAAAAAAGATTGAAAGATTGAAAGATTGAATGAAAGATTGAAAGAAAGATAGATTGAAAGAAAGAATGTAAGATTGAAAGAAGGAATGAAAGAATTAAAGATCGAATGAAAGAAAGATTGAAAGATTGAAAGAAAGAATGAAAGAAAGATTGAAAGATTGAATGAAAGATTGAAAGAAAGATTGAAAGAAAGATTGAAAGATTGAAAGAAAGAATGAAAGAAAGATTGAAAGATTGAAAGATTGAAAGATTGAAAGAAAGAATGAAAGAAAGATTGAAAGATTGAAAGATTGAAAGAAAGAATGAAAGAAAGATTGAAAGAGAGAAAGATGGAAAGAAAGAAAGATTGAAAAAAAGAATGCAAGAAAAAAGATTGAAAGAAAGATAGATTGAAAGAAAGGCTGAAAGAGAGAAAGATTGAAAGAAAGATAGATTGAAAGAAAGATTGAAAGAAAGAATGAAAGAAAGAATGAAAGATTGAAAGAAAGAATGAAAGAAAGGATGAAAGATTGAAAGAAAGATTGAAAGAAAGAAAGAATGATTGAAAAAAGAGAGATTGAAAGAAAGATTGAAAGAAAGATGGAAAGACTGAAAGAAAGAATGAAATAAAGATTGAAAGAGAGAAAGATTGAAAGTAAGACAAATTGAAAGAAAGATTGAAAGAAAGAATGAAAGAAAGATTGAAAGAAAGAACGAATAATTGAAAATAAGAAAGATTGAAAGAAAGATTGAAAGAACGATGGAAAGACAGAATGAAAGAATGAAAGAAAGATTGAAAGTAAAAAAGATTGGAAGAAAGAATACAAGAAAAAAGATTGAAAGAAAAAAGATTGAAAGAGAGAAAGAAAGAAAGATTGAAAGATTGAAAGAAAGATTGAAAGATTGAAAGAAAGAATGAAAGAAAGATTGAAAGAGAGAAAGATTGAAAGTAAGAAAGATTGAAAAAAATAATGCAAGAAAAAAGATTGAATGAAAGATAGATTGAAAGAATGACTGAAAGAGAGAAAGATTGAAAGAAAGATAGATTGAAAGAAAGATTGAAAGAAAGAATGAAAGAAAGATTGAAAGATTGAAAGAAAGATTGAAAGAAAGACAGAATGATTGAAAAAAGAGAGATTGAAAGAAAGATTGAAAGAAAGATGGAAAGACTGAAAGAAAGAATGAAAGAAAGATTGAAAGAGAGAAAGATTGAAAGTAAGAAAGATTGAAAGAAAGAATACAAGAAAAAAGATTGAAAGAAAAAAGATTGAAAGAAAGATTGAAAGAGAGAAAGAAAGAAAGATTGAAAGATTGAAAGAAAGATTGAAAGATTAAAGGAAGATTGAAAGATTGAAAGAAAGATTGAAAGAAAGAGTGAAAGAAAGATTGAAAGTTTGAAAGAAAGATTGAAAGAAAGACTTAAAGAAAGTTGAAAGATTGAAAGAAAGAATGAAAGAAAGATTGAAAGATTGAATGAAAGATTGAAAGAGAATAAATTTTGAAAGAAAGATTTGAAAGAAAGCTTAAAAGAAAGATTGAAAGACTGAAAGAAATAATGAAAGAAAGATAGAAAGAAAGATTGAAAGATTGAAAGATTGAAAGAAAGATTGAAAGATTGAAAGAAATATTGAAAGAATGAAAGATTTATAGTAAGAAAGATTGAAAGAAAGAATGAAAAAAGATTGAAAGATTGAAAGATTGAATGAAAGATTGAAAGATCGAATGAAAGAAAGATTGAAAGATTGAAAGAAAGAATGAAAGAAAGATTGAAAGATTGAATGAAAGAATGAAAGAAAGATTGAAAGATTGAAAGATTGAAAGAAAGAAAGATTGAAAGAGAGAAAGATTGAAAGTAAGAAAGATTGAAAAAAAGAATGCAAGAAAAAAGTTTGAAAGGAAGATAGATTGAAAGAAAGACTGAGAGAGAAAGATTGAAAGAAAGATAGATTGAAAGAAAGATTGAAAGATTGAAAGAAATATTGAAAGAACGAAAGATTTATAGTAAGAAAGATTGAAAGAAAGAATGAAAAAAAGATTGAAAGATTGAAAGATTGAATGAAAGATTGAAAGAAAGATAGATTGAAAGAAAGAATGTAAGATTGAAAGAAGGAATGAAAGAATTAAAGATCGAATGAAAGAAAGATTGAAAGATTGAAAGAAAGAATGAAAGAAAGATTGAAAGATTGAATGAAAGATTGAAAGAAAGATTGAAAGAAAGATTGAAAGATTGAAAGAAAGAATGAAAGAAAGATTGAAAGATTGAAAGATTGAAAGATTGAAAGAAAGAATGAAAGAAAGATTGAAAGATTGAAAGATTGAAAGAAAGAATGAAAGAAAGATTGAAAGAGAGAAAGATGGAAAGAAAGAAAGATTGAAAAAAAGAATGCAAGAAAAAAGATTGAAAGAAAGATAGATTGAAAGAAAGGCTGAAAGAGAGAAAGATTGAAAGAAAGATAGATTGAAAGAAAGATTGAAAGAAAGAATGAAAGAAAGAATGAAAGATTGAAAGAAAGAATGAAAGAAAGAATGAAAGATTGAAAGAAAGATTGAAAGAAAGAAAGAATGATTGAAAAAAGAGAGATTGAAAGAAAGATTGAAAGAAAGATGGAAAGACTGAAAGAAATAATGAAATAAAGATTGAAAGAGAGAAAGATTGAAAGTAAGAAAGATTGAAAGAAAGAATACAAGAAAAAAGATTGAAAGAAAGAAAAATTGAAAGAAAGATTTAAAGAAAGATTGAATGACTGAATGAAAGATTGAAAGAAAGAATGAAAGAATGAAAGAAAGATTGAAAGATTGAAAGAAATATTAAAAGAAAGATTGAATGTAAGAAATATTGAAAGAAAGAATGAAAGAAAGATTGAAAGATTGAAAGATTGAAAGATTGAATGAAAGATTGAAAGAAAGATAGATTAAAATAAAGATTGAAAGATTGAAAGAAGGAATGAAGAAGATTGAAAAAAAAGAACGATCAGAAGAAAGATTGAAAGAAAGACAGAAAGAAAGAGTGAAAGAAAGATTGAAAAAAAAGAAAAAATGAAAGAAAGATTGAATGAAAGATTGAAAGAAAGATTGAAAGAAAGAGTGAAAGAAAGATTGAAAGTTTGAAAGAAGGATTGAAAGAAAGACTTAAAGAAAGATTGAAAGATTGAAAGAAAGAATGAAAGATAGATTGAAAGATTGTAAGAATGAGTGAAAGAAAAGAAATATTGAAAGAAAGTTTTGAAAGAAAGCTAAAAAGAAAGATTGAAAGACTGAAAGAAAGATTGAAAGATTGAAAGAAATATTGAAAGAATGAAAGATTTATAGTAAGAAAGATTGAAAGAAAGAATGAAAAAAGATTGAAAGATTGAAAGATTGAATGAAAGATTGAAAGAAGGATAGATTGACAGAAAGAATGAAAGATTGAAAGAAGGAATGAAAGAATGAAAGATTGAATGAAAGAAAGATTGAGAGATTGATAGAACGAATGAAAGAAAGATTGAAAGATTGAATGAAAGATTGAAAGAAAGATTGAAAGAAAGATTGAAAGATTGAATGAAAGAATGAAAGAAAGATTGAAAGATTGAAAGAATGAAAGAAAGATTGAAAGATTGAAAGATTGAAAGAAAGAATGAAAGAAAGATTGAAAGAGAAAAAGATTGAAAGTAAGAAAGATTGAAAAAAAGAATGCAAGGAAAAAGATTGAAAGAAAGATAGATTGAAAGAAAGACTGAAAGAGAGAAAGATTGAAAGAAAGATAGATTGAAAGAAAGATTGAAAGACAGAATGAATGATTGAAAAAAGAGAGATTGAAAGAAAGATTGAAAGAAAGATTGAAATAGAGAAATATTAAAAGTAAGAAAGATTGAAAGAAAGAATACAAGAAAAAAGATTGAAAGAAAAAAGATTGAAAGAAAGACTGAAAGAGAGAAAGAAAGAAAGATTGAAAGATTGAAAGAAAGACTGAAAGAGAGAAAGAAAGAAAGATTGAAAGATTGAAAGAAAGAATGATTGAAAGATTGAAAGATTGAAAGATTGAAAGAAAGAATGAAAGAAAGATTGAAAGAGAGAAAGATTGAAAGTAAGAAAGATTGAAAAAAAGAATGCAAGAAAAAAGTTTGAAAGGAAGATAGATTGAAAGAAAGACTGAGAGAGAAAGATTGAAAGAAAGATAGATTGAAAGAAAGATTGAAAAAAAGATTGAAAGAAAGATTGAAAGAAAGATTGAAAGATAGAAAGAATGATTGAAAAAAGAGAGATTGAAAGAAAGATTTAAAGAAAGATGGAAAGACTGAATGAAAGAATGAAAGAAAGATTGAAAGGGAGAAAGATTGAAAGTAAGAAAGATTGAAAGAAAGAATACAAGAAAAAAGATTGAAAGAAAAAAGATTGAAAGAAAGATTGAAAGAGAGAAAGATTGAAAGAAAGAAAGATTGAAAGAAAGATTGAAAGATTGAAGGAAAGGTTTAAAGAGAGAGTGAAAGACTGAAAGAAAGAATGAAAGAAAGATCGAAAGAGAGATTGAAAGATTGAAAGATTGAAAGAAAGAATGAAAGAAAGATTGAAAGATTGAAAGAAAGAATGAAAGAAAGTTTGAAAGATTGAAAGAATGATTGAAAGATTGAAAGATTGAAAGTTTGAAAGAAAGATTGAAAGAAAGATTTAAAGAAAGATTGAATGACTGAATGAAAGATTGAAAGAAAGAATGAAATAAAGATTGAAAGAGAGAAAGATTGAAAGTAAGACAAATTGAAAGAAAGATTGAAAGAAAGAATGAAAGAAAGATTGAAAGAAAGAAAGAATAATTGAAAATAAGAAAGATTGAAAGAAAGATTGAAAGAACGATGGAAAGACAGAATGAAAGAATGAAAGAAAGATTGGAAGAAAGAATACAAGAAAAACGATTGAAAGAAAAAAGATTGAAAGAGAGAAAGAAAGAAAGATTGAAAGATTGAAAAAGATTGAAAGATTGAAGGAAAGGTTTAAAGAGAGAGTGAAAGACTGAAAGAAAGAATGAAAGAAAGAACAAAAGAGAGATTGAAAGATTGAAAGATTGAAAGAAAGAATGAAAGAAATATTGAAAGATTGAAAGAAAGATTGAAAGATGGAAAGATTGAAAGAAAGATTGAAAGAGAGATTGAAAGAAAGAGTGAAAGAAAGATTGAAAAAAAAGAACGATCGAAAGAAAGAATGAATGAAAGATTGAAAGAAAGAATGAAAGAAAGATTGAAAGATTGAAAGAAAGATTGAAAGATTGAAAGATTGAAAGAAAGATTGAACGACAAAGTGAAGGAAAGATTGAAAAAAAGAAAGCTTGAAAGAAAGATTGAAAGATTGAAAGATAGCTTGAAAGAAAGATTGAAAGATTGAAAGATTGAAAGAAAGATTAAAAGAAAGATTGAAAGATTGAAAGGTTGAAAGAAAAATTGAAAGAGAGATTGAAAGAAAGAGTGAAAGAAAGACTGAAAAAAAAGAAAGATTGAAAGAAAGATTGAAAGAAAGATTGAAAGATTGAAAGAAAGAATGAAAGAAAGATTGAAAGAAAGCTTGAAAGAAAGATTGAAAGACTGAAAGAAATATTGAAAGAAAGAGTGAAAGAAAGATCGAAAAAAAAGAACGATCGAAAGAAAGTTTGAAAGAAAGATTGAAAGAAAGAGTGAAAGAAAGATTGAAAGTTTGAAAGAAAGAATGAAAGAAAGATTAAAAGATTGAAAGAAAGAATGAAAGAAAGATTGAAAGATTGAATGAAAGAAAGATTGAACGACAGAGTGAAAGAAAGATTGAAAAAAAGAAAGATTGAAAAAAAGATTGAAAGAAAGATTGAAAGATTGAAAGGTTGGAAGAAAGATTGAAAGAGAGATTGAAAGAAAGTGTGAAAGAAAGATTGAAAAAAAAGAAAGCATAAAAGAAAGATTGAAAGACTGAAAGAAATAATGAAAGAAAGATAGAAAGAAAGATTGAAAGATTGAAAGAAATTTTGAAAGAAAGATTGAAAGTAATAAAAATTGAAAGAAAGAATGAAAGAAAGATTGAAATATTGAAAGAAAGATTGAAAGATTGAAAGAAATATTGAAAGAATGAAAGATTTATAGTAAGAAAGATTGAAAGAAAGAGTGAAAGAAAGATTGAAAGTTTGAAAGAAAGAATGAAAGAAAGATTGAAAGAGAGAAAGATGGAAAGTAAGAAAGATTGAAAAAAAGAATGCAAGAAAAAAGATTGAAAGAAAGATAGATTGAAAGAAAGGCTGAAAGAGAGAAAGATTGAAAGAAAGATAGATTGAAAGAAAGATTGAAAGAAAGAATGAAAGATTTAAAGAAGGAATGAAAGAATGAAAGATCGAATGAAAGAAAGATTTGAAAGAAAGCTTAAAAGAAAGATTGAAAGACTGAAAGAAATGATGAAAGAAAGATAGAAAGAAAGATTGAAAGATTGAAAGAAAGATTGAAAGATTGAAAGAAATATTGAAAGAATGAAAGATTTATAGTAAGAAACATTGAAAGAAAGAATGAACGATTTAAAGAAGGAATGAAAGAATGAAAGATCGAATGAAAGAAAGATTGAAAGATTGAAAGAAAGAATGAACGATTTAAAGAAGGAATGAAAGAATGAAAGATCGAATGAAAGAAAGATTGAAAGATTGAAAGAAAGAATGAAAGAAAGATTGAAAGATTGAATGAAAGATTGAAAGAAAGATTGAATGATTGAAAGAAAGAATGAAAGAAAGATTGAAAGATTGAAAGATTGAAAGAAAGAATGAAAGAAAGATTGAAAGAGAGAAAGATTGAAAGTAAGAAAGATTGAAAAAAATAATGCAAGAAAAAAGATTGAAAGAAAGATAGATTGAAAGAAAGACTGAAAGAGAGAAAGATTGAAAGAAAGATAGATTGAAAGAAAGATTGAAAGAAAGAATGAAAGAAAGACAGAATGATTGAAAAAAGAGAGATTGAAAGAAAGATTGAAAGAAAGATGGAAAGACTGAAAGAAAGAATGAAAGAAAGATTGAAAGAGAGAAAGATTGAAAGTAAGAAAGATTGAAAGAAAGAATACAAGAAAAAAGATTGAAAGAAAAAAGATTGAAAGAAAGATTGAAAGAGAGAAAGAAAGAAAGATTGAAAGATTGAAAGAAAGATTGAAAGATTAAAGGAAGATTGAAAGATTGAAAGAAAGACTGAAAGAAAGAGTGAAAGAAAGATTGAAAGTTTGAAAGAAAGATTGAAAGAAAGACTTAAAGAAAGTTGAAAGATTGAAAGAAAGAATGAAAGAAAGATTGAAAGATTGAATGAAAGATTGAAAGAAAATAAATTTTGAAAGAAAGATTTGAAAGAAAGCTTAAAAGAAAGATTGAAAGACTGAAAGAAATAATGAAAGAAAGATAGAAAGAAAGATTGAAAGATTGAAAGATTGAAAGAAAGATTGAAAGATTGAAAGAAAGATTGAAAGATTGAAAGAAATATTGAAAGAATGAAAGATTTATAGTAAGAAAGATTGAAAGAAAGAATGAAAAAAGATTGAAAGATTGAAAGATTGAATGAAAGATTGAAAGATCGAATGAAAGAAAGATTGAAAGATTGAAAGAAAGAATGAAAGAAAGATTGAAAGATTGAATGAAAGAATGAAAGAAAGATTGAAAGATTGAAAGATTGAAAGAAAGAAAGATTGAAAGAGAGAAAGATTGAAAGTAAGAAAGATTGAAAAAAAGAATGCAAGAAAAAAGTTTGAAAGGAAGATAGATTGAAAGAAAGACTGAGAGAGAAAGATTGAAAGAAAGATAGATTGAAAGAAAGATTGAAATAAAGTTTGAAAGAAAGATTGAAAGAAAGATTGAAAGATAGAAAGAATGATTGAAAAAAGAGAGATTGAAAGAAAGATTTAAAGAAAGATGGAAAGACTGAATGAAAGAATGAAAGAAAGATTGAAAGAGAGAAAGATTGAAAGTAAGAAAGATTGAAAGAAAGAATACAAGAAAAAAGATTGAAAGAGAGAAAGATTGAAAGAAAGAAAGATTGAAAGAAAGATTGAAAGATTGAAGGAAAGGTTTAAAGAGAGAGTGAAAGACTGAAAGAAAGAATGAAAGAAAGATCGAAAGAGAGATTGAAAGAAAGAATGAAAGAAAGTTTGAAAGATTGAAAGAAAGATTGAAAGATTGAAAGATTGAAAGTTTGAAAGAAAGATTGAAAGAAAGATTTAAAGAAAGATTGAATGACTGAATGAAAGATTGAAAGAAAGAATGAAATAAAGATTGAAAGAGAGAAAGATTGAAAGTAAGACAAATTGAAAGAAAGATTGAAAGAAAGAATGAAAGAAAGATTGAAAGAAAGAACGAATAATTGAAAATAAGAAAGATTGAAAAAAAGATTGAAAGAACGATGGAAAGACAGAATGAAAGAATGAAAGAAAGATTGAAAGTAAAAAAGATTGGAAGAAAGAATACAAGAAAAAAGATTGAAAGAAAAAAGATTGAAAGAGAGAAAGAAAGAAAGATTGAAAGATTGAAAGAAAGATTGAAAGATTGAAAGAAAGATTGAAAGATTGAAGGAAAGGTTTAAAGAGAGAGTGAAAGACTGAAAGAAAGAATGAAAGAAAGAACAAAAGAGAGATTGAAAGATTGAAAGAAAGAATGAAAGAAATATTGAAAGATTAAAAGAAAGATTGAAAGATGGAAAGATTGAAAGAAAGATTGAAAGAGAGATTGAAAGAAAGAGTGAAAGAAAGATTGAAAAATAAGAACGATCGAAAGAAAGAATGAATGAAAGATTGAAAGAAAGATTGAAAGATAGATTGAAAGATTGAAAGAAAGAATGAAAGAAAGATTGAAAGATTGAAAGAAAGATTGAAAGATTGAAAGATTGAAAGAAAGATTGAACGACAAAGTGAAGGAAAGATTGAAAAAAAGAAAGATTGAAAAAAAGATTGAGAGAAAGCTTGAAAGAAAGATTGAAAGATTGAAAGATAGCTTGAAAGAAAGATTGAAAGATTGAAAGATTGAAAGAAAGATTAAAAGAAAGATTGAAAGATTGAAAGGTTGAAAGAAAAATTGAAAGAGAGATTGAAAGAAAGAGTGAAAGAAAAACTGAAAAAAAAGAAAGATTGAAAGAAAGATTGAAAGAAAGATTGAACGATTGAAAGAAAGAATGAAAGAAAGATTGAAAGAAAGCTTGAAAGAAAGATTGAAAGACTGAAAGAAATATTGAAAGAAAGAGTGAAAGAAAGATCGAAAAAAAAGAACGATCGAAAGAAAGTTTGAAAGAAAGATTGAAAGAAAGAGTGAAAGAAAGATTGAAAGTTTGAAAGAAAGAATGAAAGAAAGATTAAAAGATTGAAAGAAAGAATGAAAGAAAGATTGAAAGATTGAATGAAAGAAAGATTGAACGACAGAGTGAAAGAAAGATTGAAAAAAAGAAAGATTGAAAAAAAGATTGAAAGAAAGATTGAAAGATTGAAAGGTTGGAAGAAAGATTGAAAGAAAGTGTGAAAGAAAGATTGAAAAAAAAGAAAGCTTAAAAGAAAGATTGAAAGACTGAAAGAAATAATGAAAGAAATAATGAAAGAAAGATAGAAAGAAAGATTGAAAGATTGAAAGAAATTTTGAAAGAAAGATTGAAAGTAATAAATATTGAAAGAAAGAATGAAAGAAAGATTGAAAGATTGAAAGAAAGATTGAAAGATTGAAAGAAATATTGAAAGAACGAAAGATTTATAGTAAGAAAGATTGAAAGAAAGAATGAAAAAAAGATTGAAACATTGAAAGAAAGAATGAACAATTGAAAGAAGGAATGAAAGAATGAAAGATCGAATGAAAGAAAGATTGAAAGATTGAAAGAAAGAATGAAAGAAAGATTGAAAGATTGAATGAAAGATTGAAAGAAAGATTGAAAGAAAGATTGAATGATTGAAAGAAAGAATGAAAGAAAGATTGAAAGATTGAAAGATTGAAAGAAAGAATGAAAGAAAGATTGAAAGAGAGAAAGATTGAAAGTAAGAAAGATTGAAAAAAATAATGCAAGAAAAAAGATTGAAAGAATGATAGATTGAAAGAAAGACTGAAAGAGAGAAAGATTGAAAGAAAGATAGATTGAAAGAAAGATTGAAAGAAAGAATGAAAGAAAGATTGAAAGATTGAAAGAAAGATTGAAAGAAAGACAGAATGATTGAAAAAAGAGAGATTGAAAGAAAGATTGAAAGAAAGATGGAAAGACTGAAATAAAGAATGAAAGAAAGATTGAAAGAGAGAAAGATTGAAAGTAAGAAAGATTGAAAGAAAGAATACAAGAAAAAAGATTGAAAGAAAAAAGATTGAAAGAAAGATTGAAAGAGAGAAAGAAAGAAAGATTGAAAGATTGAAAGAAAGATTGAAAGATTAAAGGAAGATTGAAAGATTGAAAGAAAGATTGAAAGAAAGAGTGAAAGAAAGATTGAAAGTTTGAAAGAAAGATTGAAAGAAAGACTTAAAGAAAGTTGAAAGATTGAAAGAAAGAATGAAAGAAAGATTGAAAGATTGAATGAAAGATTGAAAGAAAATAAATTTTGAAAGAAAGATTTGAAAGAAAGCTTAAAAGAAAGATTGAAAGACTGAAAGAAATAATGAAAGAAAGATAGAAAGAAAGATTGAAAGATTGAAAGATTGAAAGAAAGATTGAAAGATTGAAAGAAAAATTGAAAGAATGAAAGATTTATAGTAAGAAAGATTGAAAGAAAGAATGGAAAAGATTGAAAGATTGAAAGATTGAATGAAAGATTGAAAGATCGACTGAAAGAAAGATTGAAAGATTGAAAGAAAGAATGAAAGAAAGATTGAAAGATTGAATGAAAGAATGAAAGAAAGATTGAAAGATTGAAAGATTGAAAGAAAGAAAGATTGAAAGAGAGAAAGATTGAAAGTAAGAAAGATTGAAAAAAAGAATGCAAGAAAAAAGTTTGAAAGGAAGATAGATTGAAAGAAAGACTGAGAGAGAAAGATTGAAAGAAAGATAGATTGAAAGAAAGATTGAAATAAAGATTGAAAGAAAGATTGAAAGAAAGATTTAAAGAAAGATTGAATGACTGAATGAAAGATTGAAAGAAAGAATGAAATAAAGATTGAAAGAGAGAAAGATTGAAAGTAAGACAAATTGAAAGAAAGATTGAAAGAAAGAATGAAAGAAAGATTGAAAGAAAGAAAGAATAATTGAAAATAAGAAAGATTGAAAGAAAGATTGAAAGAACGATGGAAAGACAGAATGAAAGAATGAAAGAAAGATTGAAAGTAAAAAAGATTGGAAGAAAGAATACAAGAAAAAAGATTGAAAGAAAAAAGATTGAAAGAGAGAAAGAAAGAAAGATTGAAAGATTGAAAGAAAGATTGAAAGATTGAAAGAAAGATTGAAAGATTGAAGGAAAGGTTTAAAGAGAGAGTGAAAGACTGAAAGAAAGAATGAAAGAAAGAACAAAAGAGAGATTGAAAGATTGAAAGAAAGAATGAAAGAAATATTGAAAGATTGAAAGAAAGATTGAAAGATGGAAAGATTGAAAGAAAGATTGAAAGAGAGATTGAAAGAAAGAGTGAAAGAAAGATTGAAAAATAAGAACGATCGAAAGAAAGAATGAATGAAAGATTGAAAGAAAGATTGAAAGATAGATTGAAAGATTGAAAGAAAGAATGAAAGAAAGATTGAAAGATTGAAAGAAAGATTGAAAGATTGAAAGATTGAAAGAAAGATTGAACGACAAAGTGAAGGAAAGATTGAAAAAAAGAAAGATTGAAAAAAAGATTGAGAGAAAGCTTGAAAGAAAGATTGAAAGATTGAAAGATAGCTTGAAAGAAAGATTGAAAGATTGAAAGATTGAAAGAAAGATTAAAAGAAAGATTGAAAGATTGAAAGGTTGAAAGAAAAATTGAAAGAGAGATTGAAAGAAAGAGTGAAAGAAAGACTGAAAAAAAAGAAAGATTGAAAGAATGATTGAAAGAAAGATTGAACGATTGAAAGAAAGAATGAAAGAAAGATTGAAAGAAAGCTTGAAAGAAAGATTGAAAGACTGAAAGAAATATTGAAAGAAAGAGTGAAAGAAAGATCGAAAAAAAAGAACGATCGAAAGAAAGTTTGAAAGAAAGATTGAAAGAAAGAGTGAAAGAAAGATTGAAAGTTTGAAAGAAAGAATGAAAGAAAGATTAAAAGATTGAAAGAAAGAATGAAAGAAAGATTGAAAGATTGAATGAAAGAAAGATTGAACGACAGAGTGAAAGAAAGATTGAAAAAAAGAAAGATTGAAAAAAAGATTGAAAGAAAGATTGAAAGATTGAAAGGTTGGAAGAAAGATTGAAAGAAAGTGTGAAAGAAAGATTGAAAAAAAAGAAAGCTTAAAAGAAAGATTGAAAGACTGAAAGAAATAATGAAAGAAATAATGAAAGAAAGATAGAAAGAAAGATTGAAAGATTGAAAGAAATTTTGAAAGAAAGATTGAAAGTAATAAATATTGAAAGAAAGAATGAAAGAAAGATTGAAAGATTGAAAGAAAGATTGAAAGATTGAAAGAAATATTGAAAGAACGAAAGATTTATAGTAAGAAAGATTGAAAGAAAGAATGAAAAAAAGATTGAAAGATTGAAAGATTGAATGAAAGATTGAAAGAAAGATTGAAAGAAAGAATGAAAGATTGAAAGATGGAATGAAAGAATTAAAGAGCGAATGAAAGAAAGATTGAAAGAAAGAATGAAAAAAGATTGAAAGATTGAAAGATTGAATGAAAGATTGAAAGAAGGATAGATTGACAGAAAGAATGAAAGATTGAAAGAAGGAATGAAAGAATGAAAGATCGAATGAAAGAAAGATTGAGAGATTGAAAGAACGAATGAAAGAAAGATTGAAAGATTGAATGAAAGATTGAAAGAAAGATTGAAAGAAAGATTGAAAGATTGAATGAAAGAATGAAAGAAAGATTGAAAGATTGAAAGAATGAAAGAAAGATTGAAAGATTGAAAGATTGAAAGAAAGAATGAAAGAAAGATTGAAAGAGAAAAAGATTGAAAGTAAGAAAGATTGAAAAAAAGAATGCAAGGAAAAAGATTAGAAGAAAGATAGATTGAAAGAAAGACTGAAAGAGAGAAAGATTGAAAGAAAGATAGATTGAAAGAAAGATTGAAAGAAAGAATGAATGATTGAAAAAAGAGAGATTGAAAGAAAGATTGAAAGAAAGATTGAAATAGAGAAATATTAAAAGGAAGAAAGATTGAAAGAAAGAATACAAGAAAAAAGATTGAAAGAAAAAAGATTGAAAGAAGGACTGAAAGAGAGAAAGAAAGAAAGATTGAAAGATTGAAAGAAAGACTGAAAGAGAGAAAGAAAGAAAGATTGAATGATTGAAAGAAAGAATGATTGAAAGATTGAAAGATTGAAAGATTGAAAGAAAGAATGAAAGAAAGATTGAAAGAGAGAAAGATTGAAAGTAAGAAAGATTGAAAAAAAGAATGCAAGAAAAAAGTTTGAAAGGAAGATAGATTGAAAGAAAGACTGAGAGAGAAAGATTGAAAGAAAGATAGATTGAAAGAAAGATTGAAATAAAGATTGAAAGAAAGATTGAAAGAAAGATTGAAAGAAAGATGGAAAGACTGAATGAAAGAATGAAAGAAAGATTGAAAGTGAGAAAGATTGAAAGTAAGAAAGATTGAAAGAAAGAATACAAGAAAAAAGATTGAAAGAAAAAAGATTGAAAGAAAGATTGAAAGAGAGAAAGATTGAAAGAAAGAAAGATTGAAAGAAAGATTGAAAGATTGAAGGAAAGGTTTAAAGAGAGAGTGAAAGACTGAAAGAAAGAATGAAAGAAAGATCGAAAGAGAGATTGAAAGATTGAAAGATTGAAAGAAAGAATGAAAGAAAGATTGAAAGATTGAAAGAAAGAATGAAAGAAAGTTTGAAAGATTAAAAGAATGATTGAAAGATTGAAAGATTGAAAGTTTGAAAGAAAGATTGAAAGAAAGATTTAAAGAAAGATTGAATGACTGAATGAAAGATTGAAAGAAAGAATGAAATAAAGATTGAAAGAGAGAAAGATTGAAAGTAAGACAAATTGAAAGAAAGATTGAAAGAAAGAATGAAAGAAAGATTGAAAGAAAGAAAGAATAATTGAAAATAAGAAAGATTGAAAGAAAGATTGAAAGAACGATGGAAAGACAGAATGAAAGAATGAAAGAAAGATTGAAAGTAAAAAAGATTGGAAGAAAGAATACAAGAAAAACGATTGAAAGAAAAAAGATTGAAAGAGAGAAAGAAAGAAAGATTGAAAGATTGAAAGAAAGATTGAAAGATTGAAGGAAAGGTTTAAAGAGAGAGTGAAAGACTGAAAGAAAGAATGAAAGAAAGAACAAAAGAGAGATTGAAAGATTGAAAGATTGAAAGAAAGAATGAAAGAAATATTGAAAGATTGAAAGAAAGATTGAAAGATGGAAAGATTGAAAGAAAGATTGAAAGAGAGATTGAAAGAAAGAGTGAAAGAAAGATTGAAAAAAAAGAACGATCGAAAGAAAGAATGAATGAAAGATTGAAAGAAAGAATGAAAGAAAGATTGAAAGATTGAAAGAAAGATTGAAAGATTGAAAGATTGAAAGAAAGATTGAACGACAAAGTGAAGGAAAGATTGAAAAAAAGAAAGCTTGAAAGAAAGATTGAAAGATTGAAAGATAGCTTGAAAGAAAGATTGAAAGATTGAAAGATTGAAAGAAAGATTAAAAGAAAGATTGAAAGATTGAAAGGTTGAAAGAAAAATTGAAAGAGAGATTGAAAGAAAGAGTGAAAGAAAGACTGAAAAAAAAGAAAGATTGAAAGAAAGATTGAAAGAAAGATTGAAAGATTGAAAGAAAGAATGAAAGAAAGATTGAAAGAAAGCTTGAAAGAAAGATTGAAAGACTGAAAGAAATATTGAAAGAAAGAGTGAAAGAAAGATAAAAAAAAAAGAACGATCGAAAGAAAGTTTGAAAGAAAGATTGAAAGAAAGAGTGAAAGAAAGATTGAAAGTTTGAAAGAAAGAATGAAAGAAAGATTAAAAGATTGAAAGAAAGAATGAAAGAAAGATTGAAAGATTGAATGAAAGAAAGATTGAACGACAGAGTGAAAGAAAGATTGAAAAAAAGAAAGATTGAAAAAAAGATTGAAAGAAAGATTGAAAGATTGAAAGGTTGGAAGAAAGATTGAAAGAGAGATTGAAAGAAAGTGTGAAAGAAAGATTGAAAAAAAAGAAAGCTTAAAAGAAAGATTGAAAGACTGAAAGAAATAATGAAAGAAATAATGAAAGAAAGATAGAAAGAAAGATTGAAAGATTGAAAGAAATTTTGAAAGAAAGATTGAAAGTAATAAAACTTGAAAGAAAGAATGAAAGAAAGATTGAAAGATTGAAAGAAAGATTGAAAGATTGAAAGAAATATTGAAAGAATGAAAGATTTATAGTAAGAAAGATTGAAAGAAAGAATGAAAAAAGATTGAAAGATTGAAAGATTGAATGAAAGATTGAAAGAAGGATAGATTGACAGAAAGAATGAAAGATTGAAAGAAGGAATGAAAGAATGAAAGATCGAATGAAAGAAAGATTGAAAGATTGAAAGAACGAATGAAAGAAAGATTGAAAGATTGAATGAAAGATTGAAAGAAAGATTGAAAGAAAGATTGAAAGATTGAATGAAAGAATGAAAGAAAGATTGAAAGATTGAAAGAATGAAAGAAAGATTGAAAGATTGAAAGATTGAAAGAAAGAATGAAAGAAAGATTGAAAGAGAGAAAGATTGAAAGTAAGAAAGATTGAAAAAAAGAATGCAAGGAAAAAGATTGAAAGAAAGATAGATTGAAAGAAAGACTGAAAGAGAGAAAGATTGAAAGAAAGATAGATTGAAAGAAAGATTGAAAGAAAGAATGAATGATTGAAAAAAGAGAGATTGAAAGAAAGATTGAAAGAAAGATTGAAATAGAGAAATATTGAAAGTAAGAAAGATTGAAAGAAAGAATACAAGAAAAAAGATTGAAAGAAAAAAGATTGAAAGAAAGACTGAAAGAGAGAAAGAAAGAAAGATTGAAAGATTGAAAGAAAGACTGAAAGAGAGAAAGAAAGAAAGATTGAAAGATTGAAAGAAAGAATGATTGAAAGAATGAAAGATTGAAAGATTGAAAGAAAGATTGAAAGATTGAATTAAAGAATGAAAGAAAGATTGAAAGATTGAAAGATTGAAAGAAAGAAAGATTGAAAGAGAGAAAGATTGAAAGTAAGAAAGATTGAAAAAAAGAATGCAAGAAAAAAGTTTGAAAGGAAGATAGATTGAAAGAAAGACTGAGAGAGAAAGATTGAAAGAAAGATAGATTGAAAGAAAGATTGAAATAAAGATTGAAAGAAAGATTGAAAGAAAGATTGAAAGATAGAAAGAATGATTGAAAAAAGAGAGATTGAAAGAAAGATTTAAAGAAAGATGGAAAGACTGAATGAAAGAATGAAAGAAAGATTGAAAGAGAGAAAGATTGAAAGTAAGAAAGATTGAAAGAAAGAATACAAGAAAAAAGATTGAAAGAGAGAAAGATTGAAAGAAAGAAAGATTGAAAGAAAGATTGAAAGATTGAAGGAAAGGTTTAAAGAGAGAGTGAAAGACTGAAAGAAAGAATGAAAGAAAGATCGAAAGAGAGATTGAAAGATTGAAAGATTGAAAGAAAGAATGAAAGAAAGTTTGAAAGATTGAAAGAATGATTGAAAGATTGAAAGATTGAAAGTTTGAAAGAAAGATTGAAAGAAAGATTTAAAGAAAGATTGAATGACTGAATGAAAGATTGAAAGAAAGAATGAAATAAAGATTGAAAGAGAGAAAGATTGAAAGTAAGACAAATTGAAAGAAAGATTGAAAGAAAGAATGAAAGAAAGATTGAAAGAAAGAAAGAATAATTGAAAATAAGAAAGATTGAAAGAAAGATTGAAAGAACGATGGAAAGACAGAATGAAAGAATGAAAGAAAGATTGAAAGTAAAAAAGATTGGAAGAAAGAATACAAGAAAAACGATTGAAAGAAAAAAGATTGAAAGAGAGAAAGAAAGAAAGATTGAAAGATTGAAAGAAAGATTGAAAGATTGAAGGAAAGGTTTAAAGAGAGAGTGAAAGACTGAAAGAAAGAATGAAAGAAAGAACAAAAGAGAGATTGAAAGATTGAAAGATTGAAAGAAAGAATGAAAGAAATATTGAAAGATTGAAAGAAAGATTGAAAGATGGAAAGATTGAAAGAAAGATTGAAAGAGAGATTGAAAGAAAGAGTGAAAGAAAGATTGAAAAAAAAGAACGATCGAAAGAAAGAATGAATGAAAGATTGAAAGAAAGAATGAAAGAAAGATTGAAAGATTGAAAGAAAGATTGAAAGATTGAAAGATTGAAAGAAAGATTGAACGACAAAGTGAAGGAAAGATTGAAAAAAAGAAAGCTTGAAAGAAAGATTGAAAGATTGAAAGATAGCTTGAAAGAAAGATTGAAAGATTGAAAGATTGAAAGAAAGATTAAAAGAAAGATTGAAAGATTGAAAGGTTGAAAGAAAAATTGAAAGAGAGATTGAAAGAAAGAGTGAAAGAAAGACTGAAAAAAAAGAAAGATTGAAAGAAAGATTGAAAGAAAGATTGAAAGATTGAAAGAAAGAATGAAAGAAAGATTGAAAGAAAGCTTGAAAGAAAGATTGAAAGACTGAAAGAAATATTGAAAGAAAGAGTGAAAGAAAGATAAAAAAAAAAGAACGATCGAAAGAAAGTTTGAAAGAAAGATTGAAAGAAAGAGTGAAAGAAAGATTAAAAGTTTGAAAGAAAGAATGAAAGAAAGATTAAAAGATTGAAAGAAAGAATGAAAGAAAGATTGAAAGATTGAATGAAAGAAAGATTGAACGACAGAGTGAAAGAAAGATTGAAAAAAAGAAAGATTGAAAAAAAGATTGAAAGAAAGATTGAAAGATTGAAAGGTTGGAAGAAAGATTGAAAGAGAGATTGAAAGAAAGTGTGAAAGAAAGATTGAAAAAAAAGAAAGCTTAAAAGAAAGATTGAAAGACTGAAAGAAATAATGAAAGAAATAATGAAAGAAAGATAGAAAGAAAGATTGAAAGATTGAAAGAAATTTTGAAAGAAAGATTGAAAGTAATAAATATTGAAAGAAAGAATGAAAGAAAGATTGAAAGATTGAAAGAAAGATTGAAAGATTGAAAGAAATATTGAAAGAACGAAAGATTTATAGTAAGAAAGATTGAAAGAAAGAATGAAAAAAAGATTGAAAGATTGAAAGATTGAATGAAAGATTGAAAGAAAGATTGAAAGAAAGAATGAAAGATTGAAAGATGGAATGAAAGAATTAAAGAGCGAATGAAAGAAAGATTGAAAGAAAGAATGAAAAAAGATTGAAAGATTGAAAGATTGAATGAAAGATTGAAAGAAGGATAGATTGACAGAAAGAATGAAAGATTGAAAGAAGGAATGAAAGAATGAAAGATCGAATGAAAGAAAGATTGAGAGATTGAAAGAACGAATGAAAGAAAGATTGAAAGATTGAATGAAAGATTGAAAGAAAGATTGAAAGAAAGATTGAAAGATTGAATGAAAGAATGAAAGAAAGATTGAAAGATTGAAAGAATGAAAGAAAGATTGAAAGATTGAAAGATTGAAAGAAAGAATGAAAGAAAGATTGAAAGAGAAAAAGATTGAAAGTAAGAAAGATTGAAAAAAAGAATGCAAGGAAAAAGATTGAAAGAAAGATAGATTGAAAGAAAGACTGAAAGAGAGAAAGATTGAAAGAAAGATAGATTGAAAGAAAGATTGAAAGAAAGAATGAATGATTGAAAAAAGAGAGATTGAAAGAAAGATTGAAAGAAAGATTGAAATAGAGAAATATTAAAAGTAAGAAAGATTGAAAGAAAGAATACAAGAAAAAAGATTGAAAGAAAAAAGATTGAAAGAAGGACTGAAAGAGAGAAAGAAAGAAAGATTGAAAGATTGAAAGAAAGACTGAAAGAGAGAAAGAAAGAAAGATTGAATGATTGAAAGAAAGAATGATTGAAAGATTGAAAGATTGAAAGATTGAAAGAAAGAATGAAAGAAAGATTGAAAGAGAGAAAGATTGAAAGTAAGAAAGATTGAAAAAAAGAATGCAAGAAAAAAGTTTGAAAGGAAGATAGATTGAAAGAAAGACTGAGAGAGAAAGATGGAAAGAAAGATAGATTGAAAGAAAGATTGAAATAAAGATTGAAAGAAAGATTGAAAGAAAGATTGAAAGAAAGATGGAAAGACTGAATGAAAGAATGAAAGAAAGATTGAAAGTGAGAAAGATTGAAAGTAAGAAAGATTGAAAGAAAGAATACAAGAAAAAAGATTGAAAGAAAAAAGATTGAAAGAAAGATTGAAAGAGAGAAAGATTGAAAGAAAGAAAGATTGAAAGAAAGATTGAAAGATTGAAGGAAAGGTTTAAAGAGAGAGTGAAAGACTGAAAGAAAGAATGAAAGAAAGATCGAAAGAGAGATTGAAAGATTGAAAGATTGAAAGAAAGAATGAAAGAAAGATTGAAAGATTGAAAGAAAGAATGAAAGAAAGTTTGAAAGATTGAAAGAATGATTGAAAGATTGAAAGATTGAAAGTTTGAAAGAAAGATTGAAAGAAAGATTTAAAGAAAGATTGAATGACTGAATGAAAGATTGAAAGAAAGAATGAAATAAAGATTGAAAGAGAGAAAGATTGAAAGTAAGACAAATTGAAAGAAAGATTGAAAGAAAGAATGAAAGAAAGATTGAAAGAAAGAAAGAATAATTGAAAATAAGAAAGATTGAAAGAAAGATTGAAAGAACGATGGAAAGACAGAATGAAAGAATGAAAGAAAGATTGAAAGTAAAAAAGATTGGAAGAAAGAATACAAGAAAAACGATTGAAAGAAAAAAGATTGAAAGAGAGAAAGAAAGAAAGATTGAAAGATTGAAAGAAAGATTGAAAGATTGAAGGAAAGGTTTAAAGAGAGAGTGAAAGACTGAAAGAAAGAATGAAAGAAAGAACAAAAGAGAGATTGAAAGATTGAAAGATTGAAAGAAAGAATGAAAGAAATATTGAAAGATTGAAAGAAAGATTGAAAGATGGAAAGATTGAAAGAAAGATTGAAAGAGAGATTGAAAGAAAGAGTGAAAGAAAGATTGAAAAAAAAGAACGATCGAAAGAAAGAATGAATGAAAGATTGAAAGAAAGAATGAAAGAAAGATTGAAAGATTGAAAGAAAGATTGAAAGATTGAAAGATTGAAAGAAAGATTGAACGACAAAGTGAAGGAAAGATTGAAAAAAAGAAAGCTTGAAAGAAAGATTGAAAGATTGAAAGATAGCTTGAAAGAAAGATTGAAAGATTGAAAGATTGAAAGAAAGATTAAAAGAAAGATTGAAAGATTGAAAGGTTGAAAGAAAAATTGAAAGAGAGATTGAAAGAAAGAGTGAAAGAAAGACTGAAAAAAAAGAAAGATTGAAAGAAAGATTGAAAGAAAGATTGAAAGATTGAAAGAAAGAATGAAAGAAAGATTGAAAGAAAGCTTGAAAGAAAGATTGAAAGACTGAAAGAAATATTGAAAGAAAGAGTGAAAGAAAGATAAAAAAAAAAGAACGATCGAAAGAAAGTTTGAAAGAAAGATTGAAAGAAAGAGTGAAAGAAAGATTAAAAGTTTGAAAGAAAGAATGAAAGAAAGATTAAAAGATTGAAAGAAAGAATGAAAGAAAGATTGAAAGATTGAATGAAAGAAAGATTGAACGACAGAGTGAAAGAAAGATTGAAAAAAAGAAAGATTGAAAAAAAGATTGAAAGAAAGATTGAAAGATTGAAAGGTTGGAAGAAAGATTGAAAGAGAGATTGAAAGAAAGTGTGAAAGAAAGATTGAAAAAAAAGAAAGCTTAAAAGAAAGATTGAAAGACTGAAAGAAATAATGAAAGAAATAATGAAAGAAAGATAGAAAGAAAGATTGAAAGATTGAAAGAAATTTTGAAAGAAAGATTGAAAGTAATAAATATTGAAAGAAAGAATGAAAGAAAGATTGAAAGATTGAAAGAAAGATTGAAAGATTGAAAGAAATATTGAAAGAACGAAAGATTTATAGTAAGAAAGATTGAAAGAAAGAATGAAAAAAAGATTGAAAGATTGAAAGATTGAATGAAAGATTGAAAGAAAGATTGAAAGAAAGAATGAAAGATTGAAAGATGGAATGAAAGAATTAAAGAGCGAATGAAAGAAAGATTGAAAGAAAGAATGAAAAAAGATTGAAAGATTGAAAGATTGAATGAAAGATTGAAAGAAGGATAGATTGACAGAAAGAATGAAAGATTGAAAGAAGGAATGAAAGAATGAAAGATCGAATGAAAGAAAGATTGAGAGATTGAAAGAACGAATGAAAGAAAGATTGAAAGATTGAATGAAAGATTGAAAGAAAGATTGAAAGAAAGATTGAAAGATTGAATGAAAGAATGAAAGAAAGATTGAAAGATTGAAAGAATGAAAGAAAGATTGAAAGATTGAAAGATTGAAAGAAAGAATGAAAGAAAGATTGAAAGAGAAAAAGATTGAAAGTAAGAAAGATTGAAAAAAAGAATGCAAGGAAAAAGATTGAAAGAAAGATAGATTGAAAGAAAGACTGAAAGAGAGAAAGATTGAAAGAAAGATAGATTGAAAGAAAGATTGAAAGAAAGAATGAATGATTGAAAAAAGAGAGATTGAAAGAAAGATTGAAAGAAAGATTGAAATAGAGAAATATTAAAAGTAAGAAAGATTGAAAGAAAGAATACAAGAAAAAAGATTGAAAGAAAAAAGATTGAAAGAAGGACTGAAAGAGAGAAAGAAAGAAAGATTGAAAGATTGAAAGAAAGACTGAAAGAGAGAAAGAAAGAAAGATTGAATGATTGAAAGAAAGAATGATTGAAAGATTGAAAGATTGAAAGATTGAAAGAAAGAATGAAAGAAAGATTGAAAGAGAGAAAGATTGAAAGTAAGAAAGATTGAAAAAAAGAATGCAAGAAAAAAGTTTGAAAGGAAGATAGATTGAAAGAAAGACTGAGAGAGAAAGATGGAAAGAAAGATAGATTGAAAGAAAGATTGAAATAAAGATTGAAAGAAAGATTGAAAGAAAGATTGAAAGAAAGATGGAAAGACTGAATGAAAGAATGAAAGAAAGATTGAAAGTGAGAAAGATTGAAAGTAAGAAAGATTGAAAGAAAGAATACAAGAAAAAAGATTGAAAGAAAAAAGATTGAAAGAAAGATTGAAAGAGAGAAAGATTGAAAGAAAGAAAGATTGAAAGAAAGATTGAAAGATTGAAGGAAAGGTTTAAAGAGAGAGTGAAAGACTGAAAGAAAGAATGAAAGAAAGATCGAAAGAGAGATTGAAAGATTGAAAGATTGAAAGAAAGAATGAAAGAAAGATTGAAAGATTGAAAGAATGATTGAAAGATTGAAAGATTGAAAGTTTGAAAGAAAGATTGAAAGAAAGATTTAAAGAAAGATTGAATGACTGAATGAAAGATTGAAAGAAAGAATGAAATAAAGATTGAAAGAGAGAAAGATTGAAAGTAAGACAAATTGAAAGAAAGATTGAAAGAAAGAATGAAAGAAAGATTGAAAGAAAGAAAGAATAATTGAAAATAAGAAAGATTGAAAGAAAGATTGAAAGAACGATGGAAAGACAGAATGAAAGAATGAAAGAAAGATTGAAAGTAAAAAAGATTGGAAGAAAGAATACAAGAAAAACGATTGAAAGAAAAAAGATTGAAAGAGAGAAAGAAAGAAAGATTGAAAGATTGAAAGAAAGATTGAAAGATTGAAGGAAAGGTTTAAAGAGAGAGTGAAAGACTGAAAGAAAGAATGAAAGAAAGAACAAAAGAGAGATTGAAAGATTGAAAGATTGAAAGAAAGAATGAAAGAAATATTGAAAGATTGAAAGAAAGATTGAAAGATGGAAAGATTGAAAGAAAGATTGAAAAAGAGATTGAAAGAAAGAGTGAAAGAAAGATTGAAAAAAAAGAACGATCGAAAGAAAGAATGAATGAAAGATTGAAAGAAAGAATGAAAGAAAGATTGAAAGATTGAAAGAAAGATTGAAAGATTGAAAGATTGAAAGAAAGATTGAACGACAAAGTGAAGGAAAGATTGAAAAAAAGAAAGCTTGAAAGAAAGATTGAAAGATTGAAAGATAGCTTGAAAGAAAGATTGAAAGATTGAAAGATTGAAAGAAAGATTAAAAGAAAGATTGAAAGATTGAAAGGTTGAAAGAAAAATTGAAAGAGAGATTGAAAGAAAGAGTGAAAGAAAGACTGAAAAAAAAGAAAGATTGAAAGAAAGATTGAAAGAAAGATTGAAAGATTGAAAGAAAGAATGAAAGAAAGATTGAAAGAAAGCTTGAAAGAAAGATTGAAAGACTGAAAGAAATATTGAAAGAAAGAGTGAAAGAAAGATAAAAAAAAAAGAACGATCGAAAGAAAGTTTGAAAGAAAGATTGAAAGAAAGAGTGAAAGAAAGATTAAAAGTTTGAAAGAAAGAATGAAAGAAAGATTAAAAGATTGAAAGAAAGAATGAAAGAAAGATTGAAAGATTGAATGAAAGAAAGATTGAACGACAGAGTGAAAGAAAGATTGAAAAAAAGAAAGATTGAAAAAAAGATTGAAAGAAAGATTGAAAGATTGAAAGGTTGGAAGAAAGATTGAAAGAGAGATTGAAAGAAAGTGTGAAAGAAAGATTGAAAAAAAAGAAAGCTTAAAAGAAAGATTGAAAGACTGAAAGAAATAATGAAAGAAATAATGAAAGAAAGATAGAAAGAAAGATTGAAAGATTGAAAGAAATTTTGAAAGAAAGATTGAAAGTAATAAAAATTGAAAGAAAGAATGAAAGAAAGATTGAAAGATTGAAAGAAAGATTGAAAGATTGAAAGAAATATTGAAAGAATGAAAGATTTATAGTAAGAAAGATTGAAAGAAAGAATGAAAAAAGATTGAAAGATTGAAAGATTGAATGAAAGATTGAAAGAAGGATAGATTGACAGAAAGAATGAAAGATTGAAAGAAGGAATGAAAGAATGAAAGATCGAATGAAAGAAAGATTGAAAGATTGAAAGAACGAATGAAAGAAAGATTGAAAGATTGAATGAAAGATTGAAAGAAAGATTGAAAGAAAGATTGAAAGATTGAATGAAAGAATGAAAGAAAGATTGAAAGATTGAAAGAATGAAAGAAAGATTGAAAGATTGAAAGATTGAAAGAAAGAATGAAAGAAAGATTGAAAGAGAGAAAGATTGAAAGTAAGAAAGATTGAAAAAAAGAATGCAAGGAAAAAGATTGAAAGAAAGATAGATTGAAAGAAAGACTGAAAGAGAGAAAGATTGAAAGAAAGATAGATTGAAAGAAAGATTGAAAGAAAGAATGAATGATTGAAAAAAGAGAGATTGAAAGAAAGATTGAAAGAAAGATTGAAATAGAGAAATATTGAAAGTAAGAAAGATTGAAAGAAAGAATACAAGAAAAAAGATTGAAAGAAAAAAGATTGAAAGAAAGACTGAAAGAGAGAAAGAAAGAAAGATTGAAAGATTGAAAGAAAGACTGAAAGAGAGAAAGAAAGAAAGATTGAAAGATTGAAAGAAAGAATGATTGAAAGATTGAAAGATTGAAAGATTGAAAGAAAGAATGAAAAAAAGATTGAAAGAGAGAAAGATTGAAAGTAAGAAAGATTGAAAGAAAGAATACATGAAAAAAGATTGAAAGAAAAAAGATTGAAAGATTGAAAGAAAGAATGAAAGAAAGATTGAGAGATTGAAAGAAAGAATGAAAGAAAGATAGAAAGAGAGAAAGATTGAAAGTAAGAACGATTGAAAAAAAGAATGCAAGAAAAAAGATTGAAAGAAAGATAGATTGAAAGAAAGACTGAAAGAAAGAATGAAAGAAAGATTGAAAGATTGAAAGAAAGATTGAAAGAAAGACTGAAAGAGAGAAAGATTGAAAGAAAGATAGATTGAAAGAAAGATTGAAAGAAAGAATGAAAGAAAGATTGAAAGATTGAAAGAAAGATTGAAAGAAAGAAAGAATGATTGAAAAAAGAGAGATTGAAAGAAAGATTGAAAGAAAGATGGAAAGACTGAACGAAAGAATGAAAGAAAGATTGAAAGAGAGAAGGATTGAAAGTAAGAAAGATTGAAAGAAAGAATACAAGAAAAAAGATTGAAAGAAAAAAGATTGAAAGAAATATTGAAAGAGAGAAAGAAAGTAAGATTGAAAGATTGAAAGAAAGATTGAAAGATTAAAGGAAGATTGAAAGATTGAAAGAAAGATTGAAAGAAAGAGTGAAAGAAAGCTTGAAAGAAAGATTGAAAGAAAGACTTAAAGAAAGATTGAAAGATTGAAAGAAAGAATGAAAGAAAGATTGAAAGATTGAAAGAAAGATTGAAAGATTGAAAGAAAGATTGAAAGAAAATAAATATTGAAAGAAAGATTTGAAAGAAAGCTTAAAAGAAAGATTGAAAGACTGAAAGAAATAATGAAAGAAAGATAGAAAGAAAGATTGAAAGATTGAAAGAAATTTTGAAAGAAAGATTGAAAGTTATTAAAAATTGAAAGAAAGAATGAAAGAAAGATTGAAATATTGAAAGAAAGATTGAAAGATTGAAAGAAATATTGAAAGAATGAAAGATTTATAGTAAGAAAGATTGAAAGAAAGATTGAAAGATTGAAAGAAAGAATGAAAGAAAGATTGAAAGATTGAAAGATTGAAAGAAAGAATGAAAGAAAGATTGAAAGAGAGAAAGATGGAAAGTAAGAAAGATTGAAAAAAAGAATGCAAGAAAAAAGATTGAAAGGAAGATAGATTGAAAGAAAGGCTGAAAGAGAGAAAGATTGAAAGAAAGATAGATTGAAAGAAAGATTGAAAGAAAGAATGAAAGATTTAAAGAAGGAATGAAAGAATGAAAGATCGAATGAAAGAAAGATTTGAAAGAAAGCTTAAAAGAAAGATTGAAAGACTGAAAGAAATAATGAAAGAAAGATAGAAATAAAGATTGAAAGATTGAAAGAAATTTTGAAAGAAAGATTAAAATTAATAAAAATTGAAAGAAAGAATGAAAGAAAGATTGAAAGATTGAAAGAAAGATTGAAAGATTGAAAGAAATATTGAAAGAATGAAAGATTTATAGTAAGAAACATTGAAAGAAAGAATGAAAAAAAGATTGAAAGATTGAAAGATTGAATGAAAGATTGAAAGAAAGATAGATTGAAAGAAAGAATGAAAGATTGAAAGAAGGAATGAAAGAATGAAAGATCGAATGAAAGAAAGATTGAAAGATTGACAGAAAGAATGAAAGAAAGATTGAGAGATTGAATGAAAGATTGAAAGAAAGATTGAAAGAAAGATTGAATGATTGAAAGAAAGAATGAAAGAAAGATTGAAAGATTGAAAGATTGAAAGAAAGAATGAAAGAAAGAATGAAAGAAAGATTGAAAGATTGAAAGATTGAAAGAAAGAATGAAAGAAAGATTGAAAGAGAGAAAGATTGAAAGTAAGAAAGATTGAAAAAAATAATGCAAGAAAAAAGATTGAAAGAAAGATAGATTGAAAGAAAGACTGAAAGAGAGAAAGATTGAAAGAAAGATAGATTGAAAGAAAGATTGAAAGAAAGATTGAAAGATTGAAAGAAAGATTGAAAGAAAGACAGAATGATTGAAAAAAGAGAGATTGAAAGAAAGATTGAAAGAAAGATGGAAAGACTGAAAGAAAGAATGAAAGAAAGATTGAAAGTGAGAAAGATTGAAAGTAAGAAAGATTGAAAGAAAGAATACAAGAAAAAAGATTGAAAGAAAAAAGATTGAAAGAAAGATTGAAAGAGAGAAAGAAAGAAAGATTGAAAGATTGAAAGAAAGATTGAAAGATTAAAGGAAGATTGAAAGATTGAAAGAAAGATTGAAAGAAAGAGTGAAAGAAAGATTGAAAGTTTGAAAGAAAGATTGAAAGAAAGACTTAAAGAAAGTTGAAAGATTGAAAGAAAGAATGAAAGAAAGATTGAAAGATTGAAAGAAAGATTGAAAGAAAATAAATATTGAAAGAAAGATTTGAAAGAAAGCTTAAAAGAAAGATTGAAAGACTGAAAGAAATAATGAAAGAAAGATAGAAAGAAAGATTGAAAGATTGAAAGAAATTTTGAAAGAAAGATTGAAAGTAATAAAAATTTAAAGAAAGAATGAAAGAAAGATTGAAAGATTGAAAGAAAGATTGAAAGATTGAAAGAAATATTGAAAGAATGAAAGATTTATAGTAAGAAAGATTGAAAGAAAGAATGAAAAAAGATTGAAAGATTGAAAGATTGAATGAAAGATTGAAAGATAGAATGAAAGAAAGATTGAAAGATTGAAAGAAAGAATGAAAGAAAGATTGAAAGATTGAATGAAAGAATGAAAGAAAGATTGAAAGATTGAAAGATTGAAAGAAAGAAAGATTGAAAGAGAGAAAGATTGAAAGTAAGAAAGATTGAAAAAAAGAATGCAAGAAAAAAGTTTGAAAGGAAGATAGATTGAAATAAAGACTGAGAGAGAAAGATTGAAAGAAAGATAGATTGAAAGAAAGATTGAAATAAAGATTGAAAGAAAGATTGAAAGAAAGATTGAAAGATAGAAAGAATGATTGAAAAAAGAGAGATTAAAAGAAAGATTTAAAGAAAGATGGAAAGACTGAATGAAAGAATGAAAGAAAGATTGAAAGAGAGAAAGATTGAAAGTAAGAAAGATTGAAAGAAAGAATACAAGAAAAAAGATTGAAAGAAAAAAGATTGAAAGAAAGATTGAAAGAGAGAAAGATTGAAAGAAAGAAAGATTGAAAGAAAGATTGAAAGATTGAAGGAAAGGTTTAAAGAGAGAGTGAAAGACTGAAAGAAAGAATGAAAGAAAGATTGAAAGATTGAAAGAATGAAAGAAAGATTGAAAGATTGAAAGATTGAAAGAAAGAATGAAAGAAAGATTGAAAGAGAGAAAGATGAAAGTAAGAATGATTGAAAAAAAGAATGCAAGGAAAAAAAGTGAAAGAAAGATAGATTGAAAGAAAGACTGAAAGAGAGAAAGATTGAAAGAAAGATAGATTGAAAGAAAGATTGAAAGAAAGAATGAATGATTGAAAAAAGAGAGATTGAAAGAAAGATTGAAAGAAAGATTGAAATAGAGAAATATTGAAAGTAAGAAAGATTGAAAGAAAGAATACAAGAAAAAAGATTGAAAGAAAAAAGATTGAAAGAAAGACTGAAAGAGAGAAAGAAAGAAAGATTGAAAGATTGAAAGAAAGACTGAAAGAGAGAAAGAAAGAAAGATTGAAAGATTGAAAGAAAGAATGATTGAAAGATTGAAAGATTGAAAGATTGAAAGAAAGAATGAAAGAAAGATTGAAAGAGAGAAAGATTGAAAGTAAGAAAGATTGAAAGAAAGAATACATGAAAAAAGATTGAAAGAAAAAAGATTGAAAGATTGAAAGAAAGAATGAAAGAAAGATTGAGAGATTGAAAGAAAGAATGAAAGAAAGATAGAAAGAGAGAAAGATTGAAAGTAAGAAAGATTGAAAAAAAGAATGCAAGAAAAAAGATTGAAAGAAAGATAGATTGAAAGAAAGACTGAAAGAAAGAATGAAAGAAAGATTGAAAGATTGAAAGAAAGATTGAAAGAAAGACTGAAAGAGAGAAAGATTGAAAGAAAGATAGATTGAAAGAAAGATTGAAAGAAAGAATGAAAGAAAGATTGAAAGATTGAAAGAAAGATTGAAAGATTGAAAGAAAGATTGAAAGAAAATAAATATTGAAAGAAAGATTTGAAAGAAAGCTTAAAAGAAAGATTGAAAGACTGAAAGAAATAATGAAAGAAAGATAGAAAGAAAGATTGAAAGATTGAAAGAAATTTTGAAAGAAAGATTGAAAGTTATTAAAAATTGAAAGAAAGAATGAAAGAAAGATTGAAATATTGAAAGAAAGATTGAAAGATTGAAAGAAATATTGAAAGATTGAAAGAAAGATTGAAAGAAAGAAAGAATGATTGAAAAAAGAGAGATTGAAAGAAAGATTGAAAGAAAGATGGAAAGACTGAACGAAAGAATGAAAGAAAGATTGAAAGAGAGAAAGATTGAAAGTAAGAAAGATTGAAAGAAAGAATACAAGAAAAAAGATTGAAAGAAAAAAGATTGAAAGAAAGATTAAAAGAGAGAAAGAAAGAAAGATTGAAAGATTGAAAGAAAGATTGAAAGATTAAAGGAAGATTGAAAGATTGAAAGAAAGATTGAAAGAAAGAGTGAAAGAAAGCTTGAAAGAAAGATTGAAAGAAAGACTTAAAGAAAGATTGAAAGATTGAAAGAAAGAATGAAAGAAAGATTGAAAGATTGAAAGAAAGATTGAAAGATTGAAAGAAAGATTGAAAGAAAATAAATATTGAAAGAAAGATTTGAAAGAAAGCTTAAAAGAAAGATTGAAAGACTGAAAGAAATAATGAAAGAAAGATAGAAAGAAAGATTGAAAGATTGAAAGAAATTTTGAAAGAAAGATTGAAAGTTATTAAAAATTGAAAGAAAGAATGAAAGAAAGATTGAAATATTGAAAGAAAGATTGAAAGATTGAAAGAAATATTGAAAGAATGAAATATTTATAGTAAGAAAGATTGAAAGAAAGATTGAAAGATTGAAAGAAAGAATGAAAGAAAGATTGAAAGATTGAAAGATTGAAAGAAAGAATGAAAGAAAGATTGAAAGAAAGATTGAAAGATTGAAAGAAATATTGAAAGAATGAAAGATTTATAGTAAGAAAGATTGAAAGAAAGAATGAAAAAAGATTGAAAGATTGAAAGATTGAATGAAAGATTGAAAGAAGGATAGATTGACAGAAAGAATGAAAGATTGAAAGAAGGAATGAAAGAATGAAAGATCGAATGAAAGAAAGATTGAAAGATTGAAAGAACGAATGAAAGAAAGATTGAAAGATTGAATGAAAGATTGAAAGAAAGATTGAAAGAAAGATTGAAAGATTGAATGAAAGAATGAAAGAAAGATTGAAAGATTGAAAGAATGAAAGAAAGATTGAAAGATTGAAAGATTGAAAGAAAGAATGAAAGAAAGATTGAAAGAGAGAAAGATTGAAAGTAAGAAAGATTGAAAAAAAGAATGCAAGGAAAAAGATTGAAAGAAAGATAGATTGAAAGAAAGACTGAAAGAGAGAAAGATTGAAAGAAAGATAGATTGAAAGAAAGATTGAAAGAAAGAATGAATGATTGAAAAAAGAGAGATTGAAAGAAAGATTGAAAGAAAGATTGAAATAGAGAAATATTGAAAGTAAGAAAGATTGAAAGAAAGAATACAAGAAAAAAGATTGAAAGAAAAAAGATTGAAAGAAAGACTGAAAGAGAGAAAGAAAGAAAGATTGAAAGATTGAAAGAAAGACTGAAAGAGAGAAAGAAAGAAAGATTGAAAGATTGAAAGAAAGAATGATTGAAAGATTGAAAGATTGAAAGATTGAAAGAAAGAATGAAAGAAAGATTGAAAGAGAGAAAGATTGAAAGTAAGAAAGATTGAAAGAAAGAATACATGAAAAAAGATTGAAAGATTGAAAGAAAGAATGAAAGAAAGATTGAGAGATTGAAAGAAAGAATGAAAGAAAGATAGAAAGAGAGAAAGATTGAAAGTAAGAACGATTGAAAAAAAGAATGCAAGAAAAAAGATTGAAAGAAAGATAGATTGAAAGAAAGACTGAAAGAAAGAATGAAAGAAAGATTGAAAGATTGAAAGAAAGATTGAAAGAAAGACTGAAAGAGAGAAAGATTGAAAGAAAGATAGATTGAAAGAAAGATTGAAAGAAAGAATGAAAGAAAGATTGAAAGATTGAAAGAAAGATTGAAAGAAAGAAAGAATGATTGAAAAAAGAGAGATTGAAAGAAAGATTGAAAGAAAGATGGAAAGACTGAACGAAAGAATGAAAGAAAGATTGAAAGAGAGAAGGATTGAAAGTAAGAAAGATTGAAAGAAAGAATACAAGAAAAAAGATTGAAAGAAAAAAGATTGAAAGAAAGATTGAAAGAGAGAAAGAAAGAAAGATTGAAAGATTGAAAGAAAGATTGAAAGATTAAAGGAAGATTGAAAGATTGAAAGAAAGATTGAAAGAAAGAGTGAAAGAAAGCTTGAAAGAAAGATTGAAAGAAAGACTTAAAGAAAGATTGAAAGATTGAAAGAAAGAATGAAAGAAAGATTGAAAGATTGAAAGAAAGATTGAAAGAAAATAAATATTGAAAGAAAGATTTGAAAGAAAGCTTAAAAGAAAGATTGAAAGACTGAAAGAAATAATGAAAGAAAGATAGAAAGAAAGATTGAAAGATTGAAAGAAATTTTGAAAGAAAGATTGAAAGTTATTAAAAATTGAAAGAAAGAATGAAAGAAAGATTGAAATATTGAAAGAAAGATTGAAAGATTGAAAGAAATATTGAAAGAATGAAAGATTTATAGTAAGAAAGATTGAAAGAAAGATTGAAAGATTGAAAGAAAGAATGAAAGAAAGATTGAATGATTGAAAGATTGAAAGAAAGAATGAAAGAAAGATTGAAAGAGAGAAAGATGGAAAGAAAGAAAGATTGAAAAAAAGAATGCAAGAAAAAAGATTGAAAGAAAGATAGATTGAAAGAAAGGCTGAAAGAGAGAAAGATTGAAAGAAAGATAGATAGAAAGAAAGATTGAAAGAAAGAATGAAAGATTTAAAGAAGGAATGAAAGAATGAAAGATCGAATGAAAGAAAGATTTGAAAGAAAGCTTAAAAGAAAGATTGAAAGACTGAAAGAAATAATGAAAGAAAGATAGAAATAAAGATTGAAAGATTGAAAGAAATTTTGAAAGAAAGATTAAAATTAATAAGAATTGAAAGAAAGAATGAAAGAAAGATTGAAAGATTGAAAGAAAGATTGAAAGATTGAAAGAAATATTGAAAGAATGAAAGATTTATAGTAAGAAACATTGAAAGAAAGAATGAAAAAAAGATTGAAAGATTGAAAGAAAGATTGAAAGATTGAAAGAAATATTGAAAGAATGAAAGATTTATAGTAAGAAACATTGAAAGAAAGAATGAAAAAAAGATTGAAAGATTGAAAGATTGAATGAAAGATTGAAAGAAAGATAGATTGAAAGAAAGAATGAAAGATTGAAAGAAGGAATGAAAGAATGAAAGATCGAATGAAAGAAAGATTGAAAGATTGACAGAAAGAATGAAAGAAAGATTGAAAGATTGAATGAAAGATTGAAAGAAAGATTGAAAGAAAGATTGAATGATTGAAAGAAAGAATGAAAGAAAGATTGAAAGATTGAAAGATTGAAAGAAAGAATGAAAGAAAGAATGAAAGAAAGATTGAAAGATTGAAAGATTGAAAGAAAGAATGAAAGAAAGATTGAAAGAGAGAAAGATTGAAAGTAAGAAAGATTGAAAAAAATAATGCAAGAAAAAAGATTGAAAGAAAGATAGATTGAAAGAAAGACTGAAAGAGAGAAAGATTGAAAGAAAGATAGATTGAAAGAAAGATTGAAAGAAAGATTGAAAGATTGAAAGAAAGATTGAAAGAAAGACAGAATGATTGAAAAAAGAGAGATTGAAAGAAAGATTGAAAGAAAGATGGAAAGACTGAAAGAAAGAATGAAAGAAAGATTGAAAGTGAGAAAGATTGAAAGTAAGAAAGATTGAAAGAAAGAATACAAGAAAAAAGATTGAAAGAAAAAAGATTGAAAGAAAGATTGAAAGAGAGAAAGAAAGAAAGATTGAAAGATTGAAAGAAAGATTGAAAGATTAAAGGAAGATTGAAAGATTGAAAGAAAGATTGAAAGAAAGAGTGAAAGAAAGATTGAAAGTTTGAAAGAAAGATTGAAAGAAAGACTTAAAGAAAGTTGAAAGATTGAAAGAAAGAATGAAAGAAAGATTGAAAGATTGAAAGAAAGATTGAAAGAAAATAAATATTGAAAGAAAGATTTGAAAGAAAGCTTAAAAGAAAGATTGAAAGACTGAAAGAAATAATGAAAGAAAGATAGAAAGAAAGATTGAAAGATTGAAAGAAATTTTGAAAGAAAGATTGAAAGTAATAAAAATTTAAAGAAAGAATGAAAGAAAGATTGAAAGATTGAAAGAAAGATTGAAAGATTGAAAGAAATATTGAAAGAATGAAAGATTTATAGTAAGAAAGATTGAAAGAAAGAATGAAAAAAGATTGAAAGATTGAAAGATTGAATGAAAGATTGAAAGATCGAATGAAAGAAAGATTGAAAGATTGAAAGAAAGAATGAAAGAAAGATTGAAAGATTGAATGAAAGAATGAAAGAAAGATTGAAAGATTGAAAGATTGAAAGAAAGAAAGATTGAAAGAGAGAAAGATTGAAAGTAAGAAAGATTGAAAAAAAGAATGCAAGAAAAAAGTTTGAAAGGAAGATAGATTGAAATAAAGACTGAGAGAGAAAGATTGAAAGAAAGATAGATTGAAAGAAAGATTGAAATAAAGATTGAAAGAAAGATTGAAAGAAAGATTGAAAGATAGAAAGAATGATTGAAAAAAGAGAGATTAAAAGAAAGATTTAAAGAAAGATGGAAAGACTGAATGAAAGAATGAAAGAAAGATTGAAAGAGAGAAAGATTGAAAGTAAGAAAGATTGAAAGAAAGAATACAAGAAAAAAGATTGAAAGAAAAAAGATTGAAAGAAAGATTGAAAGAGAGAAAGATTGAAAGAAAGAAAGATTGAAAGAAAGATTGAAAGATTGAAGGAAAGGTTTAAAGAGAGAGTGAAAGACTGAAAGAAAGAATGAAAGAAAGATTGAAAGATTGAAAGAATGAAAGAAAGATTGAAAGATTGAAAGATTGAAAGAAAGAATGAAAGAAAGATTGAAAGAGAGAAAGATTGAAAGTAAGAATGATTGAAAAAAAGAATGCAAGGAAAAAGATTGAAAGAAAGATAGATTGAAAGAAAGACTGAAAGAGAGAAAGATTGAAAGAAAGATAGATTGAAAGAAAGATTGAAAGAAAGAATGAATGATTGAAAAAAGAGAGATTGAAAGAAAGATTGAAAGAAAGATTGAAATAGAGAAATATTGAAAGTAAGAAAGATTGAAAGAAAGAATACAAGAAAAAAGATTGAAAGAAAAAAGATTGAAAGAAAGACTGAAAGAGAGAAAGAAAGAAAGATTGAAAGATTGAAAGAAAGACTGAAAGAGAGAAAGAAAGAAAGATTGAAAGATTGAAAGAAAGAATGATTGAAAGATTGAAAGATTGAAAGATTGAAAGAAAGAATGAAAGAAAGATTGAAAGAGAGAAAGATTGAAAGTAAGAAAGATTGAAAGAAAGAATACATGAAAAAAGATTGAAAGAAAAAAGATTGAAAGATTGAAAGAAAGAATGAAAGAAAGATTGAGAGATTGAAAGAAAGAATGAAAGAAAGATAGAAAGAGAGAAAGATTGAAAGTAAGAAAGATTGAAAAAAAGAATGCAAGAAAAAAGATTGAAAGAAAGATAGATTGAAAGAAAGACTGAAAGAAAGAATGAAAGAAAGATTGAAAGATTGAAAGAAAGATTGAAAGAAAGACTGAAAGAGAGAAAGATTGAAAGAAAGATAGATTGAAAGAAAGATTGAAAGAAAGAATGAAAGAAAGAAAGAATGATTGAAAGAAAGATTGAAAGATTGAAAGAAATATTGAAAGATTGAAAGAAAGATTGAAAGAAAGAAAGAATGATTGAAAAAAGAGAGATTGAAAGAAAGATTGAAAGAAAGATGGAAAGACTGAACGAAAGAATGAAAGAAAGATTGAAAGAGAGAAAGATTGAAAGTAAGAAAGATTGAAAGAAAGAATACAAGAAAAAAGATTGAAAGAAAAAAGATTGAAAGAAAGATTAAAAGAGAGAAAGAAAGAAAGATTGAAAGATTGAAAGAAAGATTGAAAGATTAAAGGAAGATTGAAAGATTGAAAGAAAGATTGAAAGAAAGAGTGAAAGAAAGCTTGAAAGAAAGATTGAAAGAAAGACTTAAAGAAAGATTGAAAGATTGAAAGAAAGAATGAAAGAAAGATTGAAAGATTGAAAGAAAAATTGAAAGATTGAAAGAAAGATTGAAAGAAAATAAATATTGAAAGAAAGATTTGAAAGAAAGCTTAAAAGAAAGATTGAAAGACTGAAAGAAATAATGAAAGAAAGATAGAAAGAAAGATTGAAAGATTGAAAGAAATTTTGAAAGAAAGATTGAAAGTTATTAAAAATTGAAAGAAAGAATGAAAGAAAGATTGAAATATTGAAAGAAAGATTGAAAGATTGAAAGAAATATTGAAAGAATGAAGTATTTATAGTAAGAAAGATTGAAAGAAAGATTGAAAGATTGAAAGAAAGAATGAAAGAAAGATTGAAAGATTGAAAGATTGAAAGAAAGAATGAAAGAAAGATTGAAAGAAAGATTGAAAGATTGAAAGAAATATTGAAAGAATGAAAGATTTATAGTAAGAAAGATTGAAAGAAAGAATGAAAAAAGATTGAAAGATTGAAAGATTGAATGAAAGATTGAAAGAAGGATAGATTGACAGAAAGAATGAAAGATTGAAAGAAGGAATGAAAGAATGAAAGATCGAATGAAAGAAAGATTGAAAGATTGAAAGAACGAATGAAAGAAAGATTGAAAGATTGAATGAAAGATTGAAAGAAAGATTGAAAGAAAGATTGAAAGATTGAATGAAAGAATGAAAGAAAGATTGAAAGATTGAAAGAATGAAAGAAAGATTGAAAGATTGAAAGATTGAAAGAAAGAATGAAAGAAAGATTGAAAGAGAGAAAGATTGAAAGTAAGAAAGATTGAAAAAAAGAATGCAAGGAAAAAGATTGAAAGAAAGATAGATTGAAAGAAAGACTGAAAGAGAGAAAGATTGAAAGAAAGATAGATTGAAAGAAAGATTGAAAGAAAGAATGAATGATTGAAAAAAGAGAGATTGAAAGAAAGATTGAAAGAAAGATTGAAATAGAGAAATATTGAAAGTAAGAAAGATTGAAAGAAAGAATACAAGAAAAAAGATTGAAAGAAAAAAGATTGAAAGAAAGACTGAAAGAGAGAAAGAAAGAAAGATTGAAAGATTGAAAGAAAGACTGAAAGAGAGAAAGAAAGAAAGATTGAAAGATTGAAAGAAAGAATGATTGAAAGATTGAAAGATTGAAAGATTGAAAGAAAGAATGAAAGAAAGATTGAAAGAGAGAAAGATTGAAAGTAAGAAAGATTGAAAGAAAGAATACATGAAAAAAGATTGAAAGATTGAAAGAAAGAATGAAAGAAAGATTGAGAGATTGAAAGAAAGAATGAAAGAAAGATAGAAAGAGAGAAAGATTGAAAGTAAGAACGATTGAAAAAAAGAATGCAAGAAAAAAGATTGAAAGAAAGATAGATTGAAAGAAAGACTGAAAGAAAGAATGAAAGAAAGATTGAAAGATTGAAAGAAAGATTGAAAGAAAGACTGAAAGAGAGAAAGATTGAAAGAAAGATAGATTGAAAGAAAGATTGAAAGAAAGAATGAAAGAAAGATTGAAAGATTGAAAGAAAGATTGAAAGAAAGAAAGAATGATTGAAAAAAGAGAGATTGAAAGAAAGATTGAAAGAAAGATGGAAAGACTGAACGAAAGAATGAAAGAAAGATTGAAAGAGAGAAGGATTGAAAGTAAGAAAGATTGAAAGAAAGAATACAAGAAAAAAGATTGAAAGAAAAAAGATTGAAAGAAAGATTGAAAGAGAGAAAGAAAGAAAGATTGAAAGATTGAAAGAAAGATTGAAAGATTAAAGGAAGATTGAAAGATTGAAAGAAAGATTGAAAGAAAGAGTGAAAGAAAGCTTGAAAGAAAGATTGAAAGAAAGACTTAAAGAAAGATTGAAAGATTGAAAGAAAGAATGAAAGAAAGATTGAAAGATTGAAAGAAAGATTGAAAGAAAATAAATATTGAAAGAAAGATTTGAAAGAAAGCTTAAAAGAAAGATTGAAAGACTGAAAGAAATAATGAAAGAAAGATAGAAAGAAAGATTGAAAGATTGAAAGAAATTTTGAAAGAAAGATTGAAAGTTATTAAAAATTGAAAGAAAGAATGAAAGAAAGATTGAAATATTGAAAGAAAGATTGAAAGATTGAAAGAAATATTGAAAGAATGAAAGATTTATAGTAAGAAAGATTGAAAGAAAGATTGAAAGATTGAAAGAAAGAATGAAAGAAAGATTGAAAGATTGAAAGATTGAAAGAAAGAATGAAAGAAAGATTGAAAGAGAGAAAGATGGAAAGAAAGAAAGATTGAAAAAAAGAATGCAAGAAAAAAGATTGAAAGAAAGATAGATTGAAAGAAAGGCTGAAAGAGAGAAAAATTGAAAGAAAGATAGATAGAAAGAAAGATTGAAAGAAAGAATGAAAGATTTAAAGAAGGAATGAAAGAATGAAAGATCGAATGAAAGAAAGATTTGAAAGAAAGCTTAAAAGAAAGATTGAAAGACTGAAAGAAATAATGAAAGAAAGATAGAAATAAAGATTGAAAGATTGAAAGAAATTTTGAAAGAAAGATTAAAATTAATAAAAATTGAAAGAAAGAATGAAAGAAAGATTGAAAGATTGAAAGAAAGATTGAAAGATTGAAAGAAATATTGAAAGAATGAAAGATTTATAGTAAGAAACATTGAAAGAAAGAATGAAAAAAAGATTGAAAGATTGAAAGATTGAATGAAAGATTGAAAGAAAGATAGATTGAAAGAAAGAATGAAAGATTGAAAGAAGGAATGAAAAAATGAAAGATCGAATGAAAGAAAGATTGAAAGATTGACAGAAAGAATGAAAGAAAGATTGAAAGATTGAATGAAAGATTGAAAGAAAGATTGAAAGAAAGATTGAATGATTGAAAGAAAGAATGAAAGAAAGATTGAAAGATTGAAAGATTGAAAGAAAGAATGAAAGAAAGATTGAAAGAGAGAAAGATTGAAAGTAAGAAAGATTGAAAAAAATAATGCAAGAAAAAAGATTGAAAGAAAGATAGATTGAAAGAAAGACTGAAAGAGAGAAAGATTGAAAGAAAGATAGATTGAAAGAAAGATTGAAAGAAAGATTGAAAGATTGAAAGAAAGATTGAAAGAAAGACAGAATGATTGAAAAAAGAGAGATTGAAAGAAAGATTGAAAGAAAGATGGAAAGACTGAAAGAAAGAATGAAAGAAAGATTGAAAGAGAGAAAGATTGAAAGTAAGAAAGATTGAAAGAAAGAATACAAGAAAAAAGATTGAAAGAAAAAAGATTGAAAGAAAGATTGAAAGAGAGAAAGAAAGAAAGATTGAAAGATTGAAAGAAAGATTGAAAGATTAAAGGAAGATTGAAAGATTGAAAGAAAGATTGAAAGAAAGAGTGAAAGAAAGATTGAAAGTTTGAAAGAAAGATTGAAAGAAAGACTTAAAGAAAGTTGAAAGATTGAAAGAAAGAATGAAAGAAAGATTGAAAGATTGAAAGAAAGATTGAAAGAAAATAAATATTGAAAGAAAGATTTGAAAGAAAGCTTAAAAGAAAGATTGAAAGACTGAAAGAAATAATGAAAGAAAGATAGAAAGAAAGATTGAAAGATTGAAAGAAATTTTGAAAGAAAGATTGAAAGTAATAAAAATTTAAAGAAAGAATGAAAGAAAGATTGAAAGATTGAAAGAAAGATTGAAAGATTGAAAGAAATATTGAAAGAATGAAAGATTTATAGTAAGAAAGATTGAAAGAAAGAATGAAAAAAGATTGAAAGATTGAAAGATTGAATGAAAGATTGAAAGATCGAATGAAAGAAAGATTGAAAGATTGAAAGAAAGAATGAAAGAAAGATTGAAAGATTGAATGAAAGAATGAAAGAAAGATTGAAAGATTGAAAGATTGAAAGAAAGAAAGATTGAAAGAGAGAAAGATTGAAAGTAAGAAAGATTGAAAAAAAGAATGCAAGAAAAAAGTTTGAAAGGAAGATAGATTGAAAGAAAGACTGAGAGAGAAAGATTGAAAGAAAGATAGATTGAAAGAAAGATTGAAATAAAGATTGAAAGAAAGATTGAAAGAAAGATTGAAAGATAGAAAGAATGATTGAAAAAAGAGAGATTAAAAGAAAGATTTAAAGAAAGATGGAAAGACTGAATGAAAGAATGAAAGAAAGATTGAAAGAGAGAAAGATTGAAAGTAAGAAAGATTGAAAGAAAGAATACAAGAAAAAAGATTGAAAGAAAAAAGATTGAAAGAAAGATTGAAAGAGAGAAAGATTGAAAGAAAGAAAGATTGAAAGAAAGATTGAAAGATTGAAGGAAAGGTTTAAAGAGAGAGTGAAAGACTGAAAGAAAGAATGAAAGAAAGATTGAAAGATTGAAAGAATGAAAGAAAGATTGAAAGATTGAAAGATTGAAAGAAAGAATGAAAGAAAGATTGAAAGAGAGAAAGATTGAAAGTAAGAATGATTGAAAAAAAGAATGCAAGGAAAAAGATTGAAAGAAAGATAGATTGAAAGAAAGACTGAAAGAGAGAAAGATTGAAAGAAAGATAGATTGAAAGAAAGATTGAAAGAAAGAATGAATGATTGAAAAAAGAGAGATTGAAAGAAAGATTGAAAGAAAGATTGAAATAGAGAAATATTGAAAGTAAGAAAGATTGAAAGAAAGAATACAAGAAAAAAGATTGAAAGAAAAAAGATTGAAAGAAAGACTGAAAGAGAGAAAGAAAGAAAGATTGAAAGATTGAAAGAAAGACTGAAAGAGAGAAAGAAAGAAAGATTGAAAGATTGAAAGAAAGAATGATTGAAAGATTGAAAGATTGAAAGATTGAAAGAAAGAATGAAAGAAAGATTGAAAGAGAGAAAGATTGAAAGTAAGAAAGATTGAAAGAAAGAATACATGAAAAAAGATTGAAAGAAAAAAGATTGAAAGATTGAAAGAAAGAATGAAAGAAAGATTGAGAGATTGAAAGAAACAATGAAAGAAAGATAGAAAGAGAGAAAGATTGAAAGTAAGAAAGATTGAAAAAAAGAATGCAAGAAAAAAGATTGAAAGAAAGATGGATTGAAAGAAAGACTGAAAGAAAGAATGAAAGAAAGATTAAAAGATTGAAAGAAAGATTGAAAGAAAGACTGAAAGAGAGAAAGATTGAAAGAAAGATAGATTGAAAGAAAGATTGAAAGAAAGAATGAAAGAAAGATTGAAAGATTGAAAAAAGAGAGATTGAAAGAAAGATTGAAAGAAAGATGGAAAGACTGAATGAAAGAATGAATGAAAGATTGAAAGAGAGAAAGATTGAAAGTAAGAAAGATTGAAAGAAAGAATACAAGAAAAAAGATTGAAAGAAAAAAGATTGAAAGAAAGATTGAAAGAGAGAAAGAAAGAAAGATTGAAAGATTGAAAGAAAGATTGAAAGATTAAAGGAAGATTGAAAGATTGAAAGAAAGATTGAAAGAAAGAGTGAAAGAAAGCTTGAAAGAAAGATTGAAAGAAAGACTTAAAGAAAGATTGAAAGATTGAAAGAAAGAATGAAAGAAAGATTGAAAGATTGAAAGAAAGATTGAAAGATTGAAAGAAAGATTGAAAGAAAATAAATATTGAAAGAAAGATTTGAAAGAAAGCTTAAAAGAAAGATTGAAAGACTGAAAGAAATAATGAAAGAAAGATAGAAAGAAAGATTGAAAGATTGAAAGAAATTTTGAAAGAAAGATTGAAAGTTATTAAAAATTGAAAGAAAGAATGAAAGAAAGATTGAAATATTGAAAGAAAGATTGAAAGATTGAAAGAAATATTGAAAGATTGAAAGAAAGATTGAAAGAAAGAAAGAATGATTGAAAAAAGAGAGATTGAAAGAAAGATTGAAAGAAAGATGGAAAGACTGAACGAAGAATGAAAGAAAGATTGAAAGAGAGAAAGATTGAAAGTAAGAAAGATTGAAAGAAAGAATACAAGAAAAAAGATTGAAAGAAAAAAGATTGAAAGAAAGATTAAAAGAGAGAAAGAAAGAAAGATTGAAAGATTGAAAGAAAGATTGAAAGATTAAAGGAAGATTGAAAGATTGAAAGAAAGATTGAAAGAAAGAGTGAAAGAAAGCTTGAAAGAAAGATTGAAAGAAAGACTTAAAGAAAGATTGAAAGATTGAAAGAAAGAATGAAAGAAAGATTGAAAGATTGAAAGAAAGATTGAAAGATTGAAAGAAAGATTGAAAGAAAATAAATATTGAAAGAAAGATTTGAAAGAAAGCTTAAAAGAAAGATTGAAAGACTGAAAGAAATAATGAAAGAAAGATAGAAAGAAAGATTGAAAGATTGAAAGAAATTTTGAAAGAAAGATTGAAAGTTATTAAAAATTGAAAGAAAGAATGAAAGAAAGATTGAAATATTGAAAGAAAGATTGAAAGATTGAAAGAAATATTGAAAGAATGAAATATTTATAGTAAGAAAGATTGAAAGAAAGATTGAAAGATTGAAAGAAAGAATGAAAGAAAGATTGAAAGATTGAAAGATTGAAAGAAAGAATGAAAGAAAGATTGAAAGAAAGATTGAAAGATTGAAAGAAATATTGAAAGAATGAAAGATTTATAGTAAGAAAGATTGAAAGAAAGAATGAAAAAAGATTGAAAGATTGAAAGATTGAATGAAAGATTGAAAGAAGGATAGATTGACAGAAAGAATGAAAGATTGAAAGAAGGAATGAAAGAATGAAAGATCGAATGAAAGAAAGATTGAAAGATTGAAAGAACGAATGAAAGAAAGATTGAAAGATTGAATGAAAGATTGAAAGAAAGATTGAAAGAAAGATTGAAAGATTGAATGAAAGAATGAAAGAAAGATTGAAAGATTGAAAGAATGAAAGAAAGATTGAAAGATTGAAAGATTGAAAGAAAGAATGAAAGAAAGATTGAAAGAGAGAAAGATTGAAAGTAAGAATGATTGAAAAAAAGAATGCAAGGAAAAAGATTGAAAGAAAGATAGATTGAAAGAAAGACTGAAAGAGAGAAAGATTGAAAGAAAGATAGATCGAAAGAAAGATTGAAAGAAAGAATGAATGATTGAAAAAAGAGAGATTGAAAGAAAGATTGAAAGAAAGATTGAAATAGAGAAATATTGAAAGTAAAAAAGATTGAAAGAAAGAATACAAGAAAAAAGATTGAAAGAAAAAAGATTGAAAGAAAGACTGAAAGAGAGAAAGAAAGAAAGATTGAAAGATTGAAAGAAAGACTGAAAGAGAGAAAGAAAGAAAGATTGAAAGATTGAAAGAAAGAATGATTGAAAGATTGAAAGATTGAAAGATTGAAAGAAAGAATGAAAGAAAGATTGAAATATTGAAAGAAAGATTGAAAGTAAGAAAGATTGAAAGAAAGAATACATGAAAAAAGATTGAAAGATTGAAAGAAAGAATGAAAGAAAGATTGAGAGATTGAAAGAAAGAATGAAAGAAAGATAGAAAGAGAGAAAGATTGAAAGTAAGAACGATTGAAAAAAAGAATGCAAGAAAAAAGATTGAAAGAAAGATAGATTGAAAGAAAGACTGAAAGAAAGAATGAAAGAAAGATTGAAAGATTGAAAGAAAGATTGAAAGAAAGACTGAAAGAGAGAAAGATTGAAAGAAAGATAGATTGAAAGAAAGATTGAAAGAAAGAATGAAAGAAAGATTGAAAGATTGAAAGAAAGATTGAAAGAAAGAAAGAATGATTGAAAAAAGAGAGATTGAAAGAAAGATTGAAAGAAAGATGGAAAGACTGAACGAAAGAATGAAAGAAAGATTGAAATAGAGAAGGATTGAAAGTAAGAAAGATTGAAAGAAAGAATACAAGAAAAAAGATTGAAAGAAAAAAGATTGAAAGAAAGATTGAAAGAGAGAAAGAAAGAAAGATTGAAAGATTGAAAGAAAGATTGAAAGATTAAAGGAAGATTGAAAGATTGAAAGAAAGATTGAAAGAAAGAGTGAAAGAAAGCTTGAAAGAAAGATTGAAAGAAAGACTTAAAGAAAGATTGAAAGATTGAAAGAAAGAATGAAAGAAAGATTGAAAGATTGAAAGAAAGATTGAAAGATTGAAAGAAAGATTGAAAGAAAATAAATATTGAAAGAAAGATTTGAAAGAAAGCTTAAAAGAAAGATTGAAAGACTGAAAGAAATAATGAAAGAAAGATAGAAAGAAAGATTGAAAGATTGAAAGAAATTTTGAAAGAAAGATTGAAAGTTATTAAAAATTGAAAGAAAGAATGAAAGAAAGATTGAAATATTGAAAGAAAGATTGAAAGATTGAAAGAAATATTGAAAGAATGAAAGATTTATAGTAAGAAAGATTGAAAGAAAGATTGAAAGATTGAAAGAAAGAATGAAAGAAAGATTGAAAGATTGAAAGATTGAAAGAAAGAATGAAAGAAAGATTGAAAGAGAGAAAGATGGAAAGTAAGAAAGATTGAAAAAAAGAATGCAAGAAAAAAGATTGAAAGAAAGATAGATTGAAAGAAAGGCTGAAAGAGAGAAAGATTGAAAGAAAGATAGATTGAAAGAAAGATTGAAAGAAAGAATGAAAGATTTAAAGAAGGAATGAAAGAATGAAAGATCGAATGAAAGAAAGATTTGAAAGAAAGCTTAAAAGAAAGATTGAAAGACTGAAAGAAATAATGAAAGAAAGATAGAAATAAAGATTGAAAGATTGAAAGAAATTTTGAAAGAAAGATTAAAATTAATAAAAATTGAAAGAAAGAATGAAAGAAAGATTGAAAGATTGAAAGAAAGATTGAAAGATTGAAAGAAATATTGAAAGAATGAAAGATTTATAGTAAGAAACATTGAAAGAAAGAATGAAAAAAAGATTGAAAGATTGAAAGATTGAATGAAAGATTGAAAGAAAGATAGATTGAAAGAAAGAATGAAAGATTGAAAGAAGGAATGAAAGAATGAAAGATCGAATGAAAGAAAGATTGAAAGATTGACAGAAAGAATGAAAGAAAGATTGAAAGATTGAATGAAAGATTGAAAGAAAGATTGAAAGAAAGATTGAATGATTGAAAGAAAGAATGAAAGAAAGATTGAAAGATTGAAAGATTGAAAGAAAGAATGAAAGAAATATTGAAAGAGAGAAAGATTGAAAGTAAGAAAGATTGAAAAAAATAATGCAAGAAAAAAGATTGAAAGAAAGATAGATTGAAAGAAAGACTGAAAGAGAGAAAGATTGAAAGAAAGATAGATTGAAAGAAAGATTGAAAGAAAGATTGAAAGATTGAAAGAAAGATTGAAAGAAAGACAGAATGATTGAAAAAAGAGAGATTGAAAGAAAGATTGAAAGAAAGATGGAAAGACTGAAAGAAAGAATGAAAGAAAGATTGAAAGAGAGAAAGATTGAAAGTAAGAAAGATTGAAAGAAAGAATACAAGAAAAAAGATTGAAAGAAAAAAGATTGAAAGAAAGATTGAAAGAGAGAAAGAAAGAAAGATTGAAAGATTGAAAGAAAGATTGAAAGATTAAAGGAAGATTGAAAGATTGAAAGAAAGATTGAAAGAAAGAGTGAAAGAAAGATTGAAAGTTTGAAAGAAAGATTGAAAGAAAGACTTAAAGAAAGTTGAAAGATTGAAAGAAAGAATGAAAGAAAGATTGAAAGATTGAAAGAAAGATTGAAAGAAAATAAATATTGAAAGAAAGATTTGAAAGAAAGCTTAAAAGAAAGATTGAAAGACTGAAAGAAATAATGAAAGAAAGATAGAAAGAAAGATTGAAAGATTGAAAGAAATTTTGAAAGAAAGATTGAAAGTAATAAAAATTTAAAGAAAGAATGAAAGAAAGATTGAAAGATTGAAAGAAAGATTGAAAGATTGAAAGAAATATTGAAAGAATGAAAGATTTATAGTAAGAAAGATTGAAAGAAAGAATGAAAAAAGATTGAAAGATTAAAAGATTGAATGAAAGATTGAAAGATCGAATGAAAGAAAGATTGAAAGATTGAAAGAAAGAATGAAAGAAAGATTGAAAGATTGAATGAAAGAATGAAAGAAAGATTGAAAGATTGAAAGATTGAAAGAAAGAAAGATTGAAAGAGAGAAAGATTGAAAGTAAGAAAGATTGAAAAAAAGAATGCAAGAAAAAAGTTTGAAAGGAAGATAGATTGAAAGAAAGACTGAGAGAGAAAGATTGAAAGAAAGATAGATTGAAAGAAAGATTGAAATAAAGATTGAAAGAAAGATTGAAAGAAAGATTGAAAGATAGAAAGAATGATTGAAAAAAGAGAGATTAAAAGAAAGATTTAAAGAAAGATGGAAAGACTGAATGAAAGAATGAAAGAAAGATTGAAAGAGAGAAAGATTGAAAGTAAGAAAGATTGAAAGAAAGAATACAAGAAAAAAGATTGAAAGAAAAAAGATTGAAAGAAAGATTGAAAGAGAGAAAGATTGAAAGAAAGAAAGATTGAAAGAAAGATTGAAAGATTGAAGGAAAGGTTTAAAGAGAGAGTGAAAGACTGAAAGAAAGAATGAAAGAAAGATTGAAAGATTGAAAGAATGAAAGAAAGATTGAAAGATTGAAAGATTGAAAGAAAGAATGAAAGAAAGATTGAAAGAGAGAAAGATTGAAAGTAAGAAAGATTGAAAAAAAGAATGCAAGGAAAAAGATTGAAAGAAAGGTAGATTGAAAGAAAGACTGAAAGAGAGAAAGATTGAAAGAAAGATAGATTGAAAGAAAGATTGAAAGAAAGAATGAATGATTGAAAAAAGAGAGATTGAAAGAAAGATTGAAAGAAAGATTGAAATAGAGAAATATTGAAAGTAAGAAAGATTGAAAGAAAGAATACAAGAAAAAAGATTGAAAGAAAAAAGATTGAAAGAAAGACTGAAAGAGAGAAAGAAAGAAAGATTGAAAGATTGAAAGATAGACTGAAAGAGAGAAAGAAAGAAAGATTGAAAGATTGAAAGAAAGAATGATTGAAAGATTGAAAGATTGAAAGATTGAAAGAAAGAATGAAAGAAAGATTGAAAGAGAGAAAGATTGAAAGTAAGAAAGATTGAAAGAAAGAATACATGAAAAAAGATTGAAAGAAAAAAGATTGAAAGATTGAAAGAAAGAATGAAAGAAAGATTGAGAGATTGAAAGAAAGAATGAAAGAAAGATAGAAAGAGAGAAAGATTGAAAGTAAGAAAGATTGAAAAAAAGAATGCAAGAAAAAAGATTGAAAGAAAGATAGATTGAAAGAAAGACTGAAAGAAAGAATGAAAGAAAGATTGAAAGATTGAAAGAAAGATTGAAAGAAAGACTGAAAGAGAGAAAGATTGAAAGAAAGATAGATTGAAAGAAAGATTGAAAGAAAGAATGAAAGAAAGATTGAAAGATTGAAAGAAAGATTGAAAGAAAGAAAGAATGATTGAAAAAAGAGAGATTGAAAGAAAGATTGAAAGAAAGATGGAAAGACTGAACGAAAGAATGAAAGAAAGATTGAAAGAGAGAAAGATTGAAAGTAAGAAAGATTGAAAGAAAGAATACAAGAAAAAAGATTGAAAGAAAAAAGATTGAAAGAAAGATTGAAAGAGAGAAAGAAAGAAAGATTGAAAGATTGAAAGAAAGATTGAAAGATTAAAGGAAGATTGAAAGATTGAAAGAAAGATTGAAAGAAAGAGTGAAAGAAAGCTTGAAAGAAAGATTGAAAGAAAGACTTAAAGAAAGATTGAAAGATTGAAAGAAAGAATGAAAGAAAGATTGAAAGATTGAAAGAAAGATTGAAAGATTGAAAGAAAGATTGAAAGAAAATAAATATTGAAAGAAAGATTTGAAAGAAAGCTTAAAAGAAAGATTGAAAGACTGAAAGAAATAATGAAAGAAAGATAGAAAGAAAGATTGAAAGATTGAAAGAAATTTTGAAAGAAAGATTGAAAGTTATTAAAAATTGAAAGAAAGAATGAAAGAAAGATTGAAATATTGAAAGAAAGATTGAAAGATTGAAAGAAATATTGAAAGATTGAAAGAAAGATTGAAAGAAAGAAAGAATGATTGAAAAAAGAGAGATTGAAAAAAAGATTGAAAGAAAGATGGAAAGACTGAACGAAAGAATGAAAGAAAGATTGAAAGAGAGAAAGATTGAAAGTAAGAAAGATTGAAAGAAAGAATACAAGAAAAAAGATTGAAAGAAAAAAGATTGAAAGAAAGATTAAAAGAGAGAAAGAAAGAAAGATTGAAAGATTGAAAGAAAGATTGAAAGATTAAAGGAAGATTGAAAGATTGAAAGAAAGATTGAAAGAAAGAGTGAAAGAAAGCTTGAAAGAAAGATTGAAAGAAAGACTTAAAGAAAGATTGAAAGATTGAAAGAAAGAATGAAAGAAAGATTGAAAGATTGAAAGAAAGATTGAAAGATTGAAAGAAAGATTGAAAGAAAATAAATATTGAAAGAAAGATTTGAAAGAAAGCTTAAAAGAAAGATTGAAAGACTGAAAGAAATAATGAAAGAAAGATAGAAAGAAAGATTGAAAGATTGAAAGAAATTTTGAAAGAAAGATTGAAAGTTATTAAAAATTGAAAGAAAGAATGAAAGAAAGATTGAAATATTGAAAGAAAGATTGAAAGATTGAAAGAAATATTGAAAGAATGAAAGATTTATAGTAAGAAAGATTGAAAGAAAGATTGAAAGATTGAAAGAAAGAATGAAAGAAAGATTGAAAGATTGAAAGATTGAAAGAAAGAATGAAAGAAAGATTGAAAGAGAGAAAGATGGAAAGTAAGAAAGATTGAAAAAAAGAATGCAAGAAAAAAGATTGAAAGAAAGATATATTGAAAGAAAGGCTGAAAGAGAGATAGATTGAAAGAAAGATAGATTGAAAGAAAGATTGAAAGAAAGAATGAAAGATTTAAAGAAGGAATGAAAGAATGAAAGATCGAATGAAAGAAAGATTTGAAAGAAAGCTTAAAAGAAAGATTGAAAGACTGAAAGAAATAATGAAAGAAAGATAGAAATAAAGATTGAAAGATTGAAAGAAATTTTGAAAGAAAGATTAAAATTAATAAAAATTGAAAGAAAGAATGAAAGAAAGATTGAAAGATTGAAAGAAAGATTGAAAGATTGAAAGAAATATTGAAAGAATGAAAGATTTATAGTAAGAAACATTGAAAGAAAGAATGAAAAAAAGATTGAAAGATTGAAAGATTGAATGAAAGATTGAAAGAAAGATAGATTGAAAGAAAGAATGAAAGATTGAAAGAAGGAATGAAAGAATGAAAGATCGAATAAAAGAAAGATTGAAAGATTGACAGAAAGAATGAAAGAAAGATTGAAAGATTGAATGAAAGATTGAAAGAAAGATTGAAAGAAAGATTGAATGATTGAAAGAAAGAATGAAAGAAAGATTGAAAGATTGAAAGATTGAAAGAAAGAATGAAAGAAAGATTGAAAGAGAGAAAGATTGAAAGTAAGAAAGATTGAAAAAAATAATGCAAGAAAAAAGATTGAAAGAAAGATAGATTGAAAGAAAGACTGAAAGAGAGAAAGATTGAAAGAAAGATAGATTGAAAGAAAGATTGAAAGAAAGAATGAAAGAAAGATTGAAAGATTGAAAGAAAGATTGAAAGAAAGACAGAATGATTGAAAAAAGAGAGATTGAAAGAAAGATTGAAAGAAAGATGGAAAGACTGAAAGAAAGAATGAAAGAAAGATTGAAAGAGAGAAAGATGGAAAGTAAGAAAGATTGAAAGAAAGAATACAAGAAAAAAGATTGAAAGAAAAAAGATTGAAAGAAAGATTGAAAGAGAGAAAGAAAGAAAGATTCAAAGATTGAAAGAAAGATTGAAAGATTAAAGGAAGATTGAAAGATTGAAAGAAAGATTGAAAGAAAGAGTGAAAGAAAGATTGAAAGTTTGAAAGAAAGATTGAAAGAAAGACTTAAAGAAAGTTGAAAGATTGAAAGAAAGAATGAAAGAAAGATTGAAAGATTGAAAGAAAGATTGAAAGAAAATAAATATTGAAAGAAAGATTTGAAAGAAAGCTTAAAAGAAAGATTAAAAGACTGAAAGAAATAATGAAAGAAAGATAGAAAGAAAGATTGAAAGATTGAAAGAAATTTTGAAAGAAAGATTGAAAGAAATAAAAATTTAAAGAAAGAATGAAAGAAAGATTGAAAGATTGAAAGAAAGATTGAAAGATTGAAAGAAATATTGAAAGAATGAAAGATTTATAGTAAGAAAGATTGAAAGAAAGAATGAAAGAAAGATTGAAAGATTGAAAGAAAGATTGAAAGATTGAAAGAAAGATTGAAAGAAAATAAATATTGAAAGAAAGATTTGAAAGAAAGCTTAAAAGAAAGATTGAAAGACTGAAAGAAATAATGAAAGAAAGATAGAAAGAAAGATTGAAAGATTGAAAGAAATTTTGAAAGAAAGATTGAAAGTTATTAAAAATTGAAAGAAAGAATGAAAGAAAGATTGAAATATTGAAAGAAAGATTGAAAGATTGAAAGAAATATTGAAAGAATGAAAGATTTATAGTAAGAAAGATTGAAAGAAAGATTGAATGATTGAAAGAAAGAATGAAAGAAAGATTGAAAGATTGAAAGATTGAAAGAAAGAATGAAAGAAAGATTGAAAGAGAGAAAGATTGAAAGTAAGAAAGATTGAAAAAAATAATGCAAGAAAAAAGATTGAAAGAAAGATAGATTGAAAGAAAGACTGAAAGAGAGAAAGATTGAAAGAAAGATAGATTGAAAGAAAGATTGAAAGAAAGAATGAAAGAAAGATTGAAAGATTGAAAGAAAGATTGAAAGAAAGACAGAATGATTGAAAAAAGAGAGATTGAAAGAAAGATTGAAAGAAAGATGGAAAGACTGAAAGAAAGAATGAAAGAAAGATTGAAAGAGAGAAAGATGGAAAGTAAGAAAGATTGAAAGAAAGAATACAAGAAAAAAGATTGAAAGAAAAAAGATTGAAAGAAAGATTGAAAGAGAGAAAGAAAGAAAGATTCAAAGATTGAAAGAAAGATTGAAAGATTAAAGGAAGATTGAAAGATTGAAAGAAAGATTGAAAGAAAGAGTGAAAGAAAGATTGAAAGTTTGAAAGAAAGATTGAAAGAAAGACTTAAAGAAAGTTGAAAGATTGAAAGAAAGAATGAAAGAAAGATTGAAAGATTGAAAGAAAGATTGAAAGAAAATAAATATTGAAAGAAAGATTTGAAAGAAAGCTTAAAAGAAAGATTAAAAGACTGAAAGAAATAATGAAAGAAAGATAGAAAGAAAGATTGAAAGATTGAAAGAAATTTTGAAAGAAAGATTGAAAGAAATAAAAATTTAAAGAAAGAATGAAAGAAAGATTGAAAGATTGAAAGAAAGATTGAAAGATTGAAAGAAATATTGAAAGAATGAAAGATTTATAGTAAGAAAGATTGAAAGAAAGAATGAAAGAAAGATTGAAAGATTGAAAGAAAGATTGAAAGATTGAAAGAAAGATTGAAAGAAAATAAATATTGAAAGAAAGATTTGAAAGAAAGCTTAAAAGAAAGATTGAAAGACTGAAAGAAATAATGAAAGAAAGATAGAAAGAAAGATTGAAAGATTGAAAGAAATTTTGAAAGAAAGATTGAAAGTTATTAAAAATTGAAAGAAAGAATGAAAGAAAGATTGAAATATTGAAAGAAAGATTGAAAGATTGAAAGAAATATTGAAAGAATGAAAGATTTATAGTAAGAAAGATTGAAAGAAAGATTGAAAGATTGAAAGAAAGAATGAAAGAAAGATTGAAAGATTGAAAGATTGAAAGAAAGAATGAAAGAAATATTGAAAGAGAGAAAGATGGAAAGTAAGAAAGATTGAAAAAAAGAATGCAAGAAAAAAGATTGAAAGAAAGATAGATTGAAAGAAAGGCTGAAAGAGAGAAAGATTGAAAGAAAGATAGATTGAAAGAAAGATTGAAAGAAAGAATGAAAGATTTAAAGAAGGAATGAAAGAATGAAAGATCGAATGAAAGAAAGATTTGAAAGAAAGCTTAAAAGAAAGATTGAAAGACTGAAAGAAATAATGAAAGAAAGATAGAAATAAAGATTGAAAGATTGAAAGAAATTTAGAAAGAAAGATTAAAATTAATAAAAATTGAAAGAAAGAATGAAAGAAAGATTGAAAGATTGAAAGAAAGATTGAAAGATTGAAAGAAATATTGAAAGAATGAAAGATTTATAGTAAGAAACATTGAAAGAAAGAATGAAAAAAAGATTGAAAGATTGAAAGATTGAATGAAAGATTGAAAGAAAGATAGATTGAAAGAAAGAATGAAAGATTGAAAGAAGGAATGAAAGAATGAAAGATCGAATGAAAGAAAGATTGAAAGATTGACAGAAAGAATGAAAGAAAGATTGAAAGATTGAATGAAAGATTGAAAGAAAGATTGAAAGAAAGATTGAATGATTGAAAGAAAGAATGAAAGAAAGATTGAAAGATTGAAAGATTGAAAGAAAGAATGAAAGAAAGATTGAAAGAGAGAAAGATTGAAAGTAAGAAAGATTGAAAAAAATAATGCAAGAAAAAAGATTGAAAGAAAGATAGATTGAAAGAAAGACTGAAAGAGAGAAAGATTGAAAGAAAGATAGATTGAAAGAAAGATTGAAAGAAAGAATGAAAGAAAGATTGAAAGATTGAAAGAAAGATTGAAAGAAAGACAGAATGATTGAAAAAAGAGAGATTGAAAGAAAGATTGAAAGAAAGATGGAAAGACTGAAAGAAAGAATGAAAGAAAGATTGAAAGAGAGAAAGATGGAAAGTAAGAAAGATTGAAAGAAAGAATACAAGAAAAAAGATTGAAAGAAAAAAGATTGAAAGAAAGATTGAAAGAAAGAATGAAAGAAAGATTGAAAGATTGAAAGAAAGATTGAAAGAAAGACAGAATGATTGAAAAAAGAGAGATTGAAAGAAAGATTGAAAGAAAGATGGAAAGACTGAAAGAAAGATTGAAAGAAAGATTGAAAGATTAAAGGAAGATTGAAAGATTGAAAGAAAGATTGAAAGAAAGAGTGAAAGAAAGATTGAAAGTTTGAAAGAAAGATTGAAAGAAAGAATGAAAGAAATATTGAAAGATTGAAAGAAAGATTGAAAGAAAATAAATATTGAAAGAAAGATTTGAAAGAAAGCTTAAAAGAAAGAGTAAAAGACTGAAAGAAATAATGAAAGAAAGATAGAAAGAAAGATTGAAAGATTGAAAGAAATTTTGAAAGAAAGATTGAAAGTAATAAAAATTTAAAGAAAGAATGAAAGAAAGATTGAAAGATTGAAAGAAAGATTGAAAGATTGAAAGAAATATTGAAAGAATGAAAGATTTATAGTAAGAAAGATTGAAAGAAAGAATGAAAAAAGATTGAAAGAATGAAAGATTGAATGAAAGATTGAAAGATCGAATGAAAGAAAGATTGAAAGATTGAAAGAAAGAATGAAAGAAAGATTGAAAGAGAGAAAGATTGAAAGTAAGAAAGATTGAAAAAAAGAATGCAAGAAAAAAGTTTGAAAGGAAGATAGATTGAAAGAAAGACTGAGAGAGAAAGATTGAAAGAAAGATAGATTGAAAGAAAGATTGAAATAAAGATTGAAAGAAAGATTGAAAGAAAGATTGAAAGATAGAAAGAATGATTGAAAAAAGAGAGATTAAAAGAAAGATTTAAAGAAAGATGGAAAGACTGAATGAAAGAATGAAAGAAAGATTGAAAGAGAGAAAGATTGAAAGTAAGAAAGATTGAAAGAAAGAATACAAGAAAAAAGATTGAAAGAAAAAAGATTGAAAGAAAGATTGAAAGAGAGAAAGATTGAAAGAAAGAAAGATTGAAAGAAAGATTGAAAGATTGAAGGAAAGGTTTAAAGAGAGAGTGAAAGACTGAAAGAAAGAATGAAAGAAAGATCGAAAGAGAGATTGAAAGATTGAAAGATTGAAAGAAAGAATGAAAGAAAGAAAGAAAGATTGAAAGATTGAAAGAAAGAATGAAAGAAAGTTTGAAAGATTGAAAGAAAGATTGAAAGATTGAAAGATTGAAAGTTTGAAAGAAAGATTGAAAGAAAGATTGAAAGAAAGATTGAATGACTGAATGAAAGATTGAAAGAAAGAATGAAAGAATGACAGAAAGATTGAAAGATTGAAAGAAATATTGAAAGAAAGAATGAAAGAAAGATTGAAAGAATGAAATTTTGAATGAAAGATTGAAAGAAAGATAGATTAAAAGAAAGAATGAAAGATTGAAAGAAGGAATGAAAGAATGAAAGAATGAATAAAAGTATGATTGAAAGATTGAATGATTGAAAGAAAGAATAAAAAAAGATTGAAAAAAAAAAACGATCGAAAGAAAGATTGAATGAAAGATGGAAAAAAAGAAAGATTGAAAGACTAAAAGAAAGATTGAAAGAAAGAATGAAAGAATGAAAGAAAGATTGAAAGAAAGATTGAAAGAAAGAAAGATTGAAAGTCATTTAAATAGAAAGAAAGAATGAAAGAAAGATTGAACGATTGAAAAAAAGATTGAAAGAAATATTGAAAGAAAGAAAGATTGAAAGTAATAAAAATTTAAAGAAAGAATGAAAGAAAGATTGAAAGTAAGAAAGATTGAAAGAAAGATTGAAAGAAAGATTGATAGAAAGATTGAAAGATTGAAAGATTGAAAGAAAGATTGAAAAAAAGAATAAAAGAAAGATTGAAAGAATGAAAGAAAGATTGAAATAAATAATGAAAGAAAGATTGAAAGAAGGAATGAATGAATGAAAGAAAGATTGAAAGATTGAAAGAAATATTGAAAGAAAGAACGATTGAAAGATTGAAAGAAAGAATGAAAGATTGAAAGAAAGATTGAAAAAATGAAAGATTAAAAGAAACAATAAAAGAAAGATTGAAAGAAAGATTGAAAGATTGAAAGAAAGAATGAAAGAAAGATTAAAGGAAGGAATGAAAGAATGAAAGAAAGATTGAAAGATTGAAAGAAATATTGAAAGGAAGAAAGATTGAAAGTAAGAAAGATTGAAAGATTAAAAAAAAGAATAAAAGAAAGATTGAAAGATTGAAAAAAAGATTGAACGAAATAATGAAAGAAAGATTGAAAGAAATAATGAAAGAAATAATGAAAGAATGAAAGAAAGATTGAAAGAAATATTGAAAGTAAGAAAGATTGAAAAAAAGAATGAATAAAAGATTGAAAGAAAGATTGAAAAAAAGAAAGATTTAAAGAAATATTGAAAGAAAAATTTAAACAAAGATTGAAAGACTGAAAGAAAGATTGAAAGAAAGAATGAAAGAATGAAAGAATGAAAGAAAGAATGAAAGAAAGATTGAAAGATTAAATGATTGAAAGAAAGATTGAAAGAAATAATGAAAGAAAGATTGAAAGTCATATAAATTGAAAGAAAGAATGAAAGAAAGATTGAAAGATTAAATGATTGAAAGAAAGATTGAAAGAAATAATGAAAGAAAGATTGAAAGAAATAATGGAAGAAGGAATGAAAGAATGAAAGAAAGATTGAAAGAAATACTGAAAGTAAGAAAGATTGAAAAAAAGAATGAAAGAAAGATTGAAAGAAAGATGGAAAAAAAGAAAGATTGAAAGAAATATTGAAAGAAAAATTTAAAGAAAGATTGAAAGATTGAAAGATTGAAAGAAAGATTGAAAAAAAGAATAAAAGAAAGATTGAAAGAAAGATTGAAAGAAAGATTGAAAGAAAGCTTGAAAGAAAGATTGAAAGACTGAAAGAAATAATGACAGAAAGAATGAAAGAAAAATTGAAAGAGAGATTGAAAGAAAGAGTGAAAGAAAGATTGAAAAAAAAGAACGATCGAAAGAAAGATTGAACGAAAGATTGAAAGAAAGATTGAAAGAAAGAGTGAAAGAAACATTGAAAGTTTGAAAGAAAGATTTAAAGAAAGATTGAAAGATTGAAAGAATGAAAGAGAGATTGAAAGATTGACAGAAAGAATGAAAGAGAGATTGAAAGACAGAGTGAAGGAAAGATTGAAAAAAAAGAAAGATCGAAAGAAAGATTGAACGAACGAGTAAAAGAAAGATTGAAAAAAAAGAAAGATTGAAAAAAAGATTGAAAGTAGCTTGAAAGAAAGATTGAAAGACTATAAGAAATGATGAAAGAAAGATTGGAAGAAAGATTGAAAGGAAGATTGAAAGATTGAAAGAAAGAATGAAAGAAAGATTGAAAGATTGAAAGATAGATTGAAAGAAAGATTGAAAGATTGAAAGGTTGAAAGAAAGATTGAAAGAGAGATTGAATGAAAGAGTGAAAGAAAGATTGAACAAAAAAGAAAGATTGAAAGAAAGATTGAACGAAAGAGTGAAAGAAAGATTGAAAAAAAGAAACATTGAAAGAAAGATTGAAAGAAAGCTTGAAAGAAAGATTGAAAGATTGAAGAAAGAGTGAAGGAAAGATTGAAAAAAAAGAAAGATTGAAAGATTGAAGAAAGAGTGAAGGAAAGATTGAAAAAAAAGAAAGATTGAAAGATTGAAAGACTGAAAGAAAGAATGAAAAAAAGAAAAAAGATTGAAAGAAATATTGAAAAAAAGAATGAAAAAAGATTGAAAGAAAGATTGAAAGAAAGAAACATTGAAAGAAAGATTGAAAGAAAGCTTGAAAGAAAGATTGAAAGATTGAAGAAAGAGTGAAGGAAAGATTGAAAAAAAAGAAAGATTGAAAGATTGAAGAAAGAGTGAAGGAAAGATTGAAAAAAAAGAAAGATTGAAAGATTGAAAGACTGAAAGAAAGAATGAAAAAAAGAAAAAAGATTGAAAGAAATATTGAAAAAAAGAATGAAAAAAGATTGAAAGAAAGATTGAAAGAAAGAATGATTGAAAGTAATAAAAATTGAAAGAAAGAATGAAAGAAAGAAATATTGAAAGAAAGATTGAAAGAAAGATTGAAAGAAAGAAATATTGAAAGTAAGAAAGATTGAAAGAAAGATTGAAAAAAAGAAAGATTTAAAGAAATATTGAAAAAAAGAAAGATTTAAAGAAATATTGGAAGAAAAATTTAAAGAAAGATTGAATGTATTAAAAATTGAAAGAAAGAATGAAAGAAAGATTGAAAGTAAGAAAGATTGAAAGAATGATTGAAAGAAGGAATGAAAGATTGAAAGATTGAAAGAAATATTGAAAGAAAGACAGATTGAAAGATTGAAAAAAGAGTGAAGGAAAGATTGAAAAAAAAGAAAGATTGAAAGAAAGATTGAAAGATTGAAAGACTGAAAGAAAGAATGAAAGAAAGAATGAAAAAAAGAATGAAAGAAAGAAAAAAAGATTGAAAGAAAGATTGAAAGAAAGAATGAAAAAAAGATTTAAAGATTGAAAGATTGAAAGAAAGATTGAAAAAAAGAATAAAAGAAAGATTGAAAGATTGAAATAAATAATGAAAGAAAGTTTGAAAGAAGGAATGAAAGAATGAAAGAAAGATTGAAAGATTGAAAGAAATATTGAAAGAAAGAAAGATTGAAAGTAATAAAATTTGAAAGAAAGAATGAAAGAAAGATTGAAAGTAAGAAAGATTGAAAGAATGATTGAAAGAAGGAATGAAAGATTGAAACATTTAAAGAAATATTGAAAGAAAGAAAGATTGAAAGATTGAAAGAAAGAATGAAAGAAAGATTGAAAGATTAAATGATTGAAAGAAAGATTGCAAGAAAGATTGAAAAAAAAGAAAAATTGAAAGAAAGAATAAAAGAAAGATTGAAAGATTGAAAGAAAGATTGAAAGAAATAATGAAAGAAAGATTGAAAGAAATAATGGAAGAAGGAATGAAAGAATGAAAGAAAGATTGAAAGAAAAACTGAAAATAAGAAAGATTGAAAAAAAAAATGAAAGAAAGATTGAAAGAAAGATGGAAAAAAAGAAAGATTGAAAGACTAAAAGAAAGATTGAAAGAAAGAATGAAAGAATGAAAGAAAGATTGAAAGAAAGATTGAAAGAAAGAAAGATTGAAAGTCATTTAAATAGAAAGAAAGAATGAAAGAAAGATTGAACGATTGAAAGAAAGATTGAAAGAAAGAATGAAAGACAGATTGAAAGAAAGAATGAAAGAATGAAAAAAAGATTTAAAGATTGAAAGAAATATTGAAAGAAAGAAAGATTGAAAGTAATAAAAATTGAAAGAAAGACTGAAAGAAAGATTGAAAGTAAGAAAGATTGAAAGAAAGATTGAAAGAAAGATTGATAGAAAGATTGAAAGATTGAAAGATTGAAAGAAAGATTGAAAAAAATAATAAAAGAAAGATTGAAAGATTGAAAGAAAGATTGAAATAAATAATGAAAGAAAGATTAAAGGAAGAAATGAAAGAATGAAAGAAAGATTGAAAGATTGAAAGAAATATTGAAAGAAAGAAAGATTGAAAGTAAGAAAGATTGAAAGATTAAAAAAAAGAATAAAAGAAAGATTGAAAGATTGAAAAAAAGATTGAACGAAATAATGAAAGAAAGATTGAAAGAAATAATGAAAGAAGGAATGAAAGAATGAAAGAAAGTTTGAAAGAAATATTGAAAGTAAGAAAGATTGAAAAAAAGAATGAAAGAAAGATTGAAAGAAAGATTGAAAAAAAGAAAGATTTAAAGAAATATTGAAAGAAAAATTTAAACAAAGATTGAAAGACTGAAAGAAAGATTGAAAGAAAGATTGAAAGAAAGAAAGATTGAAAGTCATATAAATTGAAAGAAAGAATGAAAGAAAGATTGAACGATCGAAAGAAAGATTGAAAGAAAGAATGAAAGACAGATTGAAAGAAAGAATGAAAGAAAGATTGAAAGAAGGAATGAAAGAATGAAAAAAAGATTTAAAGATTGAAAGAAATATTAAAAGAAAGAAAGATTGAAAGTAATAAAAATTTAAAGAAAGAATGAAAGAAAGATTGAAAGTAAGAAAGATTGAACGAAAGATTGAAAGAAAGATTGATAGAAAGATTGAAAGATTGAAAGATTGAAAGATTGAAAGAAAGATTGAAAAAAAGAATAAAAGAAAGATTGAAAGATTGAAAAAAAGATTGAAAGAAATAATGAAAGAAAGATTGAAAGAAATAATGAAAGAAAGATTGATAGAAAGATTGAAAGATTGAAAGATTGAAAGAAAGATTAAAAAAAAGAATAAAAGAAAGATTGAAAGAATGAAAGAAAGATTGAAATAAATAATGAAAGAAAGATTGAAAGAAGGAATGAAAGAATGAAAGAAAGATTGAAAGATTGAAAGAAATATTGAAAGAAAGAACGATTGAAAGATTGAAAGAAAGAATGAAAGATTGAAAGAAAGATTGAAAGATTGAAAGAAAGATTGAAAAAATGAAAGATTGAAAGAAAGAATAAAAGAAAGATTGAAAGAACGATTGAAAGATTGAAAGAAAGAATGAAAGATTGAAAGAAACATTGAAAGAAAGATTGAAAGATTGAAAGAAAGAATGAAAGAGAGATTGAAAGATTGAATGAAAGATTGAAAGATCGATTGAAAGATTGAAAGATTGAAAGAAAGATTGAAAGTTTGAAAGAAAGATTTAAAGAAAGATTGAAATATTGAAAGAAATATTGAAAGAGAGAAAGATTAAAAGTAAGAAAGATTGAAAGAAAGAATGAAAGAAAGATTGAATGATTGAAAGATTGAAAGAAAGATTGAAAGAAAGAAAGATTGAAAGTAAGAAAGATTGAAAGAAAGAATGAAAAAAAGATTGAAAGATTGAAAGAAAGATTGAAAAAAGAAAGATTGAAAGAAAGATTGAAAGAAAGATTGAACGACTGAAAGAAAGAATGAAAGAAAGATTGAAAGAAAGATTGAACGACTGAAAGAAAGAATGAAAGAAAGATTGAAAGAAAGATTGAAAGAAAGAAAGAAAAATTGAAAGAAAGATTGAAAGATTGAAAGAACGATTGAAATAAAGGAGAACGAAAGAAAGGTTGATCCATTAACATCAGCACAACCCCATTGTGTTTATTGTTCTATGATAAGATTGAAAGAAAGATTGAAAATAAGATTGAAAGAAAGATTTAAAAAAAATCAGTACTAGTCACTTTTAAAAAATCATTTGTCCTATGGATTAAATGCCATACACACTTGCATCTCTCCCCTCCCACCCCACACACATTCACATGACCAATCCTCCCAACACCCACACACACATGCGTACATGCACACACACACACACACACACACACACACACACACTAGCACAGGAATAAATGTACCCGTACATGTTAGGCCCACGGCCTCCCAGCGCCACTAGAGGCCGCCCTTGCCCCATCTGCAGCTCCCTACTCAGACCCAATTGCACACACCTGGGATCAATTACCCGCACTGTATTTAGCCCCAGCTTCCTAGCCATTCCTTGCCAGACCGTCAACTAGCTTTCCCCGAGTTGCATCGCGATTGGCTCCCTTCCGAGTTCCTAGTTCCTAGTTCCTAGTTCCTAGTTCCCAGTTCCAAGTTCCTAGTTTATGTCTTTTTGTCTCGCCTTCCCTTCACCTGTCTGTCTCCGCTTGTCGACCAGGACTCTCCACCCAGCCTGGTTCCCCGTCTCTCCACCCGGATCCTGGACCCCATCTCCTGGTCATCATCGTCCCTGCCCTGCCCTGCTCCATCCCCTCCCGACCAGGTCCCCCCGGCCAGCTCCACCGTCCCAGTTAATAAACATCCCTTGCCTGCCTCCCGTGTCCCTGTGTCGTGCGTTTGGGTTCCTCCCTGTTCGGGTCGTGACAGTACGGTCTGGCCAGGAAAACATGGACCCAGCCGACACAGAAGGGCTCCGCCGCGCACTCCGGGACAGAGGAGTGTTGCTTGGGCAACATGACCGGGTCCTCCGGGACATCGCGGAACACCTCCGGACCATCTCTGCGGCCGTCAGCAGCCTGCAGGGCCCTCCGGCCCCCGTGGCCTCCCCTGCTCCTCCGACCTGCCCTCCTTCCCCCACCAGGGCTCCCAGCGCCTCTCTCGTTCCCCCTGAGCCCCACGTTCCGGCTCCAGCGCCTTACGACGGCGATTTCGGCACCTGCCGCGCCTTCCTTGTGCAGTGCGCGGTGGTTTTCCAACAGCGGCTGTCGTCGTACGCCTCCGATAGTGCCCACATCGCGTTCCTCATCTCCTGCCTGAGAGGGGCGGCTCTCGGCTGGGGTTCCGCGGTTTGGAGTCAGGGGGGTCCCGTGAGTCTCTCCTACGATCTGTTTACCCGCGAAATGAGGAGAGTCTTCGACCACCCAGTTTGCGGCAAGGAGGCCGCCAGAAGACTCCTCTCCCTCCGCCAGGGTTCCCGTAGCGTCGCCTCCCTCGTCGTCGAGTTCCGGACTCTAGCCGCGGAAAGCGGCTGGAATGACGGAGCCCTGCAGGACGTGTTCCAGCGTGCCCTGAACGACAAGTTGCGGGACGAGCTGGCACGGCGGGACGAGCCCACGGACCTGGACCAACTAGTGGAGACCTCAATCCGCCTGGACAACCGGCTACGGGAGCGCCAGCGCGAGAGGGAGGGGGCGAGCCTCCAGTCCGTGCCTCCCGCCTGGGCGGCCACGCCCCAGTCTCCAGCGCCCGCTACTCTTGCGCGCCGCACAAGTCCCCCGACTCTCTCCGATGCCGAGCCAATGCAGCTTGGTCGCTCCCGGATCTACCCAGAGGAGCGAGCACGCCGCCTACAGACCGGTGCCTCTCTGTATTGCGGTCGGCTGGGACACCTCTGAGCCACCTGCCCGGTCCGGCCCCGAGAGGGCGACTCCTCGGTAGGGCTACGCTCCGGCCGCTCCAGTACCGACCCTCTCTCCCGTCCGCTGCTCCCAGCTACCCTCTCTTGGGGAAATATAACACTCTCTTCCTCTGCTCTCATAGATTCCGGGGCAGATGCGAGTTTCCTCGACTAGGGACTAGCACGCCAGCTAGGGCTGACACCCGTTCCTCTCCCCGCACCGCTCGAGGTCAAGGAGCTGAATGGGTCGCATCTGACCCGGATTACCCACCAGACAGCTCCCCTCATTCTGCTACTCTCCGGCAACCACCATGAGTCTTTAAGGTTCTTCCTTATTGATTCCCCACTGAATCCCGTGGTGCTGGGGTACCCCTGGCTCCAGACCGATAACCCTCAGATGGACTGGCGCTCGGGCAGCGTGAGCTCCTGGAGCACACACTGTCATGCCCACTGCCTCGGCTCGGCCCCAACCCCGCTGCGGGGTGCGCTGCTGGGCGCGCCGCCGGGGGTCCCCAGGAGCCCTGACCTGCCCTCGGTCCCATCTCAATATCTGGACCTAGCCCCGGTATTCAGCAAGCAGGAGGCGCTATCCTTACCACCTCATCGCCCCTATGACTGCGCAATCAACCTCCTGCCAGGCGCCCCCCTCCCCTGCAGTCGCCTGTATAACGTCTCCCGGCCTGAACAGGAGGCCATGGAGACTCACATCCGCGACTCTCTCGCTGCCAGGATTACTCGTCCCTCGTTTTCTCCGCTAGGCGCAGGGTTCTTCTTTGTTGCGGAGAAGGACAAGACCCTCCGTCCTTGCGTCGATTTCAGGGGACTGAACGATATCACGATCAAAGACAAGTACCCCTTGCCCCTGATGGATTCAGTCTTCGTCCCCATCCAGGGGGCCACCCACTTTTCCAAGCTGGACCTCCGCAACGCTTACCACCTGGTCCGCATCCGCAAAGGGGACGAGTGGAAGACTGCCTTTAACACCCCGCTCGGACACTTTGAGTACCTTGTTATGCCCTTTGGGCTGTCAAATGCCCCAGCGGTCTTCCAGGCCCTAATTAACGGGAGGTTAGCAACTAGCTTTCCCCGAGTTGCATCGCCGCGTCAGCCGCGTCAGCCGCGTCAGCCGCGTCAGCCGCGTCAGCCGCGTCAGCGATTGGCTCCCTTCCTAGTTCCTAGTTCCCAGTTCCAAGTTCCAAGTTCCTAGTTTATGTCTTGTTGTCTCGCCTTCCCTTCACCTGTCTGTCTCCGCTGGTCGACCAGGACTCTCCACCCAGCCTGGTTCCCCGTCTCTCCACCCGGATCCTGGACCCCATCTCCTGGTCATCATCGTCCCTGTCCTGCCCTGCTCCATCCCCCCCGACCAGGTCCCCCCGGCCAGCTCCACCGTCCCGGTTAATAAACATCACTTTATTATTTGCCTGCCTCCCGTGTCCCTGTGTCGTGCGTTTGGGTTCCTCCCTGTTCTGGTCGTGACAGTACATCCAGTATGTATACACACACAGTCATGTTAACCTATACACTGTGGTTTAAACAGGACTACGTACTACCCATATGCACTCACAGCACTGTGTATATCCTCTCCCACCACACACATTCACATAACAAACCGTCCCGGCACACACACACACACACACACACACACACAATGATGCAAGTCATATCAACACAGCTGAAGCCGCCTTGTGTTATGAATTCCTCTCATGCCGCAGCCTTCAGCTCACCAGTAGCTCTCCAGCAGCTCCTCGTGTCCCAGCAGAGCTGCCGTGCAGTTGTTCTGCTGCTAAAGGCTGTCAACGTTCAGCGGGCGGACGCTCGTTTGCCCCCACCCTCCGAGCTCCCCTGCCATCCAGGGTCCTTCTGACCCCCCCCCCCCCCCTTTAGCAGGGAGCTTGCCATCCTGCTTCTGTGTGTGGCCAGAGTCCACCGCTGCACACATCCCCTGGCCGACACGGCCCGTTGTGTTGTTTTTTTTTTATAATAGGGGGGATAAACAAAGTGTGTGTGTGGCGGAACAATCTCACGGGTTACAGGGGCCAAGTTGGGTTCACCTGTCGACGATGACGAAGCCCGGCATTGACGTGCAAGCTTGGCGGCGGTAGTGGAGTCGGGTGGTGGGGGTAGGCAGACTCAGAGCTTTACAAGGAGCGGGGCCGGGAAATGTGGCGCACGGCTGAAGGCGACGTAGCTAAATCACCTCCACGGGGTGTTTACGGGGAAGGATCATTAGCGAGCTCGGCTACCTGCGTTACCCCTCGCTCTCCCTCCGTCAGCGTTTCGGCAGGAGTCCAGGGAGTCTGATGCCCTCATTAATAAAGATTACTATCTTATCCTACAATGAATAGTAGTAATTTTAATAATTATGCCGAACAGCGATAAACTTAATCTCATTAAATTAATGCCCAATCGTTCTTCTTTACAAAGAATAATCCACGTATTCATAATTTACATTACGTCATTGATCAGACGCTTTTATCCAAAGCGACTTACAATTGTTCAAAGACCGACGGACGCAGCCATCAGGAGCAATTAGGGGTTAAGTGTCTTGCTCAAGGACACTACAGCATGCTAGCAGGAGGAGCCTGGGATCGAACCAGCAACCTTTGGATCACTAGACCACCAGCTCTACCTCCTGAGCTACCATCCCCGTAATAATAAATAAAATAAAATAATAATAAATAATAATTTGGTTATCAAAATGCGTCATTATAGACGTTTTTTTTAATATCTTAATGGTATATTTTGTACGATCACATTAGCATGATGCAATAATAATTTTGGGAATGCATTATTAAAATATATTAAAATAATTTATTTGGATGGAGTAATTTTTTGGAGAAGCTTCCGCATTGCGGGAGGAGAACGTCTGAGAGAAGCACACTATATTTACCCTATCTCCTCATGCCGTGACTGTGCCCAATATTGAAACAGCAGAAGAAGAACGGGGGCAATAAAATGGATATAGAGTAAGTGCACGAAAAAAAAATGTTTTAGAAAGTTAACTTTTCAATTGTTACACGTTTTTGCTGTTAAATGCTAGCAGGTTTTGTGTTATAACACGATATAACACGGAGAGATTATGCATGCAAAAGTTAATGACTTTGTTTTATTTTATAAAGCCGTTTTTAACATGCACAGTATCTAGCTTTAGTTAAATGTGTGTTGGAGTGGAGTGTTAACTAGCATTTAGATTTAGTTTACTGTGTGTTGGGGCAGGGAGACGGTACTGTGAGAGAGAGACGGTTTTCAAACAGACAGACGGACCCGCTAGCTAAGTTTCACTTGATCGGTTCTCCACCAAAGCGTGCTGAGAGAGTCCGGACTGTTTTTTGCCAGTTTAGACTTTATTTGAAGGTACAATGGTACCTCGACTTATGACTGCATCTACTTACTAATCCAAGATACGATAGTCGCGAAAATTAGCATCGTCTTACGACTGACTGCTCCAAGATACGACCGTGGAAATTTGTAATTGGCGCGTCGGCGTCAGTCAGCGGGCGACCTACATCGTGTGTGCACGTTGTTCGTGGCTTATCGATTTTTTTTTCATATTTACTGTGTTTGTGCTGTGCGTTTTGTTTTTTTGTTTTTTAACTTATGAAAGCAATATGTGCTCTCTGTCATTTGGGTGGGCCGGCTGTACAAGTGGTTGCCTGCTGAAATAGAATATTTTCTGCAATGATATCTGTTATCCTCGGGCAGTGCCTGACTTTAAGGATAAACAGTAAAAGATAACATTTATAAAGTCGCGATCATGTGGGACATCTGGAACAATCACAGCATCCCATTTTGCTGGTTCATACACATTGCTGTATGGAGGTGATTTAGCAGCATGAGAAATGTACCACTGAATTTTGGAGTCCTAAATAGTTGTAACTGGTTCTAATGTTGTGGCTGATCGGTGTGTATGTTGTTGTATGATGTTGTTGTGATTTTATTTTTTCCTATTGAAATAAAAAAAAATGAAAGTCAAACCTGATTTTAAATTTCACTCATCCTTTGGTCATGAAATGGAAAAATAATTTTTCAATTTTGATTTTTGTATCTCCAAAAAAGCTAAATTTGAAAACCACTCATACCCCATTTTTTCCATTTCTGATTCTGAATTGAGAATAGAGTAACCAAAAGATACAGCGATTGAAAGACCTGGTCTACACTCCTAATTGTATTTGTCCTTTTACATTTCTATTTCTATCTTAGAAATCTCTGAGAGAAGGAGGTGGTTACCTGAGGAGGTCCATGCGGTGGAAAAGAACCTGAAGGCTTTCATTGAAAGTGGTAAAGTGCCGGGAAGGACTGAGTGTGATGCATGTATTAGAGCTTCACCTGAAGCTCTAAACCAGCGAAGCTGGACTGCATTGAAGTACTATGTAAAAAATCGTATCACTGCCATCCAATGCGAAAGTGCGAGAAGAATTTATTAATAGAGTTGTTAAAGCATTTGCTCAAACATGTTGGTTCACGTTGCTCAAAAATGTTGGTTCATTTGATGCAACTTCATTTTTGATGATGTTTGTGTTGTTCGTTGGCATCCTGAGTACCCAGGTATACACTGGAGTTCAACTAGTTATTGATTTTATCAGGCTAAAACATTGATAATTAGTAGTTAGGTGCAGTCAAAGGCCGCAAGTCAATTCATCTGCTGATAACAACTGACTCTACGGTGGCCAACGGGAAAACTCTGCAACTAAAGAAAATACATGTAAATAGACAAAACGCAAGCAAATTTAGAAAATGTCATCATCAATTTGACAACACAGGCAACAACACAATGGAAAAGTTCACGAAGGAACAAACTTAAAATAAAAACATCAAGAAATGTTTGTGTATCATATCTGATATATTCCCCAAATGAAGTGTCCGTGGTGAATTGCTTTTAAGTTTGTTTCTGTGCAAATGTTTCCATTGTTTTGCATCTCTTGCCTGTGTTGTCAAATTGATGATGATGTTTTCTGAATTTGCTTGTGTTTTGTCTATTTGCAGTGAGTTTTCCTGCCGACCACCGTAGGGTAGGTTTTTATCAGCAGATTAATTGAAAATGGATAGTTAGGTGCAGGCAAAGGCCAAAGGTCAGGGTTTACCACCATACTACTCTTCCCCCGCGTGAATACATTGCACTTTTTCTTTGTTACAAAGCATATCAGGAGACTTACTAAGCCCTGTGTGAGCCCTTGTTTGTTTTCTTGTGCCATCTGCTCCTTTTTATTTTATAATAAATAATTGTAATTTTTTATCTACCTTTTGTACAGTGGGTGTAGGTTTATTCCCCGTTCGATTAAGTTTGGAAGAAAATATTATACTGTCAAAACCATCAAATTCAATAACAATTGATTCTGTGCTCTCTTTTAAAGTATATGTGGTATTTGTCATACTTATCTGGAAATCAATTGATGAACCGGTATTTATGTCGAAAATGATCTGCATAATATGCTCAAATTTACTACATTTACTTACAGCGTGCTTAGGTAGAAAAATAATCTTTACTTTCCAATTTTTGATATGTTTAAGTGGTGTTGGCCTGAGGCCTGATTTCTTAAATTGGTTGTATATCCTTTCAAATTAATAATTATACTTTTGGAAGGTTTATATTTTTCAATCAGAATCTGACCTATTGATTAAAAAAAGTGTTCAGTGTCAAAGTTTGCATGTCAATAGACCATAACATGGTGGGTCCCCTGTGTAATCAAAAAGTCAGGTGGGGTTCCCATGAGGCTCAAAAATTCAGGTCTAAAATCTTTTTGAGGGTTATCATTTTTTAAAGTAGTTTTTGTATCATCAAAAAATGATCCGTGATTTATGTACTCAACACTAAACATTTTACGAGACACAAGGACGCGTTAGCATGGGGTATGCCACGTGAAAACCCCAGCATGCAATGGGGGGCGTACCTTCGTATTCCTGTCTATTATTTGTCCGCATTTTGTTAATTGTTTATATTCTTGTTATTTACATTTACATTTACATTTAGTCATTTAGCAGATGCTTTTATCCAAAGCGACTTACAAGGGAGAATAACATTCAAGCTACAGCTATTTCTCTACATTCTGCTGGTACTTGTAGAGTTAATTGACTAACCGATATGATGGTCTATAGACCAATCAATAGAAAAAATAGTTTCACCTTTACAGCCAGCAGTAAGGTTTTTGGATGCTTTAAATTGCAGTACACTTGTTCTAGAAAATGATCAGTTTCTAAGTTATGGAGCCATTTCAAAATGTTATTGTCGAATTAGTGTCTTGTGCTGTTCTTATTTATCTATTGTGCCTCAACACTTTTAGAAGCCTCGTGGAAAGTCAGTAGTATTTATTTTGGGTTTTTGTCTGTTAAGAAACAGGTGATCACCAGAAAGTGCGCCTGTAGCCAATTTCCACCGTGACTGGACGAAGCCACAAGCTGGTCATTACAGCAGAGTCTCCAGATAAGAAGGTATTTTTGTTTGATTATTTATGAACAATACTTGAAGACAAAAGTTGTGATTTTCATGAAAAAAAAAGACTTTCTATGTTTCTAGTTTGTACTTCTTGTTGGTGACTCCCATCTACGGAGCATTGTGGATGGATTTGTGAAGATGCCAGGGGACCGAGGTACTGAATGCTTTTTTGTCTCGGAGACCTGACGCAGTTTGTGTTGTAGCCCCTAGCAGCGACTTGACGGCCAGCAGGACCATCGACGAGGCAGCAGTAGACTTTCGCAGCCTCCTGGTCAGTGTCTGCAGTCGCTGGCCAAAGTTACGCTTCATGTTTAGTACATTTTTGGTAGTATTGGTACTATTAATACTTTTGCTTTGTGAGCTCTGCAGAACATATTTTACATTTTGAAAACAAATGTACTGTAATAAACACCTTTTTTTTTGTGTGTGTTTGTATAGGTGTTTGTCCTGGACTTCCTTCCGCGTCTGACTATTTGCTCCGTGAGAATACCATCCTGTGGCGGCATGCATGGGAAGCATATTTTAATTTTAGTACAGTTAAATGTATAACGGAGTATATATTTTTAGACAAACCAATTCAATAAATATTTCTAATGAACAAAGTTGACATCTATGTATGCATATTTCTATTCGTCCTAATCGTTGTTTTAAGGCATCAAGTACTTTTCTGCAGCCAACCACTTCCCATTGAACCACCCAGAGCTGTGAAGCAGAGATGGTGTAAGTACAATTGTACAATTTGTTGTCATGTCACGTGATGGCTATTTTATGAATAACTTTGCTATGTTGTGAAACCATGGCCCTGTGACATTGCTGTGAAATGCTGCTTATCGCCAACTGGAGACAACAGCGCCGCCAACAGCACGAAAGTCAAAGGTTTCTCCCGGCAGGTCACTTCCAACATTCTCTCCAAAAGTGGTTGTGAAGGGAGAGCTCATCGTGCCTCATCCTTCACCTAACCCTTTTGAGTGGAGACTGGTTGGAAGGGGCAGAAAGATAATCCGTTGCACACTGTTATTGTTGGGGTAAGACCCTCTGGAAACTGTGATAGTCTCTGATATTCACTCAAAGTGTACCGATTTTCATTAAACAATTTTAATATGTTTGTTATGTGTGTAGTTGGCCTTTTGTCAAGACATTGTCTTAAATCGACATTTTGCTCTATGATTTCACAGGTGGACACAACACCAGTAGCGTCGCCGGAATGATCCATCCCGTTATCAACTTGTTCCATCGCATCTTTCTAGCGCTGTCCAGTGTGGAGAATTTTATATTGTTTTTATATCAACAATTGTATATCAATTTTATATCAAGAAAATTTTGCTTTGCTTACATGGGAAAGCCACGGTGGGACATTGGCAGAAAGCTACTGCCTCCAAGAGGACACTGGGAACGGAGCAGGTTTGCTTTGTTCGTTGTTTTTCTTCTTTTTTCAATGACATTTTTGATAGTAGTACTTCATTTTAGTTTTATTTTGTCCATGCATTTCATTCTCTTGCTTTTTTTTAGGGGAAGGCAGCACCAACCGTTGTGGAGGTGTCTTCAAAGCCACACCTGCCAGTGATGTGCCAGTTCTTGTGAAGGAATAGCAGCGCTCTCAAACATTTGTCAAAGGTCAGAGTGATGCTGCTCCTTATTATCCTGATATGGAGAGTGCTACAGTGTTTTCTGATGTTGCAGCAGAGCTTGACGCTAGCAGTTCTGTCATGGGAACAATTGATGTCACTTCTATCAGCGGAACAGGTGATAGCTGAGAACATTTTTTAACAAAGAAAAACGTAGAACACTTTCAGTGCCGGGAAAGCATACGTTGAGTGTTTACACAAATGGTCCTTTTACGATCTAGAAAAACTGAGATAACGACTAAAACTTTCGGGACAGTGATATACAGGAATGTAAGATCTCCTGTGAAAGAGTCGGGCGTCACCAAACAAACATATGCCTCAGCATTCAGACATCACTTGGTGGTAGAATTATATCATTCATTAACATTGATCATCATTTTTCTCTCACACTCCCTTCTGTTGTTCCCAGTGGAATGATACAAAAGGAAAATGCAATAATGCTTAAGTATAATATAATTGAGGCAAAGGGATCAGAAAATGATGTATAAATTGAGTACAATACATTTATACAGAGATATTGTTTTATCTGTGTCCTTTTGATGGAGGGGCCAAGGAAAATGATGACCATATAACAAGGTGGGAAGTGGCCAGGTGTAATCAAATGTGGAGCAGAAGTCCAGCGGTGGAGCCGTCTGTGGGGCGCCAATGTTGGTGTAGAAAGCCCCTTCGATAACTGCTTCCAAAACACACATTTCTTCGGCTGTGGTAAGGGGAATGGCAGTAACCCAAGTAGCCTATGTAGGTATGGTTGAAGTGGTTCCATCGCAGTTGCAGGGTGAGCAGCGTTCAGCGTACACTCACGTTGTCTCATCAACGAGTACCTAGAGGGGAGTAGGAACTTTCTTGCGATGAGATACGTGTATCCATATTGGTCGTTCTACCACCTTAACTGCTGCTGCAGTGGTGCGGGTCCCTAACCCTGCTGGAAAGGTCCTAGGAATCTGGCAGAGTTCCAGCTTTTCCTCTGTAAGTCGCGATCACCACCCATTCACCTGGTCAGCGGCCGTGTAGAGGTCCTTCAAGTGGGACGGGTAGGGCTGCTTTGACCTGGGCACATAGACTTAAACACTTGGGTGAGAGACACACATTTTGACAACATTGTTTGGTATAGGTCCAAGATTGTTAAATGGGCGTTAAATAGTTGAATAGCAGACTACAGGCTCAGTACAAAAATGAATGTATGCACACTCGTGTAACAACAGAATAATATTATCACAATGTCTAATATGTAGGAGATAATAGGCGGCCATTTTGACACGCCCATGCATGGCACCACTAGAATATCAAATGACACACTGGGACTGACAAGTGTGCAAAGATTTTTGAATTTCCAAGTATCTTTTGGAACATGAAATTGTACGTGTTGCCACGCCCACACCGTGTGCCAAAATATATATGTATTTTAATAAGTTTTAGCTGTGAAGGTGTCTTGTAGACACTCGTCAAGTTTGAAGTCGATCCGATAAATCGCCAAGGAGGAGTTTCGCGAAAGTACAAAGCATAAATATGACTAAAAAGTCAGGAAAATTCAAAATGGCCGACTTCCTGTTGGGTTTCCGTCATGGCGGAAATATATATTTTTTCCAAGTCTAGAGAGGTTACAAATGTGTACCGAATTTTGGGAGTTTACGTGGAAAAAGGTGAATAGGTCAGAAAATTATTATTTTATTTTCTAGGGTGGCGTGGCAACACGTAAAATTTCATGTTCCAAAGATACTAATTCACGAAACTTTGCGCACTTGTTAGTCCCAGTGTGGCAATTGATATTGTATGAGTTGCCTGCATGGGCGTGGCAAAATGGCCCGACACACCCTGTTGAAAATTTCAAAACATCAAACCTATTCACTTTTTACCATGAAATTCACAAAATTCGGGACACTTTTGTAACTTCTTGGATTAAATGTGTAATTTTAGTCACTTTCCGTTCATTTTCTCGCTTTGTACTTTCGTAAACTCCTCCGAGGCCATTTATCTGGCTTCAAACTTGGCGAGTGTCTACAAGACACCTTCACGATTAAAAGATATTAAAAAAAATAATAATTGTCACACGATGTGGCCGTGGCAAAGCGTTGGATTTCGTGTTCCAAAAAAAGCTGTGTTTTTGTAATATTTTATCCACTTTTTATGCTTTGTACTTTCGTGAACTTCTCCTGGGGGATTTTTTGGATTGAGACTCATTGGGGATTAAAAGTTATTAAAACATTTTTTTTTCGTCACGATGCGGGTGTGGCAACGCGTTGAATTTTATGTTAAAAAAAACAGTTTACGTGACTTTTGGGGCCTTGAGAAACTACAAAATTATTGCAAAACTTTGCACACTCTTCAGTCCCAGTGTGGCATTTAATATTCTATGGGTCCTATACATGGGCGTGTCAAAATGATCAACTAGATGCAGTTATCGTGGATGAGGATGTCGGGGTCCTGGTGTTGGGGAAAGGAGGCCCATACCTATAGCAACATAGGTGTCGCCACATTCCTTCTGTCTCAATGCCATGTACGCTTGTATTTCTGGTTTTCCCAACGCAGTCATGATGCATTTTTCACTAGAGTACAAATGCATGGTATACAACAACATCCACATACAATTAACAGAGCAGCAATGATAGCAACGTTGATTATGCATGATAAAATGAGGCCTTTTCATTTGGAAAACATAGAGTCCAACCAACCAGTGATGTGATCATCCATTCCTGCATTTTCTTTTAGTTCTACGCTCCGTGAGTGGAGTAGCAATTCCTCCTACTGGTTCCTGTGTTTATAAGCACATTACTCCATGCCCCACAATCAATATGGGTACCTTAAACCTCGTCCAGCCACCAGTCACTTGTTAGTCTAGGGTTGGTGGACCACGCATATTTCTCATTCCACTGGTACTGCTCCTACCCTGTGGAATCACACTTTATTATGGAACAGAAATCAACATTGAATGCCAGGATTTGTCCTTCATAGGCATAAATGACAAGAACTGTTTCTTTCATTCGGCCCCACTCTTTGACCTTTGTCATATACTGGTCATACGATAATTGGGGTCCCACTTGGTAAGAATATGTATACTGTGTAGGGTCCAGGACTTCTCCTAGGGTAAACAAAAAAAATATTATTTTTTTTTTACATGGTTAATTACAGAATGCTTACGTCTTTCAGCTGGATCCTTGTTTCTGTGAGAGTTCTTGCGGGTGGGGTGACAGGGGCGCAGTGGGAGAGGTGGTGACAGGGAGCACCAGTTTTATTTTTGAGCTTTACTGCATGTGAGGTGGCCAACACTACCTCCCAAGGTCCAGTCCACCTTGGCTCAGGCCACTTCTGTTTGTGGACCTTGATGTGGACCCAGTCTCCGGGGCTGACCACCAGGGTGTGGGGCAGTCTGGGGCAGTGTTCTTGACCTGTGAATACAAAACTCGAGATACTGCGGTTAGTGCTTTGACATATTCAGGTAAACCTTCCTGGAAATCATCAAAAGTGGGTGATTTAGCTGGTAGGTTGTGAGGACCTGGCATGGGGCGGCCTGTTAATATCTCGTGTGGGCTAAGATGTGTTTGACTATGGGGAGAGGTCTCGCATGGACATTAATGCTAGGGGTAGGGCATCTACCCACGTTAGTTTAGTCGTTTTTGTGATGTTCTGTAGAGACATACTGAGTTGCTGTTTTGTCTCTATCAGCACCTTGGCCATTTTTTCTTTCAACGTCTGGTTTGCACTTTCAACTAGGCCTTTTGACTGGGGGTGATA